>NC_143443.1:0-625000 GCF_987193195.1 Phasianus colchicus
AGAAATACCAGGACTCTGCTGAATATTTCCCATTTCCTCCGGAACATACAGCATTACACTCCGCAAGAGGACAGTTTCTTTCAGAAATGTGGCATTTTATCACAGATACACCATTTTTATGCCCAGTAGAGCTCCTTTTCTCCCAGAAATAGCACTGCTCTTAGGAAGAGCTCCCATTTTCTAACCAAAATGCTGCTTTACACTCCTCAAGATCACACTTACCCCCATCAAGATGGCAGTGTCACAGAAATACCAGCTTCTGCCCCCAAAATGGGACTTTGGCTCTCCAAAACAAGACATTTTCTCCCAGAAATACCAGGACTCTTAGAAATACCTCACGTTTCATCTCAAGAATACTGCTTTCCACTCCTCAAGATCACACTGACTCCCATCACAATGGCCTTTTCTCCCACATACACCAGCTTTCTCCCAAATACACGACATTTTCTCCCACATACACCCGTTTTCTCCCAAAGATGGGACATATTCTCCCAGAAATGCCAGCTTATTCTTTAACAAACGGCCTTTTTTCCCCAAAATACCAGCCTTTTCCCTCTCTAGCATCTGTTTCCTCACCAATACCTGGCATTTTCTCCCAGAAACACCAGCTTTCTCACAGATACATCACCTTCCCCCCCCCACATCAGACCTCTTCTCCCAGAAATACCAGGACTCTGCTGAATATTTCCCATTTCCTCCGGAACATACAGCATTACACTCCGCAAGAGGACAGTTTCTTTCAGAAATGTGGCATTTTATCACAGATACACCATTTTTATGCCCAGTAGAGCTCCTTTTCTCCCAGAAATAGCACTGCTCTTAGGAAGAGCTCCCATTTTCTAACCAAAATGCTGCTTTACACTCCTCAAGATCACACTTACCCCCATCAAGATGGCAGTGTCAGAGAAATACCAGCTTCTGCCCCCAAAATGGGACTTTGGCTCTCCAAAACAAGACATTTTCTCCCAGAAATACCAGGACTCTTAGAAATACCTCACGTTTCATCTCAAGAATACTGCTTTCCACTCCTCAAGATCACACTGACTCCCATCACAATGGCCTTTTCTCCCACATACACCAGCTTTCTCCCAAATACACGACATTTTCTCCCACATACACCCGTTTTCTCCCAAAGATGGGACATATTCTCCCAGAAATGCCAGCTTATTCTTTAACAAACGGCCTTTTTTCCCCAAAATACCAGCCTTTTCCCTCTCTAGCATCTGTTTCCTCACCAATACCTGGCATTTTCTCCCAGAAACACCAGCTTTCTCACAGATACATCACCTTCCCCCCCCCACATCAGACCTCTTCTCCCAGAAATACCAGGACTCTGCTGAATATTTCCCATTTCCTCCGGAACATACAGCATTACACTCCGCAAGAGGACAGTTTCTTTCAGAAATGTGGCATTTTATCACAGATACACCATTTTTATGCCCAGTAGAGCTCCTTTTCTCCCAGAAATAGCACTGCTCTTAGGAAGAGCTCCCATTTTCTAACCAAAATGCTGCTTTACACTCCTCAAGATCACACTTACCCCCATCAAGATGGCAGTGTCAGAGAAATACCAGCTTCTGCCCCCAAAATGGGACTTTGGCTCTCCAAAACAAGACATTTTCTCCCAGAAATACCAGGACTCTTAGAAATACCTCACGTTTCATCTCAAGAATACTGCTTTCCACTCCTCAAGATCACACTGACTCCCATCACAATGGCCTTTTCTCCCACATACACCAGCTTTCTCCCAAATACACGACATTTTCTCCCACATACACCCGTTTTCTCCCAAAGATGGGACATATTCTCCCAGAAATGCCAGCTTATTCTTTAACAAACGGCCTTTTTTCCCCAAAATACCAGCCTTTTCCCTCTCTAGCATCTGTTTCCTCACCAATACCTGGCATTTTCTCCCAGAAACACCAGCTTTCTCACAGATACATCACCTTCCCCCCCCCACATCAGACCTCTTCTCCCAGAAATACCAGGACTCTGCTGAATATTTCCCATTTCCTCCGGAACATACAGCATTACACTCCGCAAGAGGACAGTTTCTTTCAGAAATGTGGCATTTTATCACAGATACACCATTTTTATGCCCAGTAGAGCTCCTTTTCTCCCAGAAATAGCACTGCTCTTAGGAAGAGCTCCCATTTTCTAACCAAAATGCTGCTTTACACTCCTCAAGATCACACTTACCCCCATCAAGATGGCAGTGTCACAGAAATACCAGCTTCTGCCCCCAAAATGGGACTTTGGCTCTCCAAAACAAGACATTTTCTCCCAGAAATACCAGGACTCTTAGAAATACCTCACGTTTCATCTCAAGAATACTGCTTTCCACTCCTCAAGATCACACTGACTCCCATCACAATGGCCTTTTCTCCCACATACACCAGCTTTCTCCCAAATACACGACATTTTCTCCCACATACACCCGTTTTCTCCCAAAGATGGGACATATTCTCCCAGAAATGCCAGCTTATTCTTTAACAAACGGCCTTTTTTCCCCAAAATACCAGCCTTTTCCCTCTCTAGCATCTGTTTCCTCACCAATACCTGGCATTTTCTCCCAGAAACACCAGCTTTCTCACAGATACATCACCTTCCCCCCCCCACATCAGACCTCTTCTCCCAGAAATACCAGGACTCTGCTGAATATTTCCCATTTCCTCCGGAACATACAGCATTACACTCCGCAAGAGGACAGTTTCTTTCAGAAATGTGGCATTTTATCACAGATACACCATTTTTATGCCCAGTAGAGCTCCTTTTCTCCCAGAAATAGCACTGCTCTTAGGAAGAGCTCCCATTTTCTAACCAAAATGCTGCTTTACACTCCTCAAGATCACACTTACCCCCATCAAGATGGCAGTGTCACAGAAATACCAGCTTCTGCCCCCAAAATGGGACTTTGGCTCTCCAAAACAAGACATTTTCTCCCAGAAATACCAGGACTCTTAGAAATACCTCACGTTTCATCTCAAGAATACTGCTTTCCACTCCTCAAGATCACACTGACTCCCATCACAATGGCCTTTTCTCCCACATACACCAGCTTTCTCCCAAATACACGACATTTTCTCCCACATACACCCGTTTTCTCCCAAAGATGGGACATATTCTCCCAGAAATGCCAGCTTATTCTTTAACAAACGGCCTTTTTTCCCCAAAATACCAGCCTTTTCCCTCTCTAGCATCTGTTTCCTCACCAATACCTGGCATTTTCTCCCAGAAACACCAGCTTTCTCACAGATACATCACCTTCCCCCCCCCACATCAGACCTCTTCTCCCAGAAATACCAGGACTCTGCTGAATATTTCCCATTTCCTCCGGAACATACAGCATTACACTCCGCAAGAGGACAGTTTCTTTCAGAAATGTGGCATTTTATCACAGATACACCATTTTTATGCCCAGTAGAGCTCCTTTTCTCCCAGAAATAGCACTGCTCTTAGGAAGAGCTCCCATTTTCTAACCAAAATGCTGCTTTACACTCCTCAAGATCACACTTACCCCCATCAAGATGGCAGTGTCAGAGAAATACCAGCTTCTGCCCCCAAAATGGGACTTTGGCTCTCCAAAACAAGACATTTTCTCCCAGAAATACCAGGACTCTTAGAAATACCTCACGTTTCATCTCAAGAATACTGCTTTCCACTCCTCAAGATCACACTGACTCCCATCACAATGGCCTTTTCTCCCACATACACCAGCTTTCTCCCAAATACACGACATTTTCTCCCACATACACCCGTTTTCTCCCAAAGATGGGACATATTCTCCCAGAAATGCCAGCTTATTCTTTAACAAACGGCCTTTTTTCCCCAAAATACCAGCCTTTTCCCTCTCTAGCATCTGTTTCCTCACCAATACCTGGCATTTTCTCCCAGAAACACCAGCTTTCTCACAGATACATCACCTTCCCCCCCCCACATCAGACCTCTTCTCCCAGAAATACCAGGACTCTGCTGAATATTTCCCATTTCCTCCGGAACATACAGCATTACACTCCGCAAGAGGACAGTTTCTTTCAGAAATGTGGCATTTTATCACAGATACACCATTTTTATGCCCAGTAGAGCTCCTTTTCTCCCAGAAATAGCACTGCTCTTAGGAAGAGCTCCCATTTTCTAACCAAAATGCTGCTTTACACTCCTCAAGATCACACTTACCCCCATCAAGATGGCAGTGTCAGAGAAATACCAGCTTCTGCCCCCAAAATGGGACTTTGGCTCTCCAAAACAAGACATTTTCTCCCAGAAATACCAGGACTCTTAGAAATACCTCACGTTTCATCTCAAGAATACTGCTTTCCACTCCTCAAGATCACACTGACTCCCATCACAATGGCCTTTTCTCCCACATACACCAGCTTTCTCCCAAATACACGACATTTTCTCCCACATACACCCGTTTTCTCCCAAAGATGGGACATATTCTCCCAGAAATGCCAGCTTATTCTTTAACAAACGGCCTTTTTTCCCCAAAATACCAGCCTTTTCCCTCTCTAGCATCTGTTTCCTCACCAATACCTGGCATTTTCTCCCAGAAACACCAGCTTTCTCACAGATACATCACCTTCCCCCCCCCACATCAGACCTCTTCTCCCAGAAATACCAGGACTCTGCTGAATATTTCCCATTTCCTCCGGAACATACAGCATTACACTCCGCAAGAGGACAGTTTCTTTCAGAAATGTGGCATTTTATCACAGATACACCATTTTTATGCCCAGTAGAGCTCCTTTTCTCCCAGAAATAGCACTGCTCTTAGGAAGAGCTCCCATTTTCTAACCAAAATGCTGCTTTACACTCCTCAAGATCACACTTACCCCCATCAAGATGGCAGTGTCACAGAAATACCAGCTTCTGCCCCCAAAATGGGACTTTGGCTCTCCAAAACAAGACATTTTCTCCCAGAAATACCAGGACTCTTAGAAATACCTCACGTTTCATCTCAAGAATACTGCTTTCCACTCCTCAAGATCACACTGACTCCCATCACAATGGCCTTTTCTCCCACATACACCAGCTTTCTCCCAAATACACGACATTTTCTCCCACATACACCCGTTTTCTCCCAAAGATGGGACATATTCTCCCAGAAATGCCAGCTTATTCTTTAACAAACGGCCTTTTTTCCCCAAAATACCAGCCTTTTCCCTCTCTAGCATCTGTTTCCTCACCAATACCTGGCATTTTCTCCCAGAAACACCAGCTTTCTCACAGATACATCACCTTCCCCCCCCCACATCAGACCTCTTCTCCCAGAAATACCAGGACTCTGCTGAATATTTCCCATTTCCTCCGGAACATACAGCATTACACTCCGCAAGAGGACAGTTTCTTTCAGAAATGTGGCATTTTATCACAGATACACCATTTTTATGCCCAGTAGAGCTCCTTTTCTCCCAGAAATAGCACTGCTCTTAGGAAGAGCTCCCATTTTCTAACCAAAATGCTGCTTTACACTCCTCAAGATCACACTTACCCCCATCAAGATGGCAGTGTCAGAGAAATACCAGCTTCTGCCCCCAAAATGGGACTTTGGCTCTCCAAAACAAGACATTTTCTCCCAGAAATACCAGGACTCTTAGAAATACCTCACGTTTCATCTCAAGAATACTGCTTTCCACTCCTCAAGATCACACTGACTCCCATCACAATGGCCTTTTCTCCCACATACACCAGCTTTCTCCCAAATA
Source organism: Phasianus colchicus (assembly GCF_987193195.1). NCBI lineage: Eukaryota > Metazoa > Chordata > Aves > Galliformes > Phasianidae > Phasianus > Phasianus colchicus. Next base: position 5,709 of record NC_143443.1, read on the forward strand.
CACGACATTTTCTCCCACATACACCCGTTTTCTCCCAAAGATGGGACATATTCTCCCAGAAATGCCAGCTTATTCTTTAACAAACGGCCTTTTTTCCCCAAAATACCAGCCTTTTCCCTCTCTAGCATCTGTTTCCTCACCAATACCTGGCATTTTCTCCCAGAAACACCAGCTTTCTCACAGATACATCACCTTCCCCCCCCCACATCAGACCTCTTCTCCCAGAAATACCAGGACTCTGCTGAATATTTCCCATTTCCTCCGGAACATACAGCATTACACTCCGCAAGAGGACAGTTTCTTTCAGAAATGTGGCATTTTATCACAGATACACCATTTTTATGCCCAGTAGAGCTCCTTTTCTCCCAGAAATAGCACTGCTCTTAGGAAGAGCTCCCATTTTCTAACCAAAATGCTGCTTTACACTCCTCAAGATCACACTTACCCCCATCAAGATGGCAGTGTCAGAGAAATACCAGCTTCTGCCCCCAAAATGGGACTTTGGCTCTCCAAAACAAGACATTTTCTCCCAGAAATACCAGGACTCTTAGAAATACCTCACGTTTCATCTCAAGAATACTGCTTTCCACTCCTCAAGATCACACTGACTCCCATCACAATGGCCTTTTCTCCCACATACACCAGCTTTCTCCCAAATACACGACATTTTCTCCCACATACACCCGTTTTCTCCCAAAGATGGGACATATTCTCCCAGAAATGCCAGCTTATTCTTTAACAAACGGCCTTTTTTCCCCAAAATACCAGCCTTTTCCCTCTCTAGCATCTGTTTCCTCACCAATACCTGGCATTTTCTCCCAGAAACACCAGCTTTCTCACAGATACATCACCTTCCCCCCCCCACATCAGACCTCTTCTCCCAGAAATACCAGGACTCTGCTGAATATTTCCCATTTCCTCCGGAACATACAGCATTACACTCCGCAAGAGGACAGTTTCTTTCAGAAATGTGGCATTTTATCACAGATACACCATTTTTATGCCCAGTAGAGCTCCTTTTCTCCCAGAAATAGCACTGCTCTTAGGAAGAGCTCCCATTTTCTAACCAAAATGCTGCTTTACACTCCTCAAGATCACACTTACCCCCATCAAGATGGCAGTGTCACAGAAATACCAGCTTCTGCCCCCAAAATGGGACTTTGGCTCTCCAAAACAAGACATTTTCTCCCAGAAATACCAGGACTCTTAGAAATACCTCACGTTTCATCTCAAGAATACTGCTTTCCACTCCTCAAGATCACACTGACTCCCATCACAATGGCCTTTTCTCCCACATACACCAGCTTTCTCCCAAATACACGACATTTTCTCCCACATACACCCGTTTTCTCCCAAAGATGGGACATATTCTCCCAGAAATGCCAGCTTATTCTTTAAAAAACGGCCTTTTTTCCCCAAAATACCAGCCTTTTCCCTCTCTAGCATCTGTTTCCTCACCAATACCTGGCATTTTCTCCCAGAAACACCAGCTTTCTCACAGATACATCACCTTCCCCCCCCCACATCAGACCTCTTCTCCCAGAAATACCAGGACTCTGCTGAATATTTCCCATTTCCTCCGGAACATACAGCATTACACTCCGCAAGAGGACAGTTTCTTTCAGAAATGTGGCATTTTATCACAGATACACCATTTTTATGCCCAGTAGAGCTCCTTTTCTCCCAGAAATAGCACTGCTCTTAGGAAGAGCTCCCATTTTCTAACCAAAATGCTGCTTTACACTCCTCAAGATCACACTTACCCCCATCAAGATGGCAGTGTCACAGAAATACCAGCTTCTGCCCCCAAAATGGGACTTTGGCTCTCCAAAACAAGACATTTTCTCCCAGAAATACCAGGACTCTTAGAAATACCTCACGTTTCATCTCAAGAATACTGCTTTCCACTCCTCAAGATCACACTGACTCCCATCACAATGGCCTTTTCTCCCACATACACCAGCTTTCTCCCAAATACACGACATTTTCTCCCACATACACCCGTTTTCTCCCAAAGATGGGACATATTCTCCCAGAAATGCCAGCTTATTCTTTAACAAACGGCCTTTTTTCCCCAAAATACCAGCCTTTTCCCTCTCTAGCATCTGTTTCCTCACCAATACCTGGCATTTTCTCCCAGAAACACCAGCTTTCTCACAGATACATCACCTTCCCCCCCCCACATCAGACCTCTTCTCCCAGAAATACCAGGACTCTGCTGAATATTTCCCATTTCCTCCGGAACATACAGCATTACACTCCGCAAGAGGACAGTTTCTTTCAGAAATGTGGCCTTTTATTACAGATACACCATTTTTATGCCCAGTAGAGCTCCTTTTCTCCCAGAAATAGCACTGCTCTTAGGAAGAGCTCCCATTTTCTAACCAAAATGCTGCTTTACACTCCTCAAGATCACACTTACCCCCATCAAGATGGCAGTGTCACAGAAATACCAGCTTCTGCCCCCAAAATGGGACTTTGGCTCTCCAAAACAAGACATTTTCTCCCAGAAATACCAGGACTCTTAGAAATACCTCACGTTTCATCTCAAGAATACTGCTTTCCACTCCTCAAGATCACACTGACTCCCATCACAATGGCCTTTTCTCCCACATACACCAGCTTTCTCCCAAATACACGACATTTTCTCCCACATACACCCGTTTTCTCCCAAAGATGGGACATATTCTCCCAGAAATGCCAGCTTATTCTTTAAAAAACGGCCTTTTTTCCCCAAAATACCAGCCTTTTCCCTCTCTAGCATCTGTTTCCTCACCAATACCTGGCATTTTCTCCCAGAAACACCAGCTTTCTCACAGATACATCACCTTCCCCCCCCCACATCAGACCTCTTCTCCCAGAAATACCAGGACTCTGCTGAATATTTCCCATTTCCTCCGGAACATACAGCATTACACTCCGCAAGAGGACAGTTTCTTTCAGAAATGTGGCATTTTATCACAGATACACCATTTTTATGCCCAGTAGAGCTCCTTTTCTCCCAGAAATAGCACTGCTCTTAGGAAGAGCTCCCATTTTCTAACCAAAATGCTGCTTTACACTCCTCAAGATCACACTTACCCCCATCAAGATGGCAGTGTCACAGAAATACCAGCTTCTGCCCCCAAAATGGGACTTTGGCTCTCCAAAACAAGACATTTTCTCCCAGAAATACCAGGACTCTTAGAAATACCTCACGTTTCATCTCAAGAATACTGCTTTCCACTCCTCAAGATCACACTGACTCCCATCACAATGGCCTTTTCTCCCACATACACCAGCTTTCTCCCAAATACACGACATTTTCTCCCACATACACCCGTTTTCTCCCAAAGATGGGACATATTCTCCCAGAAATGCCAGCTTATTCTTTAAAAAACGGCCTTTTTTCCCCAAAATACCAGCCTTTTCCCTCTCTAGCATCTGTTTCCTCACCAATACCTGGCATTTTCTCCCAGAAACACCAGCTTTCTCACAGATACATCACCTTCCCCCCCCCACATCAGACCTCTTCTCCCAGAAATACCAGGACTCTGCTGAATATTTCCCATTTCCTCCGGAACATACAGCATTACACTCCGCAAGAGGACAGTTTCTTTCAGAAATGTGGCATTTTATCACAGATACACCATTTTTATGCCCAGTAGAGCTCCTTTTCTCCCAGAAATAGCACTGCTCTTAGGAAGAGCTCCCATTTTCTAACCAAAATGCTGCTTTACACTCCTCAAGATCACACTTACCCCCATCAAGATGGCAGTGTCACAGAAATACCAGCTTCTGCCCCCAAAATGGGACTTTGGCTCTCCAAAACAAGACATTTTCTCCCAGAAATACCAGGACTCTTAGAAATACCTCACGTTTCATCTCAAGAATACTGCTTTCCACTCCTCAAGATCACACTGACTCCCATCACAATGGCCTTTTCTCCCACATACACCAGCTTTCTCCCAAATACACGACATTTTCTCCCACATACACCCGTTTTCTCCCAAAGATGGGACATATTCTCCCAGAAATGCCAGCTTATTCTTTAACAAACGGCCTTTTTTCCCCAAAATACCAGCCTTTTCCCTCTCTAGCATCTGTTTCCTCACCAATACCTGGCATTTTCTCCCAGAAACACCAGCTTTCTCACAGATACATCACCTTCCCCCCCCCACATCAGACCTCTTCTCCCAGAAATACCAGGACTCTGCTGAATATTTCCCATTTCCTCCGGAACATACAGCATTACACTCCGCAAGAGGACAGTTTCTTTCAGAAATGTGGCCTTTTATTACAGATACACCATTTTTATGCCCAGTAGAGCTCCTTTTCTCCCAGAAATAGCACTGCTCTTAGGAAGAGCTCCCATTTTCTAACCAAAATGCTGCTTTACACTCCTCAAGATCACACTTACCCCCATCAAGATGGCAGTGTCACAGAAATACCAGCTTCTGCCCCCAAAATGGGACTTTGGCTCTCCAAAACAAGACATTTTCTCCCAGAAATACCAGGACTCTTAGAAATACCTCACGTTTCATCTCAAGAATACTGCTTTCCACTCCTCAAGATCACACTGACTCCCATCACAATGGCCTTTTCTCCCACATACACCAGCTTTCTCCCAAATACACGACATTTTCTCCCACATACACCCGTTTTCTCCCAAAGATGGGACATATTCTCCCAGAAATGCCAGCTTATTCTTTAAAAAACGGCCTTTTTTCCCCAAAATACCAGCCTTTTCCCTCTCTAGCATCTGTTTCCTCACCAATACCTGGCATTTTCTCCCAGAAACACCAGCTTTCTCACAGATACATCACCTTCCCCCCCCCACATCAGACCTCTTCTCCCAGAAATACCAGGACTCTGCTGAATATTTCCCATTTCCTCCGGAACATACAGCATTACACTCCGCAAGAGGACAGTTTCTTTCAGAAATGTGGCATTTTATCACAGATACACCATTTTTATGCCCAGTAGAGCTCCTTTTCTCCCAGAAATAGCACTGCTCTTAGGAAGAGCTCCCATTTTCTAACCAAAATGCTGCTTTACACTCCTCAAGATCACACTTACCCCCATCAAGATGGCAGTGTCACAGAAATACCAGCTTCTGCCCCCAAAATGGGACTTTGGCTCTCCAAAACAAGACATTTTCTCCCAGAAATACCAGGACTCTTAGAAATACCTCACGTTTCATCTCAAGAATACTGCTTTCCACTCCTCAAGATCACACTGACTCCCATCACAATGGCCTTTTCTCCCACATACACCAGCTTTCTCCCAAATACACGACATTTTCTCCCACATACACCCGTTTTCTCCCAAAGATGGGACATATTCTCCCAGAAATGCCAGCTTATTCTTTAAAAAACGGCCTTTTTTCCCCAAAATACCAGCCTTTTCCCTCTCTAGCATCTGTTTCCTCACCAATACCTGGCATTTTCTCCCAGAAACACCAGCTTTCTCACAGATACATCACCTTCCCCCCCCCACATCAGACCTCTTCTCCCAGAAATACCAGGACTCTGCTGAATATTTCCCATTTCCTCCGGAACATACAGCATTACACTCCGCAAGAGGACAGTTTCTTTCAGAAATGTGGCATTTTATCACAGATACACCATTTTTATGCCCAGTAGAGCTCCTTTTCTCCCAGAAATAGCACTGCTCTTAGGAAGAGCTCCCATTTTCTAACCAAAATGCTGCTTTACACTCCTCAAGATCACACTTACCCCCATCAAGATGGCAGTGTCACAGAAATACCAGCTTCTGCCCCCAAAATGGGACTTTGGCTCTCCAAAACAAGACATTTTCTCCCAGAAATACCAGGACTCTTAGAAATACCTCACGTTTCATCTCAAGAATACTGCTTTCCACTCCTCAAGATCACACTGACTCCCATCACAATGGCCTTTTCTCCCACATACACCAGCTTTCTCCCAAATACACGACATTTTCTCCCACATACACCCGTTTTCTCCCAAAGATGGGACATATTCTCCCAGAAATGCCAGCTTATTCTTTAACAAACGGCCTTTTTTCCCCAAAATACCAGCCTTTTCCCTCTCTAGCATCTGTTTCCTCACCAATACCTGGCATTTTCTCCCAGAAACACCAGCTTTCTCACAGATACATCACCTTCCCCCCCCCACATCAGACCTCTTCTCCCAGAAATACCAGGACTCTGCTGAATATTTCCCATTTCCTCCGGAACATACAGCATTACACTCCGCAAGAGGACAGTTTCTTTCAGAAATGTGGCATTTTATCACAGATACACCATTTTTATGCCCAGTAGAGCTCCTTTTCTCCCAGAAATAGCACTGCTCTTAGGAAGAGCTCCCATTTTCTAACCAAAATGCTGCTTTACACTCCTCAAGATCACACTTACCCCCATCAAGATGGCAGTGTCACAGAAATACCAGCTTCTGCCCCCAAAATGGGACTTTGGCTCTCCAAAACAAGACATTTTCTCCCAGAAATACCAGGACTCTTAGAAATACCTCACGTTTCATCTCAAGAATACTGCTTTCCACTCCTCAAGATCACACTGACTCCCATCACAATGGCCTTTTCTCCCACATACACCAGCTTTCTCCCAAATACACGACATTTTCTCCCACATACACCCGTTTTCTCCCAAAGATGGGACATATTCTCCCAGAAATGCCAGCTTATTCTTTAACAAACGGCCTTTTTTCCCCAAAATACCAGCCTTTTCCCTCTCTAGCATCTGTTTCCTCACCAATACCTGGCATTTTCTCCCAGAAACACCAGCTTTCTCACAGATACATCACCTTCCCCCCCCCCACATCAGACCTCTTCTCCCAGAAATACCAGGACTCTGCTGAATATTTCCCATTTCCTCCGGAACATACAGCATTACACTCCGCAAGAGGACAGTTTCTTTCAGAAATGTGGCATTTTATCACAGATACACCATTTTTATGCCCAGTAGAGCTCCTTTTCTCCCAGAAATAGCACTGCTCTTAGGAAGAGCTCCCATTTTCTAACCAAAATGCTGCTTTACACTCCTCAAGATCACACTTACCCCCATCAAGATGGCAGTGTCACAGAAATACCAGCTTCTGCCCCCAAAATGGGACTTTGGCTCTCCAAAACAAGACATTTTCTCCCAGAAATACCAGGACTCTTAGAAATACCTCACGTTTCATCTCAAGAATACTGCTTTCCACTCCTCAAGATCACACTGACTCCCATCACAATGGCCTTTTCTCCCACATACACCAGCTTTCTCCCAAATACACGACATTTTCTCCCACATACACCCGTTTTCTCCCAAAGATGGGACATATTCTCCCAGAAATGCCAGCTTATTCTTTAAAAAACGGCCTTTTTTTCCCCAAAATACCAGCCTTTTCCCTCTCTAGCATCTGTTTCCTCACCAATACCTGGCATTTTCTCCCAGAAACACCAGCTTTCTCACAGATACATCACCTTCCCCCCCCCACATCAGACCTCTTCTCCCAGAAATACCAGGACTCTGCTGAATATTTCCCATTTCCTCCGGAACATACAGCATTACACTCCGCAAGAGGACAGTTTCTTTCAGAAATGTGGCATTTTATCACAGATACACCATTTTTATGCCCAGTAGAGCTCCTTTTCTCCCAGAAATAGCACTGCTCTTAGGAAGAGCTCCCATTTTCTAACCAAAATGCTGCTTTACACTCCTCAAGATCACACTTACCCCCATCAAGATGGCAGTGTCACAGAAATACCAGCTTCTGCCCCCAAAATGGGACTTTGGCTCTCCAAAACAAGACATTTTCTCCCAGAAATACCAGGACTCTTAGAAATACCTCACGTTTCATCTCAAGAATACTGCTTTCCACTCCTCAAGATCACACTGACTCCCATCACAATGGCCTTTTCTCCCACATACACCAGCTTTCTCCCAAATACACGACATTTTCTCCCACATACACCCGTTTTCTCCCAAAGATGGGACATATTCTCCCAGAAATGCCAGCTTATTCTTTAAAAAACGGCCTTTTTTCCCCAAAATACCAGCCTTTTCCCTCTCTAGCATCTGTTTCCTCACCAATACCTGGCATTTTCTCCCAGAAACACCAGCTTTCTCACAGATACATCACCTTCCCCCCCCCACATCAGACCTCTTCTCCCAGAAATACCAGGACTCTGCTGAATATTTCCCATTTCCTCCGGAACATACAGCATTACACTCCGCAAGAGGACAGTTTCTTTCAGAAATGTGGCATTTTATCACAGATACACCATTTTTATGCCCAGTAGAGCTCCTTTTCTCCCAGAAATAGCACTGCTCTTAGGAAGAGCTCCCATTTTCTAACCAAAATGCTGCTTTACACTCCTCAAGATCACACTTACCCCCATCAAGATGGCAGTGTCACAGAAATACCAGCTTCTGCCCCCAAAATGGGACTTTGGCTCTCCAAAACAAGACATTTTCTCCCAGAAATACCAGGACTCTTAGAAATACCTCACGTTTCATCTCAAGAATACTGCTTTCCACTCCTCAAGATCACACTGACTCCCATCACAATGGCCTTTTCTCCCACATACACCAGCTTTCTCCCAAATACACGACATTTTCTCCCACATACACCCGTTTTCTCCCAAAGATGGGACATATTCTCCCAGAAATGCCAGCTTATTCTTTAAAAAACGGCCTTTTTTCCCCAAAATACCAGCCTTTTCCCTCTCTAGCATCTGTTTCCTCACCAATACCTGGCATTTTCTCCCAGAAACACCAGCTTTCTCACAGATACATCACCTTCCCCCCCCCCACATCAGACCTCTTCTCCCAGAAATACCAGGACTCTGCTGAATATTTCCCATTTCCTCCGGAACATACAGCATTACACTCCGCAAGAGGACAGTTTCTTTCAGAAATGTGGCATTTTATCACAGATACACCATTTTTATGCCCAGTAGAGCTCCTTTTCTCCCAGAAATAGCACTGCTCTTAGGAAGAGCTCCCATTTTCTAACCAAAATGCTGCTTTACACTCCTCAAGATCACACTTACCCCCATCAAGATGGCAGTGTCACAGAAATACCAGCTTCTGCCCCCAAAATGGGACTTTGGCTCTCCAAAACAAGACATTTTCTCCCAGAAATACCAGGACTCTTAGAAATACCTCACGTTTCATCTCAAGAATACTGCTTTCCACTCCTCAAGATCACACTGACTCCCATCACAATGGCCTTTTCTCCCACATACACCAGCTTTCTCCCAAATACACGACATTTTCTCCCACATACACCCGTTTTCTCCCAAAGATGGGACATATTCTCCCAGAAATGCCAGCTTATTCTTTAAAAAACGGCCTTTTTTCCCCAAAATACCAGCCTTTTCCCTCTCTAGCATCTGTTTCCTCACCAATACCTGGCATTTTCTCCCAGAAACACCAGCTTTCTCACAGATACATCACCTTCCCCCCCCCCACATCAGACCTCTTCTCCCAGAAATACCAGGACTCTGCTGAATATTTCCCATTTCCTCCGGAACATACAGCATTACACTCCGCAAGAGGACAGTTTCTTTCAGAAATGTGGCATTTTATCACAGATACACCATTTTTATGCCCAGTAGAGCTCCTTTTCTCCCAGAAATAGCACTGCTCTTAGGAAGAGCTCCCATTTTCTAACCAAAATGCTGCTTTACACTCCTCAAGATCACACTTACCCCCATCAAGATGGCAGTGTCACAGAAATACCAGCTTCTGCCCCCAAAATGGGACTTTGGCTCTCCAAAACAAGACATTTTCTCCCAGAAATACCAGGACTCTTAGAAATACCTCACGTTTCATCTCAAGAATACTGCTTTCCACTCCTCAAGATCACACTGACTCCCATCACAATGGCCTTTTCTCCCACATACACCAGCTTTCTCCCAAATACACGACATTTTCTCCCACATACACCCGTTTTCTCCCAAAGATGGGACATATTCTCCCAGAAATGCCAGCTTATTCTTTAACAAACGGCCTTTTTTCCCCAAAATACCAGCCTTTTCCCTCTCTAGCATCTGTTTCCTCACCAATACCTGGCATTTTCTCCCAGAAACACCAGCTTTCTCACAGATACATCACCTTCCCCCCCCCCACATCAGACCTCTTCTCCCAGAAATACCAGGACTCTGCTGAATATTTCCCATTTCCTCCGGAACATACAGCATTACACTCCGCAAGAGGACAGTTTCTTTCAGAAATGTGGCATTTTATCACAGATACACCATTTTTATGCCCAGTAGAGCTCCTTTTCTCCCAGAAATAGCACTGCTCTTAGGAAGAGCTCCCATTTTCTAACCAAAATGCTGCTTTACACTCCTCAAGATCACACTTACCCCCATCAAGATGGCAGTGTCAGAGAAATACCAGCTTCTGCCCCCAAAATGGGACTTTGGCTCTCCAAAACAAGACATTTTCTCCCAGAAATACCAGGACTCTTAGAAATACCTCACGTTTCATCTCAAGAATACTGCTTTCCACTCCTCAAGATCACACTGACTCCCATCACAATGGCCTTTTCTCCCACATACACCAGCTTTCTCCCAAATACACGACATTTTCTCCCACATACACCCGTTTTCTCCCAAAGATGGGACATATTCTCCCAGAAATGCCAGCTTATTCTTTAACAAACGGCCTTTTTTCCCCAAAATACCAGCCTTTTCCCTCTCTAGCATCTGTTTCCTCACCAATACCTGGCATTTTCTCCCAGAAACACCAGCTTTCTCACAGATACATCACCTTCCCCCCCCCACATCAGACCTCTTCTCCCAGAAATACCAGGACTCTGCTGAATATTTCCCATTTCCTCCGGAACATACAGCATTACACTCCGCAAGAGGACAGTTTCTTTCAGAAATGTGGCATTTTATCACAGATACACCATTTTTATGCCCAGTAGAGCTCCTTTTCTCCCAGAAATAGCACTGCTCTTAGGAAGAGCTCCCATTTTCTAACCAAAATGCTGCTTTACACTCCTCAAGATCACACTTACCCCCATCAAGATGGCAGTGTCACAGAAATACCAGCTTCTGCCCCCAAAATGGGACTTTGGCTCTCCAAAACAAGACATTTTCTCCCAGAAATACCAGGACTCTTAGAAATACCTCACGTTTCATCTCAAGAATACTGCTTTCCACTCCTCAAGATCACACTGACTCCCATCACAATGGCCTTTTCTCCCACATACACCAGCTTTCTCCCAAATACACGACATTTTCTCCCACATACACCCGTTTTCTCCCAAAGATGGGACATATTCTCCCAGAAATGCCAGCTTATTCTTTAACAAACGGCCTTTTTTCCCCAAAATACCAGCCTTTTCCCTCTCTAGCATCTGTTTCCTCACCAATACCTGGCATTTTCTCCCAGAAACACCAGCTTTCTCACAGATACATCACCTTCCCCCCCCCACATCAGACCTCTTCTCCCAGAAATACCAGGACTCTGCTGAATATTTCCCATTTCCTCCGGAACATACAGCATTACACTCCGCAAGAGGACAGTTTCTTTCAGAAATGTGGCATTTTATCACAGATACACCATTTTTATGCCCAGTAGAGCTCCTTTTCTCCCAGAAATAGCACTGCTCTTAGGAAGAGCTCCCATTTTCTAACCAAAATGCTGCTTTACACTCCTCAAGATCACACTTACCCCCATCAAGATGGCAGTGTCACAGAAATACCAGCTTCTGCCCCCAAAATGGGACTTTGGCTCTCCAAAACAAGACATTTTCTCCCAGAAATACCAGGACTCTTAGAAATACCTCACGTTTCATCTCAAGAATACTGCTTTCCACTCCTCAAGATCACACTGACTCCCATCACAATGGCCTTTTCTCCCACATACACCAGCTTTCTCCCAAATACACGACATTTTCTCCCACATACACCCGTTTTCTCCCAAAGATGGGACATATTCTCCCAGAAATGCCAGCTTATTCTTTAACAAACGGCCTTTTTTCCCCAAAATACCAGCCTTTTCCCTCTCTAGCATCTGTTTCCTCACCAATACCTGGCATTTTCTCCCAGAAACACCAGCTTTCTCACAGATACATCACCTTCCCCCCCCCCACATCAGACCTCTTCTCCCAGAAATACCAGGACTCTGCTGAATATTTCCCATTTCCTCCGGAACATACAGCATTACACTCCGCAAGAGGACAGTTTCTTTCAGAAATGTGGCATTTTATCACAGATACACCATTTTTATGCCCAGTAGAGCTCCTTTTCTCCCAGAAATAGCACTGCTCTTAGGAAGAGCTCCCATTTTCTAACCAAAATGCTGCTTTACACTCCTCAAGATCACACTTACCCCCATCAAGATGGCAGTGTCAGAGAAATACCAGCTTCTGCCCCCAAAATGGGACTTTGGCTCTCCAAAACAAGACATTTTCTCCCAGAAATACCAGGACTCTTAGAAATACCTCACGTTTCATCTCAAGAATACTGCTTTCCACTCCTCAAGATCACACTGACTCCCATCACAATGGCCTTTTCTCCCACATACACCAGCTTTCTCCCAAATACACGACATTTTCTCCCACATACACCCGTTTTCTCCCAAAGATGGGACATATTCTCCCAGAAATGCCAGCTTATTCTTTAACAAACGGCCTTTTTTCCCCAAAATACCAGCCTTTTCCCTCTCTAGCATCTGTTTCCTCACCAATACCTGGCATTTTCTCCCAGAAACACCAGCTTTCTCACAGATACATCACCTTCCCCCCCCCACATCAGACCTCTTCTCCCAGAAATACCAGGACTCTGCTGAATATTTCCCATTTCCTCCGGAACATACAGCATTACACTCCGCAAGAGGACAGTTTCTTTCAGAAATGTGGCATTTTATCACAGATACACCATTTTTATGCCCAGTAGAGCTCCTTTTCTCCCAGAAATAGCACTGCTCTTAGGAAGAGCTCCCATTTTCTAACCAAAATGCTGCTTTACACTCCTCAAGATCACACTTACCCCCATCAAGATGGCAGTGTCACAGAAATACCAGCTTCTGCCCCCAAAATGGGACTTTGGCTCTCCAAAACAAGACATTTTCTCCCAGAAATACCAGGACTCTTAGAAATACCTCACGTTTCATCTCAAGAATACTGCTTTCCACTCCTCAAGATCACACTGACTCCCATCACAATGGCCTTTTCTCCCACATACACCAGCTTTCTCCCAAATACACGACATTTTCTCCCACATACACCCGTTTTCTCCCAAAGATGGGACATATTCTCCCAGAAATGCCAGCTTATTCTTTAACAAACGGCCTTTTTTCCCCAAAATACCAGCCTTTTCCCTCTCTAGCATCTGTTTCCTCACCAATACCTGGCATTTTCTCCCAGAAACACCAGCTTTCTCACAGATACATCACCTTCCCCCCCCCACATCAGACCTCTTCTCCCAGAAATACCAGGACTCTGCTGAATATTTCCCATTTCCTCCGGAACATACAGCATTACACTCCGCAAGAGGACAGTTTCTTTCAGAAATGTGGCATTTTATCACAGATACACCATTTTTATGCCCAGTAGAGCTCCTTTTCTCCCAGAAATAGCACTGCTCTTAGGAAGAGCTCCCATTTTCTAACCAAAATGCTGCTTTACACTCCTCAAGATCACACTTACCCCCATCAAGATGGCAGTGTCACAGAAATACCAGCTTCTGCCCCCAAAATGGGACTTTGGCTCTCCAAAACAAGACATTTTCTCCCAGAAATACCAGGACTCTTAGAAATACCTCACGTTTCATCTCAAGAATACTGCTTTCCACTCCTCAAGATCACACTGACTCCCATCACAATGGCCTTTTCTCCCACATACACCAGCTTTCTCCCAAATACACGACATTTTCTCCCACATACACCCGTTTTCTCCCAAAGATGGGACATATTCTCCCAGAAATGCCAGCTTATTCTTTAAAAAACGGCCTTTTTTCCCCAAAATACCAGCCTTTTCCCTCTCTAGCATCTGTTTCCTCACCAATACCTGGCATTTTCTCCCAGAAACACCAGCTTTCTCACAGATACATCACCTTCCCCCCCCCACATCAGACCTCTTCTCCCAGAAATACCAGGACTCTGCTGAATATTTCCCATTTCCTCCGGAACATACAGCATTACACTCCGCAAGAGGACAGTTTCTTTCAGAAATGTGGCATTTTATCACAGATACACCATTTTTATGCCCAGTAGAGCTCCTTTTCTCCCAGAAATAGCACTGCTCTTAGGAAGAGCTCCCATTTTCTAACCAAAATGCTGCTTTACACTCCTCAAGATCACACTTACCCCCATCAAGATGGCAGTGTCACAGAAATACCAGCTTCTGCCCCCAAAATGGGACTTTGGCTCTCCAAAACAAGACATTTTCTCCCAGAAATACCAGGACTCTTAGAAATACCTCACGTTTCATCTCAAGAATACTGCTTTCCACTCCTCAAGATCACACTGACTCCCATCACAATGGCCTTTTCTCCCACATACACCAGCTTTCTCCCAAATACACGACATTTTCTCCCACATACACCCGTTTTCTCCCAAAGATGGGACATATTCTCCCAGAAATGCCAGCTTATTCTTTAAAAAACGGCCTTTTTTCCCCAAAATACCAGCCTTTTCCCTCTCTAGCATCTGTTTCCTCACCAATACCTGGCATTTTCTCCCAGAAACACCAGCTTTCTCACAGATACATCACCTTCCCCCCCCCACATCAGACCTCTTCTCCCAGAAATACCAGGACTCTGCTGAATATTTCCCATTTCCTCCGGAACATACAGCATTACACTCCGCAAGAGGACAGTTTCTTTCAGAAATGTGGCATTTTATCACAGATACACCATTTTTATGCCCAGTAGAGCTCCTTTTCTCCCAGAAATAGCACTGCTCTTAGGAAGAGCTCCCATTTTCTAACCAAAATGCTGCTTTACACTCCTCAAGATCACACTTACCCCCATCAAGATGGCAGTGTCACAGAAATACCAGCTTCTGCCCCCAAAATGGGACTTTGGCTCTCCAAAACAAGACATTTTCTCCCAGAAATACCAGGACTCTTAGAAATACCTCACGTTTCATCTCAAGAATACTGCTTTCCACTCCTCAAGATCACACTGACTCCCATCACAATGGCCTTTTCTCCCACATACACCAGCTTTCTCCCAAATACACGACATTTTCTCCCACATACACCCGTTTTCTCCCAAAGATGGGACATATTCTCCCAGAAATGCCAGCTTATTCTTTAAAAAACGGCCTTTTTTCCCCAAAATACCAGCCTTTTCCCTCTCTAGCATCTGTTTCCTCACCAATACCTGGCATTTTCTCCCAGAAACACCAGCTTTCTCACAGATACATCACCTTCCCCCCCCCACATCAGACCTCTTCTCCCAGAAATACCAGGACTCTGCTGAATATTTCCCATTTCCTCCGGAACATACAGCATTACACTCCGCAAGAGGACAGTTTCTTTCAGAAATGTGGCATTTTATCACAGATACACCATTTTTATGCCCAGTAGAGCTCCTTTTCTCCCAGAAATAGCACTGCTCTTAGGAAGAGCTCCCATTTTCTAACCAAAATGCTGCTTTACACTCCTCAAGATCACACTTACCCCCATCAAGATGGCAGTGTCACAGAAATACCAGCTTCTGCCCCCAAAATGGGACTTTGGCTCTCCAAAACAAGACATTTTCTCCCAGAAATACCAGGACTCTTAGAAATACCTCACGTTTCATCTCAAGAATACTGCTTTCCACTCCTCAAGATCACACTGACTCCCATCACAATGGCCTTTTCTCCCACATACACCAGCTTTCTCCCAAATACACGACATTTTCTCCCACATACACCCGTTTTCTCCCAAAGATGGGACATATTCTCCCAGAAATGCCAGCTTATTCTTTAAAAAACGGCCTTTTTTTCCCCAAAATACCAGCCTTTTCCCTCTCTAGCATCTGTTTCCTCACCAATACCTGGCATTTTCTCCCAGAAACACCAGCTTTCTCACAGATACATCACCTTCCCCCCCCCACATCAGACCTCTTCTCCCAGAAATACCAGGACTCTGCTGAATATTTCCCATTTCCTCCGGAACATACAGCATTACACTCCGCAAGAGGACAGTTTCTTTCAGAAATGTGGCATTTTATCACAGATACACCATTTTTATGCCCAGTAGAGCTCCTTTTCTCCCAGAAATAGCACTGCTCTTAGGAAGAGCTCCCATTTTCTAACCAAAATGCTGCTTTACACTCCTCAAGATCACACTTACCCCCATCAAGATGGCAGTGTCACAGAAATACCAGCTTCTGCCCCCAAAATGGGACTTTGGCTCTCCAAAACAAGACATTTTCTCCCAGAAATACCAGGACTCTTAGAAATACCTCACGTTTCATCTCAAGAATACTGCTTTCCACTCCTCAAGATCACACTGACTCCCATCACAATGGCCTTTTCTCCCACATACACCAGCTTTCTCCCAAATACACGACATTTTCTCCCACATACACCCGTTTTCTCCCAAAGATGGGACATATTCTCCCAGAAATGCCAGCTTATTCTTTAACAAACGGCCTTTTTTCCCCAAAATACCAGCCTTTTCCCTCTCTAGCATCTGTTTCCTCACCAATACCTGGCATTTTCTCCCAGAAACACCAGCTTTCTCACAGATACATCACCTTCCCCCCCCCACATCAGACCTCTTCTCCCAGAAATACCAGGACTCTGCTGAATATTTCCCATTTCCTCCGGAACATACAGCATTACACTCCGCAAGAGGACAGTTTCTTTCAGAAATGTGGCATTTTATCACAGATACACCATTTTTATGCCCAGTAGAGCTCCTTTTCTCCCAGAAATAGCACTGCTCTTAGGAAGAGCTCCCATTTTCTAACCAAAATGCTGCTTTACACTCCTCAAGATCACACTTACCCCCATCAAGATGGCAGTGTCACAGAAATACCAGCTTCTGCCCCCAAAATGGGACTTTGGCTCTCCAAAACAAGACATTTTCTCCCAGAAATACCAGGACTCTTAGAAATACCTCACGTTTCATCTCAAGAATACTGCTTTCCACTCCTCAAGATCACACTGACTCCCATCACAATGGCCTTTTCTCCCACATACACCAGCTTTCTCCCAAATACACGACATTTTCTCCCACATACACCCGTTTTCTCCCAAAGATGGGACATATTCTCCCAGAAATGCCAGCTTATTCTTTAAAAAACGGCCTTTTTTTCCCCAAAATACCAGCCTTTTCCCTCTCTAGCATCTGTTTCCTCACCAATACCTGGCATTTTCTCCCAGAAACACCAGCTTTCTCACAGATACATCACCTTCCCCCCCCCACATCAGACCTCTTCTCCCAGAAATACCAGGACTCTGCTGAATATTTCCCATTTCCTCCGGAACATACAGCATTACACTCCGCAAGAGGACAGTTTCTTTCAGAAATGTGGCATTTTATCACAGATACACCATTTTTTATGCCCAGTAGAGCTCCTTTTCTCCCAGAAATAGCACTGCTCTTAGGAAGAGCTCCCATTTTCTAACCAAAATGCTGCTTTACACTCCTCAAGATCACACTTACCCCCATCAAGATGGCAGTGTCACAGAAATACCAGCTTCTGCCCCCAAAATGGGACTTTGGCTCTCCAAAACAAGACATTTTCTCCCAGAAATACCAGGACTCTTAGAAATACCTCACGTTTCATCTCAAGAATACTGCTTTCCACTCCTCAAGATCACACTGACTCCCATCACAATGGCCTTTTCTCCCACATACACCAGCTTTCTCCCAAATACACGACATTTTCTCCCACATACACCCGTTTTCTCCCAAAGATGGGACATATTCTCCCAGAAATGCCAGCTTATTCTTTAAAAAACGGCCTTTTTTCCCCAAAATACCAGCCTTTTCCCTCTCTAGCATCTGTTTCCTCACCAATACCTGGCATTTTCTCCCAGAAACACCAGCTTTCTCACAGATACATCACCTTCCCCCCCCCCACATCAGACCTCTTCTCCCAGAAATACCAGGACTCTGCTGAATATTTCCCATTTCCTCCGGAACATACAGCATTACACTCCGCAAGAGGACAGTTTCTTTCAGAAATGTGGCATTTTATCACAGATACACCATTTTTATGCCCAGTAGAGCTCCTTTTCTCCCAGAAATAGCACTGCTCTTAGGAAGAGCTCCCATTTTCTAACCAAAATGCTGCTTTACACTCCTCAAGATCACACTTACCCCCATCAAGATGGCAGTGTCACAGAAATACCAGCTTCTGCCCCCAAAATGGGACTTTGGCTCTCCAAAACAAGACATTTTCTCCCAGAAATACCAGGACTCTTAGAAATACCTCACGTTTCATCTCAAGAATACTGCTTTCCACTCCTCAAGATCACACTGACTCCCATCACAATGGCCTTTTCTCCCACATACACCAGCTTTCTCCCAAATACACGACATTTTCTCCCACATACACCCGTTTTCTCCCAAAGATGGGACATATTCTCCCAGAAATGCCAGCTTATTCTTTAAAAAACGGCCTTTTTTCCCCAAAATACCAGCCTTTTCCCTCTCTAGCATCTGTTTCCTCACCAATACCTGGCATTTTCTCCCAGAAACACCAGCTTTCTCACAGATACATCACCTTCCCCCCCCCCACATCAGACCTCTTCTCCCAGAAATACCAGGACTCTGCTGAATATTTCCCATTTCCTCCGGAACATACAGCATTACACTCCGCAAGAGGACAGTTTCTTTCAGAAATGTGGCATTTTATCACAGATACACCATTTTTATGCCCAGTAGAGCTCCTTTTCTCCCAGAAATAGCACTGCTCTTAGGAAGAGCTCCCATTTTCTAACCAAAATGCTGCTTTACACTCCTCAAGATCACACTTACCCCCATCAAGATGGCAGTGTCACAGAAATACCAGCTTCTGCCCCCAAAATGGGACTTTGGCTCTCCAAAACAAGACATTTTCTCCCAGAAATACCAGGACTCTTAGAAATACCTCACGTTTCATCTCAAGAATACTGCTTTCCACTCCTCAAGATCACACTGACTCCCATCACAATGGCCTTTTCTCCCACATACACCAGCTTTCTCCCAAATACACGACATTTTCTCCCACATACACCCGTTTTCTCCCAAAGATGGGACATATTCTCCCAGAAATGCCAGCTTATTCTTTAACAAACGGCCTTTTTTCCCCAAAATACCAGCCTTTTCCCTCTCTAGCATCTGTTTCCTCACCAATACCTGGCATTTTCTCCCAGAAACACCAGCTTTCTCACAGATACATCACCTTCCCCCCCCCACATCAGACCTCTTCTCCCAGAAATACCAGGACTCTGCTGAATATTTCCCATTTCCTCCGGAACATACAGCATTACACTCCGCAAGAGGACAGTTTCTTTCAGAAATGTGGCATTTTATCACAGATACACCATTTTTATGCCCAGTAGAGCTCCTTTTCTCCCAGAAATAGCACTGCTCTTAGGAAGAGCTCCCATTTTCTAACCAAAATGCTGCTTTACACTCCTCAAGATCACACTTACCCCCATCAAGATGGCAGTGTCACAGAAATACCAGCTTCTGCCCCCAAAATGGGACTTTGGCTCTCCAAAACAAGACATTTTCTCCCAGAAATACCAGGACTCTTAGAAATACCTCACGTTTCATCTCAAGAATACTGCTTTCCACTCCTCAAGATCACACTGACTCCCATCACAATGGCCTTTTCTCCCACATACACCAGCTTTCTCCCAAATACACGACATTTTCTCCCACATACACCCGTTTTCTCCCAAAGATGGGACATATTCTCCCAGAAATGCCAGCTTATTCTTTAACAAACGGCCTTTTTTCCCCAAAATACCAGCCTTTTCCCTCTCTAGCATCTGTTTCCTCACCAATACCTGGCATTTTCTCCCAGAAACACCAGCTTTCTCACAGATACATCACCTTCCCCCCCCCACATCAGACCTCTTCTCCCAGAAATACCAGGACTCTGCTGAATATTTCCCATTTCCTCCGGAACATACAGCATTACACTCCGCAAGAGGACAGTTTCTTTCAGAAATGTAGCATTTTATCACAGATACACCATTTTTATGCCCAGTAGAGCTCCTTTTCTCCCAGAAATAGCACTGCTCTTAGGAAGAGCTCCCATTTTCTAACCAAAATGCTGCTTTACACTCCTCAAGATCACACTTACCCCCATCAAGATGGCAGTGTCAGAGAAATACCAGCTTCTGCCCCCAAAATGGGACTTTGGCTCTCCAAAACAAGACATTTTCTCCCAGAAATACCAGGACTCTTAGAAATACCTCACGTTTCATCTCAAGAATACTGCTTTCCACTCCTCAAGATCACACTGACTCCCATCACAATGGCCTTTTCTCCCACATACACCAGCTTTCTCCCAAATACACGACATTTTCTCCCACATACACCCGTTTTCTCCCAAAGATGGGACATATTCTCCCAGAAATGCCAGCTTATTCTTTAAAAAACGGCCTTTTTTCCCCAAAATACCAGCCTTTTCCCTCTCTAGCATCTGTTTCCTCACCAATACCTGGCATTTTCTCCCAGAAACACCAGCTTTCTCACAGATACATCACCTTCCCCCCCCCACATCAGACCTCTTCTCCCAGAAATACCAGGACTCTGCTGAATATTTCCCATTTCCTCCAGAACATACAGCATTACACTCCGCAAGAGGACAGTTTCTTTCAGAAATGTGGCATTTTATCACAGATACACCATTTTTATGCCCAGTAGAGCTCCTTTTCTCCCAGAAATAGCACTGCTCTTAGGAAGAGCTCCCATTTTCTAACCAAAATGCTGCTTTACACTCCTCAAGATCACACTTACCCCCATCAAGATGGCAGTGTCACAGAAATACCAGCTTCTGCCCCCAAAATGGGACTTTGGCTCTCCAAAACAAGACATTTTCTCCCAGAAATACCAGGACTCTTAGAAATACCTCACGTTTCATCTCAAGAATACTGCTTTCCACTCCTCAAGATCACACTGACTCCCATCACAATGGCCTTTTCTCCCACATACACCAGCTTTCTCCCAAATACACGACATTTTCTCCCACATACACCCGTTTTCTCCCAAAGATGGGACATATTCTCCCAGAAATGCCAGCTTATTCTTTAAAAAACGGCCTTTTTTTCCCCAAAATACCAGCCTTTTCCCTCTCTAGCATCTGTTTCCTCACCAATACCTGGCATTTTCTCCCAGAAACACCAGCTTTCTCACACATACATCACCTTCCCCCCCCCACATCAGACCTCTTCTCCCAGAAATACCAGGACTCTGCTGAATATTTCCCATTTCCTCCGGAACATACAGCATTACACTCCGCAAGAGGACAGTTTCTTTCAGAAATGTGGCATTTTATCACAGATACACCATTTTTATGCCCAGTAGAGCTCCTTTTCTCCCAGAAATAGCACTGCTCTTAGGAAGAGCTCCCATTTTCTAACCAAAATGCTGCTTTACACTCCTCAAGATCACACTTACCCCCATCAAGATGGCAGTGTCACAGAAATACCAGCTTCTGCCCCCAAAATGGGACTTTGGCTCTCCAAAACAAGACATTTTCTCCCAGAAATACCAGGACTCTTAGAAATACCTCACGTTTCATCTCAAGAATACTGCTTTCCACTCCTCAAGATCACACTGACTCCCATCACAATGGCCTTTTCTCCCACATACACCAGCTTTCTCCCAAATACACGACATTTTCTCCCACATACACCCGTTTTCTCCCAAAGATGGGACATATTCTCCCAGAAATGCCAGCTTATTCTTTAAAAAACGGCCTTTTTTCCCCAAAATACCAGCCTTTTCCCTCTCTAGCATCTGTTTCCTCACCAATACCTGGCATTTTCTCCCAGAAACACCAGCTTTCTCACAGATACATCACCTTCCCCCCCCCACATCAGACCTCTTCTCCCAGAAATACCAGGACTCTGCTGAATATTTCCCATTTCCTCCGGAACATACAGCATTACACTCCGCAAGAGGACAGTTTCTTTCAGAAATGTGGCATTTTATCACAGATACACCATTTTTATGCCCAGTAGAGCTCCTTTTCTCCCAGAAATAGCACTGCTCTTAGGAAGAGCTCCCATTTTCTAACCAAAATGCTGCTTTACACTCCTCAAGATCACACTTACCCCCATCAAGATGGCAGTGTCACAGAAATACCAGCTTCTGCCCCCAAAATGGGACTTTGGCTCTCCAAAACAAGACATTTTCTCCCAGAAATACCAGGACTCTTAGAAATACCTCACGTTTCATCTCAAGAATACTGCTTTCCACTCCTCAAGATCACACTGACTCCCATCACAATGGCCTTTTCTCCCACATACACCAGCTTTCTCCCAAATACACGACATTTTCTCCCACATACACCCGTTTTCTCCCAAAGATGGGACATATTCTCCCAGAAATGCCAGCTTATTCTTTAACAAACGGCCTTTTTTCCCCAAAATACCAGCCTTTTCCCTCTCTAGCATCTGTTTCCTCACCAATACCTGGCATTTTCTCCCAGAAACACCAGCTTTCTCACAGATACATCACCTTCCCCCCCCCACATCAGACCTCTTCTCCCAGAAATACCAGGACTCTGCTGAATATTTCCCATTTCCTCCGGAACATACAGCATTACACTCCGCAAGAGGACAGTTTCTTTCAGAAATGTGGCATTTTATCACAGATACACCATTTTTATGCCCAGTAGAGCTCCTTTTCTCCCAGAAATAGCACTGCTCTTAGGAAGAGCTCCCATTTTCTAACCAAAATGCTGCTTTACACTCCTCAAGATCACACTTACCCCCATCAAGATGGCAGTGTCACAGAAATACCAGCTTCTGCCCCCAAAATGGGACTTTGGCTCTCCAAAACAAGACATTTTCTCCCAGAAATACCAGGACTCTTAGAAATACCTCACGTTTCATCTCAAGAATACTGCTTTCCACTCCTCAAGATCACACTGACTCCCATCACAATGGCCTTTTCTCCCACATACACCAGCTTTCTCCCAAATACACGACATTTTCTCCCACATACACCCGTTTTCTCCCAAAGATGGGACATATTCTCCCAGAAATGCCAGCTTATTCTTTAAAAAACGGCCTTTTTTCCCCAAAATACCAGCCTTTTCCCTCTCTAGCATCTGTTTCCTCACCAATACCTGGCATTTTCTCCCAGAAACACCAGCTTTCTCACAGATACATCACCTTCCCCCCCCCACATCAGACCTCTTCTCCCAGAAATACCAGGACTCTGCTGAATATTTCCCATTTCCTCCAGAACATACAGCATTACACTCCGCAAGAGGACAGTTTCTTTCAGAAATGTGGCATTTTATCACAGATACACCATTTTTATGCCCAGTAGAGCTCCTTTTCTCCCAGAAATAGCACTGCTCTTAGGAAGAGCTCCCATTTTCTAACCAAAATGCTGCTTTACACTCCTCAAGATCACACTTACCCCCATCAAGATGGCAGTGTCACAGAAATACCAGCTTCTGCCCCCAAAATGGGACTTTGGCTCTCCAAAACAAGACATTTTCTCCCAGAAATACCAGGACTCTTAGAAATACCTCACGTTTCATCTCAAGAATACTGCTTTCCACTCCTCAAGATCACACTGACTCCCATCACAATGGCCTTTTCTCCCACATACACCAGCTTTCTCCCAAATACACGACATTTTCTCCCACATACACCCGTTTTCTCCCAAAGATGGGACATATTCTCCCAGAAATGCCAGCTTATTCTTTAAAAAACGGCCTTTTTTTCCCCAAAATACCAGCCTTTTCCCTCTCTAGCATCTGTTTCCTCACCAATACCTGGCATTTTCTCCCAGAAACACCAGCTTTCTCACACATACATCACCTTCCCCCCCCCACATCAGACCTCTTCTCCCAGAAATACCAGGACTCTGCTGAATATTTCCCATTTCCTCCGGAACATACAGCATTACACTCCGCAAGAGGACAGTTTCTTTCAGAAATGTGGCATTTTATCACAGATACACCATTTTTATGCCCAGTAGAGCTCCTTTTCTCCCAGAAATAGCACTGCTCTTAGGAAGAGCTCCCATTTTCTAACCAAAATGCTGCTTTACACTCCTCAAGATCACACTTACCCCCATCAAGATGGCAGTGTCACAGAAATACCAGCTTCTGCCCCCAAAATGGGACTTTGGCTCTCCAAAACAAGACATTTTCTCCCAGAAATACCAGGACTCTTAGAAATACCTCACGTTTCATCTCAAGAATACTGCTTTCCACTCCTCAAGATCACACTGACTCCCATCACAATGGCCTTTTCTCCCACATACACCAGCTTTCTCCCAAATACACGACATTTTCTCCCACATACACCCGTTTTCTCCCAAAGATGGGACATATTCTCCCAGAAATGCCAGCTTATTCTTTAAAAAACGGCCTTTTTTCCCCAAAATACCAGCCTTTTCCCTCTCTAGCATCTGTTTCCTCACCAATACCTGGCATTTTCTCCCAGAAACACCAGCTTTCTCACAGATACATCACCTTCCCCCCCCCACATCAGACCTCTTCTCCCAGAAATACCAGGACTCTGCTGAATATTTCCCATTTCCTCCGGAACATACAGCATTACACTCCGCAAGAGGACAGTTTCTTTCAGAAATGTGGCATTTTATCACAGATACACCATTTTTATGCCCAGTAGAGCTCCTTTTCTCCCAGAAATAGCACTGCTCTTAGGAAGAGCTCCCATTTTCTAACCAAAATGCTGCTTTACACTCCTCAAGATCACACTTACCCCCATCAAGATGGCAGTGTCACAGAAATACCAGCTTCTGCCCCCAAAATGGGACTTTGGCTCTCCAAAACAAGACATTTTCTCCCAGAAATACCAGGACTCTTAGAAATACCTCACGTTTCATCTCAAGAATACTGCTTTCCACTCCTCAAGATCACACTGACTCCCATCACAATGGCCTTTTCTCCCACATACACCAGCTTTCTCCCAAATACACGACATTTTCTCCCACATACACCCGTTTTCTCCCAAAGATGGGACATATTCTCCCAGAAATGCCAGCTTATTCTTTAAAAAACGGCCTTTTTTCCCCAAAATACCAGCCTTTTCCCTCTCTAGCATCTGTTTCCTCACCAATACCTGGCATTTTCTCCCAGAAACACCAGCTTTCTCACAGATACATCACCTTCCCCCCCCCCACATCAGACCTCTTCTCCCAGAAATACCAGGACTCTGCTGAATATTTCCCATTTCCTCCGGAACATACAGCATTACACTCCGCAAGAGGACAGTTTCTTTCAGAAATGTGGCATTTTATCACAGATACACCATTTTTATGCCCAGTAGAGCTCCTTTTCTCCCAGAAATAGCACTGCTCTTAGGAAGAGCTCCCATTTTCTAACCAAAATGCTGCTTTACACTCCTCAAGATCACACTTACCCCCATCAAGATGGCAGTGTCACAGAAATACCAGCTTCTGCCCCCAAAATGGGACTTTGGCTCTCCAAAACAAGACATTTTCTCCCAGAAATACCAGGACTCTTAGAAATACCTCACGTTTCATCTCAAGAATACTGCTTTCCACTCCTCAAGATCACACTGACTCCCATCACAATGGCCTTTTCTCCCACATACACCAGCTTTCTCCCAAATACACGACATTTTCTCCCATATACACCCGTTTTCTCCCAAAGATGGGACATATTCTCCCAGAAATGCCAGCTTATTCTTTAACAAACGGCCTTTTTTCCCCAAAATACCAGCCTTTTCCCTCTCTAGCATCTGTTTCCTCACCAATACCTGGCATTTTCTCCCAGAAACACCAGCTTTCTCACAGATACATCACCTTCCCCCCCCCACATCAGACCTCTTCTCCCAGAAATACCAGGACTCTGCTGAATATTTCCCATTTCCTCCGGAACATACAGCATTACACTCCGCAAGAGGACAGTTTCTTTCAGAAATGTGGCATTTTATCACAGATACACCATTTTTATGCCCAGTAGAGCTCCTTTTCTCCCAGAAATAGCACTGCTCTTAGGAAGAGCTCCCATTTTCTAACCAAAATGCTGCTTTACACTCCTCAAGATCACACTTACCCCCATCAAGATGGCAGTGTCACAGAAATACCAGCTTCTGCCCCCAAAATGGGACTTTGGCTCTCCAAAACAAGACATTTTCTCCCAGAAATACCAGGACTCTTAGAAATACCTCACGTTTCATCTCAAGAATACTGCTTTCCACTCCTCAAGATCACACTGACTCCCATCACAATGGCCTTTTCTCCCACATACACCAGCTTTCTCCCAAATACACGACATTTTCTCCCACATACACCCGTTTTCTCCCAAAGATGGGACATATTCTCCCAGAAATGCCAGCTTATTCTTTAACAAACGGCCTTTTTTCCCCAAAATACCAGCCTTTTCCCTCTCTAGCATCTGTTTCCTCACCAATACCTGGCATTTTCTCCCAGAAACACCAGCTTTCTCACAGATACATCACCTTCCCCCCCCCACATCAGACCTCTTCTCCCAGAAATACCAGGACTCTGCTGAATATTTCCCATTTCCTCCGGAACATACAGCATTACACTCCGCAAGAGGACAGTTTCTTTCAGAAATGTGGCATTTTATCACAGATACACCATTTTTATGCCCAGTAGAGCTCCTTTTCTCCCAGAAATAGCACTGCTCTTAGGAAGAGCTCCCATTTTCTAACCAAAATGCTGCTTTACACTCCTCAAGATCACACTTACCCCCATCAAGATGGCAGTGTCACAGAAATACCAGCTTCTGCCCCCAAAATGGGACTTTGGCTCTCCAAAACAAGACATTTTCTCCCAGAAATACCAGGACTCTTAGAAATACCTCACGTTTCATCTCAAGAATACTGCTTTCCACTCCTCAAGATCACACTGACTCCCATCACAATGGCCTTTTCTCCCACATACACCAGCTTTCTCCCAAATACACGACATTTTCTCCCACATACACCCGTTTTCTCCCAAAGATGGGACATATTCTCCCAGAAATGCCAGCTTATTCTTTAACAAACGGCCTTTTTTCCCCAAAATACCAGCCTTTTCCCTCTCTAGCATCTGTTTCCTCACCAATACCTGGCATTTTCTCCCAGAAACACCAGCTTTCTCACAGATACATCACCTTCCCCCCCCCCACATCAGACCTCTTCTCCCAGAAATACCAGGACTCTGCTGAATATTTCCCATTTCCTCCGGAACATACAGCATTACACTCCGCAAGAGGACAGTTTCTTTCAGAAATGTGGCATTTTATCACAGATACACCATTTTTATGCCCAGTAGAGCTCCTTTTCTCCCAGAAATAGCACTGCTCTTAGGAAGAGCTCCCATTTTCTAACCAAAATGCTGCTTTACACTCCTCAAGATCACACTTACCCCCATCAAGATGGCAGTGTCACAGAAATACCAGCTTCTGCCCCCAAAATGGGACTTTGGCTCTCCAAAACAAGACATTTTCTCCCAGAAATACCAGGACTCTTAGAAATACCTCACGTTTCATCTCAAGAATACTGCTTTCCACTCCTCAAGATCACACTGACTCCCATCACAATGGCCTTTTCTCCCACATACACCAGCTTTCTCCCAAATACACGACATTTTCTCCCACATACACCCGTTTTCTCCCAAAGATGGGACATATTCTCCCAGAAATGCCAGCTTATTCTTTAACAAACGGCCTTTTTTCCCCAAAATACCAGCCTTTTCCCTCTCTAGCATCTGTTTCCTCACCAATACCTGGCATTTTCTCCCAGAAACACCAGCTTTCTCACAGATACATCACCTTCCCCCCCCCCACATCAGACCTCTTCTCCCAGAAATACCAGGACTCTGCTGAATATTTCCCATTTCCTCCGGAACATACAGCATTACACTCCGCAAGAGGACAGTTTCTTTCAGAAATGTGGCATTTTATCACAGATACACCATTTTTATGCCCAGTAGAGCTCCTTTTCTCCCAGAAATAGCACTGCTCTTAGGAAGAGCTCCCATTTTCTAACCAAAATGCTGCTTTACACTCCTCAAGATCACACTTACCCCCATCAAGATGGCAGTGTCACAGAAATACCAGCTTCTGCCCCCAAAATGGGACTTTGGCTCTCCAAAACAAGACATTTTCTCCCAGAAATACCAGGACTCTTAGAAATACCTCACGTTTCATCTCAAGAATACTGCTTTCCACTCCTCAAGATCACACTGACTCCCATCACAATGGCCTTTTCTCCCACATACACCAGCTTTCTCCCAAATACACGACATTTTCTCCCACATACACCCGTTTTCTCCCAAAGATGGGACATATTCTCCCAGAAATGCCAGCTTATTCTTTAACAAACGGCCTTTTTTCCCCAAAATACCAGCCTTTTCCCTCTCTAGCATCTGTTTCCTCACCAATACCTGGCATTTTCTCCCAGAAACACCAGCTTTCTCACAGATACATCACCTTCCCCCCCCCCACATCAGACCTCTTCTCCCAGAAATACCAGGACTCTGCTGAATATTTCCCATTTCCTCCGGAACATACAGCATTACACTCCGCAAGAGGACAGTTTCTTTCAGAAATGTGGCATTTTATCACAGATACACCATTTTTATGCCCAGTAGAGCTCCTTTTCTCCCAGAAATAGCACTGCTCTTAGGAAGAGCTCCCATTTTCTAACCAAAATGCTGCTTTACACTCCTCAAGATCACACTTACCCCCATCAAGATGGCAGTGTCACAGAAATACCAGCTTCTGCCCCCAAAATGGGACTTTGGCTCTCCAAAACAAGACATTTTCTCCCAGAAATACCAGGACTCTTAGAAATACCTCACGTTTCATCTCAAGAATACTGCTTTCCACTCCTCAAGATCACACTGACTCCCATCACAATGGCCTTTTCTCCCACATACACCAGCTTTCTCCCAAATACACGACATTTTCTCCCACATACACCCGTTTTCTCCCAAAGATGGGACATATTCTCCCAGAAATGCCAGCTTATTCTTTAAAAAACGGCCTTTTTTCCCCAAAATACCAGCCTTTTCCCTCTCTAGCATCTGTTTCCTCACCAATACCTGGCATTTTCTCCCAGAAACACCAGCTTTCTCACAGATACATCACCTTCCCCCCCCCCACATCAGACCTCTTCTCCCAGAAATACCAGGACTCTGCTGAATATTTCCCATTTCCTCCGGAACATACAGCATTACACTCCGCAAGAGGACAGTTTCTTTCAGAAATGTGGCATTTTATCACAGATACACCATTTTTATGCCCAGTAGAGCTCCTTTTCTCCCAGAAATAGCACTGCTCTTAGGAAGAGCTCCCATTTTCTAACCAAAATGCTGCTTTACACTCCTCAAGATCACACTTACCCCCATCAAGATGGCAGTGTCACAGAAATACCAGCTTCTGCCCCCAAAATGGGACTTTGGCTCTCCAAAACAAGACATTTTCTCCCAGAAATACCAGGACTCTTAGAAATACCTCACGTTTCATCTCAAGAATACTGCTTTCCACTCCTCAAGATCACACTGACTCCCATCACAATGGCCTTTTCTCCCACATACACCAGCTTTCTCCCAAATACACGACATTTTCTCCCACATACACCCGTTTTCTCCCAAAGATGGGACATATTCTCCCAGAAATGCCAGCTTATTCTTTAACAAACGGCCTTTTTTCCCCAAAATACCAGCCTTTTCCCTCTCTAGCATCTGTTTCCTCACCAATACCTGGCATTTTCTC
This sequence comes from Phasianus colchicus, assembly GCF_987193195.1. Taxonomy (NCBI): domain Eukaryota; kingdom Metazoa; phylum Chordata; class Aves; order Galliformes; family Phasianidae; genus Phasianus; species Phasianus colchicus. The sequence continues at coordinate 35,541 of NC_143443.1, forward strand.
CCAGAAACACCAGCTTTCTCACAGATACATCACCTTCCCCCCCCCACATCAGACCTCTTCTCCCAGAAATACCAGGACTCTGCTGAATATTTCCCATTTCCTCCGGAACATACAGCATTACACTCCGCAAGAGGACAGTTTCTTTCAGAAATGTGGCATTTTATCACAGATACACCATTTTTATGCCCAGTAGAGCTCCTTTTCTCCCAGAAATAGCACTGCTCTTAGGAAGAGCTCCCATTTTCTAACCAAAATGCTGCTTTACACTCCTCAAGATCACACTTACCCCCATCAAGATGGCAGTGTCAGAGAAATACCAGCTTCTGCCCCCAAAATGGGACTTTGGCTCTCCAAAACAAGACATTTTCTCCCAGAAATACCAGGACTCTTAGAAATACCTCACGTTTCATCTCAAGAATACTGCTTTCCACTCCTCAAGATCACACTGACTCCCATCACAATGGCCTTTTCTCCCACATACACCAGCTTTCTCCCAAATACACGACATTTTCTCCCACATACACCCGTTTTCTCCCAAAGATGGGACATATTCTCCCAGAAATGCCAGCTTATTCTTTAACAAACGGCCTTTTTTCCCCAAAATACCAGCCTTTTCCCTCTCTAGCATCTGTTTCCTCACCAATACCTGGCATTTTCTCCCAGAAACACCAGCTTTCTCACAGATACATCACCTTCCCCCCCCCACATCAGACCTCTTCTCCCAGAAATACCAGGACTCTGCTGAATATTTCCCATTTCCTCCGGAACATACAGCATTACACTCCGCAAGAGGACAGTTTCTTTCAGAAATGTGGCATTTTATCACAGATACACCATTTTTATGCCCAGTAGAGCTCCTTTTCTCCCAGAAATAGCACTGCTCTTAGGAAGAGCTCCCATTTTCTAACCAAAATGCTGCTTTACACTCCTCAAGATCACACTTACCCCCATCAAGATGGCAGTGTCACAGAAATACCAGCTTCTGCCCCCAAAATGGGACTTTGGCTCTCCAAAACAAGACATTTTCTCCCAGAAATACCAGGACTCTTAGAAATACCTCACGTTTCATCTCAAGAATACTGCTTTCCACTCCTCAAGATCACACTGACTCCCATCACAATGGCCTTTTCTCCCACATACACCAGCTTTCTCCCAAATACACGACATTTTCTCCCACATACACCCGTTTTCTCCCAAAGATGGGACATATTCTCCCAGAAATGCCAGCTTATTCTTTAAAAAACGGCCTTTTTTCCCCAAAATACCAGCCTTTTCCCTCTCTAGCATCTGTTTCCTCACCAATACCTGGCATTTTCTCCCAGAAACACCAGCTTTCTCACAGATACATCACCTTCCCCCCCCCACATCAGACCTCTTCTCCCAGAAATACCAGGACTCTGCTGAATATTTCCCATTTCCTCCGGAACATACAGCATTACACTCCGCAAGAGGACAGTTTCTTTCAGAAATGTGGCATTTTATCACAGATACACCATTTTTATGCCCAGTAGAGCTCCTTTTCTCCCAGAAATAGCACTGCTCTTAGGAAGAGCTCCCATTTTCTAACCAAAATGCTGCTTTACACTCCTCAAGATCACACTTACCCCCATCAAGATGGCAGTGTCAGAGAAATACCAGCTTCTGCCCCCAAAATGGGACTTTGGCTCTCCAAAACAAGACATTTTCTCCCAGAAATACCAGGACTCTTAGAAATACCTCACGTTTCATCTCAAGAATACTGCTTTCCACTCCTCAAGATCACACTGACTCCCATCACAATGGCCTTTTCTCCCACATACACCAGCTTTCTCCCAAATACACGACATTTTCTCCCACATACACCCGTTTTCTCCCAAAGATGGGACATATTCTCCCAGAAATGCCAGCTTATTCTTTAACAAACGGCCTTTTTTCCCCAAAATACCAGCCTTTTCCCTCTCTAGCATCTGTTTCCTCACCAATACCTGGCATTTTCTCCCAGAAACACCAGCTTTCTCACAGATACATCACCTTCCCCCCCCACATCAGACCTCTTCTCCCAGAAATACCAGGACTCTGCTGAATATTTCCCATTTCCTCCAGAACATACAGCATTACACTCCGCAAGAGGACAGTTTCTTTCAGAAATGTGGCATTTTATCACAGATACACCATTTTTATGCCCAGTAGAGCTCCTTTTCTCCCAGAAATAGCACTGCTCTTAGGAAGAGCTCCCATTTTCTAACCAAAATGCTGCTTTACACTCCTCAAGATCACACTTACCCCCATCAAGATGGCAGTGTCACAGAAATACCAGCTTCTGCCCCCAAAATGGGACTTTGGCTCTCCAAAACAAGACATTTTCTCCCAGAAATACCAGGACTCTTAGAAATACCTCACGTTTCATCTCAAGAATACTGCTTTCCACTCCTCAAGATCACACTGACTCCCATCACAATGGCCTTTTCTCCCACATACACCAGCTTTCTCCCAAATACACGACATTTTCTCCCACATACACCCGTTTTCTCCCAAAGATGGGACATATTCTCCCAGAAATGCCAGCTTATTCTTTAACAAACGGCCTTTTTTCCCCAAAATACCAGCCTTTTCCCTCTCTAGCATCTGTTTCCTCACCAATACCTGGCATTTTCTCCCAGAAACACCAGCTTTCTCACAGATACATCACCTTCCCCCCCCCACATCAGACCTCTTCTCCCAGAAATACCAGGACTCTGCTGAATATTTCCCATTTCCTCCGGAACATACAGCATTACACTCCGCAAGAGGACAGTTTCTTTCAGAAATGTGGCATTTTATCACAGATACACCATTTTTATGCCCAGTAGAGCTCCTTTTCTCCCAGAAATAGCACTGCTCTTAGGAAGAGCTCCCATTTTCTAACCAAAATGCTGCTTTACACTCCTCAAGATCACACTTACCCCCATCAAGATGGCAGTGTCACAGAAATACCAGCTTCTGCCCCCAAAATGGGACTTTGGCTCTCCAAAACAAGACATTTTCTCCCAGAAATACCAGGACTCTTAGAAATACCTCACGTTTCATCTCAAGAATACTGCTTTCCACTCCTCAAGATCACACTGACTCCCATCACAATGGCCTTTTCTCCCACATACACCAGCTTTCTCCCAAATACACGACATTTTCTCCCACATACACCCGTTTTCTCCCAAAGATGGGACATATTCTCCCAGAAATGCCAGCTTATTCTTTAACAAACGGCCTTTTTTCCCCAAAATACCAGCCTTTTCCCTCTCTAGCATCTGTTTCCTCACCAATACCTGGCATTTTCTCCCAGAAACACCAGCTTTCTCACAGATACATCACCTTCCCCCCCCCACATCAGACCTCTTCTCCCAGAAATACCAGGACTCTGCTGAATATTTCCCATTTCCTCCGGAACATACAGCATTACACTCCGCAAGAGGACAGTTTCTTTCAGAAATGTGGCATTTTATCACAGATACACCATTTTTATGCCCAGTAGAGCTCCTTTTCTCCCAGAAATAGCACTGCTCTTAGGAAGAGCTCCCATTTTCTAACCAAAATGCTGCTTTACACTCCTCAAGATCACACTTACCCCCATCAAGATGGCAGTGTCAGAGAAATACCAGCTTCTGCCCCCAAAATGGGACTTTGGCTCTCCAAAACAAGACATTTTCTCCCAGAAATACCAGGACTCTTAGAAATACCTCACGTTTCATCTCAAGAATACTGCTTTCCACTCCTCAAGATCACACTGACTCCCATCACAATGGCCTTTTCTCCCACATACACCAGCTTTCTCCCAAATACACGACATTTTCTCCCACATACACCCGTTTTCTCCCAAAGATGGGACATATTCTCCCAGAAATGCCAGCTTATTCTTTAAAAAACGGCCTTTTTTCCCCAAAATACCAGCCTTTTCCCTCTCTAGCATCTGTTTCCTCACCAATACCTGGCATTTTCTCCCAGAAACACCAGCTTTCTCACAGATACATCACCTTCCCCCCCCCACATCAGACCTCTTCTCCCAGAAATACCAGGACTCTGCTGAATATTTCCCATTTCCTCCGGAACATACAGCATTACACTCCGCAAGAGGACAGTTTCTTTCAGAAATGTGGCATTTTATCACAGATACACCATTTTTATGCCCAGTAGAGCTCCTTTTCTCCCAGAAATAGCACTGCTCTTAGGAAGAGCTCCCATTTTCTAACCAAAATGCTGCTTTACACTCCTCAAGATCACACTTACCCCCATCAAGATGGCAGTGTCACAGAAATACCAGCTTCTGCCCCCAAAATGGGACTTTGGCTCTCCAAAACAAGACATTTTCTCCCAGAAATACCAGGACTCTTAGAAATACCTCACGTTTCATCTCAAGAATACTGCTTTCCACTCCTCAAGATCACACTGACTCCCATCACAATGGCCTTTTCTCCCACATACACCAGCTTTCTCCCAAATACACGACATTTTCTCCCACATACACCCGTTTTCTCCCAAAGATGGGACATATTCTCCCAGAAATGCCAGCTTATTCTTTAACAAACGGCCTTTTTTCCCCAAAATACCAGCCTTTTCCCTCTCTAGCATCTGTTTCCTCACCAATACCTGGCATTTTCTCCCAGAAACACCAGCTTTCTCACAGATACATCACCTTCCCCCCCCCACATCAGACCTCTTCTCCCAGAAATACCAGGACTCTGCTGAATATTTCCCATTTCCTCCGGAACATACAGCATTACACTCCGCAAGAGGACAGTTTCTTTCAGAAATGTGGCATTTTATCACAGATACACCATTTTTATGCCCAGTAGAGCTCCTTTTCTCCCAGAAATAGCACTGCTCTTAGGAAGAGCTCCCATTTTCTAACCAAAATGCTGCTTTACACTCCTCAAGATCACACTTACCCCCATCAAGATGGCAGTGTCAGAGAAATACCAGCTTCTGCCCCCAAAATGGGACTTTGGCTCTCCAAAACAAGACATTTTCTCCCAGAAATACCAGGACTCTTAGAAATACCTCACGTTTCATCTCAAGAATACTGCTTTCCACTCCTCAAGATCACACTGACTCCCATCACAATGGCCTTTTCTCCCACATACACCAGCTTTCTCCCAAATACACGACATTTTCTCCCACATACACCCGTTTTCTCCCAAAGATGGGACATATTCTCCCAGAAATGCCAGCTTATTCTTTAACAAACGGCCTTTTTTCCCCAAAATACCAGCCTTTTCCCTCTCTAGCATCTGTTTCCTCACCAATACCTGGCATTTTCTCCCAGAAACACCAGCTTTCTCACAGATACATCACCTTCCCCCCCCCACATCAGACCTCTTCTCCCAGAAATACCAGGACTCTGCTGAATATTTCCCATTTCCTCCGGAACATACAGCATTACACTCCGCAAGAGGACAGTTTCTTTCAGAAATGTGGCATTTTATCACAGATACACCATTTTTATGCCCAGTAGAGCTCCTTTTCTCCCAGAAATAGCACTGCTCTTAGGAAGAGCTCCCATTTTCTAACCAAAATGCTGCTTTACACTCCTCAAGATCACACTTACCCCCATCAAGATGGCAGTGTCAGAGAAATACCAGCTTCTGCCCCCAAAATGGGACTTTGGCTCTCCAAAACAAGACATTTTCTCCCAGAAATACCAGGACTCTTAGAAATACCTCACGTTTCATCTCAAGAATACTGCTTTCCACTCCTCAAGATCACACTGACTCCCATCACAATGGCCTTTTCTCCCACATACACCAGCTTTCTCCCAAATACACGACATTTTCTCCCACATACACCCGTTTTCTCCCAAAGATGGGACATATTCTCCCAGAAATGCCAGCTTATTCTTTAACAAACGGCCTTTTTTCCCCAAAATACCAGCCTTTTCCCTCTCTAGCATCTGTTTCCTCACCAATACCTGGCATTTTCTCCCAGAAACACCAGCTTTCTCACAGATACATCACCTTCCCCCCCCCACATCAGACCTCTTCTCCCAGAAATACCAGGACTCTGCTGAATATTTCCCATTTCCTCCGGAACATACAGCATTACACTCCGCAAGAGGACAGTTTCTTTCAGAAATGTGGCATTTTATCACAGATACACCATTTTTATGCCCAGTAGAGCTCCTTTTCTCCCAGAAATAGCACTGCTCTTAGGAAGAGCTCCCATTTTCTAACCAAAATGCTGCTTTACACTCCTCAAGATCACACTTACCCCCATCAAGATGGCAGTGTCAGAGAAATACCAGCTTCTGCCCCCAAAATGGGACTTTGGCTCTCCAAAACAAGACATTTTCTCCCAGAAATACCAGGACTCTTAGAAATACCTCACGTTTCATCTCAAGAATACTGCTTTCCACTCCTCAAGATCACACTGACTCCCATCACAATGGCCTTTTCTCCCACATACACCAGCTTTCTCCCAAATACACGACATTTTCTCCCACATACACCCGTTTTCTCCCAAAGATGGGACATATTCTCCCAGAAATGCCAGCTTATTCTTTAACAAACGGCCTTTTTTCCCCAAAATACCAGCCTTTTCCCTCTCTAGCATCTGTTTCCTCACCAATACCTGGCATTTTCTCCCAGAAACACCAGCTTTCTCACAGATACATCACCTTCCCCCCCCCACATCAGACCTCTTCTCCCAGAAATACCAGGACTCTGCTGAATATTTCCCATTTCCTCCGGAACATACAGCATTACACTCCGCAAGAGGACAGTTTCTTTCAGAAATGTGGCATTTTATCACAGATACACCATTTTTATGCCCAGTAGAGCTCCTTTTCTCCCAGAAATAGCACTGCTCTTAGGAAGAGCTCCCATTTTCTAACCAAAATGCTGCTTTACACTCCTCAAGATCACACTTACCCCCATCAAGATGGCAGTGTCAGAGAAATACCAGCTTCTGCCCCCAAAATGGGACTTTGGCTCTCCAAAACAAGACATTTTCTCCCAGAAATACCAGGACTCTTAGAAATACCTCACGTTTCATCTCAAGAATACTGCTTTCCACTCCTCAAGATCACACTGACTCCCATCACAATGGCCTTTTCTCCCACATACACCAGCTTTCTCCCAAATACACGACATTTTCTCCCACATACACCCGTTTTCTCCCAAAGATGGGACATATTCTCCCAGAAATGCCAGCTTATTCTTTAACAAACGGCCTTTTTTCCCCAAAATACCAGCCTTTTCCCTCTCTAGCATCTGTTTCCTCACCAATACCTGGCATTTTCTCCCAGAAACACCAGCTTTCTCACAGATACATCACCTTCCCCCCCCCACATCAGACCTCTTCTCCCAGAAATACCAGGACTCTGCTGAATATTTCCCATTTCCTCCGGAACATACAGCATTACACTCCGCAAGAGGACAGTTTCTTTCAGAAATGTGGCATTTTATCACAGATACACCATTTTTATGCCCAGTAGAGCTCCTTTTCTCCCAGAAATAGCACTGCTCTTAGGAAGAGCTCCCATTTTCTAACCAAAATGCTGCTTTACACTCCTCAAGATCACACTTACCCCCATCAAGATGGCAGTGTCACAGAAATACCAGCTTCTGCCCCCAAAATGGGACTTTGGCTCTCCAAAACAAGACATTTTCTCCCAGAAATACCAGGACTCTTAGAAATACCTCACGTTTCATCTCAAGAATACTGCTTTCCACTCCTCAAGATCACACTGACTCCCATCACAATGGCCTTTTCTCCCACATACACCAGCTTTCTCCCAAATACACGACATTTTCTCCCACATACACCCGTTTTCTCCCAAAGATGGGACATATTCTCCCAGAAATGCCAGCTTATTCTTTAACAAACGGCCTTTTTTCCCCAAAATACCAGCCTTTTCCCTCTCTAGCATCTGTTTCCTCACCAATACCTGGCATTTTCTCCCAGAAACACCAGCTTTCTCACAGATACATCACCTTCCCCCCCCCACATCAGACCTCTTCTCCCAGAAATACCAGGACTCTGCTGAATATTTCCCATTTCCTCCGGAACATACAGCATTACACTCCGCAAGAGGACAGTTTCTTTCAGAAATGTGGCATTTTATCACAGATACACCATTTTTATGCCCAGTAGAGCTCCTTTTCTCCCAGAAATAGCACTGCTCTTAGGAAGAGCTCCCATTTTCTAACCAAAATGCTGCTTTACACTCCTCAAGATCACACTTACCCCCATCAAGATGGCAGTGTCAGAGAAATACCAGCTTCTGCCCCCAAAATGGGACTTTGGCTCTCCAAAACAAGACATTTTCTCCCAGAAATACCAGGACTCTTAGAAATACCTCACGTTTCATCTCAAGAATACTGCTTTCCACTCCTCAAGATCACACTGACTCCCATCACAATGGCCTTTTCTCCCACATACACCAGCTTTCTCCCAAATACACGACATTTTCTCCCACATACACCCGTTTTCTCCCAAAGATGGGACATATTCTCCCAGAAATGCCAGCTTATTCTTTAACAAACGGCCTTTTTTCCCCAAAATACCAGCCTTTTCCCTCTCTAGCATCTGTTTCCTCACCAATACCTGGCATTTTCTCCCAGAAACACCAGCTTTCTCACAGATACATCACCTTCCCCCCCCCACATCAGACCTCTTCTCCCAGAAATACCAGGACTCTGCTGAATATTTCCCATTTCCTCCGGAACATACAGCATTACACTCCGCAAGAGGACAGTTTCTTTCAGAAATGTGGCATTTTATCACAGATACACCATTTTTATGCCCAGTAGAGCTCCTTTTCTCCCAGAAATAGCACTGCTCTTAGGAAGAGCTCCCATTTTCTAACCAAAATGCTGCTTTACACTCCTCAAGATCACACTTACCCCCATCAAGATGGCAGTGTCACAGAAATACCAGCTTCTGCCCCCAAAATGGGACTTTGGCTCTCCAAAACAAGACATTTTCTCCCAGAAATACCAGGACTCTTAGAAATACCTCACGTTTCATCTCAAGAATACTGCTTTCCACTCCTCAAGATCACACTGACTCCCATCACAATGGCCTTTTCTCCCACATACACCAGCTTTCTCCCAAATACACGACATTTTCTCCCACATACACCCGTTTTCTCCCAAAGATGGGACATATTCTCCCAGAAATGCCAGCTTATTCTTTAACAAACGGCCTTTTTTCCCCAAAATACCAGCCTTTTCCCTCTCTAGCATCTGTTTCCTCACCAATACCTGGCATTTTCTCCCAGAAACACCAGCTTTCTCACAGATACATCACCTTCCCCCCCCCACATCAGACCTCTTCTCCCAGAAATACCAGGACTCTGCTGAATATTTCCCATTTCCTCCGGAACATACAGCATTACACTCCGCAAGAGGACAGTTTCTTTCAGAAATGTGGCATTTTATCACAGATACACCATTTTTATGCCCAGTAGAGCTCCTTTTCTCCCAGAAATAGCACTGCTCTTAGGAAGAGCTCCCATTTTCTAACCAAAATGCTGCTTTACACTCCTCAAGATCACACTTACCCCCATCAAGATGGCAGTGTCACAGAAATACCAGCTTCTGCCCCCAAAATGGGACTTTGGCTCTCCAAAACAAGACATTTTCTCCCAGAAATACCAGGACTCTTAGAAATACCTCACGTTTCATCTCAAGAATACTGCTTTCCACTCCTCAAGATCACACTGACTCCCATCACAATGGCCTTTTCTCCCACATACACCAGCTTTCTCCCAAATACACGACATTTTCTCCCACATACACCCGTTTTCTCCCAAAGATGGGACATATTCTCCCAGAAATGCCAGCTTATTCTTTAACAAACGGCCTTTTTTCCCCAAAATACCAGCCTTTTCCCTCTCTAGCATCTGTTTCCTCACCAATACCTGGCATTTTCTCCCAGAAACACCAGCTTTCTCACAGATACATCACCTTCCCCCCCCCACATCAGACCTCTTCTCCCAGAAATACCAGGACTCTGCTGAATATTTCCCATTTCCTCCGGAACATACAGCATTACACTCCGCAAGAGGACAGTTTCTTTCAGAAATGTGGCATTTTATCACAGATACACCATTTTTATGCCCAGTAGAGCTCCTTTTCTCCCAGAAATAGCACTGCTCTTAGGAAGAGCTCCCATTTTCTAACCAAAATGCTGCTTTACACTCCTCAAGATCACACTTACCCCCATCAAGATGGCAGTGTCACAGAAATACCAGCTTCTGCCCCCAAAATGGGACTTTGGCTCTCCAAAACAAGACATTTTCTCCCAGAAATACCAGGACTCTTAGAAATACCTCACGTTTCATCTCAAGAATACTGCTTTCCACTCCTCAAGATCACACTGACTCCCATCACAATGGCCTTTTCTCCCACATACACCAGCTTTCTCCCAAATACACGACATTTTCTCCCACATACACCCGTTTTCTCCCAAAGATGGGACATATTCTCCCAGAAATGCCAGCTTATTCTTTAACAAACGGCCTTTTTTCCCCAAAATACCAGCCTTTTCCCTCTCTAGCATCTGTTTCCTCACCAATACCTGGCATTTTCTCCCAGAAACACCAGCTTTCTCACAGATACATCACCTTCCCCCCCCCACATCAGACCTCTTCTCCCAGAAATACCAGGACTCTGCTGAATATTTCCCATTTCCTCCGGAACATACAGCATTACACTCCGCAAGAGGACAGTTTCTTTCAGAAATGTGGCATTTTATCACAGATACACCATTTTTATGCCCAGTAGAGCTCCTTTTCTCCCAGAAATAGCACTGCTCTTAGGAAGAGCTCCCATTTTCTAACCAAAATGCTGCTTTACACTCCTCAAGATCACACTTACCCCCATCAAGATGGCAGTGTCACAGAAATACCAGCTTCTGCCCCCAAAATGGGACTTTGGCTCTCCAAAACAAGACATTTTCTCCCAGAAATACCAGGACTCTTAGAAATACCTCACGTTTCATCTCAAGAATACTGCTTTCCACTCCTCAAGATCACACTGACTCCCATCACAATGGCCTTTTCTCCCACATACACCAGCTTTCTCCCAAATACACGACATTTTCTCCCACATACACCCGTTTTCTCCCAAAGATGGGACATATTCTCCCAGAAATGCCAGCTTATTCTTTAAAAAACGGCCTTTTTTCCCCAAAATACCAGCCTTTTCCCTCTCTAGCATCTGTTTCCTCACCAATACCTGGCATTTTCTCCCAGAAACACCAGCTTTCTCACAGATACATCACCTTCCCCCCCCCACATCAGACCTCTTCTCCCAGAAATACCAGGACTCTGCTGAATATTTCCCATTTCCTCCGGAACATACAGCATTACACTCCGCAAGAGGACAGTTTCTTTCAGAAATGTGGCATTTTATCACAGATACGCCATTTTTATGCCCAGTAGAGCTCCTTTTCTCCCAGAAATAGCACTGCTCTTAGGAAGAGCTCCCATTTTCTAACCAAAATGCTGCTTTACACTCCTCAAGATCACACTTACCCCCATCAAGATGGCAGTGTCAGAGAAATACCAGCTTCTGCCCCCAAAATGGGACTTTGGCTCTCCAAAACAAGACATTTTCTCCCAGAAATACCAGGACTCTTAGAAATACCTCACGTTTCATCTCAAGAATACTGCTTTCCACTCCTCAAGATCACACTGACTCCCATCACAATGGCCTTTTCTCCCACATACACCAGCTTTCTCCCAAATACACGACATTTTCTCCCACATACACCCGTTTTCTCCCAAAGATGGGACATATTCTCCCAGAAATGCCAGCTTATTCTTTAACAAACGGCCTTTTTTCCCCAAAATACCAGCCTTTTCCCTCTCTAGCATCTGTTTCCTCACCAATACCTGGCATTTTCTCCCAGAAACACCAGCTTTCTCACAGATACATCACCTTCCCCCCCCCACATCAGACCTCTTCTCCCAGAAATACCAGGACTCTGCTGAATATTTCCCATTTCCTCCGGAACATACAGCATTACACTCCGCAAGAGGACAGTTTCTTTCAGAAATGTGGCATTTTATCACAGATACACCATTTTTATGCCCAGTAGAGCTCCTTTTCTCCCAGAAATAGCACTGCTCTTAGGAAGAGCTCCCATTTTCTAACCAAAATGCTGCTTTACACTCCTCAAGATCACACTTACCCCCATCAAGATGGCAGTGTCACAGAAATACCAGCTTCTGCCCCCAAAATGGGACTTTGGCTCTCCAAAACAAGACATTTTCTCCCAGAAATACCAGGACTCTTAGAAATACCTCACGTTTCATCTCAAGAATACTGCTTTCCACTCCTCAAGATCACACTGACTCCCATCACAATGGCCTTTTCTCCCACATACACCAGCTTTCTCCCAAATACACGACATTTTCTCCCACATACACCCGTTTTCTCCCAAAGATGGGACATATTCTCCCAGAAATGCCAGCTTATTCTTTAAAAAACGGCCTTTTTTCCCCAAAATACCAGCCTTTTCCCTCTCTAGCATCTGTTTCCTCACCAATACCTGGCATTTTCTCCCAGAAACACCAGCTTTCTCACAGATACATCACCTTCCCCCCCCCCACATCAGACCTCTTCTCCCAGAAATACCAGGACTCTGCTGAATATTTCCCATTTCCTCCGGAACATACAGCATTACACTCCGCAAGAGGACAGTTTCTTTCAGAAATGTGGCATTTTATCACAGATACGCCATTTTTATGCCCAGTAGAGCTCCTTTTCTCCCAGAAATAGCACTGCTCTTAGGAAGAGCTCCCATTTTCTAACCAAAATGCTGCTTTACACTCCTCAAGATCACACTTACCCCCATCAAGATGGCAGTGTCAGAGAAATACCAGCTTCTGCCCCCAAAATGGGACTTTGGCTCTCCAAAACAAGACATTTTCTCCCAGAAATACCAGGACTCTTAGAAATACCTCACGTTTCATCTCAAGAATACTGCTTTCCACTCCTCAAGATCACACTGACTCCCATCACAATGGCCTTTTCTCCCACATACACCAGCTTTCTCCCAAATACACGACATTTTCTCCCACATACACCCGTTTTCTCCCAAAGATGGGACATATTCTCCCAGAAATGCCAGCTTATTCTTTAAAAAACGGCCTTTTTTCCCCAAAATACCAGCCTTTTCCCTCTCTAGCATCTGTTTCCTCACCAATACCTGGCATTTTCTCCCAGAAACACCAGCTTTCTCACAGATACATCACCTTCCCCCCCCCCACATCAGACCTCTTCTCCCAGAAATACCAGGACTCTGCTGAATATTTCCCATTTCCTCCGGAACATACAGCATTACACTCCGCAAGAGGACAGTTTCTTTCAGAAATGTGGCATTTTATCACAGATACACCATTTTTATGCCCAGTAGAGCTCCTTTTCTCCCAGAAATAGCACTGCTCTTAGGAAGAGCTCCCATTTTCTAACCAAAATGCTGCTTTACACTCCTCAAGATCACACTTACCCCCATCAAGATGGCAGTGTCAGAGAAATACCAGCTTCTGCCCCCAAAATGGGACTTTGGCTCTCCAAAACAAGACATTTTCTCCCAGAAATACCAGGACTCTTAGAAATACCTCACGTTTCATCTCAAGAATACTGCTTTCCACTCCTCAAGATCACACTGACTCCCATCACAATGGCCTTTTCTCCCACATACACCAGCTTTCTCCCAAATACACGACATTTTCTCCCACATACACCCGTTTTCTCCCAAAGATGGGACATATTCTCCCAGAAATGCCAGCTTATTCTTTAACAAACGGCCTTTTTTCCCCAAAATACCAGCCTTTTCCCTCTCTAGCATCTGTTTCCTCACCAATACCTGGCATTTTCTCCCAGAAACACCAGCTTTCTCACAGATACATCACCTTCCCCCCCCCACATCAGACCTCTTCTCCCAGAAATACCAGGACTCTGCTGAATATTTCCCATTTCCTCCGGAACATACAGCATTACACTCCGCAAGAGGACAGTTTCTTTCAGAAATGTGGCATTTTATCACAGATACACCATTTTTATGCCCAGTAGAGCTCCTTTTCTCCCAGAAATAGCACTGCTCTTAGGAAGAGCTCCCATTTTCTAACCAAAATGCTGCTTTACACTCCTCAAGATCACACTTACCCCCATCAAGATGGCAGTGTCACAGAAATACCAGCTTCTGCCCCCAAAATGGGACTTTGGCTCTCCAAAACAAGACATTTTCTCCCAGAAATACCAGGACTCTTAGAAATACCTCACGTTTCATCTCAAGAATACTGCTTTCCACTCCTCAAGATCACACTGACTCCCATCACAATGGCCTTTTCTCCCACATACACCAGCTTTCTCCCAAATACACGACATTTTCTCCCACATACACCCGTTTTCTCCCAAAGATGGGACATATTCTCCCAGAAATGCCAGCTTATTCTTTAAAAAACGGCCTTTTTTCCCCAAAATACCAGCCTTTTCCCTCTCTAGCATCTGTTTCCTCACCAATACCTGGCATTTTCTCCCAGAAACACCAGCTTTCTCACAGATACATCACCTTCCCCCCCCCCACATCAGACCTCTTCTCCCAGAAATACCAGGACTCTGCTGAATATTTCCCATTTCCTCCGGAACATACAGCATTACACTCCGCAAGAGGACAGTTTCTTTCAGAAATGTGGCATTTTATCACAGATACGCCATTTTTATGCCCAGTAGAGCTCCTTTTCTCCCAGAAATAGCACTGCTCTTAGGAAGAGCTCCCATTTTCTAACCAAAATGCTGCTTTACACTCCTCAAGATCACACTTACCCCCATCAAGATGGCAGTGTCAGAGAAATACCAGCTTCTGCCCCCAAAATGGGACTTTGGCTCTCCAAAACAAGACATTTTCTCCCAGAAATACCAGGACTCTTAGAAATACCTCACGTTTCATCTCAAGAATACTGCTTTCCACTCCTCAAGATCACACTGACTCCCATCACAATGGCCTTTTCTCCCACATACACCAGCTTTCTCCCAAATACACGACATTTTCTCCCACATACACCCGTTTTCTCCCAAAGATGGGACATATTCTCCCAGAAATGCCAGCTTATTCTTTAAAAAACGGCCTTTTTTCCCCAAAATACCAGCCTTTTCCCTCTCTAGCATCTGTTTCCTCACCAATACCTGGCATTTTCTCCCAGAAACACCAGCTTTCTCACAGATACATCACCTTCCCCCCCCCCACATCAGACCTCTTCTCCCAGAAATACCAGGACTCTGCTGAATATTTCCCATTTCCTCCGGAACATACAGCATTACACTCCGCAAGAGGACAGTTTCTTTCAGAAATGTGGCATTTTATCACAGATACACCATTTTTATGCCCAGTAGAGCTCCTTTTCTCCCAGAAATAGCACTGCTCTTAGGAAGAGCTCCCATTTTCTAACCAAAATGCTGCTTTACACTCCTCAAGATCACACTTACCCCCATCAAGATGGCAGTGTCACAGAAATACCAGCTTCTGCCCCCAAAATGGGACTTTGGCTCTCCAAAACAAGACATTTTCTCCCAGAAATACCAGGACTCTTAGAAATACCTCACGTTTCATCTCAAGAATACTGCTTTCCACTCCTCAAGATCACACTGACTCCCATCACAATGGCCTTTTCTCCCACATACACCAGCTTTCTCCCAAATACACGACATTTTCTCCCACATACACCCGTTTTCTCCCAAAGATGGGACATATTCTCCCAGAAATGCCAGCTTATTCTTTAACAAACGGCCTTTTTTCCCCAAAATACCAGCCTTTTCCCTCTCTAGCATCTGTTTCCTCACCAATACCTGGCATTTTCTCCCAGAAACACCAGCTTTCTCACAGATACATCACCTTCCCCCCCCCACATCAGACCTCTTCTCCCAGAAATACCAGGACTCTGCTGAATATTTCCCATTTCCTCCGGAACATACAGCATTACACTCCGCAAGAGGACAGTTTCTTTCAGAAATGTGGCATTTTATCACAGATACACCATTTTTATGCCCAGTAGAGCTCCTTTTCTCCCAGAAATAGCACTGCTCTTAGGAAGAGCTCCCATTTTCTAACCAAAATGCTGCTTTACACTCCTCAAGATCACACTTACCCCCATCAAGATGGCAGTGTCACAGAAATACCAGCTTCTGCCCCCAAAATGGGACTTTGGCTCTCCAAAACAAGACATTTTCTCCCAGAAATACCAGGACTCTTAGAAATACCTCACGTTTCATCTCAAGAATACTGCTTTCCACTCCTCAAGATCACACTGACTCCCATCACAATGGCCTTTTCTCCCACATACACCAGCTTTCTCCCAAATACACGACATTTTCTCCCACATACACCCGTTTTTTCCCAAAGATGGGACATATTCTCCCAGAAATGCCAGCTTATTCTTTAACAAACGGCCTTTTTTCCCCAAAATACCAGCCTTTTCCCTCTCTAGCATCTGTTTCCTCACCAATACCTGGCATTTTCTCCCAGAAACACCAGCTTTCTCACAGATACATCACCTTCCCCCCCCCCACATCAGACCTCTTCTCCCAGAAATACCAGGACTCTGCTGAATATTTCCCATTTCCTCCGGAACATACAGCATTACACTCCGCAAGAGGACAGTTTCTTTCAGAAATGTGGCATTTTATCACAGATACACCATTTTTATGCCCAGTAGAGCTCCTTTTCTCCCAGAAATAGCACTGCTCTTAGGAAGAGCTCCCATTTTCTAACCAAAATGCTGCTTTACACTCCTCAAGATCACACTTACCCCCATCAAGATGGCAGTGTCAGAGAAATACCAGCTTCTGCCCCCAAAATGGGACTTTGGCTCTCCAAAACAAGACATTTTCTCCCAGAAATACCAGGACTCTTAGAAATACCTCACGTTTCATCTCAAGAATACTGCTTTCCACTCCTCAAGATCACACTGACTCCCATCACAATGGCCTTTTCTCCCACATACACCAGCTTTCTCCCAAATACACGACATTTTCTCCCACATACACCCGTTTTCTCCCAAAGATGGGACATATTCTCCCAGAAATGCCAGCTTATTCTTTAAAAAACGGCCTTTTTTCCCCAAAATACCAGCCTTTTCCCTCTCTAGCATCTGTTTCCTCACCAATACCTGGCATTTTCTCCCAGAAACACCAGCTTTCTCACAGATACATCACCTTCCCCCCCCCACATCAGACCTCTTCTCCCAGAAATACCAGGACTCTGCTGAATATTTCCCATTTCCTCCGGAACATACAGCATTACACTCCGCAAGAGGACAGTTTCTTTCAGAAATGTGGCCTTTTATCACAGATACACCATTTTTATGCCCAGTAGAGCTCCTTTTCTCCCAGAAATAGCACTGCTCTTAGGAAGAGCTCCCATTTTCTAACCAAAATGCTGCTTTACACTCCTCAAGATCACACTTACCCCCATCAAGATGGCAGTGTCACAGAAATACCAGCTTCTGCCCCCAAAATGGGACTTTGGCTCTCCAAAACAAGACATTTTCTCCCAGAAATACCAGGACTCTTAGAAATACCTCACGTTTCATCTCAAGAATACTGCTTTCCACTCCTCAAGATCACACTGACTCCCATCACAATGGCCTTTTCTCCCACATACACCAGCTTTCTCCCAAATACACGACATTTTCTCCCACATACACCCGTTTTCTCCCAAAGATGGGACATATTCTCCCAGAAATGCCAGCTTATTCTTTAACAAACGGCCTTTTTTTCCCCAAAATACCAGCCTTTTCCCTCTCTAGCATCTGTTTCCTCACCAATACCTGGCATTTTCTCCCAGAAACACCAGCTTTCTCACAGATACATCACCTTCCCCCCCCCACATCAGACCTCTTCTCCCAGAAATACCAGGACTCTGCTGAATATTTCCCATTTCCTCCGGAACATACAGCATTACACTCCGCAAGAGGACAGTTTCTTTCAGAAATGTGGCATTTTATCACAGATACACCATTTTTATGCCCAGTAGAGCTCCTTTTCTCCCAGAAATAGCACTGCTCTTAGGAAGAGCTCCCATTTTCTAACCAAAATGCTGCTTTACACTCCTCAAGATCACACTTACCCCCATCAAGATGGCAGTGTCACAGAAATACCAGCTTCTGCCCCCAAAATGGGACTTTGGCTCTCCAAAACAAGACATTTTCTCCCAGAAATACCAGGACTCTTAGAAATACCTCACGTTTCATCTCAAGAATACTGCTTTCCACTCCTCAAGATCACACTGACTCCCATCACAATGGCCTTTTCTCCCACATACACCAGCTTTCTCCCAAATACACGACATTTTCTCCCACATACACCCGTTTTCTCCCAAAGATGGGACATATTCTCCCAGAAATGCCAGCTTATTCTTTAACAAACGGCCTTTTTTCCCCAAAATACCAGCCTTTTCCCTCTCTAGCATCTGTTTCCTCACCAATACCTGGCATTTTCTCCCAGAAACACCAGCTTTCTCACAGATACATCACCTTCCCCCCCCCACATCAGACCTCTTCTCCCAGAAATACCAGGACTCTGCTGAATATTTCCCATTTCCTCCGGAACATACAGCATTACACTCCGCAAGAGGACAGTTTCTTTCAGAAATGTGGCATTTTATCACAGATACACCATTTTTATGCCCAGTAGAGCTCCTTTTCTCCCAGAAATAGCACTGCTCTTAGGAAGAGCTCCCATTTTCTAACCAAAATGCTGCTTTACACTCCTCAAGATCACACTTACCCCCATCAAGATGGCAGTGTCAGAGAAATACCAGCTTCTGCCCCCAAAATGGGACTTTGGCTCTCCAAAACAAGACATTTTCTCCCAGAAATACCAGGACTCTTAGAAATACCTCACGTTTCATCTCAAGAATACTGCTTTCCACTCCTCAAGATCACACTGACTCCCATCACAATGGCCTTTTCTCCCACATACACCAGCTTTCTCCCAAATACACGACATTTTCTCCCACATACACCCGTTTTCTCCCAAAGATGGGACATATTCTCCCAGAAATGCCAGCTTATTCTTTAAAAAACGGCCTTTTTTCCCCAAAATACCAGCCTTTTCCCTCTCTAGCATCTGTTTCCTCACCAATACCTGGCATTTTCTCCCAGAAACACCAGCTTTCTCACAGATACATCACCTTCCCCCCCCCACATCAGACCTCTTCTCCCAGAAATACCAGGACTCTGCTGAATATTTCCCATTTCCTCCGGAACATACAGCATTACACTCCGCAAGAGGACAGTTTCTTTCAGAAATGTGGCATTTTATCACAGATACACCATTTTTATGCCCAGTAGAGCTCCTTTTCTCCCAGAAATAGCACTGCTCTTAGGAAGAGCTCCCATTTTCTAACCAAAATGCTGCTTTACACTCCTCAAGATCACACTTACCCCCATCAAGATGGCAGTGTCACAGAAATACCAGCTTCTGCCCCCAAAATGGGACTTTGGCTCTCCAAAACAAGACATTTTCTCCCAGAAATACCAGGACTCTTAGAAATACCTCACGTTTCATCTCAAGAATACTGCTTTCCACTCCTCAAGATCACACTGACTCCCATCACAATGGCCTTTTCTCCCACATACACCAGCTTTCTCCCAAATACACGACATTTTCTCCCACATACACCCGTTTTCTCCCAAAGATGGGACATATTCTCCCAGAAATGCCAGCTTATTCTTTAACAAACGGCCTTTTTTCCCCAAAATACCAGCCTTTTCCCTCTCTAGCATCTGTTTCCTCACCAATACCTGGCATTTTCTCCCAGAAACACCAGCTTTCTCACAGATACATCACCTTCCCCCCCCCACATCAGACCTCTTCTCCCAGAAATACCAGGACTCTGCTGAATATTTCCCATTTCCTCCGGAACATACAGCATTACACTCCGCAAGAGGACAGTTTCTTTCAGAAATGTGGCATTTTATCACAGATACACCATTTTTATGCCCAGTAGAGCTCCTTTTCTCCCAGAAATAGCACTGCTCTTAGGAAGAGCTCCCATTTTCTAACCAAAATGCTGCTTTACACTCCTCAAGATCACACTTACCCCCATCAAGATGGCAGTGTCACAGAAATACCAGCTTCTGCCCCCAAAATGGGACTTTGGCTCTCCAAAACAAGACATTTTCTCCCAGAAATACCAGGACTCTTAGAAATACCTCACGTTTCATCTCAAGAATACTGCTTTCCACTCCTCAAGATCACACTGACTCCCATCACAATGGCCTTTTCTCCCACATACACCAGCTTTCTCCCAAATACACGACATTTTCTCCCACATACACCCGTTTTCTCCCAAAGATGGGACATATTCTCCCAGAAATGCCAGCTTATTCTTTAACAAACGGCCTTTTTTCCCCAAAATACCAGCCTTTTCCCTCTCTAGCATCTGTTTCCTCACCAATACCTGGCATTTTCTCCCAGAAACACCAGCTTTCTCACAGATACATCACCTTCCCCCCCCCACATCAGACCTCTTCTCCCAGAAATACCAGGACTCTGCTGAATATTTCCCATTTCCTCCGGAACATACAGCATTACACTCCGCAAGAGGACAGTTTCTTTCAGAAATGTGGCATTTTATCACAGATACACCATTTTTATGCCCAGTAGAGCTCCTTTTCTCCCAGAAATAGCACTGCTCTTAGGAAGAGCTCCCATTTTCTAACCAAAATGCTGCTTTACACTCCTCAAGATCACACTTACCCCCATCAAGATGGCAGTGTCACAGAAATACCAGCTTCTGCCCCCAAAATGGGACTTTGGCTCTCCAAAACAAGACATTTTCTCCCAGAAATACCAGGACTCTTAGAAATACCTCACGTTTCATCTCAAGAATACTGCTTTCCACTCCTCAAGATCACACTGACTCCCATCACAATGGCCTTTTCTCCCACATACACCAGCTTTCTCCCAAATACACGACATTTTCTCCCACATACACCCGTTTTCTCCCAAAGATGGGACATATTCTCCCAGAAATGCCAGCTTATTCTTTAACAAACGGCCTTTTTTCCCCAAAATACCAGCCTTTTCCCTCTCTAGCATCTGTTTCCTCACCAATACCTGGCATTTTCTCCCAGAAACACCAGCTTTCTCACAGATACATCACCTTCCCCCCCCCACATCAGACCTCTTCTCCCAGAAATACCAGGACTCTGCTGAATATTTCCCATTTCCTCCGGAACATACAGCATTACACTCCGCAAGAGGACAGTTTCTTTCAGAAATGTGGCATTTTATCACAGATACACCATTTTTATGCCCAGTAGAGCTCCTTTTCTCCCAGAAATAGCACTGCTCTTAGGAAGAGCTCCCATTTTCTAACCAAAATGCTGCTTTACACTCCTCAAGATCACACTTACCCCCATCAAGATGGCAGTGTCACAGAAATACCAGCTTCTGCCCCCAAAATGGGACTTTGGCTCTCCAAAACAAGACATTTTCTCCCAGAAATACCAGGACTCTTAGAAATACCTCACGTTTCATCTCAAGAATACTGCTTTCCACTCCTCAAGATCACACTGACTCCCATCACAATGGCCTTTTCTCTCACATACACCAGCTTTCTCCCAAATACACGACATTTTCTCCCACATACACCCGTTTTCTCCCAAAGATGGGACATATTCTCCCAGAAATGCCAGCTTATTCTTTAACAAACGGCCTTTTTTCCCCAAAATACCAGCCTTTTCCCTCTCTAGCATCTGTTTCCTCACCAATACCTGGCATTTTCTCCCAGAAACACCAGCTTTCTCACAGATACATCACCTTCCCCCCCCCACATCAGACCTCTTCTCCCAGAAATACCAGGACTCTGCTGAATATTTCCCATTCCCTCCGGAACATACAGCATTACACTCCGCAAGAGGACAGTTTCTTTCAGAAATGTGGCATTTTATCACAGATACACCATTTTTATGCCCAGTAGAGCTCCTTTTCTCCCAGAAATAGCACTGCTCTTAGGAAGAGCTCCCATTTTCTAACCAAAATGCTGCTTTACACTCCTCAAGATCACACTTACCCCCATCAAGATGGCAGTGTCACAGAAATACCAGCTTCTGCCCCCAAAATGGGACTTTGGCTCTCCAAAACAAGACATTTTCTCCCAGAAATACCAGGACTCTTAGAAATACCTCACGTTTCATCTCAAGAATACTGCTTTCCACTCCTCAAGATCACACTGACTCCCATCACAATGGCCTTTTCTCCCACATACACCAGCTTTCTCCCAAATACACGACATTTTCTCCCACATACACCCGTTTTCTCCCAAAGATGGGACATATTCTCCCAGAAATGCCAGCTTATTCTTTAACAAACGGCCTTTTTTCCCCAAAATACCAGCCTTTTCCCTCTCTAGCATCTGTTTCCTCACCAATACCTGGCATTTTCTCCCAGAAACACCAGCTTTCTCACAGATACATCACCTTCCCCCCCCCACATCAGACCTCTTCTCCCAGAAATACCAGGACTCTGCTGAATATTTCCCATTTCCTCCGGAACATACAGCATTACACTCCGCAAGAGGACAGTTTCTTTCAGAAATGTGGCATTTTATCACAGATACACCATTTTTATGCCCAGTAGAGCTCCTTTTCTCCCAGAAATAGCACTGCTCTTAGGAAGAGCTCCCATTTTCTAACCAAAATGCTGCTTTACACTCCTCAAGATCACACTTACCCCCATCAAGATGGCAGTGTCACAGAAATACCAGCTTCTGCCCCCAAAATGGGACTTTGGCTCTCCAAAACAAGACATTTTCTCCCAGAAATACCAGGACTCTTAGAAATACCTCACGTTTCATCTCAAGAATACTGCTTTCCACTCCTCAAGATCACACTGACTCCCATCACAATGGCCTTTTCTCCCACATACACCAGCTTTCTCCCAAATACACGACATTTTCTCCCACATACACCCGTTTTCTCCCAAAGATGGGACATATTCTCCCAGAAATGCCAGCTTATTCTTTAACAAACGGCCTTTTTTCCCCAAAATACCAGCCTTTTCCCTCTCTAGCATCTGTTTCCTCACCAATACCTGGCATTTTCTCCCAGAAACACCAGCTTTCTCACAGATACATCACCTTCCCCCCCCCACATCAGACCTCTTCTCCCAGAAATACCAGGACTCTGCTGAATATTTCCCATTTCCTCCGGAACATACAGCATTACACTCCGCAAGAGGACAGTTTCTTTCAGAAATGTGGCATTTTATCACAGATACACCATTTTTATGCCCAGTAGAGCTCCTTTTCTCCCAGAAATAGCACTGCTCTTAGGAAGAGCTCCCATTTTCTAACCAAAATGCTGCTTTACACTCCTCAAGATCACACTTACCCCCATCAAGATGGCAGTGTCAGAGAAATACCAGCTTCTGCCCCCAAAATGGGACTTTGGCTCTCCAAAACAAGACATTTTCTCCCAGAAATACCAGGACTCTTAGAAATACCTCACGTTTCATCTCAAGAATACTGCTTTCCACTCCTCAAGATCACACTGACTCCCATCACAATGGCCTTTTCTCCCACATACACCAGCTTTCTCCCAAATACACGACATTTTCTCCCACATACACCCGTTTTCTCCCAAAGATGGGACATATTCTCCCAGAAATGCCAGCTTATTCTTTAACAAACGGCCTTTTTTCCCCAAAATACCAGCCTTTTCCCTCTCTAGCATCTGTTTCCTCACCAATACCTGGCATTTTCTCCCAGAAACACCAGCTTTCTCACAGATACATCACCTTCCCCCCCCCACATCAGACCTCTTCTCCCAGAAATACCAGGACTCTGCTGAATATTTCCCATTTCCTCCGGAACATACAGCATTACACTCCGCAAGAGGACAGTTTCTTTCAGAAATGTGGCCTTTTATCACAGATACACCATTTTTATGCCCAGTAGAGCTCCTTTTCTCCCAGAAATAGCACTGCTCTTAGGAAGAGCTCCCATTTTCTAACCAAAATGCTGCTTTACACTCCTCAAGATCACACTTACCCCCATCAAGATGGCAGTGTCAGAGAAATACCAGCTTCTGCCCCCAAAATGGGACTTTGGCTCTCCAAAACAAGACATTTTCTCCCAGAAATACCAGGACTCTTAGAAATACCTCACGTTTCATCTCAAGAATACTGCTTTCCACTCCTCAAGATCACACTGACTCCCATCACAATGGCCTTTTCTCCCACATACACCAGCTTTCTCCCAAATACACGACATTTTCTCCCACATACACCCGTTTTCTCCCAAAGATGGGACATATTCTCCCAGAAATGCCAGCTTATTCTTTAAAAAACGGCCTTTTTTCCCCAAAATACCAGCCTTTTCCCTCTCTAGCATCTGTTTCCTCACCAATACCTGGCATTTTCTCCCAGAAACACCAGCTTTCTCACAGATACATCACCTTCCCCCCCCCACATCAGACCTCTTCTCCCAGAAATACCAGGACTCTGCTGAATATTTCCCATTTCCTCCGGAGCATACAGCATTACACTCCGCAAGAGGACAGTTTCTTTCAGAAATGTGGCATTTTATCACAGATACACCATTTTTATGCCCAGTAGAGCTCCTTTTCTCCCAGAAATAGCACTGCTCTTAGGAAGAGCTCCCATTTTCTAACCAAAATGCTGCTTTACACTCCTCAAGATCACACTTACCCCCATCAAGATGGCAGTGTCAGAGAAATACCAGCTTCTGCCCCCAAAATGGGACTTTGGCTCTCCAAAACAAGACATTTTCTCCCAGAAATACCAGGACTCTTAGAAATACCTCACGTTTCATCTCAAGAATACTGCTTTCCACTCCTCAAGATCACACTGACTCCCATCACAATGGCCTTTTCTCCCACATACACCAGCTTTCTCCCAAATACACGACATTTTCTCCCACATACACCCGTTTTCTCCCAAAGATGGGACATATTCTCCCAGAAATGCCAGCTTATTCTTTAAAAAACGGCCTTTTTTCCCCAAAATACCAGCCTTTTCCCTCTCTAGCATCTGTTTCCTCACCAATACCTGGCATTTTCTCCCAGAAACACCAGCTTTCTCACAGATACATCACCTTCCCCCCCCCACATCAGACCTCTTCTCCCAGAAATACCAGGACTCTGCTGAATATTTCCCATTTCCTCCGGAACATACAGCATTACACTCCGCAAGAGGACAGTTTCTTTCAGAAATGTGGCATTTTATCACAGATACACCATTTTTATGCCCAGTAGAGCTCCTTTTCTCCCAGAAATAGCACTGCTCTTAGGAAGAGCTCCCATTTTCTAACCAAAATGCTGCTTTACACTCCTCAAGATCACACTTACCCCCATCAAGATGGCAGTGTCACAGAAATACCAGCTTCTGCCCCCAAAATGGGACTTTGGCTCTCCAAAACAAGACATTTTCTCCCAGAAATACCAGGACTCTTAGAAATACCTCACGTTTCATCTCAAGAATACTGCTTTCCACTCCTCAAGATCACACTGACTCCCATCACAATGGCCTTTTCTCCCACATACACCAGCTTTCTCCCAAATACACGACATTTTCTCCCACATACACCCGTTTTCTCCCAAAGATGGGACATATTCTCCCAGAAATGCCAGCTTATTCTTTAACAAACGGCCTTTTTTCCCCAAAATACCAGCCTTTTCCCTCTCTAGCATCTGTTTCCTCACCAATACCTGGCATTTTCTCCCAGAAACACCAGCTTTCTCACAGATACATCACCTTCCCCCCCCCACATCAGACCTCTTCTCCCAGAAATACCAGGACTCTGCTGAATATTTCCCATTTCCTCCGGAACATACAGCATTACACTCCGCAAGAGGACAGTTTCTTTCAGAAATGTGGCATTTTATCACAGATACACCATTTTTATGCCCAGTAGAGCTCCTTTTCTCCCAGAAATAGCACTGCTCTTAGGAAGAGCTCCCATTTTCTAACCAAAATGCTGCTTTACACTCCTCAAGATCACACTTACCCCCATCAAGATGGCAGTGTCAGAGAAATACCAGCTTCTGCCCCCAAAATGGGACTTTGGCTCTCCAAAACAAGACATTTTCTCCCAGAAATACCAGGACTCTTAGAAATACCTCACGTTTCATCTCAAGAATACTGCTTTCCACTCCTCAAGATCACACTGACTCCCATCACAATGGCCTTTTCTCCCACATACACCAGCTTTCTCCCAAATACACGACATTTTCTCCCACATACACCCGTTTTCTCCCAAAGATGGGACATATTCTCCCAGAAATGCCAGCTTATTCTTTAACAAACGGCCTTTTTTCCCCAAAATACCAGCCTTTTCCCTCTCTAGCATCTGTTTCCTCACCAATACCTGGCATTTTCTCCCAGAAACACCAGCTTTCTCACAGATACATCACCTTCCCCCCCCCACATCAGACCTCTTCTCCCAGAAATACCAGGACTCTGCTGAATATTTCCCATTTCCTCCGGAACATACAGCATTACACTCCGCAAGAGGACAGTTTCTTTCAGAAATGTGGCATTTTATCACAGATACACCATTTTTATGCCCAGTAGAGCTCCTTTTCTCCCAGAAATAGCACTGCTCTTAGGAAGAGCTCCCATTTTCTAACCAAAATGCTGCTTTACACTCCTCAAGATCACACTTACCCCCATCAAGATGGCAGTGTCACAGAAATACCAGCTTCTGCCCCCAAAATGGGACTTTGGCTCTCCAAAACAAGACATTTTCTCCCAGAAATACCAGGACTCTTAGAAATACCTCACGTTTCATCTCAAGAATACTGCTTTCCACTCCTCAAGATCACACTGACTCCCATCACAATGGCCTTTTCTCCCACATACACCAGCTTTCTCCCAAATACACGACATTTTCTCCCACATACACCCGTTTTCTCCCAAAGATGGGACATATTCTCCCAGAAATGCCAGCTTATTCTTTAACAAACGGCCTTTTTTCCCCAAAATACCAGCCTTTTCCCTCTCTAGCATCTGTTTCCTCACCAATACCTGGCATTTTCTCCCAGAAACACCAGCTTTCTCACAGATACATCACCTTCCCCCCCCCACATCAGACCTCTTCTCCCAGAAATACCAGGACTCTGCTGAATATTTCCCATTTCCTCCGGAACATACAGCATTACACTCCGCAAGAGGACAGTTTCTTTCAGAAATGTGGCCTTTTATCACAGATACACCATTTTTATGCCCAGTAGAGCTCCTTTTCTCCCAGAAATAGCACTGCTCTTAGGAAGAGCTCCCATTTTCTAACCAAAATGCTGCTTTACACTCCTCAAGATCACACTTACCCCCATCAAGATGGCAGTGTCACAGAAATACCAGCTTCTGCCCCCAAAATGGGACTTTGGCTCTCCAAAACAAGACATTTTCTCCCAGAAATACCAGGACTCTTAGAAATACCTCACGTTTCATCTCAAGAATACTGCTTTCCACTCCTCAAGATCACACTGACTCCCATCACAATGGCCTTTTCTCCCACATACACCAGCTTTCTCCCAAATACACGACATTTTCTCCCACATACACCCGTTTTCTCCCAAAGATGGGACATATTCTCCCAGAAATGCCAGCTTATTCTTTAACAAACGGCCTTTTTTCCCCAAAATACCAGCCTTTTCCCTCTCTAGCATCTGTTTCCTCACCAATACCTGGCATTTTCTCCCAGAAACACCAGCTTTCTCACAGATACATCACCTTCCCCCCCCCCACATCAGACCTCTTCTCCCAGAAATACCAGGACTCTGCTGAATATTTCCCATTTCCTCCGGAACATACAGCATTACACTCCGCAAGAGGACAGTTTCTTTCAGAAATGTGGCATTTTATCACAGATACACCATTTTTATGCCCAGTAGAGCTCCTTTTCTCCCAGAAATAGCACTGCTCTTAGGAAGAGCTCCCATTTTCTAACCAAAATGCTGCTTTACACTCCTCAAGATCACACTTACCCCCATCAAGATGGCAGTGTCAGAGAAATACCAGCTTCTGCCCCCAAAATGGGACTTTGGCTCTCCAAAACAAGACATTTTCTCCCAGAAATACCAGGACTCTTAGAAATACCTCACGTTTCATCTCAAGAATACTGCTTTCCACTCCTCAAGATCACACTGACTCCCATCACAATGGCCTTTTCTCCCACATACACCAGCTTTCTCCCAAATACACGACATTTTCTCCCACATACACCCGTTTTCTCCCAAAGATGGGACATATTCTCCCAGAAATGCCAGCTTATTCTTTAACAAACGGCCTTTTTTCCCCAAAATACCAGCCTTTTCCCTCTCTAGCATCTGTTTCCTCACCAATACCTGGCATTTTCTCCCAGAAACACCAGCTTTCTCACAGATACATCACCTTCCCCCCCCCCACATCAGACCTCTTCTCCCAGAAATACCAGGACTCTGCTGAATATTTCCCATTTCCTCCGGAACATACAGCATTACACTCCGCAAGAGGACAGTTTCTTTCAGAAATGTGGCATTTTATCACAGATACACCATTTTTATGCCCAGTAGAGCTCCTTTTCTCCCAGAAATAGCACTGCTCTTAGGAAGAGCTCCCATTTTCTAACCAAAATGCTGCTTTACACTCCTCAAGATCACACTTACCCCCATCAAGATGGCAGTGTCAGAGAAATACCAGCTTCTGCCCCCAAAATGGGACTTTGGCTCTCCAAAACAAGACATTTTCTCCCAGAAATACCAGGACTCTTAGAAATACCTCACGTTTCATCTCAAGAATACTGCTTTCCACTCCTCAAGATCACACTGACTCCCATCACAATGGCCTTTTCTCCCACATACACCAGCTTTCTCCCAAATACACGACATTTTCTCCCACATACACCCGTTTTCTCCCAAAGATGGGACATATTCTCCCAGAAATGCCAGCTTATTCTTTAAAAAACGGCCTTTTTTCCCCAAAATACCAGCCTTTTCCCTCTCTAGCATCTGTTTCCTTCTGTTTCCTCACCAATACCTGGCATTTTCTCCCAGAAACACCAGCTTTCTCACAGATACATCACCTTCCCCCCCACATCAGACCTCTTCTCCCAGAAATACCAGGACTCTGCTGAATATTTCCCATTTCCTCCGGAACATACAGCATTACACTCCGCAAGAGGACAGTTTCTTTCAGAAATGTGGCCTTTTATCACAGATACACCATTTTTATGCCCAGTAGAGCTCCTTTTCTCCCAGAAATAGCACTGCTCTTAGGAAGAGCTCCCATTTTCTAACCAAAATGCTGCTTTACACTCCTCAAGATCACACTTACCCCCATCAAGATGGCAGTGTCACAGAAATACCAGCTTCTGCCCCCAAAATGGGACTTTGGCTCTCCAAAACAAGACATTTTCTCCCAGAAATACCAGGACTCTTAGAAATACCTCACGTTTCATCTCAAGAATACTGCTTTCCACTCCTCAAGATCACACTGACTCCCATCACAATGGCCTTTTCTCCCACATACACCAGCTTTCTCCCAAATACACGACATTTTCTCCCACATACACCCGTTTTCTCCCAAAGATGGGACATATTCTCCCAGAAATGCCAGCTTATTCTTTAACAAACGGCCTTTTTTTCCCCAAAATACCAGCCTTTTCCCTCTCTAGCATCTGTTTCCTCACCAATACCTGGCATTTTCTCCCAGAAACACCAGCTTTCTCACAGATACATCACCTTCCCCCCCACATCAGACCTCTTCTCCCAGAAATACCAGGACTCTGCTGAATATTTCCCATTTCCTCCGGAACATACAGCATTACACTCCGCAAGAGGACAGTTTCTTTCAGAAATGTGGCATTTTATCACAGATACACCATTTTTATGCCCAGTAGAGCTCCTTTTCTCCCAGAAATAGCACTGCTCTTAGGAAGAGCTCCCATTTTCTAACCAAAATGCTGCTTTACACTCCTCAAGATCACACTTACCCCCATCAAGATGGCAGTGTCAGAGAAATACCAGCTTCTGCCCCCAAAATGGGACTTTGGCTCTCCAAAACAAGACATTTTCTCCCAGAAATACCAGGACTCTTAGAAATACCTCACGTTTCATCTCAAGAATACTGCTTTCCACTCCTCAAGATCACACTGACTCCCATCACAATGGCCTTTTCTCCCACATACACCAGCTTTCTCCCAAATACACGACATTTTCTCCCACATACACCCGTTTTCTCCCAAAGATGGGACATATTCTCCCAGAAATGCCAGCTTATTCTTTAACAAACGGCCTTTTTTCCCCAAAATACCAGCCTTTTCCCTCTCTAGCATCTGTTTCCTCACCAATACCTGGCATTTTCTCCCAGAAACACCAGCTTTCTCACAGATACATCACCTTCCCCCCCCCACATCAGACCTCTTCTCCCAGAAATACCAGGACTCTGCTGAATATTTCCCATTTCCTCCGGAACATACAGCATTACACTCCGCAAGAGGACAGTTTCTTTCAGAAATGTGGCATTTTATCACAGATACACCATTTTTATGCCCAGTAGAGCTCCTTTTCTCCCAGAAATAGCACTGCTCTTAGGAAGAGCTCCCATTTTCTAACCAAAATGCTGCTTTACACTCCTCAAGATCACACTTACCCCCATCAAGATGGCAGTGTCAGAGAAATACCAGCTTCTGCCCCCAAAATGGGACTTTGGCTCTCCAAAACAAGACATTTTCTCCCAGAAATACCAGGACTCTTAGAAATACCTCACGTTTCATCTCAAGAATACTGCTTTCCACTCCTCAAGATCACACTGACTCCCATCACAATGGCCTTTTCTCCCACATACACCAGCTTTCTCCCAAATACACGACATTTTCTCCCACATACACCCGTTTTCTCCCAAAGATGGGACATATTCTCCCAGAAATGCCAGCTTATTCTTTAACAAACGGCCTTTTTTCCCCAAAATACCAGCCTTTTCCCTCTCTAGCATCTGTTTCCTCACCAATACCTGGCATTTTCTCCCAGAAACACCAGCTTTCTCACAGATACATCACCTTCCCCCCCACATCAGACCTCTTCTCCCAGAAATACCAGGACTCTGCTGAATATTTCCCATTTCCTCCGGAACATACAGCATTACACTCCGCAAGAGGACAGTTTCTTTCAGAAATGTGGCATTTTATCACAGATACACCATTTTTATGCCCAGTAGAGCTCCTTTTCTCCCAGAAATAGCACTGCTCTTAGGAAGAGCTCCCATTTTCTAACCAAAATGCTGCTTTACACTCCTCAAGATCACACTTACCCCCATCAAGATGGCAGTGTCACAGAAATACCAGCTTCTGCCCCCAAAATGGGACTTTGGCTCTCCAAAACAAGACATTTTCTCCCAGAAATACCAGGACTCTTAGAAATACCTCACGTTTCATCTCAAGAATACTGCTTTCCACTCCTCAAGATCACACTGACTCCCATCACAATGGCCTTTTCTCCCACATACACCAGCTTTCTCCCAAATACACGACATTTTCTCCCACATACACCCGTTTTCTCCCAAAGATGGGACATATTCTCCCAGAAATGCCAGCTTATTCTTTAACAAACGGCCTTTTTTCCCCAAAATACCAGCCTTTTCCCTCTCTAGCATCTGTTTCCTCACCAATACCTGGCATTTTCTCCCAGAAACACCAGCTTTCTCACAGATACATCACCTTCCCCCCCACATCAGACCTCTTCTCCCAGAAATACCAGGACTCTGCTGAATATTTCCCATTTCCTCCGGAACATACAGCATTACACTCCGCAAGAGGACAGTTTCTTTCAGAAATGTGGCATTTTATCACAGATACACCATTTTTATGCCCAGTAGAGCTCCTTTTCTCCCAGAAATAGCACTGCTCTTAGGAAGAGCTCCCATTTTCTAACCAAAATGCTGCTTTACACTCCTCAAGATCACACTTACCCCCATCAAGATGGCAGTGTCACAGAAATACCAGCTTCTGCCCCCAAAATGGGACTTTGGCTCTCCAAAACAAGACATTTTCTCCCAGAAATACCAGGACTCTTAGAAATACCTCACGTTTCATCTCAAGAATACTGCTTTCCACTCCTCAAGATCACACTGACTCCCATCACAATGGCCTTTTCTCCCACATACACCAGCTTTCTCCCAAATACACGACATTTTCTCCCACATACACCCGTTTTCTCCCAAAGATGGGACATATTCTCCCAGAAATGCCAGCTTATTCTTTAACAAACGGCCTTTTTTCCCCAAAATACCAGCCTTTTCCCTCTCTAGCATCTGTTTCCTCACCAATACCTGGCATTTTCTCCCAGAAACACCAGCTTTCTCACAGATACATCACCTTCCCCCCCCCACATCAGACCTCTTCTCCCAGAAATACCAGGACTCTGCTGAATATTTCCCATTTCCTCCGGAACATACAGCATTACACTCCGCAAGAGGACAGTTTCTTTCAGAAATGTGGCATTTTATCACAGATACACCATTTTTATGCCCAGTAGAGCTCCTTTTCTCCCAGAAATAGCACTGCTCTTAGGAAGAGCTCCCATTTTCTAACCAAAATGCTGCTTTACACTCCTCAAGATCACACTTACCCCCATCAAGATGGCAGTGTCACAGAAATACCAGCTTCTGCCCCCAAAATGGGACTTTGGCTCTCCAAAACAAGACATTTTCTCCCAGAAATACCAGGACTCTTAGAAATACCTCACGTTTCATCTCAAGAATACTGCTTTCCACTCCTCAAGATCACACTGACTCCCATCACAATGGCCTTTTCTCCCACATACACCAGCTTTCTCCCAAATACACGACATTTTCTCCCACATACACCCGTTTTCTCCCAAAGATGGGACATATTCTCCCAGAAATGCCAGCTTATTCTTTAAAAAACGGCCTTTTTTCCCCAAAATACCAGCCTTTTCCCTCTCTAGCATCTGTTTCCTCACCAATACCTGGCATTTTCTCCCAGAAACACCAGCTTTCTCACAGATACATCACCTTCCCCCCCCCACATCAGACCTCTTCTCCCAGAAATACCAGGACTCTGCTGAATATTTCCCATTTCCTCCGGAACATACAGCATTACACTCCGCAAGAGGACAGTTTCTTTCAGAAATGTGGCATTTTATCACAGATACACCATTTTTATGCCCAGTAGAGCTCCTTTTCTCCCAGAAATAGCACTGCTCTTAGGAAGAGCTCCCATTTTCTAACCAAAATGCTGCTTTACACTCCTCAAGATCACACTTACCCCCATCAAGATGGCAGTGTCACAGAAATACCAGCTTCTGCCCCCAAAATGGGACTTTGGCTCTCCAAAACAAGACATTTTCTCCCAGAAATACCAGGACTCTTAGAAATACCTCACGTTTCATCTCAAGAATACTGCTTTCCACTCCTCAAGATCACACTGACTCCCATCACAATGGCCTTTTCTCCCACATACACCAGCTTTCTCCCAAATACACGACATTTTCTCCCACATACACCCGTTTTCTCCCAAAGATGGGACATATTCTCCCAGAAATGCCAGCTTATTCTTTAACAAACGGCCTTTTTTCCCCAAAATACCAGCCTTTTCCCTCTCTAGCATCTGTTTCCTCACCAATACCTGGCATTTTCTCCCAGAAACACCAGCTTTCTCACAGATACATCACCTTCCCCCCCCCACATCAGACCTCTTCTCCCAGAAATACCAGGACTCTGCTGAATATTTCCCATTTCCTCCGGAACATACAGCATTACACTCCGCAAGAGGACAGTTTCTTTCAGAAATGTGGCATTTTATCACAGATACACCATTTTTATGCCCAGTAGAGCTCCTTTTCTCCCAGAAATAGCACTGCTCTTAGGAAGAGCTCCCATTTTCTAACCAAAATGCTGCTTTACACTCCTCAAGATCACACTTACCCCCATCAAGATGGCAGTGTCAGAGAAATACCAGCTTCTGCCCCCAAAATGGGACTTTGGCTCTCCAAAACAAGACATTTTCTCCCAGAAATACCAGGACTCTTAGAAATACCTCACGTTTCATCTCAAGAATACTGCTTTCCACTCCTCAAGATCACACTGACTCCCATCACAATGGCCTTTTCTCCCACATACACCAGCTTTCTCCCAAATACACGACATTTTCTCCCACATACACCCGTTTTCTCCCAAAGATGGGACATATTCTCCCAGAAATGCCAGCTTATTCTTTAAAAAACGGCCTTTTTTCCCCAAAATACCAGCCTTTTCCCTCTCTAGCATCTGTTTCCTCACCAATACCTGGCATTTTCTCCCAGAAACACCAGCTTTCTCACAGATACATCACCTTCCCCCCCCCACATCAGACCTCTTCTCCCAGAAATACCAGGACTCTGCTGAATATTTCCCATTTCCTCCGGAACATACAGCATTACACTCCGCAAGAGGACAGTTTCTTTCAGAAATGTGGCATTTTATCACAGATACACCATTTTTATGCCCAGTAGAGCTCCTTTTCTCCCAGAAATAGCACTGCTCTTAGGAAGAGCTCCCATTTTCTAACCAAAATGCTGCTTTACACTCCTCAAGATCACACTTACCCCCATCAAGATGGCAGTGTCACAGAAATACCAGCTTCTGCCCCCAAAATGGGACTTTGGCTCTCCAAAACAAGACATTTTCTCCCAGAAATACCAGGACTCTTAGAAATACCTCACGTTTCATCTCAAGAATACTGCTTTCCACTCCTCAAGATCACACTGACTCCCATCACAATGGCCTTTTCTCCCACATACACCAGCTTTCTCCCAAATACACGACATTTTCTCCCACATACACCCGTTTTCTCCCAAAGATGGGACATATTCTCCCAGAAATGCCAGCTTATTCTTTAACAAACGGCCTTTTTTCCCCAAAATACCAGCCTTTTCCCTCTCTAGCATCTGTTTCCTCACCAATACCTGGCATTTTCTCCCAGAAACACCAGCTTTCTCACAGATACATCACCTTCCCCCCCACATCAGACCTCTTCTCCCAGAAATACCAGGACTCTGCTGAATATTTCCCATTTCCTCCGGAACATACAGCATTACACTCCGCAAGAGGACAGTTTCTTTCAGAAATGTGGCATTTTATCACAGATACACCATTTTTATGCCCAGTAGAGCTCCTTTTCTCCCAGAAATAGCACTGCTCTTAGGAAGAGCTCCCATTTTCTAACCAAAATGCTGCTTTACACTCCTCAAGATCACACTTACCCCCATCAAGATGGCAGTGTCAGAGAAATACCAGCTTCTGCCCCCAAAATGGGACTTTGGCTCTCCAAAACAAGACATTTTCTCCCAGAAATACCAGGACTCTTAGAAATACCTCACGTTTCATCTCAAGAATACTGCTTTCCACTCCTCAAGATCACACTGACTCCCATCACAATGGCCTTTTCTCCCACATACACCAGCTTTCTCCCAAATACACGACATTTTCTCCCACATACACCCGTTTTCTCCCAAAGATGGGACATATTCTCCCAGAAATGCCAGCTTATTCTTTAAAAAACGGCCTTTTTTCCCCAAAATACCAGCCTTTTCCCTCTCTAGCATCTGTTTCCTCACCAATACCTGGCATTTTCTCCCAGAAACACCAGCTTTCTCACAGATACATCACCTTCCCCCCCCCCACATCAGACCTCTTCTCCCAGAAATACCAGGACTCTGCTGAATATTTCCCATTTCCTCCGGAACATACAGCATTACACTCCGCAAGAGGACAGTTTCTTTCAGAAATGTGGCATTTTATCACAGATACACCATTTTTATGCCCAGTAGAGCTCCTTTTCTCCCAGAAATAGCACTGCTCTTAGGAAGAGCTCCCATTTTCTAACCAAAATGCTGCTTTACACTCCTCAAGATCACACTTACCCCCATCAAGATGGCAGTGTCACAGAAATACCAGCTTCTGCCCCCAAAATGGGACTTTGGCTCTCCAAAACAAGACATTTTCTCCCAGAAATACCAGGACTCTTAGAAATACCTCACGTTTCATCTCAAGAATACTGCTTTCCACTCCTCAAGATCACACTGACTCCCATCACAATGGCCTTTTCTCCCACATACACCAGCTTTCTCCCAAATACACGACATTTTCTCCCACATACACCCGTTTTCTCCCAAAGATGGGACATATTCTCCCAGAAATGCCAGCTTATTCTTTAAAAAACGGCCTTTTTTCCCCAAAATACCAGCCTTTTCCCTCTCTAGCATCTGTTTCCTCACCAATACCTGGCATTTTCTCCCAGAAACACCAGCTTTCTCACAGATACATCACCTTCCCCCCCCCACATCAGACCTCTTCTCCCAGAAATACCAGGACTCTGCTGAATATTTCCCATTTCCTCCGGAACATACAGCATTACACTCCGCAAGAGGACAGTTTCTTTCAGAAATGTGGCCTTTTATCACAGATACACCATTTTTATGCCCAGTAGAGCTCCTTTTCTCCCAGAAATAGCACTGCTCTTAGGAAGAGCTCCCATTTTCTAACCAAAATGCTGCTTTACACTCCTCAAGATCACACTTACCCCCATCAAGATGGCAGTGTCAGAGAAATACCAGCTTCTGCCCCCAAAATGGGACTTTGGCTCTCCAAAACAAGACATTTTCTCCCAGAAATACCAGGACTCTTAGAAATACCTCACGTTTCATCTCAAGAATACTGCTTTCCACTCCTCAAGATCACACTGACTCCCATCACAATGGCCTTTTCTCCCACATACACCAGCTTTCTCCCAAATACACGACATTTTCTCCCACATACACCCGTTTTCTCCCAAAGATGGGACATATTCTCCCAGAAATGCCAGCTTATTCTTTAACAAACGGCCTTTTTTCCCCAAAATACCAGCCTTTTCCCTCTCTAGCATCTGTTTCCTCACCAATACCTGGCATTTTCTCCCAGAAACACCAGCTTTCTCACAGATACATCACCTTCCCCCCCCCACATCAGACCTCTTCTCCCAGAAATACCAGGACTCTGCTGAATATTTCCCATTTCCTCCGGAACATACAGCATTACACTCCGCAAGAGGACAGTTTCTTTCAGAAATGTGGCATTTTATCACAGATACACCATTTTTATGCCCAGTAGAGCTCCTTTTCTCCCAGAAATAGCACTGCTCTTAGGAAGAGCTCCCATTTTCTAACCAAAATGCTGCTTTACACTCCTCAAGATCACACTTACCCCCATCAAGATGGCAGTGTCAGAGAAATACCAGCTTCTGCCCCCAAAATGGGACTTTGGCTCTCCAAAACAAGACATTTTCTCCCAGAAATACCAGGACTCTTAGAAATACCTCACGTTTCATCTCAAGAATACTGCTTTCCACTCCTCAAGATCACACTGACTCCCATCACAATGGCCTTTTCTCCCACATACACCAGCTTTCTCCCAAATACACGACATTTTCTCCCACATACACCCGTTTTCTCCCAAAGATGGGACATATTCTCCCAGAAATGCCAGCTTATTCTTTAAAAAACGGCCTTTTTTCCCCAAAATACCAGCCTTTTCCCTCTCTAGCATCTGTTTCCTCACCAATACCTGGCATTTTCTCCCAGAAACACCAGCTTTCTCACAGATACATCACCTTCCCCCCCCCACATCAGACCTCTTCTCCCAGAAATACCAGGACTCTGCTGAATATTTCCCATTTCCTCCGGAACATACAGCATTACACTCCGCAAGAGGACAGTTTCTTTCAGAAATGTGGCATTTTATCACAGATACACCATTTTTATGCCCAGTAGAGCTCCTTTTCTCCCAGAAATAGCACTGCTCTTAGGAAGAGCTCCCATTTTCTAACCAAAATGCTGCTTTACACTCCTCAAGATCACACTTACCCCCATCAAGATGGCAGTGTCACAGAAATACCAGCTTCTGCCCCCAAAATGGGACTTTGGCTCTCCAAAACAAGACATTTTCTCCCAGAAATACCAGGACTCTTAGAAATACCTCACGTTTCATCTCAAGAATACTGCTTTCCACTCCTCAAGATCACACTGACTCCCATCACAATGGCCTTTTCTCCCACATACACCAGCTTTCTCCCAAATACACGACATTTTCTCCCACATACACCCGTTTTCTCCCAAAGATGGGACATATTCTCCCAGAAATGCCAGCTTATTCTTTAACAAACGGCCTTTTTTCCCCAAAATACCAGCCTTTTCCCTCTCTAGCATCTGTTTCCTCACCAATACCTGGCATTTTCTCCCAGAAACACCAGCTTTCTCACAGATACATCACCTTCCCCCCCCCACATCAGACCTCTTCTCCCAGAAATACCAGGACTCTGCTGAATATTTCCCATTTCCTCCGGAACATACAGCATTACACTCCGCAAGAGGACAGTTTCTTTCAGAAATGTGGCATTTTATCACAGATACACCATTTTTATGCCCAGTAGAGCTCCTTTTCTCCCAGAAATAGCACTGCTCTTAGGAAGAGCTCCCATTTTCTAACCAAAATGCTGCTTTACACTCCTCAAGATCACACTTACCCCCATCAAGATGGCAGTGTCAGAGAAATACCAGCTTCTGCCCCCAAAATGGGACTTTGGCTCTCCAAAACAAGACATTTTCTCCCAGAAATACCAGGACTCTTAGAAATACCTCACGTTTCATCTCAAGAATACTGCTTTCCACTCCTCAAGATCACACTGACTCCCATCACAATGGCCTTTTCTCCCACATACACCAGCTTTCTCCCAAATACACGACATTTTCTCCCACATACACCCGTTTTCTCCCAAAGATGGGACATATTCTCCCAGAAATGCCAGCTTATTCTTTAAAAAACGGCCTTTTTTCCCCAAAATACCAGCCTTTTCCCTCTCTAGCATCTGTTTCCTCACCAATACCTGGCATTTTCTCCCAGAAACACCAGCTTTCTCACAGATACATCACCTTCCCCCCCCCACATCAGACCTCTTCTCCCAGAAATACCAGGACTCTGCTGAATATTTCCCATTTCCTCCGGAACATACAGCATTACACTCCGCAAGAGGACAGTTTCTTTCAGAAATGTGGCATTTTATCACAGATACACCATTTTTATGCCCAGTAGAGCTCCTTTTCTCCCAGAAATAGCACTGCTCTTAGGAAGAGCTCCCATTTTCTAACCAAAATGCTGCTTTACACTCCTCAAGATCACACTTACCCCCATCAAGATGGCAGTGTCACAGAAATACCAGCTTCTGCCCCCAAAATGGGACTTTGGCTCTCCAAAACAAGACATTTTCTCCCAGAAATACCAGGACTCTTAGAAATACCTCACGTTTCATCTCAAGAATACTGCTTTCCACTCCTCAAGATCACACTGACTCCCATCACAATGGCCTTTTCTCCCACATACACCAGCTTTCTCCCAAATACACGACATTTTCTCCCACATACACCCGTTTTCTCCCAAAGATGGGACATATTCTCCCAGAAATGCCAGCTTATTCTTTAACAAACGGCCTTTTTTCCCCAAAATACCAGCCTTTTCCCTCTCTAGCATCTGTTTCCTCACCAATACCTGGCATTTTCTCCCAGAAACACCAGCTTTCTCACAGATACATCACCTTCCCCCCCCCACATCAGACCTCTTCTCCCAGAAATACCAGGACTCTGCTGAATATTTCCCATTTCCTCCGGAACATACAGCATTACACTCCGCAAGAGGACAGTTTCTTTCAGAAATGTGGCATTTTATCACAGATACACCATTTTTATGCCCAGTAGAGCTCCTTTTCTCCCAGAAATAGCACTGCTCTT
This sequence comes from Phasianus colchicus, assembly GCF_987193195.1. Classification (NCBI taxonomy): domain Eukaryota; kingdom Metazoa; phylum Chordata; class Aves; order Galliformes; family Phasianidae; genus Phasianus; species Phasianus colchicus. The sequence continues at coordinate 75,316 of NC_143443.1, forward strand.
AGGAAGAGCTCCCATTTTCTAACCAAAATGCTGCTTTACACTCCTCAAGATCACACTTACCCCCATCAAGATGGCAGTGTCAGAGAAATACCAGCTTCTGCCCCCAAAATGGGACTTTGGCTCTCCAAAACAAGACATTTTCTCCCAGAAATACCAGGACTCTTAGAAATACCTCACGTTTCATCTCAAGAATACTGCTTTCCACTCCTCAAGATCACACTGACTCCCATCACAATGGCCTTTTCTCCCACATACACCAGCTTTCTCCCAAATACACGACATTTTCTCCCACATACACCCGTTTTCTCCCAAAGATGGGACATATTCTCCCAGAAATGCCAGCTTATTCTTTAAAAAACGGCCTTTTTTCCCCAAAATACCAGCCTTTTCCCTCTCTAGCATCTGTTTCCTCACCAATACCTGGCATTTTCTCCCAGAAACACCAGCTTTCTCACAGATACATCACCTTCCCCCCCCCACATCAGACCTCTTCTCCCAGAAATACCAGGACTCTGCTGAATATTTCCCATTTCCTCCGGAACATACAGCATTACACTCCGCAAGAGGACAGTTTCTTTCAGAAATGTGGCATTTTATCACAGATACACCATTTTTATGCCCAGTAGAGCTCCTTTTCTCCCAGAAATAGCACTGCTCTTAGGAAGAGCTCCCATTTTCTAACCAAAATGCTGCTTTACACTCCTCAAGATCACACTTACCCCCATCAAGATGGCAGTGTCACAGAAATACCAGCTTCTGCCCCCAAAATGGGACTTTGGCTCTCCAAAACAAGACATTTTCTCCCAGAAATACCAGGACTCTTAGAAATACCTCACGTTTCATCTCAAGAATACTGCTTTCCACTCCTCAAGATCACACTGACTCCCATCACAATGGCCTTTTCTCCCACATACACCAGCTTTCTCCCAAATACACGACATTTTCTCCCACATACACCCGTTTTCTCCCAAAGATGGGACATATTCTCCCAGAAATGCCAGCTTATTCTTTAACAAACGGCCTTTTTTCCCCAAAATACCAGCCTTTTCCCTCTCTAGCATCTGTTTCCTCACCAATACCTGGCATTTTCTCCCAGAAACACCAGCTTTCTCACAGATACATCACCTTCCCCCCCCCACATCAGACCTCTTCTCCCAGAAATACCAGGACTCTGCTGAATATTTCCCATTTCCTCCGGAACATACAGCATTACACTCCGCAAGAGGACAGTTTCTTTCAGAAATGTGGCATTTTATCACAGATACACCATTTTTATGCCCAGTAGAGCTCCTTTTCTCCCAGAAATAGCACTGCTCTTAGGAAGAGCTCCCATTTTCTAACCAAAATGCTGCTTTACACTCCTCAAGATCACACTTACCCCCATCAAGATGGCAGTGTCAGAGAAATACCAGCTTCTGCCCCCAAAATGGGACTTTGGCTCTCCAAAACAAGACATTTTCTCCCAGAAATACCAGGACTCTTAGAAATACCTCACGTTTCATCTCAAGAATACTGCTTTCCACTCCTCAAGATCACACTGACTCCCATCACAATGGCCTTTTCTCCCACATACACCAGCTTTCTCCCAAATACACGACATTTTCTCCCACATACACCCGTTTTCTCCCAAAGATGGGACATATTCTCCCAGAAATGCCAGGTTATTCTTTAAAAAACGGCCTTTTTTCCCCAAAATACCAGCCTTTTCCCTCTCTAGCATCTGTTTCCTCACCAATACCTGGCATTTTCTCCCAGAAACACCAGCTTTCTCACAGATACATCACCTTCCCCCCCACATCAGACCTCTTCTCCCAGAAATACCAGGACTCTGCTGAATATTTCCCATTTCCTCCGGAACATACAGCATTACACTCCGCAAGAGGACAGTTTCTTTCAGAAATGTGGCATTTTATCACAGATACACCATTTTTATGCCCAGTAGAGCTCCTTTTCTCCCAGAAATAGCACTGCTCTTAGGAAGAGCTCCCATTTTCTAACCAAAATGCTGCTTTACACTCCTCAAGATCACACTTACCCCCATCAAGATGGCAGTGTCACAGAAATACCAGCTTCTGCCCCCAAAATGGGACTTTGGCTCTCCAAAACAAGACATTTTCTCCCAGAAATACCAGGACTCTTAGAAATACCTCACGTTTCATCTCAAGAATACTGCTTTCCACTCCTCAAGATCACACTGACTCCCATCACAATGGCCTTTTCTCCCACATACACCAGCTTTCTCCCAAATACACGACATTTTCTCCCACATACACCCGTTTTCTCCCAAAGATGGGACATATTCTCCCAGAAATGCCAGCTTATTCTTTAACAAACGGCCTTTTTTCCCCAAAATACCAGCCTTTTCCCTCTCTAGCATCTGTTTCCTCACCAATACCTGGCATTTTCTCCCAGAAACACCAGCTTTCTCACAGATACATCACCTTCCCCCCCCCACATCAGACCTCTTCTCCCAGAAATACCAGGACTCTGCTGAATATTTCCCATTTCCTCCGGAACATACAGCATTACACTCCGCAAGAGGACAGTTTCTTTCAGAAATGTGGCATTTTATCACAGATACACCATTTTTATGCCCAGTAGAGCTCCTTTTCTCCCAGAAATAGCACTGCTCTTAGGAAGAGCTCCCATTTTCTAACCAAAATGCTGCTTTACACTCCTCAAGATCACACTTACCCCCATCAAGATGGCAGTGTCACAGAAATACCAGCTTCTGCCCCCAAAATGGGACTTTGGCTCTCCAAAACAAGACATTTTCTCCCAGAAATACCAGGACTCTTAGAAATACCTCACGTTTCATCTCAAGAATACTGCTTTCCACTCCTCAAGATCACACTGACTCCCATCACAATGGCCTTTTCTCCCACATACACCAGCTTTCTCCCAAATACACGACATTTTCTCCCACATACACCCGTTTTCTCCCAAAGATGGGACATATTCTCCCAGAAATGCCAGCTTATTCTTTAACAAACGGCCTTTTTTCCCCAAAATACCAGCCTTTTCCCTCTCTAGCATCTGTTTCCTCACCAATACCTGGCATTTTCTCCCAGAAACACCAGCTTTCTCACAGATACATCACCTTCCCCCCCCCACATCAGACCTCTTCTCCCAGAAATACCAGGACTCTGCTGAATATTTCCCATTTCCTCCGGAACATACAGCATTACACTCCGCAAGAGGACAGTTTCTTTCAGAAATGTGGCATTTTATCACAGATACACCATTTTTATGCCCAGTAGAGCTCCTTTTCTCCCAGAAATAGCACTGCTCTTAGGAAGAGCTCCCATTTTCTAACCAAAATGCTGCTTTACACTCCTCAAGATCACACTTACCCCCATCAAGATGGCAGTGTCAGAGAAATACCAGCTTCTGCCCCCAAAATGGGACTTTGGCTCTCCAAAACAAGACATTTTCTCCCAGAAATACCAGGACTCTTAGAAATACCTCACGTTTCATCTCAAGAATACTGCTTTCCACTCCTCAAGATCACACTGACTCCCATCACAATGGCCTTTTCTCCCACATACACCAGCTTTCTCCCAAATACACGACATTTTCTCCCACATACACCCGTTTTCTCCCAAAGATGGGACATATTCTCCCAGAAATGCCAGCTTATTCTTTAAAAAACGGCCTTTTTTCCCCAAAATACCAGCCTTTTCCCTCTCTAGCATCTGTTTCCTCACCAATACCTGGCATTTTCTCCCAGAAACACCAGCTTTCTCACAGATACATCACCTTCCCCCCCCCACATCAGACCTCTTCTCCCAGAAATACCAGGACTCTGCTGAATATTTCCCATTTCCTCCGGAACATACAGCATTACACTCCGCAAGAGGACAGTTTCTTTCAGAAATGTGGCCTTTTATCACAGATACACCATTTTTATGCCCAGTAGAGCTCCTTTTCTCCCAGAAATAGCACTGCTCTTAGGAAGAGCTCCCATTTTCTAACCAAAATGCTGCTTTACACTCCTCAAGATCACACTTACCCCCATCAAGATGGCAGTGTCAGAGAAATACCAGCTTCTGCCCCCAAAATGGGACTTTGGCTCTCCAAAACAAGACATTTTCTCCCAGAAATACCAGGACTCTTAGAAATACCTCACGTTTCATCTCAAGAATACTGCTTTCCACTCCTCAAGATCACACTGACTCCCATCACAATGGCCTTTTCTCCCACATACACCAGCTTTCTCCCAAATACACGACATTTTCTCCCACATACACCCGTTTTCTCCCAAAGATGGGACATATTCTCCCAGAAATGCCAGCTTATTCTTTAACAAACGGCCTTTTTTCCCCAAAATACCAGCCTTTTCCCTCTCTAGCATCTGTTTCCTCACCAATACCTGGCATTTTCTCCCAGAAACACCAGCTTTCTCACAGATACATCACCTTCCCCCCCCCCACATCAGACCTCTTCTCCCAGAAATACCAGGACTCTGCTGAATATTTCCCATTTCCTCCGGAACATACAGCATTACACTCCGCAAGAGGACAGTTTCTTTCAGAAATGTGGCATTTTATCACAGATACACCATTTTTATGCCCAGTAGAGCTCCTTTTCTCCCAGAAATAGCACTGCTCTTAGGAAGAGCTCCCATTTTCTAACCAAAATGCTGCTTTACACTCCTCAAGATCACACTTACCCCCATCAAGATGGCAGTGTCAGAGAAATACCAGCTTCTGCCCCCAAAATGGGACTTTGGCTCTCCAAAACAAGACATTTTCTCCCAGAAATACCAGGACTCTTAGAAATACCTCACGTTTCATCTCAAGAATACTGCTTTCCACTCCTCAAGATCACACTGACTCCCATCACAATGGCCTTTTCTCCCACATACACCAGCTTTCTCCCAAATACACGACATTTTCTCCCACATACACCCGTTTTCTCCCAAAGATGGGACATATTCTCCCAGAAATGCCAGCTTATTCTTTAAAAAACGGCCTTTTTTCCCCAAAATACCAGCCTTTTCCCTCTCTAGCATCTGTTTCCTCACCAATACCTGGCATTTTCTCCCAGAAACACCAGCTTTCTCACAGATACATCACCTTCCCCCCCCCACATCAGACCTCTTCTCCCAGAAATACCAGGACTCTGCTGAATATTTCCCATTTCCTCCGGAACATACAGCATTACACTCCGCAAGAGGACAGTTTCTTTCAGAAATGTGGCATTTTATCACAGATACACCATTTTTATGCCCAGTAGAGCTCCTTTTCTCCCAGAAATAGCACTGCTCTTAGGAAGAGCTCCCATTTTCTAACCAAAATGCTGCTTTACACTCCTCAAGATCACACTTACCCCCATCAAGATGGCAGTGTCAGAGAAATACCAGCTTCTGCCCCCAAAATGGGACTTTGGCTCTCCAAAACAAGACATTTTCTCCCAGAAATACCAGGACTCTTAGAAATACCTCACGTTTCATCTCAAGAATACTGCTTTCCACTCCTCAAGATCACACTGACTCCCATCACAATGGCCTTTTCTCCCACATACACCAGCTTTCTCCCAAATACACGACATTTTCTCCCACATACACCCGTTTTCTCCCAAAGATGGGACATATTCTCCCAGAAATGCCAGCTTATTCTTTAACAAACGGCCTTTTTTCCCCAAAATACCAGCCTTTTCCCTCTCTAGCATCTGTTTCCTCACCAATACCTGGCATTTTCTCCCAGAAACACCAGCTTTCTCACAGATACATCACCTTCCCCCCCCCACATCAGACCTCTTCTCCCAGAAATACCAGGACTCTGCTGAATATTTCCCATTTCCTCCGGAACATACAGCATTACACTCCGCAAGAGGACAGTTTCTTTCAGAAATGTGGCATTTTATCACAGATACACCATTTTTATGCCCAGTAGAGCTCCTTTTCTCCCAGAAATAGCACTGCTCTTAGGAAGAGCTCCCATTTTCTAACCAAAATGCTGCTTTACACTCCTCAAGATCACACTTACCCCCATCAAGATGGCAGTGTCACAGAAATACCAGCTTCTGCCCCCAAAATGGGACTTTGGCTCTCCAAAACAAGACATTTTCTCCCAGAAATACCAGGACTCTTAGAAATACCTCACGTTTCATCTCAAGAATACTGCTTTCCACTCCTCAAGATCACACTGACTCCCATCACAATGGCCTTTTCTCCCACATACACCAGCTTTCTCCCAAATACACGACATTTTCTCCCACATACACCCGTTTTCTCCCAAAGATGGGACATATTCTCCCAGAAATGCCAGCTTATTCTTTAACAAACGGCCTTTTTTTCCCAAAATACCAGCTTTCTCACAAACACCTGTCATTTTCCAACCAAGTCTGCTACTATCTCCCAGAAACAGCCGGTTTCCTAGAAGTACCTGACGTTTGCTCTCCCAAATACTACTTGACACTCCTCCAGAGGACATTGTCTCCCCTATTTACCACGTTGTCTCCCCAAGAGACCACTTGGCACACCAAAAAGACCACCGTTGCTCTCCAGTACAAGATCTTCTTTCCCACCGGTTCCCACTTTTCTCCCCCAGCTATGTCATTTCCTCCCAGAAATGCCACTTTTCCCTTGGAAATTTCACCTTCTCTTCCAAAAAGAGGAGATTTGCTCCCAGAAATACCCCTTCTCTTACAACTGCCACACGCTTTCTCCCCAAAAAGCCTCCATGACAATGCCAAATGGGACACTTGCAGCCAAGAAGAGGACACCTTCTCTCAGAAAGACCACTTTTCTCCCCAAGAGAGGAGATTTTCTCCCAATTGGATGACATTTGCTGTAAGAAAGACCTGTTTTCTTCCCTCAAGAGGACATTGTCTTTCCCACTGAGGACATTTTCTCCCAGAAGTGCCGCTACTCTGTGAAACACCTCCATTTCCTCCCAAATCTACTCCATGACACGCCTCAGGATGACACTTACTCCCCGATTTGGGGCATTTTCTCCCAGAAATACCACTTCTCTCCCAAAGGGATGGCCTTTTCCCTCTCTAGCATCTGTTTCCTCACCAATACCTGGCATTTTCTCCCAGAAACACCAGCTTTCTCACAGATACATCACCTTCCCCCCCCCACATCAGACCTCTTCTCCCAGAAATACCAGGACTCTGCTGAATATTTCCCATTTCCTCCGGAACATACAGCATTACACTCCGCAAGAGGACAGTTTCTTTCAGAAATGTGGCATTTTATCACAGATACACCATTTTTATGCCCAGTAGAGCTCCTTTTCTCCCAGAAATAGCACTGCTCTTAGGAAGAGCTCCCATTTTCTAACCAAAATGCTGCTTTACACTCCTCAAGATCACACTTACCCCCATCAAGATGGCAGTGTCAGAGAAATACCAGCTTCTGCCCCCAAAATGGGACTTTGGCTCTCCAAAACAAGACATTTTCTCCCAGAAATACCAGGACTCTTAGAAATACCTCACGTTTCATCTCAAGAATACTGCTTTCCACTCCTCAAGATCACACTGACTCCCATCACAATGGCCTTTTCTCCCACATACACCAGCTTTCTCCCAAATACACGACATTTTCTCCCACATACACCCGTTTTCTCCCAAAGATGGGACATATTCTCCCAGAAATGCCAGCTTATTCTTTAACAAACGGCCTTTTTTCCCCAAAATACCAGCCTTTTCCCTCTCTAGCATCTGTTTCCTCACCAATACCTGGCATTTTCTCCCAGAAACACCAGCTTTCTCACAGATACATCACCTTCCCCCCCCCACATCAGACCTCTTCTCCCAGAAATACCAGGACTCTGCTGAATATTTCCCATTTCCTCCGGAACATACAGCATTACACTCCGCAAGAGGACAGTTTCTTTCAGAAATGTGGCATTTTATCACAGATACACCATTTTTATGCCCAGTAGAGCTCCTTTTCTCCCAGAAATAGCACTGCTCTTAGGAAGAGCTCCCATTTTCTAACCAAAATGCTGCTTTACACTCCTCAAGATCACACTTACCCCCATCAAGATGGCAGTGTCACAGAAATACCAGCTTCTGCCCCCAAAATGGGACTTTGGCTCTCCAAAACAAGACATTTTCTCCCAGAAATACCAGGACTCTTAGAAATACCTCACGTTTCATCTCAAGAATACTGCTTTCCACTCCTCAAGATCACACTGACTCCCATCACAATGGCCTTTTCTCCCACATACACCAGCTTTCTCCCAAATACACGACATTTTCTCCCACATACACCTGTTTTCTCCCAAAGATGGGACATATTCTCCCAGAAATGCCAGCTTATTCTTTAAAAAACGGCCTTTTTTCCCCAAAATACCAGCCTTTTCCCTCTCTAGCATCTGTTTCCTCACCAATACCTGGCATTTTCTCCCAGAAACACCAGCTTTCTCACAGATACATCACCTTCCCCCCCCCACATCAGACCTCTTCTCCCAGAAATACCAGGACTCTGCTGAATATTTCCCATTTCCTCCGGAACATACAGCATTACACTCCGCAAGAGGACAGTTTCTTTCAGAAATGTGGCATTTTATCACAGATACACCATTTTTATGCCCAGTAGAGCTCCTTTTCTCCCAGAAATAGCACTGCTCTTAGGAAGAGCTCCCATTTTCTAACCAAAATGCTGCTTTACACTCCTCAAGATCACACTTACCCCCATCAAGATGGCAGTGTCACAGAAATACCAGCTTCTGCCCCCAAAATGGGACTTTGGCTCTCCAAAACAAGACATTTTCTCCCAGAAATACCAGGACTCTTAGAAATACCTCACGTTTCATCTCAAGAATACTGCTTTCCACTCCTCAAGATCACACTGACTCCCATCACAATGGCCTTTTCTCCCACATACACCAGCTTTCTCCCAAATACACGACATTTTCTCCCACATACACACGTTTTCTCCCAAAGATGGGACATATTCTCCCAGAAATGCCAGCTTATTCTTTAAAAAACGGCCTTTTTTTCCCAAAATACCAGCTTTCTCACAAACACCTGTCATTTTCCAACCAAGTCTGCTACTATCTCCCAGAAACAGCCGGTTTCCTAGAAGTACCTGACGTTTGCTCTCCCAAATACTACTTGACACTCCTCCAGAGGACATTGTCTCCCCTATTTACCACGTTGTCTCCCCAAGAGACCACTTGGCACACCAAAAAGACCACCGTTGCTCTCCAGTACAAGATCTTCTTTCCCACCGGTTCCCACTTTTCTCCCCCAGCTATGTCATTTCCTCCCAGAAATGCCACTTTTCCCTTGGAAATTTCACCTTCTCTTCCAAAAAGAGGAGATTTGCTCCCAGAAATACCCCTTCTCTTACAACTGCCACACGCTTTCTCCCCAAAAAGCCTCCATGACAATGCCAAATGGGACACTTGCAGCCAAGAAGAGGACACCTTCTCTCAGAAAGACCACTTTTCTCCCCAAGAGAGGAGATTTTCTCCCAATTGGATGACATTTGCTGTAAGAAAGACCTGTTTTCTTCCCTCAAGAGGACATTGTCTTTCCCACTGAGGACATTTTCTCCCAGAAGTGCCGCTACTCTGTGAAACACCTCCATTTCCTCCCAAATCTACTCCATGACACGCCTCAGGATGACACTTACTCCCCGATTTGGGGCATTTTCTCCCAGAAATACCACTTCTCTCCCAAAGGGATGGCCTTTTCCCTCTCTAGCATCTGTTTCCTCACCAATACCTGGCATTTTCTCCCAGAAACACCAGCTTTCTCACAGATACATCACCTTCCCCCCCCCACATCAGACCTCTTCTCCCAGAAATACCAGGACTCTGCTGAATATTTCCCATTTCCTCCGGAACATACAGCATTACACTCCGCAAGAGGACAGTTTCTTTCAGAAATGTGGCATTTTATCACAGATACACCATTTTTATGCCCAGTAGAGCTCCTTTTCTCCCAGAAATAGCACTGCTCTTAGGAAGAGCTCCCATTTTCTAACCAAAATGCTGCTTTACACTCCTCAAGATCACACTTACCCCCATCAAGATGGCAGTGTCACAGAAATACCAGCTTCTGCCCCCAAAATGGGACTTTGGCTCTCCAAAACAAGACATTTTCTCCCAGAAATACCAGGACTCTTAGAAATACCTCACGTTTCATCTCAAGAATACTGCTTTCCACTCCTCAAGATCACACTGACTCCCATCACAATGGCCTTTTCTCCCACATACACCAGCTTTCTCCCAAATACACGACATTTTCTCCCACATACACCCGTTTTCTCCCAAAGATGGGACATATTCTCCCAGAAATGCCAGCTTATTCTTTAACAAACGGCCTTTTTTCCCCAAAATACCAGCCTTTTCCCTCTCTAGCATCTGTTTCCTCACCAATACCTGGCATTTTCTCCCAGAAACACCAGCTTTCTCACAGATACATCACCTTCCCCCCCCCACATCAGACCTCTTCTCCCAGAAATACCAGGACTCTGCTGAATATTTCCCATTTCCTCCGGAACATACAGCATTACACTCCGCAAGAGGACAGTTTCTTTCAGAAATGTGGCATTTTATCACAGATACACCATTTTTATGCCCAGTAGAGCTCCTTTTCTCCCAGAAATAGCACTGCTCTTAGGAAGAGCTCCCATTTTCTAACCAAAATGCTGCTTTACACTCCTCAAGATCACACTTACCCCCATCAAGATGGCAGTGTCACAGAAATACCAGCTTCTGCCCCCAAAATGGGACTTTGGCTCTCCAAAACAAGACATTTTCTCCCAGAAATACCAGGACTCTTAGAAATACCTCACGTTTCATCTCAAGAATACTGCTTTCCACTCCTCAAGATCACACTGACTCCCATCACAATGGCCTTTTCTCCCACATACACCAGCTTTCTCCCAAATACACGACATTTTCTCCCACATACACCCGTTTTCTCCCAAAGATGGGACATATTCTCCCAGAAATGCCAGCTTATTCTTTAACAAACGGCCTTTTTTCCCCAAAATACCAGCCTTTTCCCTCTCTAGCATCTGTTTCCTCACCAATACCTGGCATTTTCTCCCAGAAACACCAGCTTTCTCACAGATACATCACCTTCCCCCCCCCACATCAGACCTCTTCTCCCAGAAATACCAGGACTCTGCTGAATATTTCCCATTTCCTCCGGAACATACAGCATTACACTCCGCAAGAGGACAGTTTCTTTCAGAAATGTGGCATTTTATCACAGATACACCATTTTTATGCCCAGTAGAGCTCCTTTTCTCCCAGAAATAGCACTGCTCTTAGGAAGAGCTCCCATTTTCTAACCAAAATGCTGCTTTACACTCCTCAAGATCACACTTACCCCCATCAAGATGGCAGTGTCAGAGAAATACCAGCTTCTGCCCCCAAAATGGGACTTTGGCTCTCCAAAACAAGACATTTTCTCCCAGAAATACCAGGACTCTTAGAAATACCTCACGTTTCATCTCAAGAATACTGCTTTCCACTCCTCAAGATCACACTGACTCCCATCACAATGGCCTTTTCTCCCACATACACCAGCTTTCTCCCAAATACACGACATTTTCTCCCACATACACCCGTTTTCTCCCAAAGATGGGACATATTCTCCCAGAAATGCCAGCTTATTCTTTAACAAACGGCCTTTTTTCCCCAAAATACCAGCCTTTTCCCTCTCTAGCATCTGTTTCCTCACCAATACCTGGCATTTTCTCCCAGAAACACCAGCTTTCTCACAGATACATCACCTTCCCCCCCCCACATCAGACCTCTTCTCCCAGAAATACCAGGACTCTGCTGAATATTTCCCATTTCCTCCGGAACATACAGCATTACACTCCGCAAGAGGACAGTTTCTTTCAGAAATGTGGCATTTTATCACAGATACACCATTTTTATGCCCAGTAGAGCTCCTTTTCTCCCAGAAATAGCACTGCTCTTAGGAAGAGCTCCCATTTTCTAACCAAAATGCTGCTTTACACTCCTCAAGATCACACTTACCCCCATCAAGATGGCAGTGTCACAGAAATACCAGCTTCTGCCCCCAAAATGGGACTTTGGCTCTCCAAAACAAGACATTTTCTCCCAGAAATACCAGGACTCTTAGAAATACCTCACGTTTCATCTCAAGAATACTGCTTTCCACTCCTCAAGATCACACTGACTCCCATCACAATGGCCTTTTCTCCCACATACACCAGCTTTCTCCCAAATACACGACATTTTCTCCCACATACACCCGTTTTCTCCCAAAGATGGGACATATTCTCCCAGAAATGCCAGCTTATTCTTTAAAAAACGGCCTTTTTTCCCCAAAATACCAGCCTTTTCCCTCTCTAGCATCTGTTTCCTCACCAATACCTGGCATTTTCTCCCAGAAACACCAGCTTTCTCACAGATACATCACCTTCCCCCCCCCACATCAGACCTCTTCTCCCAGAAATACCAGGACTCTGCTGAATATTTCCCATTTCCTCCGGAACATACAGCATTACACTCCGCAAGAGGACAGTTTCTTTCAGAAATGTGGCATTTTATCACAGATACACCATTTTTATGCCCAGTAGAGCTCCTTTTCTCCCAGAAATAGCACTGCTCTTAGGAAGAGCTCCCATTTTCTAACCAAAATGCTGCTTTACACTCCTCAAGATCACACTTACCCCCATCAAGATGGCAGTGTCACAGAAATACCAGCTTCTGCCCCCAAAATGGGACTTTGGCTCTCCAAAACAAGACATTTTCTCCCAGAAATACCAGGACTCTTAGAAATACCTCACGTTTCATCTCAAGAATACTGCTTTCCACTCCTCAAGATCACACTGACTCCCATCACAATGGCCTTTTCTCCCACATACACCAGCTTTCTCCCAAATACACGACATTTTCTCCCACATACACCCGTTTTCTCCCAAAGATGGGACATATTCTCCCAGAAATGCCAGCTTATTCTTTAAAAAACGGCCTTTTTTTCCCAAAATACCAGCTTTCTCACAAACACCTGTCATTTTCCAACCAAGTCTGCTACTATCTCCCAGAAACAGCCGGTTTCCTAGAAGTACCTGACGTTTGCTCTCCCAAATACTACTTGACACTCCTCCAGAGGACATTGTCTCCCCTATTTACCACGTTGTCTCCCCAAGAGACCACTTGGCACACCAAAAAGACCACCGTTGCTCTCCAGTACAAGATCTTCTTTCCCACCGGTTCCCACTTTTCTCCCCCAGCTATGTCATTTCCTCCCAGAAATGCCACTTTTCCCTTGGAAATTTCACCTTCTCTTCCAAAAAGAGGAGATTTGCTCCCAGAAATACCCCTTCTCTTACAACTGCCACACGCTTTCTCCCCAAAAAGCCTCCATGACAATGCCAAATGGGACACTTGCAGCCAAGAAGAGGACACCTTCTCTCAGAAAGACCACTTTTCTCCCCAAGAGAGGAGATTTTCTCCCAATTGGATGACATTTGCTGTAAGAAAGACCTGTTTTCTTCCCTCAAGAGGACATTGTCTTTCCCACTGAGGACATTTTCTCCCAGAAGTGCCGCTACTCTGTGAAACACCTCCATTTCCTCCCAAATCTACTCCATGACACGCCTCAGGATGACACTTACTCCCCGATTTGGGGCATTTTCTCCCAGAAATACCACTTCTCTCCCAAAGGGATGGCCTTTTCCCTCTCTAGCATCTGTTTCCTCACCAATACCTGGCATTTTCTCCCAGAAACACCAGCTTTCTCACAGATACATCACCTTCCCCCCCCCACATCAGACCTCTTCTCCCAGAAATACCAGGACTCTGCTGAATATTTCCCATTTCCTCCGGAACATACAGCATTACACTCCGCAAGAGGACAGTTTCTTTCAGAAATGTGGCATTTTATCACAGATACACCATTTTTATGCCCAGTAGAGCTCCTTTTCTCCCAGAAATAGCACTGCTCTTAGGAAGAGCTCCCATTTTCTAACCAAAATGCTGCTTTACACTCCTCAAGATCACACTTACCCCCATCAAGATGGCAGTGTCAGAGAAATACCAGCTTCTGCCCCCAAAATGGGACTTTGGCTCTCCAAAACAAGACATTTTCTCCCAGAAATACCAGGACTCTTAGAAATACCTCACGTTTCATCTCAAGAATACTGCTTTCCACTCCTCAAGATCACACTGACTCCCATCACAATGGCCTTTTCTCCCACATACACCAGCTTTCTCCCAAATACACGACATTTTCTCCCACATACACCCGTTTTCTCTCAAAGATGGGACATATTCTCCCAGAAATGCCAGCTTATTCTTTAACAAACGGCCTTTTTTCCCCAAAATACCAGCCTTTTCCCTCTCTAGCATCTGTTTCCTCACCAATACCTGGCATTTTCTCCCAGAAACACCAGCTTTCTCACAGATACATCACCTTCCCCCCCCCACATCAGACCTCTTCTCCCAGAAATACCAGGACTCTGCTGAATATTTCCCATTTCCTCCGGAACATACAGCATTACACTCCGCAAGAGGACAGTTTCTTTCAGAAATGTGGCATTTTATCACAGATACACCATTTTTATGCCCAGTAGAGCTCCTTTTCTCCCAGAAATAGCACTGCTCTTAGGAAGAGCTCCCATTTTCTAACCAAAATGCTGCTTTACACTCCTCAAGATCACACTTACCCCCATCAAGATGGCAGTGTCAGAGAAATACCAGCTTCTGCCCCCAAAATGGGACTTTGGCTCTCCAAAACAAGACATTTTCTCCCAGAAATACCAGGACTCTTAGAAATACCTCACGTTTCATCTCAAGAATACTGCTTTCCACTCCTCAAGATCACACTGACTCCCATCACAATGGCCTTTTCTCCCACATACACCAGCTTTCTCCCAAATACACGACATTTTCTCCCACATACACCCGTTTTCTCCCAAAGATGGGACATATTCTCCCAGAAATGCCAGCTTATTCTTTAACAAACGGCCTTTTTTCCCCAAAATACCAGCCTTTTCCCTCTCTAGCATCTGTTTCCTCACCAATACCTGGCATTTTCTCCCAGAAACACCAGCTTTCTCACAGATACATCACCTTCCCCCCCCCACATCAGACCTCTTCTCCCAGAAATACCAGGACTCTGCTGAATATTTCCCATTTCCTCCGGAACATACAGCATTACACTCCGCAAGAGGACAGTTTCTTTCAGAAATGTGGCATTTTATCACAGATACACCATTTTTATGCCCAGTAGAGCTCCTTTTCTCCCAGAAATAGCACTGCTCTTAGGAAGAGCTCCCATTTTCTAACCAAAATGCTGCTTTACACTCCTCAAGATCACACTTACCCCCATCAAGATGGCAGTGTCACAGAAATACCAG
Organism: Phasianus colchicus; assembly: GCF_987193195.1. Taxonomy (NCBI): domain Eukaryota; kingdom Metazoa; phylum Chordata; class Aves; order Galliformes; family Phasianidae; genus Phasianus; species Phasianus colchicus. The sequence goes on from NC_143443.1 coordinate 90,629, forward strand.
CTTCTGCCCCCAAAATGGGACTTTGGCTCTCCAAAACAAGACATTTTCTCCCAGAAATACCAGGACTCTTAGAAATACCTCACGTTTCATCTCAAGAATACTGCTTTCCACTCCTCAAGATCACACTGACTCCCATCACAATGGCCTTTTCTCCCACATACACCAGCTTTCTCCCAAATACACGACATTTTCTCCCACATACACCCGTTTTCTCCCAAAGATGGGACATATTCTCCCAGAAATGCCAGCTTATTCTTTAAAAAACGGCCTTTTTTCCCCAAAATACCAGCCTTTTCCCTCTCTAGCATCTGTTTCCTCACCAATACCTGGCATTTTCTCCCAGAAACACCAGCTTTCTCACAGATACATCACCTTCCCCCCCCCACATCAGACCTCTTCTCCCAGAAATACCAGGACTCTGCTGAATATTTCCCATTTCCTCCGGAACATACAGCATTACACTCCGCAAGAGGACAGTTTCTTTCAGAAATGTGGCATTTTATCACAGATACACCATTTTTATGCCCAGTAGAGCTCCTTTTCTCCCAGAAATAGCACTGCTCTTAGGAAGAGCTCCCATTTTCTAACCAAAATGCTGCTTTACACTCCTCAAGATCACACTTACCCCCATCAAGATGGCAGTGTCACAGAAATACCAGCTTCTGCCCCCAAAATGGGACTTTGGCTCTCCAAAACAAGACATTTTCTCCCAGAAATACCAGGACTCTTAGAAATACCTCACGTTTCATCTCAAGAATACTGCTTTCCACTCCTCAAGATCACACTGACTCCCATCACAATGGCCTTTTCTCCCACATACACCAGCTTTCTCCCAAATACACGACATTTTCTCCCACATGCACCCGTTTTCTCCCAAAGATGGGACATATTCTCCCAGAAATGCCAGCTTATTCTTTAACAAACGGCCTTTTTTCCCCAAAATACCAGCCTTTTCCCTCTCTAGCATCTGTTTCCTCACCAATACCTGGCATTTTCTCCCAGAAACACCAGCTTTCTCACAGATACATCACCTTCCCCCCCCCACATCAGACCTCTTCTCCCAGAAATACCAGGACTCTGCTGAATATTTCCCATTTCCTCCGGAACATACAGCATTACACTCCGCAAGAGGACAGTTTCTTTCAGAAATGTGGCATTTTATCACAGATACACCATTTTTATGCCCAGTAGAGCTCCTTTTCTCCCAGAAATAGCACTGCTCTTAGGAAGAGCTCCCATTTTCTAACCAAAATGCTGCTTTACACTCCTCAAGATCACACTTACCCCCATCAAGATGGCAGTGTCACAGAAATACCAGCTTCTGCCCCCAAAATGGGACTTTGGCTCTCCAAAACAAGACATTTTCTCCCAGAAATACCAGGACTCTTAGAAATACCTCACGTTTCATCTCAAGAATACTGCTTTCCACTCCTCAAGATCACACTGACTCCCATCACAATGGCCTTTTCTCCCACATACACCAGCTTTCTCCCAAATACACGACATTTTCTCCCACATACACCCGTTTTCTCCCAAAGATGGGACATATTCTCCCAGAAATGCCAGCTTATTCTTTAAAAAACGGCCTTTTTTCCCCAAAATACCAGCCTTTTCCCTCTCTAGCATCTGTTTCCTCACCAATACCTGGCATTTTCTCCCAGAAACACCAGCTTTCTCACAGATACATCACCTTCCCCCCCCCACATCAGACCTCTTCTCCCAGAAATACCAGGACTCTGCTGAATATTTCCCATTTCCTCCGGAACATACAGCATTACACTCCGCAAGAGGACAGTTTCTTTCAGAAATGTGGCATTTTATCACAGATACACCATTTTTATGCCCAGTAGAGCTCCTTTTCTCCCAGAAATAGCACTGCTCTTAGGAAGAGCTCCCATTTTCTAACCAAAATGCTGCTTTACACTCCTCAAGATCACACTTACCCCCATCAAGATGGCAGTGTCACAGAAATACCAGCTTCTGCCCCCAAAATGGGACTTTGGCTCTCCAAAACAAGACATTTTCTCCCAGAAATACCAGGACTCTTAGAAATACCTCACGTTTCATCTCAAGAATACTGCTTTCCACTCCTCAAGATCACACTGACTCCCATCACAATGGCCTTTTCTCCCACATACACCAGCTTTCTCCCAAATACACGACATTTTCTCCCACATGCACCCGTTTTCTCCCAAAGATGGGACATATTCTCCCAGAAATGCCAGCTTATTCTTTAACAAACGGCCTTTTTTCCCCAAAATACCAGCCTTTTCCCTCTCTAGCATCTGTTTCCTCACCAATACCTGGCATTTTCTCCCAGAAACACCAGCTTTCTCACAGATACATCACCTTCCCCCCCCCACATCAGACCTCTTCTCCCAGAAATACCAGGACTCTGCTGAATATTTCCCATTTCCTCCGGAACATACAGCATTACACTCCGCAAGAGGACAGTTTCTTTCAGAAATGTGGCATTTTATCACAGATACACCATTTTTATGCCCAGTAGAGCTCCTTTTCTCCCAGAAATAGCACTGCTCTTAGGAAGAGCTCCCATTTTCTAACCAAAATGCTGCTTTACACTCCTCAAGATCACACTTACCCCCATCAAGATGGCAGTGTCACAGAAATACCAGCTTCTGCCCCCAAAATGGGACTTTGGCTCTCCAAAACAAGACATTTTCTCCCAGAAATACCAGGACTCTTAGAAATACCTCACGTTTCATCTCAAGAATACTGCTTTCCACTCCTCAAGATCACACTGACTCCCATCACAATGGCCTTTTCTCCCACATACACCAGCTTTCTCCCAAATACACGACATTTTCTCCCACATACACCCGTTTTCTCCCAAAGATGGGACATATTCTCCCAGAAATGCCAGCTTATTCTTTAAAAAACGGCCTTTTTTCCCCAAAATACCAGCCTTTTCCCTCTCTAGCATCTGTTTCCTCACCAATACCTGGCATTTTCTCCCAGAAACACCAGCTTTCTCACAGATACATCACCTTCCCCCCCCCACATCAGACCTCTTCTCCCAGAAATACCAGGACTCTGCTGAATATTTCCCATTTCCTCCGGAACATACAGCATTACACTCCACAAGAGGACAGTTTCTTTCAGAAATGTGGCATTTTATCACAGATACACCATTTTTATGCCCAGTAGAGCTCCTTTTCTCCCAGAAATAGCACTGCTCTTAGGAAGAGCTCCCATTTTCTAACCAAAATGCTGCTTTACACTCCTCAAGATCACACTTACCCCCATCAAGATGGCAGTGTCACAGAAATACCAGCTTCTGCCCCCAAAATGGGACTTTGGCTCTCCAAAACAAGACATTTTCTCCCAGAAATACCAGGACTCTTAGAAATACCTCACGTTTCATCTCAAGAATACTGCTTTCCACTCCTCAAGATCACACTGACTCCCATCACAATGGCCTTTTCTCCCACATACACCAGCTTTCTCCCAAATACACGACATTTTCTCCCACATGCACCCGTTTTCTCCCAAAGATGGGACATATTCTCCCAGAAATGCCAGCTTATTCTTTAACAAACGGCCTTTTTTCCCCAAAATACCAGCCTTTTCCCTCTCTAGCATCTGTTTCCTCACCAATACCTGGCATTTTCTCCCAGAAACACCAGCTTTCTCACAGATACATCACCTTCCCCCCCCCACATCAGACCTCTTCTCCCAGAAATACCAGGACTCTGCTGAATATTTCCCATTTCCTCCGGAACATACAGCATTACACTCCGCAAGAGGACAGTTTCTTTCAGAAATGTGGCATTTTATCACAGATACACCATTTTTATGCCCAGTAGAGCTCCTTTTCTCCCAGAAATAGCACTGCTCTTAGGAAGAGCTCCCATTTTCTAACCAAAATGCTGCTTTACACTCCTCAAGATCACACTTACCCCCATCAAGATGGCAGTGTCACAGAAATACCAGCTTCTGCCCCCAAAATGGGACTTTGGCTCTCCAAAACAAGACATTTTCTCCCAGAAATACCAGGACTCTTAGAAATACCTCACGTTTCATCTCAAGAATACTGCTTTCCACTCCTCAAGATCACACTGACTCCCATCACAATGGCCTTTTCTCCCACATACACCAGCTTTCTCCCAAATACACGACATTTTCTCCCACATACACCCGTTTTCTCCCAAAGATGGGACATATTCTCCCAGAAATGCCAGCTTATTCTTTAAAAAACGGCCTTTTTTCCCCAAAATACCAGCCTTTTCCCTCTCTAGCATCTGTTTCCTCACCAATACCTGGCATTTTCTCCCAGAAACACCAGCTTTCTCACAGATACATCACCTTCCCCCCCCCACATCAGACCTCTTCTCCCAGAAATACCAGGACTCTGCTGAATATTTCCCATTTCCTCCGGAACATACAGCATTACACTCCGCAAGAGGACAGTTTCTTTCAGAAATGTGGCATTTTATCACAGATACACCATTTTTATGCCCAGTAGAGCTCCTTTTCTCCCAGAAATAGCACTGCTCTTAGGAAGAGCTCCCATTTTCTAACCAAAATGCTGCTTTACACTCCTCAAGATCACACTTACCCCCATCAAGATGGCAGTGTCACAGAAATACCAGCTTCTGCCCCCAAAATGGGACTTTGGCTCTCCAAAACAAGACATTTTCTCCCAGAAATACCAGGACTCTTAGAAATACCTCACGTTTCATCTCAAGAATACTGCTTTCCACTCCTCAAGATCACACTGACTCCCATCACAATGGCCTTTTCTCCCACATACACCAGCTTTCTCCCAAATACACGACATTTTCTCCCACATGCACCCGTTTTCTCCCAAAGATGGGACATATTCTCCCAGAAATGCCAGCTTATTCTTTAACAAACGGCCTTTTTTCCCCAAAATACCAGCCTTTTCCCTCTCTAGCATCTGTTTCCTCACCAATACCTGGCATTTTCTCCCAGAAACACCAGCTTTCTCACAGATACATCACCTTCCCCCCCCCACATCAGACCTCTTCTCCCAGAAATACCAGGACTCTGCTGAATATTTCCCATTTCCTCCGGAACATACAGCATTACACTCCGCAAGAGGACAGTTTCTTTCAGAAATGTGGCATTTTATCACAGATACACCATTTTTATGCCCAGTAGAGCTCCTTTTCTCCCAGAAATAGCACTGCTCTTAGGAAGAGCTCCCATTTTCTAACCAAAATGCTGCTTTACACTCCTCAAGATCACACTTACCCCCATCAAGATGGCAGTGTCACAGAAATACCAGCTTCTGCCCCCAAAATGGGACTTTGGCTCTCCAAAACAAGACATTTTCTCCCAGAAATACCAGGACTCTTAGAAATACCTCACGTTTCATCTCAAGAATACTGCTTTCCACTCCTCAAGATCACACTGACTCCCATCACAATGGCCTTTTCTCCCACATACACCAGCTTTCTCCCAAATACACGACATTTTCTCCCACATACACCCGTTTTCTCCCAAAGATGGGACATATTCTCCCAGAAATGCCAGCTTATTCTTTAAAAAACGGCCTTTTTTCCCCAAAATACCAGCCTTTTCCCTCTCTAGCATCTGTTTCCTCACCAATACCTGGCATTTTCTCCCAGAAACACCAGCTTTCTCACAGATACATCACCTTCCCCCCCCCACATCAGACCTCTTCTCCCAGAAATACCAGGACTCTGCTGAATATTTCCCATTTCCTCCGGAACATACAGCATTACACTCCGCAAGAGGACAGTTTCTTTCAGAAATGTGGCATTTTATCACAGATACACCATTTTTATGCCCAGTAGAGCTCCTTTTCTCCCAGAAATAGCACTGCTCTTAGGAAGAGCTCCCATTTTCTAACCAAAATGCTGCTTTACACTCCTCAAGATCACACTTACCCCCATCAAGATGGCAGTGTCACAGAAATACCAGCTTCTGCCCCCAAAATGGGACTTTGGCTCTCCAAAACAAGACATTTTCTCCCAGAAATACCAGGACTCTTAGAAATACCTCACGTTTCATCTCAAGAATACTGCTTTCCACTCCTCAAGATCACACTGACTCCCATCACAATGGCCTTTTCTCCCACATACACCAGCTTTCTCCCAAATACACGACATTTTCTCCCACATGCACCCGTTTTCTCCCAAAGATGGGACATATTCTCCCAGAAATGCCAGCTTATTCTTTAACAAACGGCCTTTTTTCCCCAAAATACCAGCCTTTTCCCTCTCTAGCATCTGTTTCCTCACCAATACCTGGCATTTTCTCCCAGAAACACCAGCTTTCTCACAGATACATCACCTTCCCCCCCCCACATCAGACCTCTTCTCCCAGAAATACCAGGACTCTGCTGAATATTTCCCATTTCCTCCGGAACATACAGCATTACACTCCGCAAGAGGACAGTTTCTTTCAGAAATGTGGCATTTTATCACAGATACACCATTTTTATGCCCAGTAGAGCTCCTTTTCTCCCAGAAATAGCACTGCTCTTAGGAAGAGCTCCCATTTTCTAACCAAAATGCTGCTTTACACTCCTCAAGATCACACTTACCCCCATCAAGATGGCAGTGTCACAGAAATACCAGCTTCTGCCCCCAAAATGGGACTTTGGCTCTCCAAAACAAGACATTTTCTCCCAGAAATACCAGGACTCTTAGAAATACCTCACGTTTCATCTCAAGAATACTGCTTTCCACTCCTCAAGATCACACTGACTCCCATCACAATGGCCTTTTCTCCCACATACACCAGCTTTCTCCCAAATACACGACATTTTCTCCCACATACACCCGTTTTCTCCCAAAGATGGGACATATTCTCCCAGAAATGCCAGCTTATTCTTTAAAAAACGGCCTTTTTTCCCCAAAATACCAGCCTTTTCCCTCTCTAGCATCTGTTTCCTCACCAATACCTGGCATTTTCTCCCAGAAACACCAGCTTTCTCACAGATACATCACCTTCCCCCCCCCACATCAGACCTCTTCTCCCAGAAATACCAGGACTCTGCTGAATATTTCCCATTTCCTCCGGAACATACAGCATTACACTCCGCAAGAGGACAGTTTCTTTCAGAAATGTGGCATTTTATCACAGATACACCATTTTTATGCCCAGTAGAGCTCCTTTTCTCCCAGAAATAGCACTGCTCTTAGGAAGAGCTCCCATTTTCTAACCAAAATGCTGCTTTACACTCCTCAAGATCACACTTACCCCCATCAAGATGGCAGTGTCACAGAAATACCAGCTTCTGCCCCCAAAATGGGACTTTGGCTCTCCAAAACAAGACATTTTCTCCCAGAAATACCAGGACTCTTAGAAATACCTCACGTTTCATCTCAAGAATACTGCTTTCCACTCCTCAAGATCACACTGACTCCCATCACAATGGCCTTTTCTCCCACATACACCAGCTTTCTCCCAAATACACGACATTTTCTCCCACATGCACCCGTTTTCTCCCAAAGATGGGACATATTCTCCCAGAAATGCCAGCTTATTCTTTAACAAACGGCCTTTTTTCCCCAAAATACCAGCCTTTTCCCTCTCTAGCATCTGTTTCCTCACCAATACCTGGCATTTTCTCCCAGAAACACCAGCTTTCTCACAGATACATCACCTTCCCCCCCCCACATCAGACCTCTTCTCCCAGAAATACCAGGACTCTGCTGAATATTTCCCATTTCCTCCGGAACATACAGCATTACACTCCGCAAGAGGACAGTTTCTTTCAGAAATGTGGCATTTTATCACAGATACACCATTTTTATGCCCAGTAGAGCTCCTTTTCTCCCAGAAATAGCACTGCTCTTAGGAAGAGCTCCCATTTTCTAACCAAAATGCTGCTTTACACTCCTCAAGATCACACTTACCCCCATCAAGATGGCAGTGTCACAGAAATACCAGCTTCTGCCCCCAAAATGGGACTTTGGCTCTCCAAAACAAGACATTTTCTCCCAGAAATACCAGGACTCTTAGAAATACCTCACGTTTCATCTCAAGAATACTGCTTTCCACTCCTCAAGATCACACTGACTCCCATCACAATGGCCTTTTCTCCCACATACACCAGCTTTCTCCCAAATACACGACATTTTCTCCCACATACACCCGTTTTCTCCCAAAGATGGGACATATTCTCCCAGAAATGCCAGCTTATTCTTTAAAAAACGGCCTTTTTTCCCCAAAATACCAGCCTTTTCCCTCTCTAGCATCTGTTTCCTCACCAATACCTGGCATTTTCTCCCAGAAACACCAGCTTTCTCACAGATACATCACCTTCCCCCCCCCACATCAGACCTCTTCTCCCAGAAATACCAGGACTCTGCTGAATATTTCCCATTTCCTCCGGAACATACAGCATTACACTCCGCAAGAGGACAGTTTCTTTCAGAAATGTGGCATTTTATCACAGATACACCATTTTTATGCCCAGTAGAGCTCCTTTTCTCCCAGAAATAGCACTGCTCTTAGGAAGAGCTCCCATTTTCTAACCAAAATGCTGCTTTACACTCCTCAAGATCACACTTACCCCCATCAAGATGGCAGTGTCACAGAAATACCAGCTTCTGCCCCCAAAATGGGACTTTGGCTCTCCAAAACAAGACATTTTCTCCCAGAAATACCAGGACTCTTAGAAATACCTCACGTTTCATCTCAAGAATACTGCTTTCCACTCCTCAAGATCACACTGACTCCCATCACAATGGCCTTTTCTCCCACATACACCAGCTTTCTCCCAAATACACGACATTTTCTCCCACATGCACCCGTTTTCTCCCAAAGATGGGACATATTCTCCCAGAAATGCCAGCTTATTCTTTAAAAAACGGCCTTTTTTCCCCAAAATACCAGCCTTTTCCCTCTCTAGCATCTGTTTCCTCACCAATACCTGGCATTTTCTCCCAGAAACACCAGCTTTCTCACAGATACATCACCTTCCCCCCCCCACATCAGACCTCTTCTCCCAGAAATACCAGGACTCTGCTGAATATTTCCCATTTCCTCCGGAACATACAGCATTACACTCCGCAAGAGGACAGTTTCTTTCAGAAATGTGGCATTTTATCACAGATACACCATTTTTATGCCCAGTAGAGCTCCTTTTCTCCCAGAAATAGCACTGCTCTTAGGAAGAGCTCCCATTTTCTAACCAAAATGCTGCTTTACACTCCTCAAGATCACACTTACCCCCATCAAGATGGCAGTGTCACAGAAATACCAGCTTCTGCCCCCAAAATGGGACTTTGGCTCTCCAAAACAAGACATTTTCTCCCAGAAATACCAGGACTCTTAGAAATACCTCACGTTTCATCTCAAGAATACTGCTTTCCACTCCTCAAGATCACACTGACTCCCATCACAATGGCCTTTTCTCCCACATACACCAGCTTTCTCCCAAATACACGACATTTTCTCCCACATACACCCGTTTTCTCCCAAAGATGGGACATATTCTCCCAGAAATGCCAGCTTATTCTTTAACAAACGGCCTTTTTTCCCCAAAATACCAGCCTTTTCCCTCTCTAGCATCTGTTTCCTCACCAATACCTGGCATTTTCTCCCAGAAACACCAGCTTTCTCACAGATACATCACCTTCCCCCCCCCACATCAGACCTCTTCTCCCAGAAATACCAGGACTCTGCTGAATATTTCCCATTTCCTCCGGAACATACAGCATTACACTCCGCAAGAGGACAGTTTCTTTCAGAAATGTGGCATTTTATCACAGATACACCATTTTTATGCCCAGTAGAGCTCCTTTTCTCCCAGAAATAGCACTGCTCTTAGGAAGAGCTCCCATTTTCTAACCAAAATGCTGCTTTACACTCCTCAAGATCACACTTACCCCCATCAAGATGGCAGTGTCACAGAAATACCAGCTTCTGCCCCCAAAATGGGACTTTGGCTCTCCAAAACAAGACATTTTCTCCCAGAAATACCAGGACTCTTAGAAATACCTCACGTTTCATCTCAAGAATACTGCTTTCCACTCCTCAAGATCACACTGACTCCCATCACAATGGCCTTTTCTCCCACATACACCAGCTTTCTCCCAAATACACGACATTTTCTCCCACATACACCCGTTTTCTCCCAAAGATGGGACATATTCTCCCAGAAATGCCAGCTTATTCTTTAAAAAACGGCCTTTTTTCCCCAAAATACCAGCCTTTTCCCTCTCTAGCATCTGTTTCCTCACCAATACCTGGCATTTTCTCCCAGAAACACCAGCTTTCTCACAGATACATCACCTTCCCCCCCCCACATCAGACCTCTTCTCCCAGAAATACCAGGACTCTGCTGAATATTTCCCATTTCCTCCGGAACATACAGCATTACACTCCGCAAGAGGACAGTTTCTTTCAGAAATGTGGCATTTTATCACAGATACACCATTTTTATGCCCAGTAGAGCTCCTTTTCTCCCAGAAATAGCACTGCTCTTAGGAAGAGCTCCCATTTTCTAACCAAAATGCTGCTTTACACTCCTCAAGATCACACTTACCCCCATCAAGATGGCAGTGTCAGAGAAATACCAGCTTCTGCCCCCAAAATGGGACTTTGGCTCTCCAAAACAAGACATTTTCTCCCAGAAATACCAGGACTCTTAGAAATACCTCACGTTTCATCTCAAGAATACTGCTTTCCACTCCTCAAGATCACACTGACTCCCATCACAATGGCCTTTTCTCCCACATACACCAGCTTTCTCCCAAATACACGACATTTTCTCCCACATACACCCGTTTTCTCCCAAAGATGGGACATATTCTCCCAGAAATGCCAGCTTATTCTTTAACAAACGGCCTTTTTTCCCCAAAATACCAGCCTTTTCCCTCTCTAGCATCTGTTTCCTCACCAATACCTGGCATTTTCTCCCAGAAACACCAGCTTTCTCACAGATACATCACCTTCCCCCCCCCACATCAGACCTCTTCTCCCAGAAATACCAGGACTCTGCTGAATATTTCCCATTTCCTCCGGAACATACAGCATTACACTCCGCAAGAGGACAGTTTCTTTCAGAAATGTGGCATTTTATCACAGATACACCATTTTTATGCCCAGTAGAGCTCCTTTTCTCCCAGAAATAGCACTGCTCTTAGGAAGAGCTCCCATTTTCTAACCAAAATGCTGCTTTACACTCCTCAAGATCACACTTACCCCCATCAAGATGGCAGTGTCAGAGAAATACCAGCTTCTGCCCCCAAAATGGGACTTTGGCTCTCCAAAACAAGACATTTTCTCCCAGAAATACCAGGACTCTTAGAAATACCTCACGTTTCATCTCAAGAATACTGCTTTCCACTCCTCAAGATCACACTGACTCCCATCACAATGGCCTTTTCTCCCACATACACCAGCTTTCTCCCAAATACACGACATTTTCTCCCACATACACCCGTTTTCTCCCAAAGATGGGACATATTCTCCCAGAAATGCCAGCTTATTCTTTAAAAAACGGCCTTTTTTCCCCAAAATACCAGCCTTTTCCCTCTCTAGCATCTGTTTCCTCACCAATACCTGGCATTTTCTCCCAGAAACACCAGCTTTCTCACAGATACATCACCTTCCCCCCCCCACATCAGACCTCTTCTCCCAGAAATACCAGGACTCTGCTGAATATTTCCCATTTCCTCCGGAGCATACAGCATTACACTCCGCAAGAGGACAGTTTCTTTCAGAAATGTGGCATTTTATCACAGATACACCATTTTTATGCCCAGTAGAGCTCCTTTTCTCCCAGAAATAGCACTGCTCTTAGGAAGAGCTCCCATTTTCTAACCAAAATGCTGCTTTACACTCCTCAAGATCACACTTACCCCCATCAAGATGGCAGTGTCACAGAAATACCAGCTTCTGCCCCCAAAATGGGACTTTGGCTCTCCAAAACAAGACATTTTCTCCCAGAAATACCAGGACTCTTAGAAATACCTCACGTTTCATCTCAAGAATACTGCTTTCCACTCCTCAAGATCACACTGACTCCCATCACAATGGCCTTTTCTCCCACATACACCAGCTTTCTCCCAAATACACGACATTTTCTCCCACATACACCCGTTTTCTCCCAAAGATGGGACATATTCTCCCAGAAATGCCAGCTTATTCTTTAACAAACGGCCTTTTTTCCCCAAAATACCAGCCTTTTCCCTCTCTAGCATCTGTTTCCTCACCAATACCTGGCATTTTCTCCCAGAAACACCAGCTTTCTCACAGATACATCACCTTCCCCCCCCCACATCAGACCTCTTCTCCCAGAAATACCAGGACTCTGCTGAATATTTCCCATTTCCTCCGGAACATACAGCATTACACTCCGCAAGAGGACAGTTTCTTTCAGAAATGTGGCATTTTATCACAGATACACCATTTTTATGCCCAGTAGAGCTCCTTTTCTCCCAGAAATAGCACTGCTCTTAGGAAGAGCTCCCATTTTCTAACCAAAATGCTGCTTTACACTCCTCAAGATCACACTTACCCCCATCAAGATGGCAGTGTCAGAGAAATACCAGCTTCTGCCCCCAAAATGGGACTTTGGCTCTCCAAAACAAGACATTTTCTCCCAGAAATACCAGGACTCTTAGAAATACCTCACGTTTCATCTCAAGAATACTGCTTTCCACTCCTCAAGATCACACTGACTCCCATCACAATGGCCTTTTCTCCCACATACACCAGCTTTCTCCCAAATACACGACATTTTCTCCCACATACACCCGTTTTCTCCCAAAGATGGGACATATTCTCCCAGAAATGCCAGCTTATTCTTTAAAAAACGGCCTTTTTTCCCCCAAATACCAGCCTTTTCCCTCTCTAGCATCTGTTTCCTCACCAATACCTGGCATTTTCTCCCAGAAACACCAGCTTTCTCACAGATACATCACCTTCCCCCCCCCACATCAGACCTCTTCTCCCAGAAATACCAGGACTCTGCTGAATATTTCCCATTTCCTCCGGAGCATACAGCATTACACTCCGCAAGAGGACAGTTTCTTTCAGAAATGTGGCATTTTATCACAGATACACCATTTTTATGCCCAGTAGAGCTCCTTTTCTCCCAGAAATAGCACTGCTCTTAGGAAGAGCTCCCATTTTCTAACCAAAATGCTGCTTTACACTCCTCAAGATCACACTTACCCCCATCAAGATGGCAGTGTCAGAGAAATACCAGCTTCTGCCCCCAAAATGGGACTTTGGCTCTCCAAAACAAGACATTTTCTCCCAGAAATACCAGGACTCTTAGAAATACCTCACGTTTCATCTCAAGAATACTGCTTTCCACTCCTCAAGATCACACTGACTCCCATCACAATGGCCTTTTCTCCCACATACACCAGCTTTCTCCCAAATACACGACATTTTCTCCCACATACACCCGTTTTCTCCCAAAGATGGGACATATTCTCCCAGAAATGCCAGCTTATTCTTTAAAAAACGGCCTTTTTTCCCCAAAATACCAGCCTTTTCCCTCTCTAGCATCTGTTTCCTCACCAATACCTGGCATTTTCTCCCAGAAACACCAGCTTTCTCACAGATACATCACCTTCCCCCCCCCACATCAGACCTCTTCTCCCAGAAATACCAGGACTCTGCTGAATATTTCCCATTTCCTCCGGAGCATACAGCATTACACTCCGCAAGAGGACAGTTTCTTTCAGAAATGTGGCATTTTATCACAGATACACCATTTTTATGCCCAGTAGAGCTCCTTTTCTCCCAGAAATAGCACTGCTCTTAGGAAGAGCTCCCATTTTCTAACCAAAATGCTGCTTTACACTCCTCAAGATCACACTTACCCCCATCAAGATGGCAGTGTCACAGAAATACCAGCTTCTGCCCCCAAAATGGGACTTTGGCTCTCCAAAACAAGACATTTTCTCCCAGAAATACCAGGACTCTTAGAAATACCTCACGTTTCATCTCAAGAATACTGCTTTCCACTCCTCAAGATCACACTGACTCCCATCACAATGGCCTTTTCTCCCACATACACCAGCTTTCTCCCAAATACACGACATTTTCTCCCACATACACCCGTTTTCTCCCAAAGATGGGACATATTCTCCCAGAAATGCCAGCTTATTCTTTAAAAAACGGCCTTTTTTCCCCAAAATACCAGCCTTTTCCCTCTCTAGCATCTGTTTCCTCACCAATACCTGGCATTTTCTCCCAGAAACACCAGCTTTCTCACAGATACATCACCTTCCCCCCCCCACATCAGACCTCTTCTCCCAGAAATACCAGGACTCTGCTGAATATTTCCCATTTCCTCCGGAACATACAGCATTACACTCCGCAAGAGGACAGTTTCTTTCAGAAATGTGGCATTTTATCACAGATACACCATTTTTATGCCCAGTAGAGCTCCTTTTCTCCCAGAAATAGCACTGCTCTTAGGAAGAGCTCCCATTTTCTAACCAAAATGCTGCTTTACACTCCTCAAGATCACACTTACCCCCATCAAGATGGCAGTGTCACAGAAATACCAGCTTCTGCCCCCAAAATGGGACTTTGGCTCTCCAAAACAAGACATTTTCTCCCAGAAATACCAGGACTCTTAGAAATACCTCACGTTTCATCTCAAGAATACTGCTTTCCACTCCTCAAGATCACACTGACTCCCATCACAATGGCCTTTTCTCCCACATACACCAGCTTTCTCCCAAATACACGACATTTTCTCCCACATACACCCGTTTTCTCCCAAAGATGGGACATATTCTCCCAGAAATGCCAGCTTATTCTTTAACAAACGGCCTTTTTTCCCCAAAATACCAGCCTTTTCCCTCTCTAGCATCTGTTTCCTCACCAATACCTGGCATTTTCTCCCAGAAACACCAGCTTTCTCACAGATACATCACCTTCCCCCCCCCACATCAGACCTCTTCTCCCAGAAATACCAGGACTCTGCTGAATATTTCCCATTTCCTCCGGAACATACAGCATTACACTCCGCAAGAGGACAGTTTCTTTCAGAAATGTGGCATTTTATCACAGATACACCATTTTTATGCCCAGTAGAGCTCCTTTTCTCCCAGAAATAGCACTGCTCTTAGGAAGAGCTCCCATTTTCTAACCAAAATGCTGCTTTACACTCCTCAAGATCACACTTACCCCCATCAAGATGGCAGTGTCACAGAAATACCAGCTTCTGCCCCCAAAATGGGACTTTGGCTCTCCAAAACAAGACATTTTCTCCCAGAAATACCAGGACTCTTAGAAATACCTCACGTTTCATCTCAAGAATACTGCTTTCCACTCCTCAAGATCACACTGACTCCCATCACAATGGCCTTTTCTCCCACATACACCAGCTTTCTCCCAAATACACGACATTTTCTCCCACATACACCCGTTTTCTCCCAAAGATGGGACATATTCTCCCAGAAATGCCAGCTTATTCTTTAACAAACGGCCTTTTTTCCCCAAAATACCAGCCTTTTCCCTCTCTAGCATCTGTTTCCTCACCAATACCTGGCATTTTCTCCCAGAAACACCAGCTTTCTCACAGATACATCACCTTCCCCCCCCCACATCAGACCTCTTCTCCCAGAAATACCAGGACTCTGCTGAATATTTCCCATTTCCTCCGGAACATACAGCATTACACTCCGCAAGAGGACAGTTTCTTTCAGAAATGTGGCATTTTATCACAGATACACCATTTTTATGCCCAGTAGAGCTCCTTTTCTCCCAGAAATAGCACTGCTCTTAGGAAGAGCTCCCATTTTCTAACCAAAATGCTGCTTTACACTCCTCAAGATCACACTTACCCCCATCAAGATGGCAGTGTCACAGAAATACCAGCTTCTGCCCCCAAAATGGGACTTTGGCTCTCCAAAACAAGACATTTTCTCCCAGAAATACCAGGACTCTTAGAAATACCTCACGTTTCATCTCAAGAATACTGCTTTCCACTCCTCAAGATCACACTGACTCCCATCACAATGGCCTTTTCTCCCACATACACCAGCTTTCTCCCAAATACACGACATTTTCTCCCACATACACCCGTTTTCTCCCAAAGATGGGACATATTCTCCCAGAAATGCCAGCTTATTCTTTAACAAACGGCCTTTTTTCCCCAAAATACCAGCCTTTTCCCTCTCTAGCATCTGTTTCCTCACCAATACCTGGCATTTTCTCCCAGAAACACCAGCTTTCTCACAGATACATCACCTTCCCCCCCCCACATCAGACCTCTTCTCCCAGAAATACCAGGACTCTGCTGAATATTTCCCATTTCCTCCGGAACATACAGCATTACACTCCGCAAGAGGACAGTTTCTTTCAGAAATGTGGCATTTTATCACAGATACACCATTTTTATGCCCAGTAGAGCTCCTTTTCTCCCAGAAATAGCACTGCTCTTAGGAAGAGCTCCCATTTTCTAACCAAAATGCTGCTTTACACTCCTCAAGATCACACTTACCCCCATCAAGATGGCAGTGTCACAGAAATACCAGCTTCTGCCCCCAAAATGGGACTTTGGCTCTCCAAAACAAGACATTTTCTCCCAGAAATACCAGGACTCTTAGAAATACCTCACGTTTCATCTCAAGAATACTGCTTTCCACTCCTCAAGATCACACTGACTCCCATCACAATGGCCTTTTCTCCCACATACACCAGCTTTCTCCCAAATACACGACATTTTCTCCCACATACACCCGTTTTCTCCCAAAGATGGGACATATTCTCCCAGAAATGCCAGCTTATTCTTTAAAAAACGGCCTTTTTTCCCCCAAATACCAGCCTTTTCCCTCTCTAGCATCTGTTTCCTCACCAATACCTGGCATTTTCTCCCAGAAACACCAGCTTTCTCACAGATACATCACCTTCCCCCCCCCACATCAGACCTCTTCTCCCAGAAATACCAGGACTCTGCTGAATATTTCCCATTTCCTCCGGAGCATACAGCATTACACTCCGCAAGAGGACAGTTTCTTTCAGAAATGTGGCATTTTATCACAGATACACCATTTTTATGCCCAGTAGAGCTCCTTTTCTCCCAGAAATAGCACTGCTCTTAGGAAGAGCTCCCATTTTCTAACCAAAATGCTGCTTTACACTCCTCAAGATCACACTTACCCCCATCAAGATGGCAGTGTCACAGAAATACCAGCTTCTGCCCCCAAAATGGGACTTTGGCTCTCCAAAACAAGACATTTTCTCCCAGAAATACCAGGACTCTTAGAAATACCTCATGTTTCATCTCAAGAATACTGCTTTCCACTCCTCAAGATCACACTGACTCCCATCACAATGGCCTTTTCTCCCACATACACCAGCTTTCTCCCAAATACACGACATTTTCTCCCACATACACCCGTTTTCTCCCAAAGATGGGACATATTCTCCCAGAAATGCCAGCTTATTCTTTAACAAACGGCCTTTTTTCCCCAAAATACCAGCCTTTTCCCTCTCTAGCATCTGTTTCCTCACCAATACCTGGCATTTTCTCCCAGAAACACCAGCTTTCTCACAGATACATCACCTTCCCCCCCCCACATCAGACCTCTTCTCCCAGAAATACCAGGACTCTGCTGAATATTTCCCATTTCCTCCGGAACATACAGCATTACACTCCGCAAGAGGACAGTTTCTTTCAGAAATGTGGCATTTTATCACAGATACACCATTTTTATGCCCAGTAGAGCTCCTTTTCTCCCAGAAATAGCACTGCTCTTAGGAAGAGCTCCCATTTTCTAACCAAAATGCTGCTTTACACTCCTCAAGATCACACTTACCCCCATCAAGATGGCAGTGTCACAGAAATACCAGCTTCTGCCCCCAAAATGGGACTTTGGCTCTCCAAAACAAGACATTTTCTCCCAGAAATACCAGGACTCTTAGAAATACCTCACGTTTCATCTCAAGAATACTGCTTTCCACTCCTCAAGATCACACTGACTCCCATCACAATGGCCTTTTCTCCCACATACACCAGCTTTCTCCCAAATACACGACATTTTCTCCCACATACACCCGTTTTCTCCCAAAGATGGGACATATTCTCCCAGAAATGCCAGCTTATTCTTTAAAAAACGGCCTTTTTTCCCCAAAATACCAGCCTTTTCCCTCTCTAGCATCTGTTTCCTCACCAATACCTGGCATTTTCTCCCAGAAACACCAGCTTTCTCACAGATACATCACCTTCCCCCCCCCACATCAGACCTCTTCTCCCAGAAATACCAGGACTCTGCTGAATATTTCCCATTTCCTCCGGAACATACAGCATTACACTCCGCAAGAGGACAGTTTCTTTCAGAAATGTGGCATTTTATCACAGATACACCATTTTTATGCCCAGTAGAGCTCCTTTTCTCCCAGAAATAGCACTGCTCTTAGGAAGAGCTCCCATTTTCTAACCAAAATGCTGCTTTACACTCCTCAAGATCACACTTACCCCCATCAAGATGGCAGTGTCACAGAAATACCAGCTTCTGCCCCCAAAATGGGACTTTGGCTCTCCAAAACAAGACATTTTCTCCCAGAAATACCAGGACTCTTAGAAATACCTCACGTTTCATCTCAAGAATACTGCTTTCCACTCCTCAAGATCACACTGACTCCCATCACAATGGCCTTTTCTCCCACATACACCAGCTTTCTCCCAAATACACGACATTTTCTCCCACATACACCCGTTTTCTCCCAAAGATGGGACATATTCTCCCAGAAATGCCAGCTTATTCTTTAAAAAACGGCCTTTTTTCCCCAAAATACCAGCCTTTTCCCTCTCTAGCATCTGTTTCCTCACCAATACCTGGCATTTTCTCCCAGAAACACCAGCTTTCTCACAGATACATCACCTTCCCCCCCCCACATCAGACCTCTTCTCCCAGAAATACCAGGACTCTGCTGAATATTTCCCATTTCCTCCGGAACATACAGCATTACACTCCGCAAGAGGACAGTTTCTTTCAGAAATGTGGCATTTTATCACAGATACACCATTTTTATGCCCAGTAGAGCTCCTTTTCTCCCAGAAATAGCACTGCTCTTAGGAAGAGCTCCCATTTTCTAACCAAAATGCTGCTTTACACTCCTCAAGATCACACTTACCCCCATCAAGATGGCAGTGTCACAGAAATACCAGCTTCTGCCCCCAAAATGGGACTTTGGCTCTCCAAAACAAGACATTTTCTCCCAGAAATACCAGGACTCTTAGAAATACCTCACGTTTCATCTCAAGAATACTGCTTTCCACTCCTCAAGATCACACTGACTCCCATCACAATGGCCTTTTCTCCCACATACACCAGCTTTCTCCCAAATACACGACATTTTCTCCCACATACACCCGTTTTCTCCCAAAGATGGGACATATTCTCCCAGAAATGCCAGCTTATTCTTTAAAAAACGGCCTTTTTTCCCCAAAATACCAGCCTTTTCCCTCTCTAGCATCTGTTTCCTCACCAATACCTGGCATTTTCTCCCAGAAACACCAGCTTTCTCACAGATACATCACCTTCCCCCCCCCACATCAGACCTCTTCTCCCAGAAATACCAGGACTCTGCTGAATATTTCCCATTTCCTCCGGAACATACAGCATTACACTCCGCAAGAGGACAGTTTCTTTCAGAAATGTGGCATTTTATCACAGATACACCATTTTTATGCCCAGTAGAGCTCCTTTTCTCCCAGAAATAGCACTGCTCTTAGGAAGAGCTCCCATTTTCTAACCAAAATGCTGCTTTACACTCCTCAAGATCACACTTACCCCCATCAAGATGGCAGTGTCACAGAAAT
This sequence comes from Phasianus colchicus, assembly GCF_987193195.1. NCBI lineage: Eukaryota > Metazoa > Chordata > Aves > Galliformes > Phasianidae > Phasianus > Phasianus colchicus. The sequence goes on from NC_143443.1 coordinate 110,394, forward strand.
ACCAGCTTCTGCCCCCAAAATGGGACTTTGGCTCTCCAAAACAAGACATTTTCTCCCAGAAATACCAGGACTCTTAGAAATACCTCACGTTTCATCTCAAGAATACTGCTTTCCACTCCTCAAGATCACACTGACTCCCATCACAATGGCCTTTTCTCCCACATACACCAGCTTTCTCCCAAATACACGACATTTTCTCCCACATACACCCGTTTTCTCCCAAAGATGGGACATATTCTCCCAGAAATGCCAGCTTATTCTTTAAAAAACGGCCTTTTTTTCCCAAAATACCAGCTTTCTCACAAACACCTGTCATTTTCCAACCAAGTCTGCTACTATCTCCCAGAAACAGCCGGTTTCCGAGGAATACCTGACGTTTGCTCTCCCAAATACTACTTGACACTCCTCCAGAGGACATTGTCTCCCCTATTTACCACGTTGTCTCCCCAAGAGACCACTTGGCACACCAAAAAGACCACCGTTGCTCTCCAGTACAAGATCTTCTTTCCCACCGGTTCCCACTTTTCTCCCCCAGCTATGTCATTTCCTCCCAGAAATGCCACTTTTCCCTTGGAAATTTCACCTTCTCTTCCAAAAAGAGGAGATTTGCTCCCAGAAATACCCCTTCTCTTACAACTGCCACACGCTTTCTCCCCAAAAAGCCTCCATGACAATGCCAAATGGGACACTTGCAGCCAAGAAGAGGACACCTTCTCTCAGAAAGACCACTTTTCTCCCCAAGAGAGGAGATTTTCTCCCAATTGGATGACATTTGCTGTAAGAAAGACCTGTTTTCTTCCCTCAAGAGGACATTGTCTTTCCCACTGAGGACATTTTCTCCCAGAAGTGCCGCTACTCTGTGAAACACCTCCATTTCCTCCCAAATCTACTCCATGACACGCCTCAGGATGACACTTACTCCCCGATTTGGGGCATTTTCTCCCAGAAATACCACTTCTCTCCCAAAGGGGAGAAACCACTTCTCTCCCTTTTCCCTCTCTAGCATCTGTTTCCTCACCAATACCTGACATTTTCTCCCAGAAACACCAGCTTTCTCACACATACATCACCTTCTCCCCCCCACATCAGATGTTCCCTCCCAGAAATATGGCATTTGATCACAGATATACTCTTTCAAGGGAATACCATGTTTCATAAAAATACCTCATAATTTCTCCATGAAGTTCGTTAGCAAGATGACACTTTCACCCTAAATAGGAGATTTTCTCTCAGAAATGCATGCTTCCCCCTCACAGAACGGCATCTTCTCCCCAAATTAGGACATTATCTCCCCGAAATACCACATTTCTCCAATCCAATGACATTATCTCTACGGAGAGTTTGCAGTTGCTGCCCGTTAAATCGCTTTTCTCCCCGAATACCACTTTCAGACTTCAACAGCGGTCTTGTCGGATGCCGAGAAAGGGCGACTTCAGCCGGATGCTTTTCTCGGACGAGCGGCTTCTTCTGCGCACATCCCAAAGGAGTGGTTCTGACTTCTCCTTGTGTCCATGCATTCTGCACTACGCTTCTCTCTCATTCTTATGCCTTTCCGTTTATTCCTAGGGACATTTCGTTTTTCTCTGTTTTTCCGATGCTACACTTCAGCATTCTGTGAAGAACAGAGTAGAAGGGAAAAGCCCCTCTAATAAGGTAGCTAGAAGTTCCAGGAGAGACACACGTTGTGCTTTCAGAGAGGACGTTACAGAAAGTCGAGAGATGTGGATTCTTTCCTGCGGAGAAAAAACCCCCTGTTTTCAGGAAATGCAGTATTCTGAAATCGCACGTTCTCGGCATAGCAATTTCGCTATTTCGCTCTCGTGGGTGGACAGCGCCATTCTCTGTTAACCGCTTCGGAGAGTTTGCAGTTGCTGGCCGAGAAATCGCGGTTCTCCCCGAATGCCGCTGTGTGCCTTCAGCAGCGGTCTCGTCTCTCTCGCATGCCGAGAAAGAGCGACTTCAGCCGGCTGCTTTTCTCGGACGAGCGGCTTCTTCTGCGCACATCGCAAAGGAGAGGTTCTTGTCTTCTCCTTGTGTCCATGCATTCTGCACTACGCTTCTCTCTCATTCTTAACCCTTGATTCCTAGGGACATTTCGTTTTTCTCTGTTTTTCCGATGCTACACTTCAGCATTCTGTGAAGAACAGAGTGGAAGGGAAAAGCCCCTCTAATAAGGCAGCTAGAAGTTCCAGGAGCGACACACGTTGTGCTTTCAGAGAGGACGTTACAGAAAGTCGAGAGATGTGGATTCTTTCCTGCGGAGAAAAAACCCCCTGTTTTCAGGAAATGCAGTATTCTGAAATCGCACGTTCTCGGCATAGCAATTTCGCTATTTCGCTCTCGTGGGTGGACGGCGCCACTCTCTGTTAACCGCTTCGGAGAGTTTGCAGTTGCTGGCCGAGAAATCGCGGTTCTCCCCGAATGCCGCTGTGTGCCTTCAGCAGCGGTCTCGTCTCTCTCGCATGCCGAGAAAGAGCGACTTCAGCCGGATGCTTTTCTCGGACGAGCGGCTTCTTCTGCGCACATCGCAAAGGAGCGGTTCTTGTCTTCTCCTTGTGTCCATGCATTCTGCACTACGCTTCTCTCTCATTCTTATGCCTTTCCGTTTATTCCTAGGGACATTTCGTTTTTCTCTGTTTTTCCGATGCTACACTTCAGCATTCTGTGAAGAACAGAGTGGAAGGGAAAAGACCCTCTAATAAGGCAGCTAGAAGTTCCAGGAGCGACACACGTTGTACTTTCAGAGAGGACGTTACAGAAAGTCGAGAGATGTGGATTCTTTCCTGCGGAGAAAAAACCCCCTGTTTTCAGGCAATGCAGTATGCAGAATTCACACGTTCTTGGCATCACAGTTCCGTTATTTCGCTCACGCACGTCTAAATCGGCTCTCGCGTTGAAACGCTTCGGAGAGTTTGCAGTTGCTGGTCGAGAAATCGCGGTTCTCCCCGAATGCCGCTGTGTGCCTTCAGCAGCGGTCTCGTCTCTCTCGCATGCCGAGAAAGAGCGACTTCAGCCGGATGCTTTTCTCGGACGAGCGGCTTCTTCTGCGCACATCGCAAAGGAGCGGTTCTTGTCTTCTTGTGTCCATGCATTCTGCACTACGCTTCTCTCTCATTCTTATGCCTTTCCGTTTATTCCTAGGGACATTTCGTTTTTCTCTGTTTTTCCGATGCTACACTTCAGCATTCTGTGAAGAACAGAGTGGAAGGGAAAAGCCCCTCTAATAAGGCAGCTAGAAGTTCCAGGAGCGACACACGTTGTGCTTTCAGAGAGGACGTTACAGAAAGTCGAGAGATGTGGATTCTTTCCTGCGGAGAAAAAACCCCCTGTTTTCAGGAAATGCAGTATTCTGAAATCGCACGTTCTCGGCATAGCAATTTCACTATTTCGCTCTCGTGGGTGGACGGCGCCACTCTCTGTTAACCGCTTCGGAGAGTTTGCAGTTGCTGGCCGAGAAATCGCGGTTCTCCCCGAATGCCGCTGTGTGCCTTCAGCAGCGGTCTCATCTCTCTCGCATGCCGAGAAAGAGCGACTTCAGCCGGATGCTTTTCTCGGACGAGCGGCTTCTTCTGCGCACATCGCAAAGGAGCGGTTCTTGTCTTCTCCTTGTGTCCATGCATTCTGCACTACGCTTCTCTCTCATTCTTATGCCTTTCCGTTTATTCCTAGGGACATTTCGTTTTTCTCTGTTTTTCCGATGCTACACTTCAGCATTCTGTGAAGAACAGAGTGGAAGGGAAAAGCCCCTCTAATAAGGCAGCTAGAAGTTCCAGGAGCGACACACGTTGTGCTTTCAGAGAGGACGTTACAGAAAGTCGAGAGATGTGGATTCTTTCCTGCGGAGAAAAAAAACCCTGTTTTCAGGCAATGCAGTATGCAGAATTCACACGTTCTTGGCATCACAGTTCCGTTATTTCGCTCACGCACGTCTAAATCGGCTCTCGCGTTGAACCGCTTCGGAGAGTTTGCAGTTGCTGGCCGAGAAATCGCGGTTCTCCCCGAATGCCGCTGTGTGCCTTCAGCAGCGGTCTCGTCTCTCTCGCATGCCGAGAAAGAGCGACTTCAGCCGGCTGCTTTTCTCGGACGAGCGGCTTCTTCTGCGCACATCGCAAAGGAGCGGTTCTTGTCTTCTCCTTGTGTCCATGCATTCTGCACTACGCTTCTCTCTCATTCTTATGCCTTTCCGTTTATTCCTAGGGACATTTCGTTTTTCTCTGTTTTTCCGATGCTACACTTCAGCATTCTGTGAAGAACAGAGTGGAAGGGAAAAGCCCCTCTAATAAGGCAGCTAGAAGTTCCAGGAGCGACACACGTTGTGCTTTCAGAGAGGACGTTACAGAAAGTCGAGAGATGTGGATTCTTTCCTGCGGAGAAAAAACCCCCTGTTTTCAGGCAATGCAGTATTCTGAAATCGCACGTTCTCGGCATAGCAATTTCGCTATTTCGCTCTCGTGGGTGGACGGCGCCACTCTCAGTTAACCGCTTCGGAGAGTTTGCAGTTGCTGGCCGAGAAATCGCGGTTCTCCCCGAATGCCGCTGTGTGCCTTCAGCAGCGGTCTCGTCTCTCTCGCATGCCGAGAAAGAGCGACTTCAGCCGGATGCTTTTCTCGGACGAGCGGCTTCTTCTGCGCACATCGCAAAGGAGCGGTTCTTGTCTTCTCCTTGTGTCCATGCATTCTGCACTACGCTTCTCTCTCATTCTTATGCCTTTCCGTTTATTCCTAGGGACATTTCGTTTTTCTCTGTTTTTCCGATGCTACACTTCAGCATTCTGTGAAGAACAGAGTGGAAGGGAAAAGCCCCTCTAATAAGGCAGCTAGAAGTTCCAGGAGCGACACACGTTGTGCTTTCAGAGAGGACGTTACAGAAAGTCGAGAGATGTGGATTCTTTCCTGCGGAGAAAAAACCCCCTGTTTTCAGGCAATGCAGTATGCAGAATTCACACGTTCTTGGCATCACAGTTCCGTTATTTCGCTCACGCACGTCTAAATCGGCTCTCTCTCTGTTAACCGCTTCGGAGAGTTTGCAGTTGCTGGTCGAGAAATCGCGGTTCTCCCCGAATGCCGCTGTGTGCCTTCAGCAGCGGTCTCGTCTCTCTCGCATGCTGAGAAAGAGCGACTTCAGCCGGATGCTTTTCTCGGACGAGCGGCTTCTTCTGCGCACATCGCAAAGGAGCGGTTCTTGTCTTCTCCTTGTGTCCATGCATTCTGCACTACGCTTCTCTCTCATTCTTATGCCTTTCCGTTTATTCCTAGGGACATTTCGTTTTTCTCTGTTTTTCCGATGCTACACTTCAGCATTCTGTGAAGAACAGAGTGGAAGGGAAAAGCCCCTCTAATAAGGCAGCTAGAAGTTCCAGGAGCGACACACGTTGTGCTTTCAGAGAGGACGTTACAGAAAGTCGAGAGATGTGGATTCTTTCCTGCGGAGAAAAAACCCCCTGTTTTCAGGCAATGCAGTATGCAGAATTCACACGTTCTTGGCATCACAGTTCCGTTATTTCGCTCACGCACGTCTAAATCGGCTCTCTCTCTGTTAACCGCTTCGGAGAGTTTGCAGTTGCTGGTCGAGAAATCGCGGTTCTCCCCGAATGCCGCTGTGTGCCTTCAGCAGCGGTCTCGTCTCTCTCGCATGCCGAGAAAGAGCGACTTCAGCCGGATGCTTTTCTCGGACGAGCGGCTTCTTCTGCGCACATCGCAAAGGAGCGGTTCTTGTCTTCTCCTTGTGTCCATGCATTCTGCACTACGCTTCTCTCTCATTCTTATGCCTTTCCGTTTATTCCTAGGGACATTTCGTTTTTCTCTGTTTTTCCGATGCTACACTTCAGCATTCTGTGAAGAACAGAGTGGAAGGGAAAAGCCCCTCTAATAAGGCAGCTAGAAGTTCCAGGAGCGACACACGTTGTGCTTTCAGAGAGGACGTTACAGAAAGTCGAGAGATGTGGATTCTTTCCTGCGGAGAAAAAACCCCCTGTTTTCAGGCAATGCAGTATGCAGAATTCACACGTTCTTGGCATCACAGTTCCGTTATTTCGCTCACGCACATCACATGCTCACGCCCCCCACATCAGACCTCTTCTCCCAGAAATACCAGGACTCTTCTGAATATTTCCCATTTCCTCCGGAACATACAGCATTACACTCCGCAAGAGGACAGTTTCTTTCAGAAATGTGGCATTTTATCACAGATACACCATTTTTATGCCCAGTAGAGCTCCTTTTCTCCCAGAAATAGCACTGCTCTTAGGAAGAGCTCCCATTTTCTAACCAAAATGCTGCTTTACACTCCTCAAGATCACACTTACCCCCATCAAGATGGCAGTGTCACAGAAATACCAGCTTCTGCCCCCAAAATGGGACTTTGGCTCTCCAAAACAAGACATTTTCTCCCAGAAATACCAGGACTCTTAGAAATACCTCACGTTTCATCTCAAGAATACTGCTTTCCACTCCTCAAGATCACACTGACTCCCATCACAATGGCCTTTTCTCCCACATACACCAGCTTTCTCCCAAATACACGACATTTTCTCCCACATACACCCGTTTTCTCCCAAAGATGGGACATATTCTCCCAGAAATGCCAGCTTATTCTTTAAAAAATGGCCTTTTTTCCCCAAAATACCAGCCTTTTCCCTCTCTAGCATCTGTTTCCTCACCAATACCTGGCATTTTCTCCCAGAAACACCAGCTTTCTCACAGATACATCACCTTCCCCCCCCCACATCAGACCTCTTCTCCCAGAAATACCAGGACTCTGCTGAATATTTCCCATTTCCTCCGGAACATACAGCATTACACTCCGCAAGAGGACAGTTTCTTTCAGAAATGTGGCATTTTATCACAGATACACCATTTTTATGCCCAGTAGAGCTCCTTTTCTCCCAGAAATAGCACTGCTCTTAGGAAGAGCTCCCATTTTCTAACCAAAATGCTGCTTTACACTCCTCAAGATCACACTTACCCCCATCAAGATGGCAGTGTCACAGAAATACCAGCTTCTGCCCCCAAAATGGGACTTTGGCTCTCCAAAACAAGACATTTTCTCCCAGAAATACCAGGACTCTTAGAAATACCTCACGTTTCATCTCAAGAATACTGCTTTCCACTCCTCAAGATCACACTGACTCCCATCACAATGGCCTTTTCTCCCACATACACCAGCTTTCTCCCAAATACACGACATTTTCTCCCACATACACCCGTTTTCTCCCAAAGATGGGACATATTCTCCCAGAAATGCCAGCTTATTCTTTAAAAAACGGCCTTTTTTCCCCAAAATACCAGCCTTTTCCCTCTCTAGCATCTGTTTCCTCACCAATACCTGGCATTTTCTCCCAGAAACACCAGCTTTCTCACAGATACATCACCTTCCCCCCCCCACATCAGACCTCTTCTCCCAGAAATACCAGGACTCTGCTGAATATTTCCCATTTCCTCCGGAACATACAGCATTACACTCCGCAAGAGGACAGTTTCTTTCAGAAATGTGGCATTTTATCACAGATACACCATTTTTATGCCCAGTAGAGCTCCTTTTCTCCCAGAAATAGCACTGCTCTTAGGAAGAGCTCCCATTTTCTAACCAAAATGCTGCTTTACACTCCTCAAGATCACACTTACCCCCATCAAGATGGCAGTGTCACAGAAATACCAGCTTCTGCCCCCAAAATGGGACTTTGGCTCTCCAAAACAAGACATTTTCTCCCAGAAATACCAGGACTCTTAGAAATACCTCACGTTTCATCTCAAGAATACTGCTTTCCACTCCTCAAGATCACACTGACTCCCATCACAATGGCCTTTTCTCCCACATACACCAGCTTTCTCCCAAATACACGACATTTTCTCCCACATGCACCCGTTTTCTCCCAAAGATGGGACATATTCTCCCAGAAATGCCAGCTTATTCTTTAACAAACGGCCTTTTTTCCCCAAAATACCAGCCTTTTCCCTCTCTAGCATCTGTTTCCTCACCAATACCTGGCATTTTCTCCCAGAAACACCAGCTTTCTCACAGATACATCACCTTCCCCCCCCCACATCAGACCTCTTCTCCCAGAAATACCAGGACTCTGCTGAATATTTCCCATTTCCTCCGGAACATACAGCATTACACTCCGCAAGAGGACAGTTTCTTTCAGAAATGTGGCATTTTATCACAGATACACCATTTTTATGCCCAGTAGAGCTCCTTTTCTCCCAGAAATAGCACTGCTCTTAGGAAGAGCTCCCATTTTCTAACCAAAATGCTGCTTTACACTCCTCAAGATCACACTTACCCCCATCAAGATGGCAGTGTCACAGAAATACCAGCTTCTGCCCCCAAAATGGGACTTTGGCTCTCCAAAACAAGACATTTTCTCCCAGAAATACCAGGACTCTTAGAAATACCTCACGTTTCATCTCAAGAATACTGCTTTCCACTCCTCAAGATCACACTGACTCCCATCACAATGGCCTTTTCTCCCACATACACCAGCTTTCTCCCAAATACACGACATTTTCTCCCACATACACCCGTTTTCTCCCAAAGATGGGACATATTCTCCCAGAAATGCCAGCTTATTCTTTAAAAAATGGCCTTTTTTCCCCAAAATACCAGCCTTTTCCCTCTCTAGCATCTGTTTCCTCACCAATACCTGGCATTTTCTCCCAGAAACACCAGCTTTCTCACAGATACATCACCTTCCCCCCCCCACATCAGACCTCTTCTCCCAGAAATACCAGGACTCTGCTGAATATTTCCCATTTCCTCCGGAACATACAGCATTACACTCCGCAAGAGGACAGTTTCTTTCAGAAATGTGGCATTTTATCACAGATACACCATTTTTATGCCCAGTAGAGCTCCTTTTCTCCCAGAAATAGCACTGCTCTTAGGAAGAGCTCCCATTTTCTAACCAAAATGCTGCTTTACACTCCTCAAGATCACACTTACCCCCATCAAGATGGCAGTGTCAGAGAAATACCAGCTTCTGCCCCCAAAATGGGACTTTGGCTCTCCAAAACAAGACATTTTCTCCCAGAAATACCAGGACTCTTAGAAATACCTCACGTTTCATCTCAAGAATACTGCTTTCCACTCCTCAAGATCACACTGACTCCCATCACAATGGCCTTTTCTCCCACATACACCAGCTTTCTCCCAAATACACGACATTTTCTCCCACATACACCCGTTTTCTCCCAAAGATGGGACATATTCTCCCAGAAATGCCAGCTTATTCTTTAACAAACGGCCTTTTTTCCCCAAAATACCAGCCTTTTCCCTCTCTAGCATCTGTTTCCTCACCAATACCTGGCATTTTCTCCCAGAAACACCAGCTTTCTCACAGATACATCACCTTCCCCCCCCCACATCAGACCTCTTCTCCCAGAAATACCAGGACTCTGCTGAATATTTCCCATTTCCTCCGGAACATACAGCATTACACTCCGCAAGAGGACAGTTTCTTTCAGAAATGTGGCATTTTATCACAGATACACCATTTTTATGCCCAGTAGAGCTCCTTTTCTCCCAGAAATAGCACTGCTCTTAGGAAGAGCTCCCATTTTCTAACCAAAATGCTGCTTTACACTCCTCAAGATCACACTTACCCCCATCAAGATGGCAGTGTCAGAGAAATACCAGCTTCTGCCCCCAAAATGGGACTTTGGCTCTCCAAAACAAGACATTTTCTCCCAGAAATACCAGGACTCTTAGAAATACCTCACGTTTCATCTCAAGAATACTGCTTTCCACTCCTCAAGATCACACTGACTCCCATCACAATGGCCTTTTCTCCCACATACACCAGCTTTCTCCCAAATACACGACATTTTCTCCCACATACACCCGTTTTCTCCCAAAGATGGGACATATTCTCCCAGAAATGCCAGCTTATTCTTTAAAAAACGGCCTTTTTTCCCCCAAATACCAGCCTTTTCCCTCTCTAGCATCTGTTTCCTCACCAATACCTGGCATTTTCTCCCAGAAACACCAGCTTTCTCACAGATACATCACCTTCCCCCCCCCACATCAGACCTCTTCTCCCAGAAATACCAGGACTCTGCTGAATATTTCCCATTTCCTCCGGAACATACAGCATTACACTCCGCAAGAGGACAGTTTCTTTCAGAAATGTGGCATTTTATCACAGATACACCATTTTTATGCCCAGTAGAGCTCCTTTTCTCCCAGAAATAGCACTGCTCTTAGGAAGAGCTCCCATTTTCTAACCAAAATGCTGCTTTACACTCCTCAAGATCACACTTACCCCCATCAAGATGGCAGTGTCAGAGAAATACCAGCTTCTGCCCCCAAAATGGGACTTTGGCTCTCCAAAACAAGACATTTTCTCCCAGAAATACCAGGACTCTTAGAAATACCTCACGTTTCATCTCAAGAATACTGCTTTCCACTCCTCAAGATCACACTGACTCCCATCACAATGGCCTTTTCTCCCACATACACCAGCTTTCTCCCAAATACACGACATTTTCTCCCACATACACCCGTTTTCTCCCAAAGATGGGACATATTCTCCCAGAAATGCCAGCTTATTCTTTAAAAAACGGCCTTTTTTCCCCAAAATACCAGCCTTTTCCCTCTCTAGCATCTGTTTCCTCACCAATACCTGGCATTTTCTCCCAGAAACACCAGCTTTCTCACAGATACATCACCTTCCCCCCCCCACATCAGACCTCTTCTCCCAGAAATACCAGGACTCTGCTGAATATTTCCCATTTCCTCCGGAGCATACAGCATTACACTCCGCAAGAGGACAGTTTCTTTCAGAAATGTGGCATTTTATCACAGATACACCATTTTTATGCCCAGTAGAGCTCCTTTTCTCCCAGAAATAGCACTGCTCTTAGGAAGAGCTCCCATTTTCTAACCAAAATGCTGCTTTACACTCCTCAAGATCACACTTACCCCCATCAAGATGGCAGTGTCACAGAAATACCAGCTTCTGCCCCCAAAATGGGACTTTGGCTCTCCAAAACAAGACATTTTCTCCCAGAAATACCAGGACTCTTAGAAATACCTCACGTTTCATCTCAAGAATACTGCTTTCCACTCCTCAAGATCACACTGACTCCCATCACAATGGCCTTTTCTCCCACATACACCAGCTTTCTCCCAAATACACGACATTTTCTCCCACATACACCCGTTTTCTCCCAAAGATGGGACATATTCTCCCAGAAATGCCAGCTTATTCTTTAAAAAACGGCCTTTTTTCCCCAAAATACCAGCCTTTTCCCTCTCTAGCATCTGTTTCCTCACCAATACCTGGCATTTTCTCCCAGAAACACCAGCTTTCTCACAGATACATCACCTTCCCCCCCCCACATCAGACCTCTTCTCCCAGAAATACCAGGACTCTGCTGAATATTTCCCATTTCCTCCGGAGCATACAGCATTACACTCCGCAAGAGGACAGTTTCTTTCAGAAATGTGGCATTTTATCACAGATACACCATTTTTATGCCCAGTAGAGCTCCTTTTCTCCCAGAAATAGCACTGCTCTTAGGAAGAGCTCCCATTTTCTAACCAAAATGCTGCTTTACACTCCTCAAGATCACACTTACCCCCATCAAGATGGCAGTGTCAGAGAAATACCAGCTTCTGCCCCCAAAATGGGACTTTGGCTCTCCAAAACAAGACATTTTCTCCCAGAAATACCAGGACTCTTAGAAATACCTCACGTTTCATCTCAAGAATACTGCTTTCCACTCCTCAAGATCACACTGACTCCCATCACAATGGCCTTTTCTCCCACATACACCAGCTTTCTCCCAAATACACGACATTTTCTCCCACATACACCCGTTTTCTCCCAAAGATGGGACATATTCTCCCAGAAATGCCAGCTTATTCTTTAAAAAACGGCCTTTTTTCCCCAAAATACCAGCCTTTTCCCTCTCTAGCATCTGTTTCCTCACCAATACCTGGCATTTTCTCCCAGAAACACCAGCTTTCTCACAGATACATCACCTTCCCCCCCCCACATCAGACCTCTTCTCCCAGAAATACCAGGACTCTGCTGAATATTTCCCATTTCCTCCGGAACATACAGCATTACACTCCGCAAGAGGACAGTTTCTTTCAGAAATGTGGCATTTTATCACAGATACACCATTTTTATGCCCAGTAGAGCTCCTTTTCTCCCAGAAATAGCACTGCTCTTAGGAAGAGCTCCCATTTTCTAACCAAAATGCTGCTTTACACTCCTCAAGATCACACTTACCCCCATCAAGATGGCAGTGTCACAGAAATACCAGCTTCTGCCCCCAAAATGGGACTTTGGCTCTCCAAAACAAGACATTTTCTCCCAGAAATACCAGGACTCTTAGAAATACCTCACGTTTCATCTCAAGAATACTGCTTTCCACTCCTCAAGATCACACTGACTCCCATCACAATGGCCTTTTCTCCCACATACACCAGCTTTCTCCCAAATACACGACATTTTCTCCCACATACACCCGTTTTCTCCCAAAGATGGGACATATTCTCCCAGAAATGCCAGCTTATTCTTTAAAAAACGGCCTTTTTTCCCCAAAATACCAGCCTTTTCCCTCTCTAGCATCTGTTTCCTCACCAATACCTGGCATTTTCTCCCAGAAACACCAGCTTTCTCACAGATACATCACCTTCCCCCCCCACATCAGACCTCTTCTCCCAGAAATACCAGGACTCTGCTGAATATTTCCCATTTCCTCCGGAACATACAGCATTACACTCCGCAAGAGGACAGTTTCTTTCAGAAATGTGGCATTTTATCACAGATACACCATTTTTATGCCCAGTAGAGCTCCTTTTCTCCCAGAAATAGCACTGCTCTTAGGAAGAGCTCCCATTTTCTAACCAAAATGCTGCTTTACACTCCTCAAGATCACACTTACCCCCATCAAGATGGCAGTGTCACAGAAATACCAGCTTCTGCCCCCAAAATGGGACTTTGGCTCTCCAAAACAAGACATTTTCTCCCAGAAATACCAGGACTCTTAGAAATACCTCACGTTTCATCTCAAGAATACTGCTTTCCACTCCTCAAGATCACACTGACTCCCATCACAATGGCCTTTTCTCCCACATACACCAGCTTTCTCCCAAATACACGACATTTTCTCCCACATACACCCGTTTTCTCCCAAAGATGGGACATATTCTCCCAGAAATGCCAGCTTATTCTTTAAAAAACGGCCTTTTTTCCCCAAAATACCAGCCTTTTCCCTCTCTAGCATCTGTTTCCTCACCAATACCTGGCATTTTCTCCCAGAAACACCAGCTTTCTCACAGATACATCACCTTCCCCCCCCCACATCAGACCTCTTCTCCCAGAAATACCAGGACTCTGCTGAATATTTCCCATTTCCTCCGGAACATACAGCATTACACTCCGCAAGAGGACAGTTTCTTTCAGAAATGTGGCATTTTATCACAGATACACCATTTTTATGCCCAGTAGAGCTCCTTTTCTCCCAGAAATAGCACTGCTCTTAGGAAGAGCTCCCATTTTCTAACCAAAATGCTGCTTTACACTCCTCAAGATCACACTTACCCCCATCAAGATGGCAGTGTCACAGAAATACCAGCTTCTGCCCCCAAAATGGGACTTTGGCTCTCCAAAACAAGACATTTTCTCCCAGAAATACCAGGACTCTTAGAAATACCTCACGTTTCATCTCAAGAATACTGCTTTCCACTCCTCAAGATCACACTGACTCCCATCACAATGGCCTTTTCTCCCACATACACCAGCTTTCTCCCAAATACACGACATTTTCTCCCACATACACCCGTTTTCTCCCAAAGATGGGACATATTCTCCCAGAAATGCCAGCTTATTCTTTAAAAAACGGCCTTTTTTCCCCAAAATACCAGCCTTTTCCCTCTCTAGCATCTGTTTCCTCACCAATACCTGGCATTTTCTCCCAGAAACACCAGCTTTCTCACAGATACATCACCTTCCCCCCCCCACATCAGACCTCTTCTCCCAGAAATACCAGGACTCTGCTGAATATTTCCCATTTCCTCCGGAACATACAGCATTACACTCCGCAAGAGGACAGTTTCTTTCAGAAATGTGGCATTTTATCACAGATACACCATTTTTATGCCCAGTAGAGCTCCTTTTCTCCCAGAAATAGCACTGCTCTTAGGAAGAGCTCCCATTTTCTAACCAAAATGCTGCTTTACACTCCTCAAGATCACACTTACCCCCATCAAGATGGCAGTGTCACAGAAATACCAGCTTCTGCCCCCAAAATGGGACTTTGGCTCTCCAAAACAAGACATTTTCTCCCAGAAATACCAGGACTCTTAGAAATACCTCACGTTTCATCTCAAGAATACTGCTTTCCACTCCTCAAGATCACACTGACTCCCATCACAATGGCCTTTTCTCCCACATACACCAGCTTTCTCCCAAATACACGACATTTTCTCCCACATACACCCGTTTTCTCCCAAAGATGGGACATATTCTCCCAGAAATGCCAGCTTATTCTTTAAAAAACGGCCTTTTTTCCCCAAAATACCAGCCTTTTCCCTCTCTAGCATCTGTTTCCTCACCAATACCTGGCATTTTCTCCCAGAAACACCAGCTTTCTCACAGATACATCACCTTCCCCCCCCCACATCAGACCTCTTCTCCCAGAAATACCAGGACTCTGCTGAATATTTCCCATTTCCTCCGGAACATACAGCATTACACTCCGCAAGAGGACAGTTTCTTTCAGAAATGTGGCATTTTATCACAGATACACCATTTTTATGCCCAGTAGAGCTCCTTTTCTCCCAGAAATAGCACTGCTCTTAGGAAGAGCTCCCATTTTCTAACCAAAATGCTGCTTTACACTCCTCAAGATCACACTTACCCCCATCAAGATGGCAGTGTCACAGAAATACCAGCTTCTGCCCCCAAAATGGGACTTTGGCTCTCCAAAACAAGACATTTTCTCCCAGAAATACCAGGACTCTTAGAAATACCTCACGTTTCATCTCAAGAATACTGCTTTCCACTCCTCAAGATCACACTGACTCCCATCACAATGGCCTTTTCTCCCACATACACCAGCTTTCTCCCAAATACACGACATTTTCTCCCACATACACCCGTTTTCTCCCAAAGATGGGACATATTCTCCCAGAAATGCCAGCTTATTCTTTAAAAAACGGCCTTTTTTCCCCAAAATACCAGCCTTTTCCCTCTCTAGCATCTGTTTCCTCACCAATACCTGGCATTTTCTCCCAGAAACACCAGCTTTCTCACAGATACATCACCTTCCCCCCCCCACATCAGACCTCTTCTCCCAGAAATACCAGGACTCTTCTGAATATTTCCCATTTCCTCCGGAACATACAGCATTACACTCCGCAAGAGGACAGTTTCTTTCAGAAATGTGGCATTTTATCACAGATACACCATTTTTATGCCCAGTAGAGCTCCTTTTCTCCCAGAAATAGCACTGCTCTTAGGAAGAGCTCCCATTTTCTAACCAAAATGCTGCTTTACACTCCTCAAGATCACACTTACCCCCATCAAGATGGCAGTGTCACAGAAATACCAGCTTCTGCCCCCAAAATGGGACTTTGGCTCTCCAAAACAAGACATTTTCTCCCAGAAATACCAGGACTCTTAGAAATACCTCACGTTTCATCTCAAGAATACTGCTTTCCACTCCTCAAGATCACACTGACTCCCATCACAATGGCCTTTTCTCCCACATACACCAGCTTTCTCCCAAATACACGACATTTTCTCCCACATACACCCGTTTTCTCCCAAAGATGGGACATATTCTCCCAGAAATGCCAGCTTATTCTTTAAAAAACGGCCTTTTTTCCCCAAAATACCAGCCTTTTCCCTCTCTAGCATCTGTTTCCTCACCAATACCTGGCATTTTCTCCCAGAAACACCAGCTTTCTCACAGATACATCACCTTCCCCCCCCCACATCAGACCTCTTCTCCCAGAAATACCAGGACTCTGCTGAATATTTCCCATTTCCTCCGGAACATACAGCATTACACTCCGCAAGAGGACAGTTTCTTTCAGAAATGTGGCATTTTATCACAGATACACCATTTTTATGCCCAGTAGAGCTCCTTTTCTCCCAGAAATAGCACTGCTCTTAGGAAGAGCTCCCATTTTCTAACCAAAATGCTGCTTTACACTCCTCAAGATCACACTTACCCCCATCAAGATGGCAGTGTCACAGAAATACCAGCTTCTGCCCCCAAAATGGGACTTTGGCTCTCCAAAACAAGACATTTTCTCCCAGAAATACCAGGACTCTTAGAAATACCTCACGTTTCATCTCAAGAATACTGCTTTCCACTCCTCAAGATCACACTGACTCCCATCACAATGGCCTTTTCTCCCACATACACCAGCTTTCTCCCAAATACACGACATTTTCTCCCACATACACCCGTTTTCTCCCAAAGATGGGACATATTCTCCCAGAAATGCCAGCTTATTCTTTAAAAAACGGCCTTTTTTCCCCAAAATACCAGCCTTTTCCCTCTCTAGCATCTGTTTCCTCACCAATACCTGGCATTTTCTCCCAGAAACACCAGCTTTCTCACAGATACATCACCTTCCCCCCCCCACATCAGACCTCTTCTCCCAGAAATACCAGGACTCTGCTGAATATTTCCCATTTCCTCCGGAACATACAGCATTACACTCTGCAAGAGGACAGTTTCTTTCAGAAATGTGGCATTTTATCACAGATACACCATTTTTATGCCCAGTAGAGCTCCTTTTCTCCCAGAAATAGCACTGCTCTTAGGAAGAGCTCCCATTTTCTAACCAAAATGCTGCTTTACACTCCTCAAGATCACACTTACCCCCATCAAGATGGCAGTGTCACAGAAATACCAGCTTCTGCCCCCAAAATGGGACTTTGGCTCTCCAAAACAAGACATTTTCTCCCAGAAATACCAGGACTCTTAGAAATACCTCACGTTTCATCTCAAGAATACTGCTTTCCACTCCTCAAGATCACACTGACTCCCATCACAATGGCCTTTTCTCCCACATACACCAGCTTTCTCCCAAATACACGACATTTTCTCCCACATACACCCGTTTTCTCCCAAAGATGGGACATATTCTCCCAGAAATGCCAGCTTATTCTTTAAAAAACGGCCTTTTTTCCCCAAAATACCAGCCTTTTCCCTCTCTAGCATCTGTTTCCTCACCAATACCTGGCATTTTCTCCCAGAAACACCAGCTTTCTCACAGATACATCACCTTCCCCCCCCCACATCAGACCTCTTCTCCCAGAAATACCAGGACTCTGCTGAATATTTCCCATTTCCTCCGGAACATACAGCATTACACTCCGCAAGAGGACAGTTTCTTTCAGAAATGTGGCATTTTATCACAGATACACCATTTTTATGCCCAGTAGAGCTCCTTTTCTCCCAGAAATAGCACTGCTCTTAGGAAGAGCTCCCATTTTCTAACCAAAATGCTGCTTTACACTCCTCAAGATCACACTTACCCCCATCAAGATGGCAGTGTCACAGAAATACCAGCTTCTGCCCCCAAAATGGGACTTTGGCTCTCCAAAACAAGACATTTTCTCCCAGAAATACCAGGACTCTTAGAAATACCTCACGTTTCATCTCAAGAATACTGCTTTCCTTTTTTTCCCTAAATACCAGCTTTCTCACAAACACCTGTCATTTTCCAACCAAGTCTGCTACTATCTCCCAGAAACAGCCGGTTTCCGAGGAATACCTGACGTTTGTTCTCCCAAATACTACTTGACACTCCTCCAGAGGACATTGTCTCCCCTATTTACCACGTTGTCTCCCCAAGAGACCACTTGGCACACCAAAAAGACCACCGTTGCTCTCCAGTACAAGATCTTCTTTCCCACCGGTTCCCACTTTTCTCCCCCAGCTATGTCATTTCCTCCCAGAAATGCCACTTTTCCCTTGGAAATTTCACCTTCTCTTCCAAAAAGAGGAGATTTGCTCCCAGAAATACCCCTTCTCTTACAACTGCCACACGCTTTCTCCCCAAAAAGCCTCCATGACAATGCCAAATGGGACACTTGCAGCCAAGAAGAGGACACCTTCTCTCAGAAAGACCACTTTTCTCCCCAAGAGAGGAGATTTTCTCCCAATTGGATGACATTTGCTGTAAGAAAGACCTGTTTTCTTCCCTCAAGAGGACATTGTCTTTCCCACTGAGGACATTTTCTCCCAGAAGTGCCGCTACTCTGTGAAACACCTCCATTTCCTCCCAAATCTACTCCATGACACGCCTCAGGATGACACTTACTCCCCGATTTGGGGCATTTTCTCCCAGAAATACCACTTCTCTCCCAAAGGGGAGAAACCACTTCTCTCCCTTTTCCCTCTCTAGCATCTGTTTCCTCACCAATACCTGACATTTTCTCCCAGAAACACCAGCTTTCTCACACATACATCACCTTCTCCCCCCCACATCAGATGTTCCCTCCCAGAAATATGGCATTTGATCACAGATATACTCTTTCAAGGGAATACCAGGTTTCATAAAAATACCTCATAATTTCTCCATGAAGTTCGTTAGCAAGATGACACTTTCACCCTAAATAGGAGATTTTCTCTCAGAAATGCATGCTTCCCCCTCACAGAACGGCATCTTCTCCCCAAATTAGGACATTATCTCCCCGAAATACCACATTTCTCCAATCCAATGACATTATCTCTACGGAGAGTTTGCAGTTGCTGCCCGTTAAATCGCTTTTCTCCCCGAATACCACTTTCAGACTTCAACAGCGGTCTTGTCGGATGCCGAGAAAGGGCGACTTCAGCCGGATGCTTTTCTCGGACGAGCGGCTTCTTCTGCGCACATCCCAAAGGAGTGGTTCTGACTTCTCCTTGTGTCCATGCATTCTGCACTACGCTTCTCTCTCATTCTTAACCCTTGATTCCTAGGGACATTTCGTTTTTCTCTGTTTTTCCGATGCTACACTTCAGCATTCTGTGACGAACATAGTAGAAGGGAAAAGCCCCTCTAATAAGGTAGCTAGAAGTTCCAGGAGAGACACACGTTGTGCTTTCAGAGAGGACGTTACAGAAAGTCGAGAGATGTGGATTCTTTCCTGCGGAGAAAAAACCCCCTGTTTTCAGGAAATGCAGTATTCTGAAATCGCACGTTCTCGGCATAGCAATTTCGCTATTTCGCTCTCGTGGGTGGACAGCGCCATTCTCTGTTAACCGCTTCGGAGAGTTTGCAGTTGCTGGCCGAGAAATCGCGGTTCTCCCCGAATGCCGCTTTGTGCCTTCAGCAGCGGTCTCGTCTCTCTCGCATGCCGAGAAAGAGCGACTTCAGCCGGCTGCTTTTCTCGGACGAGCGGCTTCTTCTGCGCACATCGCAAAGGAGAGGTTCTTGTCTTCTCCTTGTGTCCATGCATTCTGCACTACGCTTCTCTCTCATTCTTAACCCTTGATTCCTAGGGACATTTCGTTTTTCTCTGTTTTTCCGATGCTACACTTCAGCATTCTGTGACGAACAGAGTGGAAGGGAAAAGCCCCTCTAATAAGGCAGCTAGAAGTTCCAGGAGCGACACACGTTGTGCTTTCAGAGAGGACGTTACAGAAAGTCGAGAGATGTGGATTCTTTCCTGCGGAGAAAAAACCCCCTGTTTTCAGGCAATGCAGTATTCTGAAATCGCACGTTCTCGGCATAGCAATTTCGCTATTTCGCTCTCGTGGGTGGACGGCGCCACTCTCTGTTAACCGCTTCGGAGAGTTTGCAGTTGCTGGCCGAGAAATCGCGGTTCTCCCCGAATGCCGCTGTGTGCCTTCAGCAGCGGTCTCGTCTCTCTCGCATGCCGAGAAAGAGCGACTTCAGCCGGCTGCTTTTCTCGGACGAGCGGCTTCTTCTGCGCACATCGCAAAGGAGCGGTTCTTGTCTTCTCCTTGTGTCCATGCATTCTGCACTACGCTTCTCTCTCATTCTTATGCCTTTCCGTTTATTCCTAGGGACATTTCGTTTTTCTCTGTTTTTCCGATGCTACACTTCAGCATTCTGTGAAGAACAGAGTGGAAGGGAAAAGCCCCTCTAATAAGGCAGCTAGAAGTTCCAGGAGCGACACACGTTGTGCTTTCAGAGAGGACGTTACAGAAAGTCGAGAGATGTGGATTCTTTCCTGCGGAGAAAAAACCCCCTGTTTTCAGGCAATGCAGTATGCAGAATTCACACGTTCTTGGCATCACAGTTCCGTTATTTCGCTCACGCACGTCTAAATCGGCTCTCGCGTTGAACCGCTTCGGAGAGTTTGCAGTTGCTGGTCGAGAAATCGCGGTTCTCCCCGAATGCCGCTGTGTGCCTTCAGCAGCGGTCTCGTCTCTCTCGCATGCCGAGAAAGAGCGACTTCAGCCGGATGCTTTTCTCGGACGAGCGGCTTCTTCTGCGCACATCGCAAAGGAGCGGTTCTTGTCTTCTCCTTGTGTCCATGCATTCTGCACTACGCTTCTCTCTCATTCTTATGCCTTTCCGTTTATTCCTAGGGACATTTCGTTTTTCTCTGTTTTTCCGATGCTACACTTCAGCATTCTGTGAAGAACAGAGTGGAAGGGAAAAGCCCCTCTAATAAGGCAGCTAGAAGTTCCAGGAGCGACACACGTTGTGCTTTCAGAGAGGACGTTACAGAAAGTCGAGAGATGTGGATTCTTTCCTGCGGAGAAAAAACCCCCTGTTTTCAGGCAATGCAGTATGCAGAATTCACACGTTCTTGGCATCACAGTTCCGTTATTTCGCTCACGCACGTCTAAATCGGCTCTCTCTCTGTTAACCGCTTCGGAGAGTTTGCAGTTGCTGGTCGAGAAATCGCGGTTCTCCCCGAATGCCGCTGTGTGCCTTCAGCAGCGGTCTCGTCTCTCTCGCATGCCGAGAAAGAGCGACTTCAGCCGGATGCTTTTCTCGGACGAGCGGCTTCTTCTGCGCACATCGCAAAGGAGCGGTTCTTGTCTTCTCCTTGTGTCCATGCATTCTGCACTACGCTTCTCTCTCATTCTTAACCCTTGATTCCTAGGGACATTTCGTTTTTCTCTGTTTTTCCGATGCTACACTTCAGCATTCTGTGACGAACAGAGTGGAAGGGAAAAGCCCCTCTAATAAGGCAGCTAGAAGTTCCAGGAGCGACACACGTTGTGCTTTCAGAGAGGACGTTACAGAAAGTCGAGAGATGTGGATTCTTTCCTGCGGAGAAAAAACCCCCTGTTTTCAGGCAATGCAGTATTCTGAAATCGCACGTTCTCGGCATAGCAATTTCGCTATTTCGCTCTCGTGGGTGGACGGCGCCACTCTCTGTTAACCGCTTCGGAGAGTTTGCAGTTGCTGGCCGAGAAATCGCGGTTCTCCCCGAATGCCGCTGTGTGCCTTCAGCAGCGGTCTCGTCTCTCTCGCATGCCGAGAAAGAGCGACTTCAGCCGGCTGCTTTTCTCGGACGAGCGGCTTCTTCTGCGCACATCGCAAAGGAGCGGTTCTTGTCTTCTCCTTGTGTCCATGCATTCTGCACTACGCTTCTCTCTCATTCTTATGCCTTTCCGTTTATTCCTAGGGACATTTCGTTTTTCTCTGTTTTTCCGATGCTACACTTCAGCATTCTGTGAAGAACAGAGTGGAAGGGAAAAGCCCCTCTAATAAGGCAGCTAGAAGTTCCAGGAGCGACACACGTTGTGCTTTCAGAGAGGACGTTACAGAAAGTCGAGAGATGTGGATTCTTTCCTGCGGAGAAAAAACCCCCTGTTTTCAGGCAATGCAGTATGCAGAATTCACACGTTCTTGGCATCACAGTTCCGTTATTTCGCTCACGCACGTCTAAATCGGCTCTCGCGTTGAACCGCTTCGGAGAGTTTGCAGTTGCTGGTCGAGAAATCGCGGTTCTCCCCGAATGCCGCTGTGTGCCTTCAGCAGCGGTCTCGTCTCTCTCGCATGCCGAGAAAGAGCGACTTCAGCCGGATGCTTTTCTCGGACGAGCGGCTTCTTCTGCGCACATCGCAAAGGAGCGGTTCTTGTCTTCTCCTTGTGTCCATGCATTCTGCACTACGCTTCTCTCTCATTCTTATGCCTTTCCGTTTATTCCTAGGGACATTTCGTTTTTCTCTGTTTTTCCGATGCTACACTTCAGCATTCTGTGAAGAACAGAGTGGAAGGGAAAAGCCCCTCTAATAAGGCAGCTAGAAGTTCCAGGAGCGACACACGTTGTGCTTTCAGAGAGGACGTTACAGAAAGTCGAGAGATGTGGATTCTTTCCTGCGGAGAAAAAACCCCCTGTTTTCAGGCAATGCAGTATGCAGAATTCACACGTTCTTGGCATCACAGTTCCGTTATTTCGCTCACGCACGTCTAAATCGGCTCTCTCTCTGTTAACCGCTTCGGAGAGTTTGCAGTTGCTGGTCGAGAAATCGCGGTTCTCCCCGAATGCCGCTGTGTGCCTTCAGCAGCGGTCTCGTCTCTCTCGCATGCCGAGAAAGAGCGACTTCAGCCGGATGCTTTTCTCGGACGAGCGGCTTCTTCTGCGCACATCGCAAAGGAGCGGTTCTTGTCTTCTCCTTGTGTCCATGCATTCTGCACTACGCTTCTCTCTCATTCTTATGCCTTTCCGTTTATTCCTAGGGACATTTCGTTTTTCTCTGTTTTTCCGATGCTACACTTCAGCATTCAGTGAAGAACAGAGTGGAAGGGAAAAGCCCCTCTAATAAGGCAGCTAGAAGTTCCAGGAGCGACACACGTTGTGCTTTCAGAGAGGACGTTACAAAAAGTCGAGAGATGTGGATTCTTTCCTGCGGAGAAAAAACCCCCTGTTTTCAGGAAATGCAGTATTCTGAAATCGCACGTTCTCGGCATAGCAATTTCGCTATTTCGCTCTCGTGGGTGGACGGCGCCACTCTCTGTTAACCGCTTCGGAGAGTTTGCAGTTGCTGGCCGAGAAATCGCGGTTCTCCCCGAATGCCGCTGTGTGCCTTCAGCAGCGGTCTCGTCTCTCTCGCATGCCGAGAAAGAGCGACTTCAGCCGGCTGCTTTTCTCGGACGAGCGGCTTCTTCTGCGCACATCGCAAAGGAGCGGTTCTTGTCTTCTCCTTGTGTCCATGCATTCTGCACTACGCTTCTCTCTCATTCTTATGCCTTTCCGTTTATTCCTAGGGACATTTCGTTTTTCTCTGTTTTTCCGATGCTACACTTCAGCATTCTGTGAAGAACAGAGTGGAAGGGAAAAGCCCCTCTAATAAGGCAGCTAGAAGTTCCAGGAGCGACACACGTTGTGCTTTCAGAGAGGACGTTACAGAAAGTCGAGAGATGTGGATTCTTTCCTGCGGAGAAAAAAACCCCTGTTTTCAGGCAATGCAGTATGCAGAATTCACACGTTCTTGGCATCACAGTTCCGTTATTTCGCTCACGCACGTCTAAATCGGCTCTCGCGTTGAACCGCTTCGGAGAGTTTGCAGTTGCTGGCCGAGAAATCGCGGTTCTCCCCGAATGCCGCTGTGTGCCTTCAGCAGCGGTCTCGTCTCTCTCGCATGCCGAGAAAGAGCGACTTCAGCCGGCTGCTTTTCTCGGACGAGCGGCTTCTTCTGCGCACATCGCAAAGGAGCGGTTCTTGTCTTCTCCTTGTGTCCATGCATTCTGCACTACGCTTCTCTCTCATTCTTATGCCTTTCCGTTTATTCCTAGGGACATTTCGTTTTTCTCTGTTTTTCCGATGCTACACTTCAGCATTCTGTGAAGAACAGAGTGGAAGGGAAAAGCCCCTCTAATAAGGCAGCTAGAAGTTCCAGGAGCGACACACGTTGTGCTTTCAGAGAGGACGTTACAGAAAGTCGAGAGATGTGGATTCTTTCCTGCGGAGAAAAAACCCCCTGTTTTCAGGCAATGCAGTATGCAGAATTCACACGTTCTTGGCATCACAGTTCCGTTATTTCGCTCACGCACGTCTAAATCGGCTCTCTCTCTGTTAACCGCTTCGGAGAGTTTGCAGTTGCTGGTCGAGAAATCGCGGTTCTCCCCGAATGCCGCTGTGTGCCTTCAGCAGCGGTCTCGTCTCTCTCGCATGCCGAGAAAGAGCGACTTCAGCCGGCTGCTTTTCTCGGACGAGCGGCTTCTTCTGCGCACATCGCAAAGGAGCGGTTCTTGTCTTCTCCTTGTGTCCATGCATTCTGCACTACGCTTCTCTCTCATTCTTATGCCTTTCCGTTTATTCCTAGGGACATTTCGTTTTTCTCTGTTTTTCCGATGCTACACTTCAGCATTCTGTGAAGAACAGAGTGGAAGGGAAAAGCCCCTCTAATAAGGCAGCTAGAAGTTCCAGGAGCGACACACGTTGTGCTTTCAGAGAGGACGTTACAGAAAGTCGAGAGATGTGGATTCTTTCCTGCGGAGAAAAAAACCCCTGTTTTCAGGCAATGCAGTATGCAGAATTCACACGTTCTTGGCATCACAGTTCCGTTATTTCGCTCACGCACGTCTAAATCGGCTCTCTCTCTGTTAACCCCTTCGGAGAGTTTGCAGTTGCTGGTCGAGAAATCGCGGTTCTCCCCGAATGCCGCTGTGTGCCTTCAGCAGCGGTCTCGTCTCTCTCGCATGCCGAGAAAGAGCGACTTCAGCCGGCTGCTTTTCTCGGACGAGCGGCTTCTTCTGCGCACATCGCAAAGGAGCGGTTCTTGTCTTCTCCTTGTGTCCATGCATTCTGCACTACGCTTCTCTCTCATTCTTATGCCTTTCCGTTTATTCCTAGGGACATTTCGTTTTTCTCTGTTTTTCCGATGCTACACTTCAGCATTCTGTGAAGAACAGAGTGGAAGGGAAAAGCCCCTCTAATAAGGCAGCTAGAAGTTCCAGGAGCGACACACGTTGTGCTTTCAGAGAGGACGTTACAGAAAGTCGAGAGATGTGGATTCTTTCCTGCGGAGAAAAAACCCCCTGTTTTCAGGCAATGCAGTATTCTGAAATCGCACGTTCTCGGCATAGCAATTTCGCTATTTCGCTCTCGTGGGTGGACGGCGCCACTCTCTGTTAACCGCTTCGGAGAGTTTGCAGTTGCTGGCCGAGAAATCGCGGTTCTCCCCGAATGCCGCTGTGTGCCTTCAGCAGCGGTCTCGTCTCTCTCGCATGCCGAGAAAGAGCGACTTCAGCCGGATGCTTTTCTCGGACGAGCGGCTTCTTCTGCGCACATCGCAAAGGAGCGGTTCTTGTCTTCTCCTTGTGTCCATGCATTCTGCACTACGCTTCTCTCTCATTCTTATGCCTTTCCGTTTATTCCTAGGGACATTTCGTTTTTCTCTGTTTTTCCGATGCTACACTTCAGCATTCTGTGAAGAACAGAGTGGAAGGGAAAAGCCCCTCTAATAAGGCAGCTAGAAGTTCCAGGAGCGACACACGTTGTGCTTTCAGAGAGGACGTTACAAAAAGTCGAGAGATGTGGATTCTTTCCTGCGGAGAAAAAACCCCCTGTTTTCAGGAAATGCAGTATTCTGAAATCGCACGTTCTCGGCATAGCAATTTCGCTATTTCGCTCTCGTGGGTGGACGGCGCCACTCTCTGTTAACCGCTTCGGAGAGTTTGCAGTTGCTGGCCGAGAAATCGCGGTTCTCCCCGAATGCCGCTGTGTGCCTTCAGCAGCGGTCTCGTCTCTCTCGCATGCCGAGAAAGAGCGACTTCAGCCGGATGCTTTTCTCGGACGAGCGGCTTCTTCTGCGCACATCGCAAAGGAGCGGTTCTTGTCTTCTCCTTGTGTCCATGCATTCTGCACTACGCTTCTCTCTCATTCTTATGCCTTTCCGTTTATTCCTAGGGACATTTCGTTTTTCTCTGTTTTTCCGATGCTACACTTCAGCATTCTGTGAAGAACAGAGTGGAAGGGAAAAGCCCCTCTAATAAGGCAGCTAGAAGTTCCAGGAGCGACACACGTTGTGCTTTCAGAGAGGACGTTACAGAAAGTCGAGAGATGTGGATTCTTTCCTGCGGAGAAAAAACCCCCTGTTTTCAGGAAATGCAGTATTCTGAAATCGCACGTTCTCGGCATAGCAATTTCGCTATTTCGCTCTCGTGGGTGGACGGCGCCACTCTCTGTTAACCGCTTCGGAGAGTTTGCAGTTGCTGGCCGAGAAATCGCGGTTCTCCCCGAATGCCGCTGTGTGCCTTCAGCAGCGGTCTCGTCTCTCTCGCATGCCGAGAAAGAGCGACTTCAGCCGGATGCTTTTCTCGGACGAGCGGCTTCTTCTGCGCACATCGCAAAGGAGCGGTTCTTGTCTTCTCCTTGTGTCCATGCATTCTGCACTACGCTTCTCTCTCATTCTTATGCCTTTCCGTTTATTCCTAGGGACATTTCGTTTTTCTCTGTTTTTCCGATGCTACACTTCAGCATTCTGTGAAGAACAGAGTGGAAGGGAAAAGCCCCTCTAATAAGGCAGCTAGAAGTTCCAGGAGCGACACACGTTGTGCTTTCAGAGAGGACGTTACAGAAAGTCGAGAGATGTGGATTCTTTCCTGCGGAGAAAAAACCCCCTGTTTTCAGGCAATGCAGTATGCAGAATTCACACGTTCTTGGCATCACAGTTCCGTTATTTCGCTCACGCACGTCTAAATCGGCTCTCTCTCTGTTAACCGCTTCGGAGAGTTTGCAGTTGCTGGCCGAGAAATCGCGGTTCTCCCCGAATGCCGCTGTGTGCCTTCAGCAGCGGTCTCGTCTCTCTCGCATGCCGAGAAAGAGCGACTTCAGCCGGCTGCTTTTCTCGGACGAGCGGCTTCTTCTGCGCACATCGCAAAGGAGCGGTTCTTGTCTTCTCCTTGTGTCCATGCATTCTGCACTACGCTTCTCTCTCATTCTTATGCCTTTCCGTTTATTCCTAGGGACATTTCGTTTTTCTCTGTTTTTCCGATGCTACACTTCAGCATTCTGTGAAGAACAGAGTGGAAGGGAAAAGCCCCTCTAATAAGGCAGCTAGAAGTTCCAGGAGCGACACACGTTGTGCTTTCAGAGAGGACGTTACAGAAAGTCGAGAGATGTGGATTCTTTCCTGCGGAGAAAAAACCCCCTGTTTTCAGGCAATGCAGTATGCAGAATTCACACGTTCTTGGCATCACAGTTCCGTTATTTCGCTCACGCACGTCTAAATCGGCTCTCGCGTTGAACCGCTTCGGAGAGTTTGCAGTTGCTGGTCGAGAAATCGCGGATCTCCCCGAATGCCGCTGTGTGCCTTCAGCAGCGGTCTCGTCTCTCTCGCATGCCGAGAAAGAGCGACTTCAGCCGGATGCTTTTCTCGGACGAGCGGCTTCTTCTGCGCACATCGCAAAGGAGCGGTTCTTGTCTTCTCCTTGTGTCCATGCATTCTGCACTACGCTTCTCTCTCATTCTTAACCCTTGATTCCTAGGGACATTTCGTTTTTCTCTGTTTTTCCGATGCTACACTTCAGCATTCTGTGACGAACAGAGTGGAAGGGAAAAGCCCCTCTAATAAGGCAGCTAGAAGTTCCAGGAGCGACACACGTTGTGCTTTCAGAGAGGACGTTACAGAAAGTCGAGAGATGTGGATTCTTTCCTGCGGAGAAAAAACCCCCTGTTTTCAGGAAATGCAGTATTCTGAAATCGCACGTTCTCGGCATAGCAATTTCGCTATTTCGCTCTCGTGGGTGGACGGCGCCACTCTCTGTTAACCGCTTCGGAGAGTTTGCAGTTGCTGGCCGAGAAATCGCGGTTCTCCCCGAATGCCGCTGTGTGCCTTCAGCAGCGGTCTCGTCTCTCTCGCATGCCGAGAAAGAGCGACTTCAGCCGGATGCTTTTCTCGGACGAGCGGCTTCTTCTGCGCACATCGCAAAGGAGCGGTTCTTGTCTTCTCCTTGTGTCCATGCATTCTGCACTACGCTTCTCTCTCATTCTTATGCCTTTCCGTTTATTCCTAGGGACATTTCGTTTTTCTCTGTTTTTCCGATGCTACACTTCAGCATTCTGTGAAGAACAGAGTGGAAGGGAAAAGCCCCTCTAATAAGGCAGCTAGAAGTTCCAGGAGCGACACACGTTGTGCTTTCAGAGAGGACGTTACAGAAAGTCGAGAGATGTGGATTCTTTCCTGCGGAGAAAAAACCCCCTGTTTTCAGGAAATGCAGTATTCTGAAATCGCACGTTCTCGGCATAGCAATTTCGCTATTTCGCTCTCGTGGGTGGACGGCGCCACTCTCTGTTAACCGCTTCGGAGAGTTTGCAGTTGCTGGCCGAGAAATCGCGGTTCTCCCCGAATGCCGCTGTGTGCCTTCAGCAGCGGTCTCGTCTCTCTCGCATGCCGAGAAAGAGCGACTTCAGCCGGCTGCTTTTCTTGGACGAGCGGCTTCTTCTGCGCACATCGCAAAGGAGCGGTTCTTGTCTTCTCCTTGTGTCCATGCATTCTGCACTACGCTTCTCTCTCATTCTTATGCCTTTCCGTTTATTCCTAGGGACATTTCGTTTTTCTCTGTTTTTCCGATGCTACACTTCAGCATTCTGTGAAGAACAGAGTGGAAGGGAAAAGCCCCTCTAATAAGGCAGCTAGAAGTTCCAGGAGCGACACACGTTGTGCTTTCAGAGAGGACGTTACAGAAAGTCGAGAGATGTGGATTCTTTCCTGCGGAGAAAAAACCCCCTGTTTTCAGGCAATGCAGTATGCAGAATTCACACGTTCTTGGCATCACAGTTCCGTTATTTCGCTCACGCACGTCTAAATCGGCTCTCGCGTTGAACCGCTTCGGAGAGTTTGCAGTTGCTGGTCGAGAAATCGCGGTTCTCCCCGAATGCCGCTGTGTGCCTTCAGCAGCGGTCTCGTCTCTCTCGCATGCCGAGAAAGAGCGACTTCAGCCGGCTGCTTTTCTCGGACGAGCGGCTTCTTCTGCGCACATCGCAAAGGAGCGGTTCTTGTCTTCTCCTTGTGTCCATGCATTCTGCACTACGCTTCTCTCTCATTCTTATGCCTTTCCGTTTATTCCTAGGGACATTTCGTTTTTCTCTGTTTTTCCGATGCTACACTTCAGCATTCTGTGAAGAACAGAGTGGAAGGGAAAAGCCCCTCTAATAAGGCAGCTAGAAGTTCCAGGAGCGACACACGTTGTGCTTTCAGAGAGGACGTTACAGAAAGTCGAGAGATGTGGATTCTTTCCTGCGGAGAAAAAACCCCCTGTTTTCAGGCAATGCAGTATGCAGAATTCACACGTTCTTGGCATCACAGTTCCGTTATTTCGCTCACGCACGTCTAAATCGGCTCTCGCGTTGAACCGCTTCGGAGAGTTTGCAGTTGCTGGTCGAGAAATCGCGGTTCTCCCCGAATGCCGCTGTGTGCCTTCAGCAGCGGTCTCGTCTCTCTCGCATGCCGAGAAAGAGCGACTTCAGCCGGCTGCTTTTCTCGGACGAGCGGCTTCTTCTGCGCACATCGCAAAGGAGCGGTTCTTGTCTTCTCCTTGTGTCCATGCATTCTGCACTACGCTTCTCTCTCATTCTTATGCCTTTCCGTTTATTCCTAGGGACATTTCGTTTTTCTCTGTTTTTCCGATGCTACACTTCAGCATTCTGTGAAGAACAGAGTGGAAGGGAAAAGCCCCTCTAATAAGGCAGCTAGAAGTTCCAGGAGCGACACACGTTGTGCTTTCAGAGAGGACGTTACAGAAAGTCGAGAGATGTGGATTCTTTCCTGCGGAGAAAAAACCCCCTGTTTTCAGGCAATGCAGTATGCAGAATTCACACGTTCTTGGCATCACAGTTCCGTTATTTCGCTCACGCACGTCTAAATCGGCTCTCGCGTTGAACCGCTTCGGAGAGTTTGCAGTTGCTGGTCGAGAAATCGCGGTTCTCCCCGAATGCCGCTGTGTGCCTTCAGCAGCGGTCTCGTCTCTCTCGCATGCCGAGAAAGAGCGACTTCAGCCGGCTGCTTTTCTCGGACGAGCGGCTTCTTCTGCGCACATCGCAAAGGAGCGGTTCTTGTCTTCTCCTTGTGTCCATGCATTCTGCACTACGCTTCTCTCTCATTCTTATGCCTTTCCGTTTATTCCTAGGGACATTTCGTTTTTCTCTGTTTTTCCGATGCTACACTTCAGCATTCTGTGAAGAACAGAGTGGAAGGGAAAAGCCCCTCTAATAAGGCAGCTAGAAGTTCCAGGAGCGACACACGTTGTGCTTTCAGAGAGGACGTTACAGAAAGTCGAGAGATGTGGATTCTTTCCTGCGGAGAAAAAAAACCCTGTTTTCAGGCAATGCAGTATGCAGAATTCACACGTTCTTGGCATCACAGTTCCGTTATTTCGCTCACGCACGTCTAAATCGGCTCTCGCGTTGAACCGCTTCGGAGAGTTTGCAGTTGCTGGCCGAGAAATCGCGGTTCTCCCCGAATGCCGCTGTGTGCCTTCAGCAGCGGTCTCGTCTCTCTCGCATGCCGAGAAAGAGCGACTTCAGCCGGCTGCTTTTCTTGGACGAGCGGCTTCTTCTGCGCACATCGCAAAGGAGCGGTTCTTGTCTTCTCCTTGTGTCCATGCATTCTGCACTACGCTTCTCTCTCATTCTTATGCCTTTCCGTTTATTCCTAGGGACATTTCGTTTTTCTCTGTTTTTCCGATGCTACACTTCAGCATTCTGTGAAGAACAGAGTGGAAGGGAAAAGCCCCTCTAATAAGGCAGCTAGAAGTTCCAGGAGCGACACACGTTGTGCTTTCAGAGAGGACGTTACAGAAAGTCGAGAGATGTGGATTCTTTCCTGCGGAGAAAAAACCCCCTGTTTTCAGGCAATGCAGTATGCAGAATTCACACGTTCTTGGCATCACAGTTCCGTTATTTCGCTCACGCACGTCTAAATCGGCTCTCGCGTTGAACCGCTTCGGAGAGTTTGCAGTTGCTGGTCGAGAAATCGCGGTTCTCCCCGAATGCCGCTGTGTGCCTTCAGCAGCGGTCTCGTCTCTCTCGCATGCCGAGAAAGAGCGACTTCAGCCGGCTGCTTTTCTCGGACGAGCGGCTTCTTCTGCGCACATCGCAAAGGAGCGGTTCTTGTCTTCTCCTTGTGTCCATGCATTCTGCACTACGCTTCTCTCTCATTCTTATGCCTTTCCGTTTATTCCTAGGGACATTTCGTTTTTCTCTGTTTTTCCGATGCTACACTTCAGCATTCTGTGAAGAACAGAGTGGAAGGGAAAAGCCCCTCTAATAAGGCAGCTAGAAGTTCCAGGAGCGACACACGTTGTGCTTTCAGAGAGGACGTTACAGAAAGTCGAGAGATGTGGATTCTTTCCTGCGGAGAAAAAACCCCCTGTTTTCAGGCAATGCAGTATGCAGAATTCACACGTTCTTGGCATCACAGTTCCGTTATTTCGCTCACGCACGTCTAAATCGGCTCTCGCGTTGAACCGCTTCGGAGAGTTTGCAGTTGCTGGTCGAGAAATCGCGGTTCTCCCCGAATGCCGCTGTGTGCCTTCAGCAGCGGTCTCGTCTCTCTCGCATGCCGAGAAAGAGCGACTTCAGCCGGCTGCTTTTCTCGGACGAGCGGCTTCTTCTGCGCACATCGCAAAGGAGCGGTTCTTGTCTTCTCCTTGTGTCCATGCATTCTGCACTACGCTTCTCTCTCATTCTTATGCCTTTCCGTTTATTCCTAGGGACATTTCGTTTTTCTCTGTTTTTCCGATGCTACACTTCAGCATTCTGTGAAGAACAGAGTGGAAGGGAAAAGCCCCTCTAATAAGGCAGCTAGAAGTTCCAGGAGCGACACACGTTGTGCTTTCAGAGAGGACGTTACAGAAAGTCGAGAGATGTGGATTCTTTCCTGCGGAGAAAAAACCCCCTGTTTTCAGGCAATGCAGTATGCAGAATTCACACGTTCTTGGCATCACAGTTCCGTTATTTCGCTCACGCACGTCTAAATCGGCTCTCGCGTTGAACCGCTTCGGAGAGTTTGCAGTTGCTGGTCGAGAAATCGCGGTTCTCCCCGAATGCCGCTGTGTGCCTTCAGCAGCGGTCTCGTCTCTCTCGCATGCCGAGAAAGAGCGACTTCAGCCGGCTGCTTTTCTCGGACGAGCGGCTTCTTCTGCGCACATCGCAAAGGAGCGGTTCTTGTCTTCTCCTTGTGTCCATGCATTCTGCACTACGCTTCTCTCTCATTCTTATGCCTTTCCGTTTATTCCTAGGGACATTTCGTTTTTCTCTGTTTTTCCGATGCTACACTTCAGCATTCTGTGAAGAACAGAGTGGAAGGGAAAAGCCCCTCTAATAAGGCAGCTAGAAGTTCCAGGAGCGACACACGTTGTGCTTTCAGAGAGGACGTTACAGAAAGTCGAGAGATGTGGATTCTTTCCTGCGGAGAAAAAAAACCCTGTTTTCAGGCAATGCAGTATGCAGAATTCACACGTTCTTGGCATCACAGTTCCGTTATTTCGCTCACGCACGTCTAAATCGGCTCTCGCGTTGAACCGCTTCGGAGAGTTTGCAGTTGCTGGCCGAGAAATCGCGGTTCTCCCCGAATGCCGCTGTGTGCCTTCAGCAGCGGTCTCGTCTCTCTCGCATGCCGAGAAAGAGCGACTTCAGCCGGCTGCTTTTCTCGGACGAGCGGCTTCTTCTGCGCACATCGCAAAGGAGCGGTTCTTGTCTTCTCCTTGTGTCCATGCATTCTGCACTACGCTTCTCTCTCATTCTTATGCCTTTCCGTTTATTCCTAGGGACATTTCGTTTTTCTCTGTTTTTCCGATGCTACACTTCAGCATTCTGTGAAGAACAGAGTGGAAGGGAAAAGCCCCTCTAATAAGGCAGCTAGAAGTTCCAGGAGCGACACACGTTGTGCTTTCAGAGAGGACGTTACAGAAAGTCGAGAGATGTGGATTCTTTCCTGCGGAGAAAAAACCCCCTGTTTTCAGGAAATGCAGTATTCTGAAATCGCACGTTCTCGGCATAGCAATTTCGCTATTTCGCTCTCGTGGGTGGACGGCGCCACTCTCTGTTAACCGCTTCGGAGAGTTTGCAGTTGCTGGCCGAGAAATCGCGGTTCTCCCCGAATGCCGCTGTGTGCCTTCAGCAGCGGTCTCGTCTCTCTCGCATGCCGAGAAAGAGCGACTTCAGCCGGATGCTTTTCTCGGACGAGCGGCTTCTTCTGCGCACATCGCAAAGGAGCGGTTCTTGTCTTCTCCTTGTGTCCATGCATTCTGCACTACGCTTCTCTCTCATTCTTATGCCTTTCCGTTTATTCCTAGGGACATTTCGTTTTTCTCTGTTTTTCCGATGCTACACTTCAGCATTCTGTGAAGAACAGAGTGGAAGGGAAAAGCCCCTCTAATAAGGCAGCTAGAAGTTCCAGGAGCGACACACGTTGTGCTTTCAGAGAGGACGTTACAGAAAGTCGAGAGATGTGGATTCTTTCCTGCGGAGAAAAAACCCCCTGTTTTCAGGAAATGCAGTATTCTGAAATCGCACGTTCTCGGCATAGCAATTTCGCTATTTCGCTCTCGTGGGTGGACGGCGCCACTCTCTGTTAACCGCTTCGGAGAGTTTGCAGTTGCTGGCCGAGAAATCGCGGTTCTCCCCGAATGCCGCTGTGTGCCTTCAGCAGCGGTCTCGTCTCTCTCGCATGCCGAGAAAGAGCGACTTCAGCCGGCTGCTTTTCTCGGACGAGCGGCTTCTTCTGCGCACATCGCAAAGGAGCGGTTCTTGTCTTCTCCTTGTGTCCATGCATTCTGCACTACGCTTCTCTCTCATTCTTATGCCTTTCCGTTTATTCCTAGGGACATTTCGTTTTTCTCTGTTTTTCCGATGCTACACTTCAGCATTCTGTGAAGAACAGAGTGGAAGGGAAAAGCCCCTCTAATAAGGCAGCTAGAAGTTCCAGGAGCGACACACGTTGTGCTTTCAGAGAGGACGTTACAGAAAGTCGAGAGATGTGGATTCTTTCCTGCGGAGAAAAAAAACCCTGTTTTCAGGCAATGCAGTATGCAGAATTCACACGTTCTTGGCATCACAGTTCCGTTATTTCGCTCACGCACGTCTAAATCGGCTCTCGCGTTGAACCGCTTCGGAGAGTTTGCAGTTGCTGGTCGAGAAATCGCGGTTCTCCCCGAATGCCGCTGTGTGCCTTCAGCAGCGGTCTCGTCTCTCTCGCATGCCGAGAAAGAGCGACTTCAGCCAGATGCTTTTCTCGGACGAGCGGCTTCTTCTGCGCACATCGCAAAGGAGCGGTTCTTGTCTTCTCCTTGTGTCCATGCATTCTGCACTACGCTTCTCTCTCATTCTTATGCCTTTCCGTTTATTCCTAGGGACATTTCGTTTTTCTCTGTTTTTCCGATGCTACACTTCAGCATTCTGTGAAGAACAGAGTGGAAGGGAAAAGCCCCTCTAATAAGGCAGCTAGAAGTTCCAGGAGCGACACACGTTGTGCTTTCAGAGAGGACGTTACAGAAAGTCGAGAGATGTGGATTCTTTCCTGCGGAGAAAAAACCCCCTGTTTTCAGGAAATGCAGTATTCTGAAATCGCACGTTCTCGGCATAGCAATTTCGCTATTTCGCTCTCGTGGGTGGACGGCGCCACTCTCTGTTAACCGCTTCGGAGAGTTTGCAGTTGCTGGCCGAGAAATCGCGGTTCTCCCCGAATGCCGCTGTGTGCCTTCAGCAGCGGTCTCGTCTCTCTCGCATGCCGAGAAAGAGCGACTTCAGCCGGATGCTTTTCTCGGACGAGCGGCTTCTTCTGCGCACATCGCAAAGGAGCGGTTCTTGTCTTCTCCTTGTGTCCATGCATTCTGCACTACGCTTCTCTCTCATTCTTATGCCTTTCCGTTTATTCCTAGGGACATTTCGTTTTTCTCTGTTTTTCCGATGCTACACTTCAGCATTCTGTGAAGAACAGAGTGGAAGGGAAAAGCCCCTCTAATAAGGCAGCTAGAAGTTCCAGGAGCGACACACGTTGTGCTTTCAGAGAGGACGTTACAGAAAGTCGAGAGATGTGGATTCTTTCCTGCGGAGAAAAAAAACCCTGTTTTCAGGCAATGCAGTATGCAGAATTCACACGTTCTTGGCATCACAGTTCCGTTATTTCGCTCACGCACGTCTAAATCGGCTCTCGCGTTGAACCGCTTCGGAGAGTTTGCAGTTGCTGGCCGAGAAATCGCGGTTCTCCCCGAATGCCGCTGTGTGCCTTCAGCAGCGGTCTCGTCTCTCTCGCATGCCGAGAAAGAGCGACTTCAGCCGGCTGCTTTTCTCGGACGAGCGGCTTCTTCTGCGCACATCGCAAAGGAGCGGTTCTTGTCTTCTCCTTGTGTCCATGCATTCTGCACTACGCTTCTCTCTCATTCTTATGCCTTTCCGTTTATTCCTAGGGACATTTCGTTTTTCTCTGTTTTTCCGATGCTACACTTCAGCATTCTGTGAAGAACAGAGTGGAAGGGAAAAGCCCCTCTAATAAGGCAGCTAGAAGTTCCAGGAGCGACACACGTTGTGCTTTCAGAGAGGACGTTACAGAAAGTCGAGAGATGTGGATTCTTTCCTGCGGAGAAAAAACCCCCTGTTTTCAGGAAATGCAGTATTCTGAAATCGCACGTTCTCGGCATAGCAATTTCGCTATTTCGCTCTCGTGGGTGGACGGCGCCACTCTCTGTTAACCGCTTCGGAGAGTTTGCAGTTGCTGGCCGAGAAATCGCGGTTCTCCCCGAATGCCGCTGTGTGCCTTCAGCAGCGGTCTCGTCTCTCTCGCATGCCGAGAAAGAGCGACTTCAGCCGGATGCTTTTCTCGGACGAGCGGCTTCTTCTGCGCACATCGCAAAGGAGCGGTTCTTGTCTTCTCCTTGTGTCCATGCATTCTGCACTACGCTTCTCTCTCATTCTTATGCCTTTCCGTTTATTCCTAGGGACATTTCGTTTTTCTCTGTTTTTCCGATGCTACACTTCAGCATTCTGTGAAGAACAGAGTGGAAGGGAAAAGCCCCTCTAATAAGGCAGCTAGAAGTTCCAGGAGCGACACACGTTGTGCTTTCAGAGAGGACGTTACAGAAAGTCGAGAGATGTGGATTCTTTCCTGCGGAGAAAAAACCCCCTGTTTTCAGGAAATGCAGTATTCTGAAATCGCACGTTCTCGGCATAGCAATTTCGCTATTTCGCTCTCGTGGGTGGACGGCGCCACTCTCTGTTAACCGCTTCGGAGAGTTTGCAGTTGCTGGCCGAGAAATCGCGGTTCTCCCCGAATGCCGCTGTGTGCCTTCAGCAGCGGTCTCGTCTCTCTCGCATGCCGAGAAAGAGCGACTTCAGCCGGCTGCTTTTCTCGGACGAGCGGCTTCTTCTGCGCACATCGCAAAGGAGCGGTTCTTGTCTTCTCCTTGTGTCCATGCATTCTGCACTACGCTTCTCTCTCATTCTTATGCCTTTCCGTTTATTCCTAGGGACATTTCGTTTTTCTCTGTTTTTCCGATGCTACACTTCAGCATTCTGTGAAGAACAGAGTGGAAGGGAAAAGCCCCTCTAATAAGGCAGCTAGAAGTTCCAGGAGCGACACACGTTGTGCTTTCAGAGAGGACGTTACAGAAAGTCGAGAGATGTGGATTCTTTCCTGCGGAGAAAAAAAACCCTGTTTTCAGGCAATGCAGTATGCAGAATTCACACGTTCTTGGCATCACAGTTCCGTTATTTCGCTCACGCACGTCTAAATCGGCTCTCGCGTTGAACCGCTTCGGAGAGTTTGCAGTTGCTGGCCGAGAAATCGCGGTTCTCCCCGAATGCCGCTGTGTGCCTTCAGCAGCGGTCTCGTCTCTCTCGCATGCCGAGAAAGAGCGACTTCAGCCGGCTGCTTTTCTCGGACGAGCGGCTTCTTCTGCGCACATCGCAAAGGAGCGGTTCTTGTCTTCTCCTTGTGTCCATGCATTCTGCACTACGCTTCTCTCTCATTCTTATGCCTTTCCGTTTATTCCTAGGGACATTTCGTTTTTCTCTGTTTTTCCGATGCTACACTTCAGCATTCTGTGAAGAACAGAGTGGAAGGGAAAAGCCCCTCTAATAAGGCAGCTAGAAGTTCCAGGAGCGACACACGTTGTGCTTTCAGAGAGGACGTTACAGAAAGTCGAGAGATGTGGATTCTTTCCTGCGGAGAAAAAACCCCCTGTTTTCAGGAAATGCAGTATTCTGAAATCGCACGTTCTCGGCATAGCAATTTCGCTATTTCGCTCTCGTGGGTGGACGGCGCCACTCTCTGTTAACCGCTTCGGAGAGTTTGCAGTTGCTGGCCGAGAAATCGCGGTTCTCCCCGAATGCCGCTGTGTGCCTTCAGCAGCGGTCTCGTCTCTCTCGCATGCCGAGAAAGAGCGACTTCAGCCGGATGCTTTTCTCGGACGAGCGGCTTCTTCTGCGCACATCGCAAAGGAGCGGTTCTTGTCTTCTCCTTGTGTCCATGCATTCTGCACTACGCTTCTCTCTCATTCTTATGCCTTTCCGTTTATTCCTAGGGACATTTCGTTTTTCTCTGTTTTTCCGATGCTACACTTCAGCATTCTGTGAAGAACAGAGTGGAAGGGAAAAGCCCCTCTAATAAGGCAGCTAGAAGTTCCAGGAGCGACACACGTTGTGCTTTCAGAGAGGACGTTACAGAAAGTCGAGAGATGTGGATTCTTTCCTGCGGAGAAAAAACCCCCTGTTTTCAGGCAATGCAGTATGCAGAATTCACACGTTCTTGGCATCACAGTTCCGTTATTTCGCTCACGCACGTCTAAATCGGCTCTCTCTCTGTTAACCGCTTCGGAGAGTTTGCAGTTGCTGGTCGAGAAATCGCGGTTCTCCCCGAATGCCGCTGTGTGCCTTCAGCAGCGGTCTCGTCTCTCTCGCATGCCGAGAAAGAGCGACTTCAGCCGGATGCTTTTCTCGGACGAGCGGCTTCTTCTGCGCACATCGCAAAGGAGCGGTTCTTGTCTTCTCCTTGTGTCCATGCATTCTGCACTACGCTTCTCTCTCATTCTTATGCCTTTCCGTTTATTCCTAGGGACATTTCGTTTTTCTCTGTTTTTCCGATGCTACACTTCAGCATTCTGTGAAGAACAGAGTGGAAGGGAAAAGCCCCTCTAATAAGGCAGCTAGAAGTTCCAGGAGCGACACACGTTGTGCTTTCAGAGAGGACGTTACAGAAAGTCGAGAGATGTGGATTCTTTCCTGCGGAGAAAAAACCCCCTGTTTTCAGGCAATGCAGTATGCAGAATTCACACGTTCTTGGCATCACAGTTCCGTTATTTCGCTCACGCACGTCTAAATCGGCTCTCGCGTTGAACCGCTTCGGAGAGTTTGCAGTTGCTGGTCGAGAAATCGCGGTTCTCCCCGAATGCCGCTGTGTGCCTTCAGCAGCGGTCTCGTCTCTCTCGCATGCCGAGAAAGAGCGACTTCAGCCGGATGCTTTTCTCGGACGAGCGGCTTCTTCTGCGCACATCGCAAAGGAGCGGTTCTTGTCTTCTCCTTGTGTCCATGCATTCTGCACTACGCTTCTCTCTCATTCTTAACCATTGATTCCTAGGGACATTTCGTTTTTCTCTGTTTTTCCGATGCTACACTTCAGCATTCTGTGACGAACAGAGTGGAAGGGAAAAGCCCCTCTAATAAGGCAGCTAGAAGTTCCAGGAGCGACACACGTTGTGCTTTCAGAGAGGACGTTACAGAAAGTCGAGAGATGTGGATTCTTTCCTGCGGAGAAAAAACCCCCTGTTTTCAGGAAATGCAGTATTCTGAAATCGCACGTTCTCGGCATAGCAATTTCGCTATTTCGCTCTCGTGGGTGGACGGCGCCACTCTCTGTTAACCGCTTCGGAGAGTTTGCAGTTGCTGGCCGAGAAATCGCGGTTCTCCCCGAATGCCGCTGTGTGCCTTCAGCAGCGGTCTCGTCTCTCTCGCATGCCGAGAAAGAGCGACTTCAGCCGGCTGCTTTTCTCGGACGAGCGGCTTCTTCTGCGCACATCGCAAAGGAGCGGTTCTTGTCTTCTCCTTGTGTCCATGCATTCTGCACTACGCTTCTCTCTCATTCTTATGCCTTTCCGTTTATTCCTAGGGACATTTCGTTTTTCTCTGTTTTTCCGATGCTACACTTCAGCATTCTGTGAAGAACAGAGTGGAAGGGAAAAGCCCCTCTAATAAGGCAGCTAGAAGTTCCAGGAGCGACACACGTTGTGCTTTCAGAGAGGACGTTACAGAAAGTCGAGAGATGTGGATTCTTTCCTGCGGAGAAAAAACCCCCTGTTTTCAGGCAATGCAGTATGCAGAATTCACACGTTCTTGGCATCACAGTTCCGTTATTTCGCTCACGCACGTCTAAATCGGCTCTCGCGTTGAACCGCTTCGGAGAGTTTGCAGTTGCTGGTCGAGAAATCGCGGTTCTCCCCGAATGCCGCTGTGTGCCTTCAGCAGCGGTCTCGTCTCTCTCGCATGCCGAGAAAGAGCGACTTCAGCCAGATGCTTTTCTCGGACGAGCGGCTTCTTCTGCGCACATCGCAAAGGAGCGGTTTTTGTCTTCTCCTTGTGTCCATGCATTCTGCACTACGCTTCTCTCTCATTCTTAACCGTTGATTCCTAGGGACATTTCGTTTTTCTCTGTTTTTCCGATGCTACACTTCAGCATTCTGTGACGAACAGAGTGGAAGGGAAAAGCCCCTCTAATAAGGCAGCTAGAAGTTCAAGGAGCGACACACGTTGTGCTTTCAGAGAGGACGTTACAGAAAGTCGAGAGATGTGGATTCTTTCCTGCGGAGAAAAAACCCCCTGTTTTCAGGAAATGCAGTATTCTGAAATCGCACGTTCTCGGCATAGCAATTTCGCTATTTCGCTCTCGTGGGTGGACGGCGCCACTCTCTGTTAACCGCTTCGGAGAGTTTGCAGTTGCTGGCCGAGAAATCGCGGTTCTCCCCGAATGCCGCTGTGTGCCTTCAGCAGCGGT
Source organism: Phasianus colchicus (assembly GCF_987193195.1). Lineage (NCBI taxonomy): Eukaryota > Metazoa > Chordata > Aves > Galliformes > Phasianidae > Phasianus > Phasianus colchicus. The sequence continues at coordinate 150,263 of NC_143443.1, forward strand.
CTCGTCTCTCTCGCATGCCGAGAAAGAGCGACTTCAGCCGGATGCTTTTCTCGGACGAGCGGCTTCTTCTGCGCACATCGCAAAGGAGCGGTTCTTGTCTTCTCCTTGTGTCCATGCATTCTGCACTACGCTTCTCTCTCATTCTTATGCCTTTCCGTTTATTCCTAGGGACATTTCGTTTTTCTCTGTTTTTCCGATGCTACACTTCAGCATTCTGTGAAGAACAGAGTGGAAGGGAAAAGCCCCTCTAATAAGGCAGCTAGAAGTTTCAGGAGCGACACACGTTGTGCTTTCAGAGAGGACGTTACAGAAAGTCGAGAGATGTGGATTCTTTCCTGCGGAGAAAAAAACCCCTGTTTTCAGGCAATGCAGTATGCAGAATTCACACGTTCTTGGCATCACAGTTCCGTTATTTCGCTCACGCACGTCTAAATCGGCTCTCGCGTTGAACCGCTTCGGAGAGTTTGCAGTTGCTGGCCGAGAAATCGCGGTTCTCCCCGAATGCCGCTGTGTGCCTTCAGCAGCGGTCTCGTCTCTCTCGCATGCCGAGAAAGAGCGACTTCAGCCGGATGCTTTTCTCGGACGAGCGGCTTCTTCTGCGCACATCGCAAAGGAGCGGTTCTTGTCTTCTCCTTGTGTCCATGCATTCTGCACTACGCTTCTCTCTCATTCTTATGCCTTTCCGTTTATTCCTAGGGACATTTCGTTTTTCTCTGTTTTTCCGATGCTACACTTCAGCATTCTGTGAAGAACAGAGTGGAAGGGAAAAGCCCCTCTAATAAGGCAGCTAGAAGTTCCAGGAGCGACACACGTTGTGCTTTCAGAGAGGACGTTACAGAAAGTCGAGAGATGTGGATTCTTTCCTGCGGAGAAAAAACCCCCTGTTTTCAGGCAATGCAGTATGCAGAATTCACACGTTCTTGGCATCACAGTTCCGTTATTTCGCTCACGCACGTCTAAATCGGCTCTCGCGTTGAACCGCTTCGGAGAGTTTGCAGTTGCTGGTCGAGAAATCGCGGTTCTCCCCGAATGCCGCTGTGTGCCTTCAGCAGCGGTCTCGTCTCTCTCGCATGCCGAGAAAGAGCGACTTCAGCCGGCTGCTTTTCTCGGACGAGCGGCTTCTTCTGCGCACATCGCAAAGGAGCGGTTCTTGTCTTCTCCTTGTGTCCATGCATTCTGCACTACGCTTCTCTCTCATTCTTATGCCTTTCCGTTTATTCCTAGGGACATTTCGTTTTTCTCTGTTTTTCCGATGCTACACTTCAGCATTCTGTGACGAACAGAGTGGAAGGGAAAAGCCCCTCTAATAAGGCAGCTAGAAGTTCCAGGAGCGACACACGTTGTGCTTTCAGAGAGGACGTTACAGAAAGTCGAGAGATGTGGATTCTTTCCTGCGGAGAAAAAACCCCCTGTTTTCAGGAAATGCAGTATTCTGAAATCGCACGTTCTCGGCATAGCAATTTTGCTATTTCGCTCTCGTGGGTGGACGGCGCCACTCTCTGTTAACCGCTTCGGAGAGTTTGCAGTTGCTGGCCGAGAAATCGCGGTTCTCCCCGAATGCCGCTGTGTGCCTTCAGCAGCGGTCTCGTCTCTCTCGCATGCCGAGAAAGAGCGACTTCAGCCGGATGCTTTTCTCGGACGAGCGGCTTCTTCTGCGCACATCGCAAAGGAGCGGTTCTTGTCTTCTCCTTGTGTCCATGCATTCTGCACTACGCTTCTCTCTCATTCTTATGCCTTTCCGTTTATTCCTAGGGACATTTCGTTTTTCTCTGTTTTTCCGATGCTACACTTCAGCATTCTGTGAAGAACAGAGTGGAAGGGAAAAGCCCCTCTAATAAGGCAGCTAGAAGTTCCAGGAGCGACACACGTTGTGCTTTCAGAGAGGACGTTACAGAAAGTCGAGAGATGTGGATTCTTTCCTGCGGAGAAAAAACCCCCTGTTTTCAGGCAATGCAGTATGCAGAATTCACACGTTCTTGGCATCACAGTTCCGTTATTTCGCTCACGCACGTCTAAATCGGCTCTCGCGTTGAACCGCTTCGGAGAGTTTGCAGTTGCTGGTCGAGAAATCGCGGTTCTCCCCGAATGCCGCTGTGTGCCTTCAGCAGCGGTCTCGTCTCTCTCGCATGCCGAGAAAGAGCGACTTCAGCCAGATGCTTTTCTCGGACGAGCGGCTTCTTCTGCGCACATCGCAAAGGAGCGGTTCTTGTCTTCTCCTTGTGTCCATGCATTCTGCACTACGCTTCTCTCTCATTCTTAACCATTGATTCCTAGGGACATTTCGTTTTTCTCTGTTTTTCCGATGCTACACTTCAGCATTTTGTGACGAACAGAGTGGAAGGGAAAAGCCCCTCTAATAAGGCAGCTAGAAGTTCCAGGAGCGACACACGTTGTGCTTTCAGAGAGGACGTTACAGAAAGTCGAGAGATGTGGATTCTTTCCTGCGGAGAAAAAACCCCCTGTTTTCAGGAAATGCAGTATTCTGAAATCGCACGTTCTCGGCATAGCAATTTCGCTATTTCGCTCTCGTGGGTGGACGGCGCCACTCTCTGTTAACCGCTTCGGAGAGTTTGCAGTTGCTGGCCGAGAAATCGCGGTTCTCCCCGAATGCCGCTGTGTGCCTTCAGCAGCGGTCTCGTCTCTCTCGCATGCCGAGAAAGAGCGACTTCAGCCGGCTGCTTTTCTCGGACGAGCGGCTTCTTCTGCGCACATCGCAAAGGAGCGGTTCTTGTCTTCTCCTTGTGTCCATGCATTCTGCACTACGCTTCTCTCTCATTCTTATGCCTTTCCGTTTATTCCTAGGGACATTTCGTTTTTCTCTGTTTTTCCGATGCTACACTTCAGCATTCTGTGAAGAACAGAGTGGAAGGGAAAAGCCCCTCTAATAAGGCAGCTAGAAGTTCCAGGAGCGACACACGTTGTGCTTTCAGAGAGGACGTTACAGAAAGTCGAGAGATGTGGATTCTTTCCTGCGGAGAAAAAACCCCCTGTTTTCAGGCAATGCAGTATGCAGAATTCACACGTTCTTGGCATCACAGTTCCGTTATTTCGCTCACGCACGTCTAAATCGGCTCTCGCGTTGAACCGCTTCGGAGAGTTTGCAGTTGCTGGCCGAGAAATCGCGGTTCTCCCCGAATGCCGCTGTGTGCCTTCAGCAGCGGTCTCGTCTCTCTCGCATGCCGAGAAAGAGCGACTTCAGCCGGATGCTTTTCTCGGACGAGCGGCTTCTTCTGCGCACATCGCAAAGGAGCGGTTCTTGTCTTCTCCTTGTGTCCATGCATTCTGCACTACGCTTCTCTCTCATTCTTATGCCTTTCCGTTTATTCCTAGGGACATTTCGTTTTTCTCTGTTTTTCCGATGCTACACTTCAGCATTCTGTGAAGAACAGAGTGGAAGGGAAAAGCCCCTCTAATAAGGCAGCTAGAAGTTCCAGGAGCGACACACGTTGTGCTTTCAGAGAGGACGTTACAGAAAGTCGAGAGATGTGGATTCTTTCCTGCGGAGAAAAAACCCCCTGTTTTCAGGCAATGCAGTATGCAGAATTCACACGTTCTTGGCATCACAGTTCCGTTATTTCGCTCACGCACGTCTAAATCGGCTCTCTCTCTGTTAACCGCTTCGGAGAGTTTGCAGTTGCTGGTCGAGAAATCGCGGTTCTCCCCGAATGCCGCTGTGTGCCTTCAGCAGCGGTCTCGTCTCTCTCGCATGCCGAGAAAGAGCGACTTCAGCCGGATGCTTTTCTCGGACGAGCGGCTTCTTCTGCGCACATCGCAAAGGAGCGGTTCTTGTCTTCTCCTTGTGTCCATGCATTCTGCACTACGCTTCTCTCTCATTCTTATGCCTTTCCGTTTATTCCTAGGGACATTTCGTTTTTCTCTGTTTTTCCGATGCTACACTTCAGCATTCTGTGAAGAACAGAGTGGAAGGGAAAAGCCCCTCTAATAAGGCAGCTAGAAGTTCCAGGAGCGACACACGTTGTGCTTTCAGAGAGGACGTTACAGAAAGTCGAGAGATGTGGATTCTTTCCTGCGGAGAAAAAACCCCCTGTTTTCAGGAAATGCAGTATTCTGAAATCGCACGTTCTCGGCATAGCAATTTCGCTATTTCGCTCTCGTGGGTGGACGGCGCCACTCTCTGTTAACCGCTTCGGAGAGTTTGCAGTTGCTGGCCGAGAAATCGCGGTTCTCCCCGAATGCCGCTGTGTGCCTTCAGCAGCGGTCTCGTCTCTCTCGCATGCCGAGAAAGAGCGACTTCAGCCGGCTGCTTTTCTCGGACGAGCGGCTTCTTCTGCGCACATCGCAAAGGAGCGGTTCTTGTCTTCTCCTTGTGTCCATGCATTCTGCACTACGCTTCTCTCTCATTCTTATGCCTTTCCGTTTATTCCTAGGGACATTTCGTTTTTCTCTGTTTTTCCGATGCTACACTTCAGCATTCTGTGAAGAACAGAGTGGAAGGGAAAAGCCCCTCTAATAAGGCAGCTAGAAGTTCCAGGAGCGACACACGTTGTGCTTTCAGAGAGGACGTTACAGAAAGTCGAGAGATGTGGATTCTTTCCTGCGGAGAAAAAACCCCCTGTTTTCAGGCAATGCAGTATGCAGAATTCACACGTTCTTGGCATCACAGTTCCGTTATTTCGCTCACGCACGTCTAAATCGGCTCTCGCGTTGAACCGCTTCGGAGAGTTTGCAGTTGCTGGTCGAGAAATCGCGGTTCTCCCCGAATGCCGCTGTGTGCCTTCAGCAGCGGTCTCGTCTCTCTCGCATGCCGAGAAAGAGCGACTTCAGCCGGATGCTTTTCTCGGACGAGCGGCTTCTTCTGCGCACATCGCAAAGGAGCGGTTCTTGTCTTCTCCTTGTGTCCATGCATTCTGCACTACGCTTCTCTCTCATTCTTAACCCTTGATTCCTAGGGACATTTCGTTTTTCTCTGTTTTTCCGATGCTACACTTCAGCATTCTGTGACGAACAGAGTGGAAGGGAAAAGCCCCTCTAATAAGGCAGCTAGAAGTTCCAGGAGCGACACACGTTGTGCTTTCAGAGAGGACGTTACAGAAAGTCGAGAGATGTGGATTCTTTCCTGCGGAGAAAAAACCCCCTGTTTTCAGGAAATGCAGTATTCTGAAATCGCACGTTCTCGGCATAGCAATTTCGCTATTTCGCTCTCGTGGGTGGACGGCGCCACTCTCTGTTAACCGCTTCGGAGAGTTTGCAGTTGCTGGCCGAGAAATCGCGGTTCTCCCCGAATGCCGCTGTGTGCCTTCAGCAGCGGTCTCGTCTCTCTCGCATGCCGAGAAAGAGCGACTTCAGCCGGATGCTTTTCTCGGACGAGCGGCTTCTTCTGCGCACATCGCAAAGGAGCGGTTCTTGTCTTCTCCTTGTGTCCATGCATTCTGCACTACGCTTCTCTCTCATTCTTATGCCTTTCTGTTTATTCCTAGGGACATTTCGTTTTTCTCTGTTTTTCCGATGCTACACTTCAGCATTCTGTGAAGAACAGAGTGGAAGGGAAAAGCCCCTCTAATAAGGCAGCTAGAAGTTCCAGGAGAGACACACGTTGTGCTTTCAGAGAGGACGTTACAGAAAGTCGAGAGATGTGGATTCTTTCCTGCGGAGAAAAAACCCCCTGTTTTCAGGCAATGCAGTATGCAGAATTCACACGTTCTTGGCATCACAGTTCCGTTATTTCGCTCACGCACGTCTAAATCGGCTCTCGCGTTGAACCGCTTCGGAGAGTTTGCAGTTGCTGGCCGAGAAATCGCGGTTCTCCCCGAATGCCACTGTGTGCCTTCAGCAGCGGTCTCGTCTCTCTCGCATGCCGAGAAAGAGCGACTTCAGCCGGCTGCTTTTCTCGGACGAGCGGCTTCTTCTGCGCACATCGCAAAGGAGCGGTTCTTGTCTTCTCCTTGTGTCCATGCATTCTGCACTACGCTTCTCTCTCATTCTTATGCCTTTCCGTTTATTCCTAGGGACATTTCGTTTTTCTCTGTTTTTCCGATGCTACACTTCAGCATTCTGTGAAGAACAGAGTGGAAGGGAAAAGCCCCTCTAATAAGGCAGCTAGAAGTTCCAGGAGCGACACACGTTGTGCTTTCAGAGAGGACGTTACAGAAAGTCGAGAGATGTGGATTCTTTCCTGCGGAGAAAAAACCCCCTGTTTTCAGGCAATGCAGTATGCAGAATTCACACGTTCTTGGCATCACAGTTCCGTTATTTCGCTCACGCACGTCTAAATCGGCTCTCGCGTTGAACCGCTTCGGAGAGTTTGCAGTTGCTGGTCGAGAAATCGCGGTTCTCCCCGAATGCCGCTGTGTGCCTTCAGCAGCGGTCTCGTCTCTCTCGCATGCCGAGAAAGAGCGACTTCAGCCGGATGCTTTTCTCGGACGAGCGGCTTCTTCTGCGCACATCGCAAAGGAGCGGTTCTTGTCTTCTCCTTGTGTCCATGCATTCTGCACTACGCTTCTCTCTCATTCTTATGCCTTTCCATTTATTCCTAGGGACATTTCGTTTTTCTCTGTTTTTCCGATGCTACACTTCAGCATTCTGTGAAGAACAGAGTGGAAAGGAAAAGCCCCTCTAATAAGGCAGCTAGAAGTTCCAGGAGCGACACACGTTGTGCTTTCAGAGAGGACGTTACAGAAAGTCGAGAGATGTGGATTCTTTCCTGCGGAGAAAAAACCCCCTGTTTTCAGGAAATGCAGTATTCTGAAATCGCACGTTCTCGGCATAGCAATTTCGCTATTTCGCTCTCGTGGGTGGACGGCGCCACTCTCTGTTAACCGCTTCGGAGAGTTTGCAGTTGCTGGCCGAGAAATCGCGGTTCTCCCCGAATGCCGCTGTGTGCCTTCAGCAGCGGTCTCGTCTCTCTCGCATGCCGAGAAAGAGCGACTTCAGCCGGATGCTTTTCTCGGACGAGCGGCTTCTTCTGCGCACATCGCAAAGGAGCGGTTCTTGTCTTCTCCTTGTGTCCATGCATTCTGCACTACGCTTCTCTCTCATTCTTATGCCTTTCCGTTTATTCCTAGGGACATTTCGTTTTTCTCTGTTTTTCCGATGCTACACTTCAGCATTCTGTGAAGAACAGAGTGGAAGGGAAAAGCCCCTCTAATAAGGCAGCTAGAAGTTCCAGGAGCGACACACGTTGTGCTTTCAGAGAGGACGTTACAGAAAGTCGAGAGATGTGGATTCTTTCCTGCGGAGAAAAAACCCCCTGTTTTCAGGCAATGCAGTATGCAGAATTCACACGTTCTTGGCATCACAGTTCCGTTATTTCGCTCACGCACGTCTAAATCGGCTCTCGCGTTGAACCGCTTCGGAGAGTTTGCAGTTGCTGGTCGAGAAATCGCGGTTCTCCCCGAATGCCGCTGTGTGCCTTCAGCAGCGGTCTCGTCTCTCTCGCATGCCGAGAAAGAGCGACTTCAGCCGGCTGCTTTTCTCGGACGAGCGGCTTCTTCTGCGCACATCGCAAAGGAGCGGTTCTTGTCTTCTCCTTGTGTCCATGCATTCTGCACTACGCTTCTCTCTCATTCTTATGCCTTTCCGTTTATTCCTAGGGACATTTCGTTTTTCTCTGTTTTTCCGATGCTACACTTCAGCATTCTGTGAAGAACAGAGTGGAAGGGAAAAGCCCCTCTAATAAGGCAGCTAGAAGTTCCAGGAGCGACACACGTTGTGCTTTCAGAGAGGACGTTACAGAAAGTCGAGAGATGTGGATTCTTTCCGGCGGAGAAAAAAACCCCTGTTTTCAGGAAATGCAGTATTCTGAAATCGCACGTTCTCGGCATAGCAATTTCGCTATTTCGCTCTCGTGGGTGGACGGCGCCACTCTCTGTTAACCGCTTCGGAGAGTTTGCAGTTGCTGGCCGAGAAATCGCGGTTCTCCCCGAATGCCGCTGTGTGCCTTCAGCAGCGGTCTCGTCTCTCTCGCATGCCGAGAAAGAGCGACTTCAGCCGGATGCTTTTCTCGGACGAGCGGCTTCTTCTGCGCACATCGCAAAGGAGCGGTTCTTGTCTTCTCCTTGTGTCCATGCATTCTGCACTACGCTTCTCTCTCATTCTTATGCCTTTCCGTTTATTCCTAGGGACATTTCGTTTTTCTCTGTTTTTCCGATGCTACACTTCAGCATTCTGTGAAGAACAGAGTGGAAGGGAAAAGCCCCTCTAATAAGGCATGCTAGAAGTTCCAGGAGCGACACACGTTGTGCTTTCAGAGAGGACGTTACAGAAAGTCGAGAGATGTGGATTCTTTCCTGCGGAGAAAAAACCCCCTGTTTTCAGGCAATGCAGTATGCAGAATTCACACGTTCTTGGCATCACAGTTCCGTTATTTCGCTCACGCACGTCTAAATCGGCTCTCGCGTTGAACCGCTTCGGAGAGTTTGCAGTTGCTGGTCGAGAAATCGCGGTTCTCCCCGAATGCCACTGTGTGCCTTCAGCAGCGGTCTCGTCTCTCTCGCATGCCGAGAAAGAGCGACTTCAGCCGGCTGCTTTTCTCGGACGAGCGGCTTCTTCTGCGCACATCGCAAAGGAGCGGTTCTTGTCTTCTCCTTGTGTCCATGCATTCTGCACTACGCTTCTCTCTCATTCTTATGCCTTTCCGTTTATTCCTAGGGACATTTCGTTTTTCTCTGTTTTTCCGATGCTACACTTCAGCATTCTGTGAAGAACAGAGTGGAAGGGAAAAGCCCCTCTAATAAGGCAGCTAGAAGTTCCAGGAGCGACACACGTTGTGCTTTCAGAGAGGACGTTACAGAAAGTCGAGAGATGTGGATTCTTTCCTGCGGAGAAAAAACCCCCTGTTTTCAGGCAATGCAGTATGCAGAATTCACACGTTCTTGGCATCACAGTTCCGTTATTTCGCTCACGCACGTCTAAATCGGCTCTCGCGTTGAACCGCTTCGGAGAGTTTGCAGTTGCTGGTCGAGAAATCGCGGTTCTCCCCGAATGCCGCTGTGTGCCTTCAGCAGCGGTCTCGTCTCTCTCGCATGCCGAGAAAGAGCGACTTCAGCCGGATGCTTTTCTCGGACGAGCGGCTTCTTCTGCGCACATCGCAAACTAGCGGTTCTTGTCTTCTCCTTGTGTCCATGCATTCTGCACTACGCTTCTCTCTCATTCTTATGCCTTTCCATTTATTCCTAGGGACATTTCGTTTTTCTCTGTTTTTCCGATGCTACACTTCAGCATTCTGTGAAGAACAGAGTGGAAAGGAAAAGCCCCTCTAATAAGGCAGCTAGAAGTTCCAGGAGCGACACACGTTGTGCTTTCAGAGAGGACGTTACAGAAAGTCGAGAGATGTGGATTCTTTCCTGCGGAGAAAAAACCCCCTGTTTTCAGGAAATGCAGTATTCTGAAATCGCACGTTCTCGGCATAGCAATTTCGCTATTTCGCTCTCGTGGGTGGACGGCGCCACTCTGTTAACCGCTTCGGAGAGTTTGCAGTTGCTGGCCGAGAAATCGCGGTTCTCCCCGAATGCCGCTGTGTGCCTTCAGCAGCGGTCTCGTCTCTCTCGCATGCCGAGAAAGAGCGACTTCAGCCGGCTGCTTTTCTCGGACGAGCGGCTTCTTCTGCGCACATCGCAAAGGAGCGGTTCTTGTCTTCTCCTTGTGTCCATGCATTCTGCACTACGCTTCTCTCTCATTCTTATGCCTTTCCGTTTATTCCTAGGGACATTTCGTTTTTCTCTGTTTTTCCGATGCTACACTTCAGCATTCTGTGAAGAACAGAGTGGAAGGGAAAAGCCCCTCTAATAAGGCAGCTAGAAGTTCCAGGAGCGACACACGTTGTGCTTTCAGAGAGGACGTTACAGAAAGTCGAGAGATGTGGATTCTTTCCTGCGGAGAAAAAACCCCCTGTTTTCAGGCAATGCAGTATGCAGAATTCACACGTTCTTGGCATCACAGTTCCGTTATTTCGCTCACGCACGTCTAAATCGGCTCTCGCGTTGAACCGCTTCGGAGAGTTTGCAGTTGCTGGTCGAGAAATCGCGGTTCTCCCCGAATGCCGCTGTGTGCCTTCAGCAGCGGTCTCGTCTCTCTCGCATGCCGAGAAAGAGCGACTTCAGCCGGATGCTTTTCTCGGACGAGCGGCTTCTTCTGCGCACATCGCAAAGGAGCGGTTCTTGTCTTCTCCTTGTGTCCATGCATTCTGCACTACGCTTCTCTCTCATTCTTAACCCTTGATTCCTAGGGACATTTCGTTTTTCTCTGTTTTTCCGATGCTACACTTCAGCATTCTGTGAAGAACAGAGTGGAAGGGAAAAGCCCCTCTAATAAGGCAGCTAGAAGTTCCAGGAGCGACACACGTTGTGCTTTCAGAGAGGACGTTACAGAAAGTCGAGAGATGTGGATTCTTTCCTGCGGAGAAAAAAACCCCTGTTTTCAGGAAATGCAGTATTCTGAAATCGCACGTTCTCGGCATAGCAATTTCGCTATTTCGCTCTCGTGGGTGGACGGCGCCACTCTCTGTTAACCGCTTCGGAGAGTTTGCAGTTGCTGGCCGAGAAATCGCGGTTCTCCCCGAATGCCGCTGTGTGCCTTCAGCAGCGGTCTCGTCTCTCTCGCATGCCGAGAAAGAGCGACTTCAGCCGGCTGCTTTTCTCGGACGAGCGGCTTCTTCTGCGCACATCGCAAAGGAGCGGTTCTTGTCTTCTCCTTGTGTCCATGCATTCTGCACTACGCTTCTCTCTCATTCTTATGCCTTTCCGTTTATTCCTAGGGACATTTCGTTTTTCTCTGTTTTTCCGATGCTACACTTCAGCATTCTGTGAAGAACAGAGTGGAAGGGAAAAGCCCCTCTAATAAGGCAGCTAGAAGTTCCAGGAGCGACACACGTTGTGCTTTCAGAGAGGACGTTACAGAAAGTCGAGAGATGTGGATTCTTTCCTGCGGAGAAAAAAACCCCTGTTTTCAGGAAATGCAGTATTCTGAAATCGCACGTTCTCGGCATAGCAATTTCGCTATTTCGCTCTCGTGGGTGGACGGCGCCACTCTCTGTTAACCGCTTCGGAGAGTTTGCAGTTGCTGGCCGAGAAATCGCGGTTCTCCCCGAATGCCGCTGTGTGCCTTCAGCAGCGGTCTCGTCTCTCTCGCATGCCGAGAAAGAGCGACTTCAGCCGGATGCTTTTCTCGGACGAGCGGATTCTTCTGCGCACATCGCAAAGGAGCGGTTCTTGTCTTCTCCTTGTGTCCATGCATTCTGCACTACGCTTCTCTCTCATTCTTATGCCTTTCCGTTTATTCCTAGGGACATTTCGTTTTTCTCTGTTTTTCCGATGCTACACTTCAGCATTCTGTGAAGAACAGAGTGGAAGGGAAAAGCCCCTCTAATAAGGCATGCTAGAAGTTCCAGGAGCGACACACGTTGTGCTTTCAGAGAGGACGTTACAGAAAGTCGAGAGATGTGGATTCTTTCCTGCGGAGAAAAAACCCCCTGTTTTCAGGCAATGCAGTATGCAGAATTCACACGTTCTTGGCATCACAGTTCCGTTATTTCGCTCACGCACGTCTAAATCGGCTCTCGCGTTGAACCGCTTCGGAGAGTTTGCAGTTGCTGGTCGAGAAATCGCGGTTCTCCCCGAATGCCGCTGTGTGCCTTCAGCAGCGGTCTCGTCTCTCTCGCATGCCGAGAAAGAGCGACTTCAGCCGGATGCTTTTCTCGGACGAGCGGCTTCTTCTGCGCACATCGCAAAGGAGCGGTTCTTGTCTTCTCCTTGTGTCCATGCATTCTGCACTACGCTTCTCTCTCATTCTTATGCCTTTCCGTTTATTCCTAGGGACATTTCGTTTTTCTCTGTTTTTCCGATGCTACACTTCAGCATTCTGTGACGAACAGAGTGGAAGGGAAAAGCCCCTCTAATAAGGCAGCTAGAAGTTCCAGGAGCGACACACGTTGTGCTTTCAGAGAGGACGTTACAGAAAGTCGAGAGATGTGGATTCTTTCCTGCGGAGAAAAAACCCCCTGTTTTCAGGAAATGCAGTATTCTGAAATCGCACGTTCTCGGCATAGCAATTTCGCTATTTCGCTCTCGTGGGTGGACGGCGCCACTCTCTGTTAACCGCTTCGGAGAGTTTGCAGTTGCTGGCCGAGAAATCGCGGTTCTCCCCGAATGCCGCTGTGTGCCTTCAGCAGCGGTCTCGTCTCTCTCGCATGCCGAGAAAGAGCGACTTCAGCTGGATGCTTTTCTCGGACGAGCGGCTTCTTCTGCGCACATCGCAAAGGAGCAGTTCTTGTCTTCTCCTTGTGTCCATGCATTCTGCACTACGCTTCTCTCTCATTCTTATGCCTTTCCGTTTATTCCTAGGGACATTTCGTTTTTCTCTGTTTTTCCGATGCTACACTTCAGCATTCTGTGAAGAACAGAGTGGAAGGGAAAAGCCCCTCTAATAAGGCAGCTAGAAGTTCCAGGAGCGACACACGTTGTGCTTTCAGAGAGGACGTTACAGAAAGTCGAGAGATGTGGATTCTTTCCTGCGGAGAAAAAACCCCCTGTTTTCAGGAAATGCAGTATTCTGAAATCGCACGTTCTCGGCATAGCAATTTCGCTATTTCGCTCTCGTGGGTGGACGGCGCCACTCTCTGTTAACCGCTTCGGAGAGTTTGCAGTTGCTGGCCGAGAAATCGCGGTTCTCCCCGAATGCCGCTGTGTGCCTTCAGCAGCGGTCTCGTCTCTCTCGCATGCCGAGAAAGAGCGACTTCAGCCGGCTGCTTTTCTCGGACGAGCGGCTTCTTCTGCGCACATCGCAAAGGAGCGGTTCTTGTCTTCTCCTTGTGTCCATGCATTCTGCACTACGCTTCTCTCTCATTCTTATGCCTTTCCGTTTATTCCTAGGGACATTTCGTTTTTCTCTGTTTTTCCGATGCTACACTTCAGCATTCTGTGAAGAACAGAGTGGAAGGGAAAAGCCCCTCTAATAAGGCAGCTAGAAGTTCCAGGAGCGACACACGTTGTGCTTTCAGAGAGGACGTTACAGAAAGTCGAGAGATGTGGATTCTTTCCTGCGGAGAAAAAACCCCCTGTTTTCAGGCAATGCAGTATGCAGAATTCACACGTTCTTGGCATCACAGTTCCGTTATTTCGCTCACGCACGTCTAAATCGGCTCTCGCGTTGAACCGCTTCGGAGAGTTTGCAGTTGCTGGTCGAGAAATCGCGGTTCTCCCCGAATGCCGCTGTGTGCCTTCAGCAGCGGTCTCGTCTCTCTCGCATGCCGAGAAAGAGCGACTTCAGCCGGCTGCTTTTCTCGGACGAGCGGCTTCTTCTGCGCACATCGCAAAGGAGCGGTTCTTGTCTTCTCCTTGTGTCCATGCATTCTGCACTACGCTTCTCTCTCATTCTTATGCCTTTCCGTTTATTCCTAGGGACATTTCGTTTTTCTCTGTTTTTCCGATGCTACACTTCAGCATTCTGTGAAGAACAGAGTGGAAGGGAAAAGCCCCTCTAATAAGGCAGCTAGAAGTTCCAGGAGCGACACACGTTGTGCTTTCAGAGAGGACGTTACAGAAAGTCGAGAGATGTGGATTCTTTCCTGCGGAGAAAAAAAACCCTGTTTTCAGGAAATGCAGTATTCTGAAATCGCACGTTCTCGGCATAGCAATTTCGCTATTTCGCTCTCGTGGGTGGACGGCGCCACTCTCTGTTAACCGCTTCGGAGAGTTTGCAGTTGCTGGCCGAGAAATCGCGGTTCTCCCCGAATGCCGCTGTGTGCCTTCAGCAGCGGTCTCGTCTCTCTCGCATGCCGAGAAAGAGCGACTTCAGCCGGATGCTTTTCTCGGACGAGCGGCTTCTTCTGCGCACATCGCAAAGGAGCGGTTCTTGTCTTCTCCTTGTGTCCATGCATTCTGCACTACGCTTCTCTCTCATTCTTATGCCTTTCCGTTTATTCCTAGGGACATTTCGTTTTTCTCTGTTTTTCCGATGCTACACTTCAGCATTCTGTGAAGAACAGAGTGGAAGGGAAAAGCCCCTCTAATAAGGCATGCTAGAAGTTCCAGGAGCGACACACGTTGTGCTTTCAGAGAGGACGTTACAGAAAGTCGAGAGATGTGGATTCTTTCCTGCGGAGAAAAAACCCCCTGTTTTCAGGCAATGCAGTATGCAGAATTCACACGTTCTTGGCATCACAGTTCCGTTATTTCGCTCACGCACGTCTAAATCGGCTCTCGCGTTGAACCGCTTCGGAGAGTTTGCAGTTGCTGGTCGAGAAATCGCGGTTCTCCCCGAATGCCGCTGTGTGCCTTCAGCAGCGGTCTCGTCTCTCTCGCATGCCGAGAAAGAGCGACTTCAGCCGGCTGCTTTTCTCGGACGAGCGGCTTCTTCTGCGCACATCGCAAAGGAGCGGTTCTTGTCTTCTCCTTGTGTCCATGCATTCTGCACTACGCTTCTCTCTCATTCTTATGCCTTTCCGTTTATTCCTAGGGACATTTCGTTTTTCTCTGTTTTTCCGATGCTACACTTCAGCATTCTGTGACGAACAGAGTGGAAGGGAAAAGCCCCTCTAATAAGGCAGCTAGAAGTTCCAGGAGCGACACACGTTGTGCTTTCAGAGAGGACGTTACAGAAAGTCGAGAGATGTGGATTCTTTCCTGCGGAGAAAAAACCCCCTGTTTTCAGGAAATGCAGTATTCTGAAATCGCACGTTCTCGGCATAGCAATTTCGCTATTTCGCTCTCGTGGGTGGACGGCGCCACTCTCTGTTAACCGCTTCGGAGAGTTTGCAGTTGCTGGCCGAGAAATCGCGGTTCTCCCCGAATGCCGCTGTGTGCCTTCAGCAGCGGTCTCGTCTCTCTCGCATGCCGAGAAAGAGCGACTTCAGCTGGATGCTTTTCTCGGACGAGCGGCTTCTTCTGCGCACATCGCAAAGGAGCGGTTCTTGTCTTCTCCTTGTGTCCATGCATTCTGCACTACGCTTCTCTCTCATTCTTATGCCTTTCCGTTTATTCCTAGGGACATTTCGTTTTTCTCTGTTTTTCCGATGCTACACTTCAGCATTCTGTGAAGAACAGAGTGGAAGGGAAAAGCCCCTCTAATAAGGCAGCTAGAAGTTCCAGGAGCGACACACGTTGTGCTTTCAGAGAGGACGTTACAGAAAGTCGAGAGATGTGGATTCTTTCCTGCGGAGAAAAAACCCCCTGTTTTCAGGAAATGCAGTATTCTGAAATCGCACGTTCTCGGCATAGCAATTTCGCTATTTCGCTCTCGTGGGTGGACGGCGCCACTCTCTGTTAACCGCTTCGGAGAGTTTGCAGTTGCTGGCCGAGAAATCGCGGTTCTCCCCGAATGCCGCTGTGTGCCTTCAGCAGCGGTCTCGTCTCTCTCGCATGCCGAGAAAGAGCGACTTCAGCCGGCTGCTTTTCTCGGACGAGCGGCTTCTTCTGCGCACATCGCAAAGGAGCGGTTCTTGTCTTCTCCTTGTGTCCATGCATTCTGCACTACGCTTCTCTCTCATTCTTATGCCTTTCCGTTTATTCCTAGGGACATTTCGTTTTTCTCTGTTTTTCCGATGCTACACTTCAGCATTCTGTGAAGAACAGAGTGGAAGGGAAAAGCCCCTCTAATAAGGCAGCTAGAAGTTCCAGGAGCGACACACGTTGTGCTTTCAGAGAGGACGTTACAGAAAGTCGAGAGATGTGGATTCTTTCCTGCGGAGAAAAAACCCCCTGTTTTCAGGCAATGCAGTATGCAGAATTCACACGTTCTTGGCATCACAGTTCCGTTATTTCGCTCACGCACGTCTAAATCGGCTCTCGCGTTGAACCGCTTCGGAGAGTTTGCAGTTGCTGGTCGAGAAATCGCGGTTCTCCCCGAATGCCGCTGTGTGCCTTCAGCAGCGGTCTCGTCTCTCTCGCATGCCGAGAAAGAGCGACTTCAGCCGGCTGCTTTTCTCGGACGAGCGGCTTCTTCTGCGCACATCGCAAAGGAGCGGTTCTTGTCTTCTCCTTGTGTCCATGCATTCTGCACTACGCTTCTCTCTCATTCTTATGCCTTTCCGTTTATTCCTAGGGACATTTCGTTTTTCTCTGTTTTTCCGATGCTACACTTCAGCATTCTGTGACGAACAGAGTGGAAGGGAAAAGCCCCTCTAATAAGGCAGCTAGAAGTTCCAGGAGCGACACACGTTGTGCTTTCAGAGAGGACGTTACAGAAAGTCGAGAGATGTGGATTCTTTCCTGCGGAGAAAAAACCCCCTGTTTTCAGGAAATGCAGTATTCTGAAATCGCACGTTCTCGGCATAGCAATTTCGCTATTTCGCTCTCGTGGGTGGACGGCGCCACTCTCTGTTAACCGCTTCGGAGAGTTTGCAGTTGCTGGCCGAGAAATCGCGGTTCTCCCCGAATGCCGCTGTGTGCCTTCAGCAGCGGTCTCGTCTCTCTCGCATGCCGAGAAAGAGCGACTTCAGCTGGATGCTTTTCTCGGACGAGCGGCTTCTTCTGCGCACATCGCAAAGGAGCGGTTCTTGTCTTCTCCTTGTGTCCATGCATTCTGCACTACGCTTCTCTCTCATTCTTATGCCTTTCCGTTTATTCCTAGGGACATTTCGTTTTTCTCTGTTTTTCCGATGCTACACTTCAGCATTCTGTGAAGAACAGAGTGGAAGGGAAAAGCCCCTCTAATAAGGCAGCTAGAAGTTCCAGGAGCGACACACGTTGTGCTTTCAGAGAGGACGTTACAGAAAGTCGAGAGATGTGGATTCTTTCCTGCGGAGAAAAAACCCCCTGTTTTCAGGAAATGCAGTATTCTGAAATCGCACGTTCTCGGCATAGCAATTTCGCTATTTCGCTCTCGTGGGTGGACGGCGCCACTCTCTGTTAACCGCTTCGGAGAGTTTGCAGTTGCTGGCCGAGAAATCGCGGTTCTCCCCGAATGCCGCTGTGTGCCTTCAGCAGCGGTCTCGTCTCTCTCGCATGCCGAGAAAGAGCGACTTCAGCCGGCTGCTTTTCTCGGACGAGCGGCTTCTTCTGCGCACATCGCAAAGGAGCGGTTCTTGTCTTCTCCTTGTGTCCATGCATTCTGCACTACGCTTCTCTCTCATTCTTATGCCTTTCCGTTTATTCCTAGGGACATTTCGTTTTTCTCTGTTTTTCCGATGCTACACTTCAGCATTCTGTGAAGAACAGAGTGGAAGGGAAAAGCCCCTCTAATAAGGCAGCTAGAAGTTCCAGGAGCGACACACGTTGTGCTTTCAGAGAGGACGTTACAGAAAGTCGAGAGATGTGGATTCTTTCCTGCGGAGAAAAAACCCCCTGTTTTCAGGCAATGCAGTATGCAGAATTCACACGTTCTTGGCATCACAGTTCCGTTATTTCGCTCACGCACGTCTAAATCGGCTCTCGCGTTGAACCGCTTCGGAGAGTTTGCAGTTGCTGGTCGAGAAATCGCGGTTCTCCCCGAATGCCGCTGTGTGCCTTCAGCAGCGGTCTCGTCTCTCTCGCATGCCGAGAAAGAGCGACTTCAGCCGGCTGCTTTTCTCGGACGAGCGGCTTCTTCTGCGCACATCGCAAAGGAGCGGTTCTTGTCTTCTCCTTGTGTCCATGCATTCTGCACTACGCTTCTCTCTCATTCTTATGCCTTTCCGTTTATTCCTAGGGACATTTCGTTTTTCTCTGTTTTTCCGATGCTACACTTCAGCATTCTGTGAAGAACAGAGTGGAAGGGAAAAGCCCCTCTAATAAGGCAGCTAGAAGTTCCAGGAGCGACACACGTTGTGCTTTCAGAGAGGACGTTACAGAAAGTCGAGAGATGTGGATTCTTTCCTGCGGAGAAAAAACCCCCTGTTTTCAGGCAATGCAGTATGCAGAATTCACACGTTCTTGGCATCACAGTTCCGTTATTTCGCTCACGCACGTCTAAATCGGCTCTCGCGTTGAACCGCTTCGGAGAGTTTGCAGTTGCTGGTCGAGAAATCGCGGTTCTCCCCGAATGCCGCTGTGTGCCTTCAGCAGCGGTCTCGTCTCTCTCGCATGCCGAGAAAGAGCGACTTCAGCCGGCTGCTTTTCTCGGACGAGCGGCTTCTTCTGCGCACATCGCAAAGGAGCGGTTCTTGTCTTCTCCTTGTGTCCATGCATTCTGCACTACGCTTCTCTCTCATTCTTATGCCTTTCCATTTATTCCTAGGGACATTTCGTTTTTCTCTGTTTTTCCGATGCTACACTTCAGCATTCTGTGAAGAACAGAGTGGAAAGGAAAAGCCCCTCTAATAAGGCAGCTAGAAGTTCCAGGAGCGACACACGTTGTGCTTTCAGAGAGGACGTTACAGAAAGTCGAGAGATGTGGATTCTTTCCTGCGGAGAAAAAACCCCCTGTTTTCAGGCAATGCAGTATGCAGAATTCACACGTTCTTGGCATCACAGTTCCGTTATTTCGCTCACGCACGTCTAAATCGGCTCTCGCGTTGAACCGCTTCGGAGAGTTTGCAGTTGCTGGTCGAGAAATCGCGGTTCTCCCCGAATGCCGCTGTGTGCCTTCAGCAGCGGTCTCGTCTCTCTCGCATGCCGAGAAAGAGCGACTTCAGCCGGCTGCTTTTCTCGGACGAGCGGCTTCTTCTGCGCACATCGCAAAGGAGCGGTTCTTGTCTTCTCCTTGTGTCCATGCATTCTGCACTACGCTTCTCTCTCATTCTTATGCCTTTCCGTTTATTCCTAGGGACATTTCGTTTTTCTCTGTTTTTCCGATGCTACACTTCAGCATTCTGTGACGAACAGAGTGGAAGGGAAAAGCCCCTCTAATAAGGCAGCTAGAAGTTCCAGGAGCGACACACGTTGTGCTTTCAGAGAGGACGTTACAGAAAGTCGAGAGATGTGGATTCTTTCCTGCGGAGAAAAAAAACCCTGTTTTCAGGAAATGCAGTATTCTGAAATCGCACGTTCTCGGCATAGCAATTTCGCTATTTCGCTCTCGTGGGTGGACGGCGCCACTCTCTGTTAACCGCTTCGGAGAGTTTGCAGTTGCTGGCCGAGAAATCGCGGTTCTCCCCGAATGCCGCTGTGTGCCTTCAGCAGCGGTCTCGTCTCTCTCGCATGCCGAGAAAGAGCGACTTCAGCCGGCTGCTTTTCTCGGACGAGCGGCTTCTTCTGCGCACATCGCAAAGGAGCGGTTCTTGTCTTCTCCTTGTGTCCATGCATTCTGCACTACGCTTCTCTCTCATTCTTATGCCTTTCCGTTTATTCCTAGGGACATTTCGTTTTTCTCTGTTTTTCCGATGCTACACTTCAGCATTCTGTGAAGAACAGAGTGGAAGGGAAAAGCCCCTCTAATAAGGCAGCTAGAAGTTCCAGGAGCGACACACGTTGTGCTTTCAGAGAGGACGTTACAGAAAGTCGAGAGATGTGGATTCTTTCCTGCGGAGAAAAAACCCCCTGTTTTCAGGCAATGCAGTATGCAGAATTCACACGTTCTTGGCATCACAGTTCCGTTATTTCGCTCACGCACGTCTAAATCGGCTCTCGCGTTGAACCGCTTCGGAGAGTTTGCAGTTGCTGGTCGAGAAATCGCGGTTCTCCCCGAATGCCGCTGTGTGCCTTCAGCAGCGGTCTCGTCTCTCTCGCATGCCGAGAAAGAGCGACTTCAGCCGGCTGCTTTTCTCGGACGAGCGGCTTCTTCTGCGCACATCGCAAAGGAGCGGTTCTTGTCTTCTCCTTGTGTCCATGCATTCTGCACTACGCTTCTCTCTCATTCTTATGCCTTTCCGTTTATTCCTAGGGACATTTCGTTTTTCTCTGTTTTTCCGATGCTACACTTCAGCATTCTGTGAAGAACAGAGTGGAAGGGAAAAGCCCCTCTAATAAGGCAGCTAGAAGTTCCAGGAGCGACACACGTTGTGCTTTCAGAGAGGACGTTACAGAAAGTCGAGAGATGTGGATTCTTTCCTGCGGAGAAAAAACCCCCTGTTTTCAGGCAATGCAGTATGCAGAATTCACACGTTCTTGGCATCACAGTTCCGTTATTTCGCTCACGCACGTCTAAATCGGCTCTCGCGTTGAACCGCTTCGGAGAGTTTGCAGTTGCTGGTCGAGAAATCGCGGTTCTCCCCGAATGCCGCTGTGTGCCTTCAGCAGCGGTCTCGTCTCTCTCGCATGCCGAGAAAGAGCGACTTCAGCCGGATGCTTTTCTCGGACGAGCGGCTTCTTCTGCGCACATCGCAAAGGAGCGGTTCTTGTCTTCTCCTTGTGTCCATGCATTCTGCACTACGCTTCTCTCTCATTCTTATGCCTTTCCATTTATTCCTAGGGACATTTCGTTTTTCTCTGTTTTTCCGATGCTACACTTCAGCATTCTGTGAAGAACAGAGTGGAAAGGAAAAGCCCCTCTAATAAGGCAGCTAGAAGTTCCAGGAGCGACACACGTTGTGCTTTCAGAGAGGACGTTACAGAAAGTCGAGAGATGTGGATTCTTTCCTGCGGAGAAAAAACCCCCTGTTTTCAGGCAATGCAGTATGCAGAATTCACACGTTCTTGGCATCACAGTTCCGTTATTTCGCTCACGCACGTCTAAATCGGCTCTCGCGTTGAACCGCTTCGGAGAGTTTGCAGTTGCTGGTCGAGAAATCGCGGTTCTCCCCGAATGCCGCTGTGTGCCTTCAGCAGCGGTCTCGTCTCTCTCGCATGCCGAGAAAGAGCGACTTCAGCCGGCTGCTTTTCTCGGACGAGCGGCTTCTTCTGCGCACATCGCAAAGGAGCGGTTCTTGTCTTCTCCTTGTGTCCATGCATTCTGCACTACGCTTCTCTCTCATTCTTATGCCTTTCCGTTTATTCCTAGGGACATTTCGTTTTTCTCTGTTTTTCCGATGCTACACTTCAGCATTCTGTGACGAACAGAGTGGAAGGGAAAAGCCCCTCTAATAAGGCAGCTAGAAGTTCCAGGAGCGACACACGTTGTGCTTTCAGAGAGGACGTTACAGAAAGTCGAGAGATGTGGATTCTTTCCTGCGGAGAAAAAAAACCCTGTTTTCAGGAAATGCAGTATTCTGAAATCGCACGTTCTCGGCATAGCAATTTCGCTATTTCGCTCTCGTGGGTGGACGGCGCCACTCTCTGTTAACCGCTTCGGAGAGTTTGCAGTTGCTGGCCGAGAAATCGCGGTTCTCCCCGAATGCCGCTGTGTGCCTTCAGCAGCGGTCTCGTCTCTCTCGCATGCCGAGAAAGAGCGACTTCAGCTGGATGCTTTTCTCGGACGAGCGGCTTCTTCTGCGCACATCGCAAAGGAGCGGTTCTTGTCTTCTCCTTGTGTCCATGCATTCTGCACTACGCTTCTCTCTCATTCTTATGCCTTTCCGTTTATTCCTAGGGACATTTCGTTTTTCTCTGTTTTTCCGATGCTACACTTCAGCATTCTGTGAAGAACAGAGTGGAAGGGAAAAGCCCCTCTAATAAGGCAGCTAGAAGTTCCAGGAGCGACACACGTTGTGCTTTCAGAGAGGACGTTACAGAAAGTCGAGAGATGTGGATTCTTTCCTGCGGAGAAAAAAACCCCTGTTTTCAGGAAATGCAGTATTCTGAAATCGCACGTTCTCGGCATAGCAATTTCGCTATTTCGCTCTCGTGGGTGGACGGCGCCACTCTCTGTTAACCGCTTCGGAGAGTTTGCAGTTGCTGGCCGAGAAATCGCGGTTCTCCCCGAATGCCGCTGTGTGCCTTCAGCAGCGGTCTCGTCTCTCTCGCATGCCGAGAAAGAGCGACTTCAGCCGGCTGCTTTTCTCGGACGAGCGGCTTCTTCTGCGCACATCGCAAAGGAGCGGTTCTTGTCTTCTCCTTGTGTCCATGCATTCTGCACTACGCTTCTCTCTCATTCTTATGCCTTTCCGTTTATTCCTAGGGACATTTCGTTTTTCTCTGTTTTTCCGATGCTACACTTCAGCATTCTGTGAAGAAGAGAGTGGAAGGGAAAAGCCCCTCTAATAAGGCAGCTAGAAGTTCCAGGAGCGACACACGTTGTGCTTTCAGAGAGGACGTTACAGAAAGTCGAGAGATGTGGATTCTTTCCTGCGGAGAAAAAACCCCCTGTTTTCAGGCAATGCAGTATGCAGAATTCACACGTTCTTGGCATCACAGTTCCGTTATTTCGCTCACGCACGTCTAAATCGGCTCTCGCGTTGAACCGCTTCGGAGAGTTTGCAGTTGCTGGTCGAGAAATCGCGGTTCTCCCCGAATGCCGCTGTGTGCCTTCAGCAGCGGTCTCGTCTCTCTCGCATGCCGAGAAAGAGCGACTTCAGCCGGCTGCTTTTCTCGGACGAGCGGCTTCTTCTGCGCACATCGCAAAGGAGCGGTTCTTGTCTTCTCCTTGTGTCCATGCATTCTGCACTACGCTTCTCTCTCATTCTTATGCCTTTCCGTTTATTCCTAGGGACATTTCGTTTTTCTCTGTTTTTCCGATGCTACACTTCAGCATTCTGTGAAGAACAGAGTGGAAGGGAAAAGCCCCTCTAATAAGGCAGCTAGAAGTTCCAGGAGCGACACACGTTGTGCTTTCAGAGAGGACGTTACAGAAAGTCGAGAGATGTGGATTCTTTCCTGCGGAGAAAAAACCCCCTGTTTTCAGGCAATGCAGTATGCAGAATTCACACGTTCTTGGCATCACAGTTCCGTTATTTCGCTCACGCACGTCTAAATCGGCTCTCGCGTTGAACCGCTTCGGAGAGTTTGCAGTTGCTGGTCGAGAAATCGCGGTTCTCCCCGAATGCCGCTGTGTGCCTTCAGCAGCGGTCTCGTCTCTCTCGCATGCCGAGAAAGAGCGACTTCAGCCGGATGCTTTTCTCGGACGAGCGGCTTCTTCTGCGCACATCGCAAAGGAGCGGTTCTTGTCTTCTCCTTGTGTCCATGCATTCTGCACTACGCTTCTCTCTCATTCTTATGCCTTTCCATTTATTCCTAGGGACATTTCGTTTTTCTCTGTTTTTCCGATGCTACACTTCAGCATTCTGTGAAGAACAGAGTGGAAAGGAAAAGCCCCTCTAATAAGGCAGCTAGAAGTTCCAGGAGCGACACACGTTGTGCTTTCAGAGAGGACGTTACAGAAAGTCGAGAGATGTGGATTCTTTCCTGCGGAGAAAAAACCCCCTGTTTTCAGGCAATGCAGTATGCAGAATTCACACGTTCTTGGCATCACAGTTCCGTTATTTCGCTCACGCACGTCTAAATCGGCTCTCGCGTTGAACCGCTTCGGAGAGTTTGCAGTTGCTGGTCGAGAAATCGCGGTTCTCCCCGAATGCCGCTGTGTGCCTTCAGCAGCGGTCTCGTCTCTCTCGCATGCCGAGAAAGAGCGACTTCAGCCGGCTGCTTTTCTCGGACGAGCGGCTTCTTCTGCGCACATCGCAAAGGAGCGGTTCTTGTCTTCTCCTTGTGTCCATGCATTCTGCACTACGCTTCTCTCTCATTCTTATGCCTTTCCGTTTATTCCTAGGGACATTTCGTTTTTCTCTGTTTTTCCGATGCTACACTTCAGCATTCTGTGACGAACAGAGTGGAAGGGAAAAGCCCCTCTAATAAGGCAGCTAGAAGTTCCAGGAGCGACACACGTTGTGCTTTCAGAGAGGACGTTACAGAAAGTCGAGAGATGTGGATTCTTTCCTGCGGAGAAAAAAAACCCTGTTTTCAGGAAATGCAGTATTCTGAAATCGCACGTTCTCGGCATAGCAATTTCGCTATTTCGCTCTCGTGGGTGGACGGCGCCACTCTCTGTTAACCGCTTCGGAGAGTTTGCAGTTGCTGGCCGAGAAATCGCGGTTCTCCCCGAATGCCGCTGTGTGCCTTCAGCAGCGGTCTCGTCTCTCTCGCATGCCGAGAAAGAGCGACTTCAGCTGGATGCTTTTCTCGGACGAGCGGCTTCTTCTGCGCACATCGCAAAGGAGCGGTTCTTGTCTTCTCCTTGTGTCCATGCATTCTGCACTACGCTTCTCTCTCATTCTTATGCCTTTCCGTTTATTCCTAGGGACATTTCGTTTTTCTCTGTTTTTCCGATGCTACACTTCAGCATTCTGTGAAGAACAGAGTGGAAGGGAAAAGCCCCTCTAATAAGGCAGCTAGAAGTTCCAGGAGCGACACACGTTGTGCTTTCAGAGAGGACGTTACAGAAAGTCGAGAGATGTGGATTCTTTCCTGCGGAGAAAAAAACCCCTGTTTTCAGGAAATGCAGTATTCTGAAATCGCACGTTCTCGGCATAGCAATTTCGCTATTTCGCTCTCGTGGGTGGACGGCGCCACTCTCTGTTAACCGCTTCGGAGAGTTTGCAGTTGCTGGCCGAGAAATCGCGGTTCTCCCCGAATGCCGCTGTGTGCCTTCAGCAGCGGTCTCGTCTCTCTCGCATGCCGAGAAAGAGCGACTTCAGCCGGCTGCTTTTCTCGGACGAGCGGCTTCTTCTGCGCACATCGCAAAGGAGCGGTTCTTGTCTTCTCCTTGTGTCCATGCATTCTGCACTACGCTTCTCTCTCATTCTTATGCCTTTCCGTTTATTCCTAGGGACATTTCGTTTTTCTCTGTTTTTCCGATGCTACACTTCAGCATTCTGTGAAGAAGAGAGTGGAAGGGAAAAGCCCCTCTAATAAGGCAGCTAGAAGTTCCAGGAGCGACACACGTTGTGCTTTCAGAGAGGACGTTACAGAAAGTCGAGAGATGTGGATTCTTTCCTGCGGAGAAAAAACCCCCTGTTTTCAGGCAATGCAGTATGCAGAATTCACACGTTCTTGGCATCACAGTTCCGTTATTTCGCTCACGCACGTCTAAATCGGCTCTCGCGTTGAACCGCTTCGGAGAGTTTGCAGTTGCTGGTCGAGAAATCGCGGTTCTCCCCGAATGCCGCTGTGTGCCTTCAGCAGCGGTCTCGTCTCTCTCGCATGCCGAGAAAGAGCGACTTCAGCCGGCTGCTTTTCTCGGACGAGCGGCTTCTTCTGCGCACATCGCAAAGGAGCGGTTCTTGTCTTCTCCTTGTGTCCATGCATTCTGCACTACGCTTCTCTCTCATTCTTATGCCTTTCCGTTTATTCCTAGGGACATTTCGTTTTTCTCTGTTTTTCCGATGCTACACTTCAGCATTCTGTGAAGAACAGAGTGGAAGGGAAAAGCCCCTCTAATAAGGCAGCTAGAAGTTCCAGGAGCGACACACGTTGTGCTTTCAGAGAGGACGTTACAGAAAGTCGAGAGATGTGGATTCTTTCCTGCGGAGAAAAAACCCCCTGTTTTCAGGCAATGCAGTATGCAGAATTCACACGTTCTTGGCATCACAGTTCCGTTATTTCGCTCACGCACGTCTAAATCGGCTCTCGCGTTGAACCGCTTCGGAGAGTTTGCAGTTGCTGGTCGAGAAATCGCGGTTCTCCCCGAATGCCGCTGTGTGCCTTCAGCAGCGGTCTCGTCTCTCTCGCATGCCGAGAAAGAGCGACTTCAGCCGGATGCTTTTCTCGGACGAGCGGCTTCTTCTGCGCACATCGCAAAGGAGCGGTTCTTGTCTTCTCCTTGTGTCCATGCATTCTGCACTACGCTTCTCTCTCATTCTTATGCCTTTCCATTTATTCCTAGGGACATTTCGTTTTTCTCTGTTTTTCCGATGCTACACTTCAGCATTCTGTGAAGAACAGAGTGGAAAGGAAAAGCCCCTCTAATAAGGCAGCTAGAAGTTCCAGGAGCGACACACGTTGTGCTTTCAGAGAGGACGTTACAGAAAGTCGAGAGATGTGGATTCTTTCCTGCGGAGAAAAAACCCCCTGTTTTCAGGAAATGCAGTATTCTGAAATCGCACGTTCTCGGCATAGCAATTTCGCTATTTCGCTCTCGTGGGTGGACGGCGCCACTCTCTGTTAACCGCTTCGGAGAGTTTGCAGTTGCTGGCCGAGAAATCGCGGTTCTCCCCGAATGCCGCTGTGTGCCTTCAGCAGCGGTCTCGTCTCTCTCGCATGCCGAGAAAGAGCGACTTCAGCCGGATGCTTTTCTCGGACGAGCGGCTTCTTCTGCGCACATCGCAAAGGAGCGGTTCTTGTCTTCTCCTTGTGTCCATGCATTCTGCACTACGCTTCTCTCTCATTCTTATGCCTTTCCGTTTATTCCTAGGGACATTTCGTTTTTCTCTGTTTTTCCGATGCTACACTTCAGCATTCTGTGAAGAACAGAGTGGAAGGGAAAAGCCCCTCTAATAAGGCAGCTAGAAGTTCCAGGAGCGACACACGTTGTGCTTTCAGAGAGGACGTTACAGAAAGTCGAGAGATGTGGATTCTTTCCTGCGGAGAAAAAACCCCCTGT
This sequence comes from Phasianus colchicus, assembly GCF_987193195.1. Classification (NCBI taxonomy): domain Eukaryota; kingdom Metazoa; phylum Chordata; class Aves; order Galliformes; family Phasianidae; genus Phasianus; species Phasianus colchicus. The sequence goes on from NC_143443.1 coordinate 176,477, forward strand.
TTTCAGGCAATGCAGTATGCAGAATTCACACGTTCTTGGCATCACAGTTCCGTTATTTCGCTCACGCACGTCTAAATCGGCTCTCGCGTTGAACCGCTTCGGAGAGTTTGCAGTTGCTGGTCGAGAAATCGCGGTTCTCCCCGAATGCCGCTGTGTGCCTTCAGCAGCGGTCTCGTCTCTCTCGCATGCCGAGAAAGAGCGACTTCAGCCGGATGCTTTTCTCGGACGAGCGGCTTCTTCTGCGCACATCGCAAAGGAGCGGTTCTTGTCTTCTCCTTGTGTCCATGCATTCTGCACTACGCTTCTCTCTCATTCTTAACCCTTGATTCCTAGGGACATTTCGTTTTTCTCTGTTTTTCCGATGCTACACTTCAGCATTCTGTGAAGAACAGAGTGGAAGGGAAAAGCCCCTCTAATAAGGCAGCTAGAAGTTCCAGGAGCGACACACGTTGTGCTTTCAGAGAGGACGTTACAGAAAGTCGAGAGATGTGGATTCTTTCCTGCGGAGAAAAAACCCCCTGTTTTCAGGAAATGCAGTATTCTGAAATCGCACGTTCTCGGCATAGCAATTTCGCTATTTCGCTCTCGTGGGTGGACGGCGCCACTCTCTGTTAACCGCTTCGGAGAGTTTGCAGTTGCTGGCCGAGAAATCGCGGTTCTCCCCGAATGCCGCTGTGTGCCTTCAGCAGCGGTCTCGTCTCTCTCGCATGCCGAGAAAGAGCGACTTCAGCCGGCTGCTTTTCTCGGACGAGCGGCTTCTTCTGCGCACATCGCAAAGGAGCGGTTCTTGTCTTCTCCTTGTGTCCATGCATTCTGCACTACGCTTCTCTCTCATTCTTATGCCTTTCCGTTTATTCCTAGGGACATTTCGTTTTTCTCTGTTTTTCCGATGCTACACTTCAGCATTCTGTGAAGAACAGAGTGGAAGGGAAAAGCCCCTCTAATAAGGCAGCTAGAAGTTCCAGGAGCGACACACGTTGTGCTTTCAGAGAGGACGTTACAGAAAGTCGAGAGATGTGGATTCTTTCCTGCGGAGAAAAAACCCCCTGTTTTCAGGCAATGCAGTATGCAGAATTCACACGTTCTTGGCATCACAGTTCCGTTATTTCGCTCACGCACGTCTAAATCGGCTCTCGCGTTGAACCGCTTCGGAGAGTTTGCAGTTGCTGGTCGAGAAATCGCGGTTCTCCCCGAATGCCGCTGTGTGCCTTCAGCAGCGGTCTCGTCTCTCTCGCATGCCGAGAAAGAGCGACTTCAGCCGGATGCTTTTCTCGGACGAGCGGCTTCTTCTGCGCACATCGCAAAGGAGCGGTTCTTGTCTTCTCCTTGTGTCCATGCATTCTGCACTACGCTTCTCTCTCATTCTTAACCCTTGATTCCTAGGGACATTTCGTTTTTCTCTGTTTTTCCGATGCTACACTTCAGCATTCTGTGAAGAACAGAGTGGAAGGGAAAAGCCCCTCTAATAAGGCAGCTAGAAGTTCCAGGAGCGACACACGTTGTGCTTTCAGAGAGGACGTTACAGAAAGTCGAGAGATGTGGATTCTTTCCTGCGGAGAAAAAACCCCCTGTTTTCAGGAAATGCAGTATTCTGAAATCGCACGTTCTCGGCATAGCAATTTCGCTATTTCGCTCTCGTGGGTGGACGGCGCCACTCTCTGTTAACCGCTTCGGAGAGTTTGCAGTTGCTGGCCGAGAAATCGCGGTTCTCCCCGAATGCCGCTGTGTGCCTTCAGCAGCGGTCTCGTCTCTCTCGCATGCCGAGAAAGAGCGACTTCAGCCGGCTGCTTTTCTCGGACGAGCGGCTTCTTCTGCGCACATCGCAAAGGAGCGGTTCTTGTCTTCTCCTTGTGTCCATGCATTCTGCACTACGCTTCTCTCTCATTCTTATGCCTTTCCGTTTATTCCTAGGGACATTTCGTTTTTCTCTGTTTTTCCGATGCTACACTTCAGCATTCTGTGAAGAACAGAGTGGAAGGGAAAAGCCCCTCTAATAAGGCAGCTAGAAGTTCCAGGAGCGACACACGTTGTGCTTTCAGAGAGGACGTTACAGAAAGTCGAGAGATGTGGATTCTTTCCTGCGGAGAAAAAAACCCCTGTTTTCAGGAAATGCAGTATTCTGAAATCGCACGTTCTCGGCATAGCAATTTCGCTATTTCGCTCTCGTGGGTGGACGGCGCCACTCTCTGTTAACCGCTTCGGAGAGTTTGCAGTTGCTGGCCGAGAAATCGCGGTTCTCCCCGAATGCCGCTGTGTGCCTTCAGCAGCGGTCTCGTCTCTCTCGCATGCCGAGAAAGAGCGACTTCAGCCGGATGCTTTTCTCGGACGAGCGGCTTCTTCTGCGCACATCGCAAAGGAGCGGTTCTTGTCTTCTCCTTGTGTCCATGCATTCTGCACTACGCTTCTCTCTCATTCTTATGCCTTTCCGTTTATTCCTAGGGACATTTCGTTTTTCTCTGTTTTTCCGATGCTACACTTCAGCATTCTGTGAAGAACAGAGTGGAAGGGAAAAGCCCCTCTAATAAGGCATGCTAGAAGTTCCAGGAGCGACACACGTTGTGCTTTCAGAGAGGACGTTACAGAAAGTCGAGAGATGTGGATTCTTTCCTGCGGAGAAAAAACCCCCTGTTTTCAGGCAATGCAGTATGCAGAATTCACACGTTCTTGGCATCACAGTTCCGTTATTTCGCTCACGCACGTCTAAATCGGCTCTCGCGTTGAACCGCTTCGGAGAGTTTGCAGTTGCTGGCCGAGAAATCGCGGTTCTCCCCGAATGCCGCTGTGTGCCTTCAGCAGCGGTCTCGTCTCTCTCGCATGCCGAGAAAGAGCGACTTCAGCCGGCTGCTTTTCTCGGACGAGCGGCTTCTTCTGCGCACATCGCAAAGGAGCGGTTCTTGTCTTCTCCTTGTGTCCATGCATTCTGCACTACGCTTCTCTCTCATTCTTATGCCTTTCCGTTTATTCCTAGGGACATTTCGTTTTTCTCTGTTTTTCCGATGCTACACTTCAGCATTCTGTGACGAACAGAGTGGAAGGGAAAAGCCCCTCTAATAAGGCAGCTAGAAGTTCCAGGAGCGACACACGTTGTGCTTTCAGAGAGGACGTTACAGAAAGTCGAGAGATGTGGATTCTTTCCTGCGGAGAAAAAACCCCCTGTTTTCAGGAAATGCAGTATTCTGAAATCGCACGTTCTCGGCATAGCAATTTCGCTATTTCGCTCTCGTGGGTGGACGGCGCCACTCTCTGTTAACCGCTTCGGAGAGTTTGCAGTTGCTGGCCGAGAAATCGCGGTTCTCCCCGAATGCCGCTGTGTGCCTTCAGCAGCGGTCTCGTCTCTCTCGCATGCCGAGAAAGAGCGACTTCAGCTGGATGCTTTTCTCGGACGAGCGGCTTCTTCTGCGCACATCGCAAAGGAGCGGTTCTTGTCTTCTCCTTGTGTCCATGCATTCTGCACTACGCTTCTCTCTCATTCTTATGCCTTTCCGTTTATTCCTAGGGACATTTCGTTTTTCTCTGTTTTTCCGATGCTACACTTCAGCATTCTGTGAAGAACAGAGTGGAAGGGAAAAGCCCCTCTAATAAGGCAGCTAGAAGTTCCAGGAGCGACACACGTTGTGCTTTCAGAGAGGACGTTACAGAAAGTCGAGAGATGTGGATTCTTTCCTGCGGAGAAAAAACCCCCTGTTTTCAGGAAATGCAGTATTCTGAAATCGCACGTTCTCGGCATAGCAATTTCGCTATTTCGCTCTCGTGGGTGGACGGCGCCACTCTCCGTTAACCGCTTCGGAGAGTTTGCAGTTGCTGGCCGAGAAATCGCGGTTCTCCCCGAATGCCGCTGTGTGCCTTCAGCAGCGGTCTCGTCTCTCTCGCATGCCGAGAAAGAGCGACTTCAGCCGGCTGCTTTTCTCGGACGAGCGGCTTCTTCTGCGCACATCGCAAAGGAGCGGTTCTTGTCTTCTCCTTGTGTCCATGCATTCTGCACTACGCTTCTCTCTCATTCTTATGCCTTTCCGTTTATTCCTAGGGACATTTCGTTTTTCTCTGTTTTTCCGATGCTACACTTCAGCATTCTGTGAAGAACAGAGTGGAAGGGAAAAGCCCCTCTAATAAGGCAGCTAGAAGTTCCAGGAGCGACACACGTTGTGCTTTCAGAGAGGACGTTACAGAAAGTCGAGAGATGTGGATTCTTTCCTGCGGAGAAAAAACCCCCTGTTTTCAGGAAATGCAGTATTCTGAAATCGCACGTTCTCGGCATAGCAATTTCGCTATTTCGCTCTCGTGGGTGGACGGCGCCACTCTCTGTTAACCGCTTCGGAGAGTTTGCAGTTGCTGGCCGAGAAATCGCGGTTCTCCCCGAATGCCGCTGTGTGCCTTCAGCAGCGGTCTCGTCTCTCTCGCATGCCGAGAAAGAGCGACTTCAGCCGGATGCTTTTCTCGGACGAGCGGCTTCTTCTGCGCACATCGCAAAGGAGCGGTTCTTGTCTTCTCCTTGTGTCCATGCATTCTGCACTACGCTTCTCTCTCATTCTTATGCCTTTCCGTTTATTCCTAGGGACATTTCGTTTTTCTCTGTTTTTCCGATGCTACACTTCAGCATTCTGTGAAGAACAGAGTGGAAGGGAAAAGCCCCTCTAATAAGGCAGCTAGAAGTTCCAGGAGCGACACACGTTGTGCTTTCAGAGAGGACGTTACAGAAAGTCGAGAGATGTGGATTCTTTCCTGCGGAGAAAAAACCCCCTGTTTTCAGGCAATGCAGTATGCAGAATTCACACGTTCTTGGCATCACAGTTCCGTTATTTCGCTCACGCACGTCTAAATCGGCTCTCTCTCTGTTAACCGCTTCGGAGAGTTTGCAGTTGCTGGTCGAGAAATCGCGGTTCTCCCCGAATGCCGCTGTGTGCCTTCAGCAGCGGTCTCGTCTCTCTCGCATGCCGAGAAAGAGCGACTTCAGCCGGATGCTTTTCTCGGACGAGCGGCTTCTTCTGCGCACATCGCAAAGGAGCGGTTCTTGTCTTCTCCTTGTGTCCATGCATTCTGCACTACGCTTCTCTCTCATTCTTAACCCTTGATTCCTAGGGACATTTCGTTTTTCTCTGTTTTTCCGATGCTACACTTCAGCATTCTGTGACGAACAGAGTGGAAGGGAAAAGCCCCTCTAATAAGGCAGCTAGAAGTTCCAGGAGCGACACACGTTGTGCTTTCAGAGAGGACGTTACAGAAAGTCGAGAGATGTGGATTCTTTCCTGCGGAGAAAAAACCCCCTGTTTTCAGGAAATGCAGTATTCTGAAATCGCACGTTCTCGGCATAGCAATTTCGCTATTTCGCTCTCGTGGGTGGACGGCGCCACTCTCTGTTAACCGCTTCGGAGAGTTTGCAGTTGCTGGCCGAGAAATCGCGGTTCTCCCCGAATGCCGCTGTGTGCCTTCAGCAGCGGTCTCGTCTCTCTCGCATGCCGAGAAAGAGCGACTTCAGCCGGATGCTTTTCTCGGACGAGCGGCTTCTTCTGCGCACATCGCAAAGGAGCGGTTCTTGTCTTCTCCTTGTGTCCATGCATTCTGCACTACGCTTCTCTCTCATTCTTATGCCTTTCCGTTTATTCCTAGGGACATTTCGTTTTTCTCTGTTTTTCCGATGCTACACTTCAGCATTCTGTGAAGAACAGAGTGGAAGGGAAAAGCCCCTCTAATAAGGCAGCTAGAAGTTCCAGGAGCGACACACGTTGTGCTTTCAGAGAGGACGTTACAGAAAGTCGAGAGATGTGGATTCTTTCCTGCGGAGAAAAAACCCCCTGTTTTCAGGCAATGCAGTATGCAGAATTCACACGTTCTTGGCATCACAGTTCCGTTATTTCGCTCACGCACGTCTAAATCGGCTCTCGCGTTGAACCGCTTCGGAGAGTTTGCAGTTGCTGGTCGAGAAATCGCGGTTCTCCCCGAATGCCGCTGTGTGCCTTCAGCAGCGGTCTCGTCTCTCTCGCATGCCGAGAAAGAGCGACTTCAGCCGGATGCTTTTCTCGGACGAGCGGCTTCTTCTGCGCACATCGCAAAGGAGCGGTTCTTGTCTTCTCCTTGTGTCCATGCATTCTGCACTACGCTTCTCTCTCATTCTTAACCCTTGATTCCTAGGGACATTTCGTTTTTCTCTGTTTTTCCGATGCTACACTTCAGCATTCTGTGACGAACAGAGTGGAAGGGAAAAGCCCCTCTAATAAGGCAGCTAGAAGTTCCAGGAGCGACACACGTTGTGCTTTCAGAGAGGACGTTACAGAAAGTCGAGAGATGTGGATTCTTTCCTGCGGAGAAAAAACCCCCTGTTTTCAGGAAATGCAGTATTCTGAAATCGCACGTTCTCGGCATAGCAATTTCGCTATTTCGCTCTCGTGGGTGGACGGCGCCACTCTCTGTTAACCGCTTCGGAGAGTTTGCAGTTGCTGGCCGAGAAATCGCGGTTCTCCCCGAATGCCGCTGTGTGCCTTCAGCAGCGGTCTCGTCTCTCTCGCATGCCGAGAAAGAGCGACTTCAGCCGGATGCTTTTCTCGGACGAGCGGCTTCTTCTGCGCACATCGCAAAGGAGCGGTTCTTGTCTTCTCCTTGTGTCCATACATTCTGCACTACGCTTCTCTCTCATTCTTAACCCTTGATTCCTAGGGACATTTCGTTTTTCTCTGTTTTTCCGATGCTACACTTCAGCATTCTGTGAAGAACAGAGTGGAAGGGAAAAGCCCCTCTAATAAGGCAGCTAGAAGTTCCAGGAGCGACACACGTTGTGCTTTCAGAGAGGACGTTACAGAAAGTCGAGAGATGTGGATTCTTTCCTGCGGAGAAAAAACCCCCTGTTTTCAGGCAATGCAGTATGCAGAATTCACACGTTCTTGGCATCACAGTTCCGTTATTTCGCTCACGCACGTCTAAATCGGCTCTCGCGTTGAACCGCTTCGGAGAGTTTGCAGTTGCTGGTCGAGAAATCGCGGTTCTCCCCGAATGCCGCTGTGTGCCTTCAGCAGCGGTCTCGTCTCTCTCGCATGCCGAGAAAGAGCGACTTCAGCCGGATGCTTTTCTCGGACGAGCGGCTTCTTCTGCGCACATCGCAAAGGAGCGGTTCTTGTCTTCTCCTTGTGTCCATGCATTCTGCACTACGCTTCTCTCTCATTCTTAACCCTTGATTCCTAGGGACATTTCGTTTTTCTCTGTTTTTCCGATGCTACACTTCAGCATTCTGTGACGAACAGAGTGGAAGGGAAAAGCCCCTCTAATAAGGCAGCTAGAAGTTCCAGGAGCGACACACGTTGTGCTTTCAGAGAGGACGTTACAGAAAGTCGAGAGATGTGGATTCTTTCCTGCGGAGAAAAAACCCCCTGTTTTCAGGAAATGCAGTATTCTGAAATCGCACGTTCTCGGCATAGCAATTTCGCTATTTCGCTCTCGTGGGTGGACGGCGCCACTCTCTGTTAACCGCTTCGGAGAGTTTGCAGTTGCTGGCCGAGAAATCGCGGTTCTCCCCGAATGCCGCTGTGTGCCTTCAGCAGCGGTCTCGTCTCTCTCGCATGCCGAGAAAGAGCGACTTCAGCCGGATGCTTTTCTCGGACGAGCGGCTTCTTCTGCGCACATCGCAAAGGAGCGGTTCTTGTCTTCTCCTTGTGTCCATGCATTCTGCACTACGCTTCTCTCTCATTCTTATGCCTTTCCGTTTATTCCTAGGGACATTTCGTTTTTCTCTGTTTTTCCGATGCTACACTTCAGCATTCTGTGAAGAACAGAGTGGAAGGGAAAAGCCCCTCTAATAAGGCAGCTAGAAGTTCCAGGAGCGACACACGTTGTGCTTTCAGAGAGGACGTTACAGAAAGTCGAGAGATGTGGATTCTTTCCTGCGGAGAAAAAACCCCCTGTTTTCAGGCAATGCAGTATGCAGAATTCACACGTTCTTGGCATCACAGTTCCGTTATTTCGCTCACGCACGTCTAAATCGGCTCTCGCGTTGAACCGCTTCGGAGAGTTTGCAGTTGCTGGTCGAGAAATCGCGGTTCTCCCCGAATGCCGCTGTGTGCCTTCAGCAGCGGTCTCGTCTCTCTCGCATGCCGAGAAAGAGCGACTTCAGCCGGATGCTTTTCTCGGACGAGCGGCTTCTTCTGCGCACATCGCAAAGGAGCGGTTCTTGTCTTCTCCTTGTGTCCATGCATTCTGCACTACGCTTCTCTCTCATTCTTAACCCTTGATTCCTAGGGACATTTCGTTTTTCTCTGTTTTTCCGATGCTACACTTCAGCATTCTGTGACGAACAGAGTGGAAGGGAAAAGCCCCTCTAATAAGGCAGCTAGAAGTTCCAGGAGCGACACACGTTGTGCTTTCAGAGAGGACGTTACAGAAAGTCGAGAGATGTGGATTCTTTCCTGCGGAGAAAAAACCCCCTGTTTTCAGGAAATGCAGTATTCTGAAATCGCACGTTCTCGGCATAGCAATTTCGCTATTTCGCTCTCGTGGGTGGACGGCGCCACTCTCTGTTAACCGCTTCGGAGAGTTTGCAGTTGCTGGCCGAGAAATCGCGGTTCTCCCCGAATGCCGCTGTGTGCCTTCAGCAGCGGTCTCGTCTCTCTCGCATGCCGAGAAAGAGCGACTTCAGCCGGATGCTTTTCTCGGACGAGCGGCTTCTTCTGCGCACATCGCAAAGGAGCGGTTCTTGTCTTCTCCTTGTGTCCATACATTCTGCACTACGCTTCTCTCTCATTCTTAACCCTTGATTCCTAGGGACATTTCGTTTTTCTCTGTTTTTCCGATGCTACACTTCAGCATTCTGTGAAGAACAGAGTGGAAGGGAAAAGCCCCTCTAATAAGGCAGCTAGAAGTTCCAGGAGCGACACACGTTGTGCTTTCAGAGAGGACGTTACAGAAAGTCGAGAGATGTGGATTCTTTCCTGCGGAGAAAAAACCCCCTGTTTTCAGGCAATGCAGTATTCTGAAATCGCACGTTCTCGGCATAGCAATTTCGCTATTTCGCTCTCGTGGGTGGACGGCGCCACTCTCTGTTAACCGCTTCGGAGAGTTTGCAGTTGCTGGCCGAGAAATCGCGGTTCTCCCCGAATGCCGCTGTGTGCCTTCAGCAGCGGTCTCGTCTCTCTCGCATGCCGAGAAAGAGCGACTTCAGCCGGATGCTTTTCTCGGACGAGCGGCTTCTTCTGCGCACATCGCAAAGGAGCGGTTCTTGTCTTCTCCTTGTGTCCATGCATTCTGCACTACGCTTCTCTCTCATTCTTATGCCTTTCCGTTTATTCCTAGGGACATTTCGTTTTTCTCTGTTTTTCCGATGCTACACTTCAGCATTCTGTGAAGAACAGAGTGGAAGGGAAAAGCCCCTCTAATAAGGCAGCTAGAAGTTCCAGGAGCGACACACGTTGTGCTTTCAGAGAGGACGTTACAGAAAGTCGAGAGATGTGGATTCTTTCCTGCGGAGAAAAAACCCCCTGTTTTCAGGCAATGCAGTATGCAGAATTCACACGTTCTTGGCATCACAGTTCCGTTATTTTGCTCACGCACGTCTAAATCGGCTCTCTCTCTGTTAACCGCTTCGGAGAGTTTGCAGTTGCTGGTCGAGAAATCGCGGTTCTCCCCGAATGCCGCTGTGTGCCTTCAGCAGCGGTCTCGTCTCTCTCGCATGCCGAGAAAGAGCGACTTCAGCCGGATGCTTTTCTCGGACGAGCGGCTTCTTCTGCGCACATCGCAAACTAGCGGTTCTTGTCTTCTCCTTGTGTCCATGCATTCTGCACTACGCTTCTCTCTCATTCTTATGCCTTTCCGTTTATTCCTAGGGACATTTCGTTTTTCTCTGTTTTTCCGATGCTACACTTCAGCATTCTGTGAAGAACAGAGTGGAAGGGAAAAGCCCCTCTAATAAGGCAGCTAGAAGTTCCAGGAGCGACACACGTTGTGCTTTCAGAGAGGACGTTACAGAAAGTCGAGAGATGTGGATTCTTTCCTGCGGAGAAAAAACCCCCTGTTTTCAGGCAATGCAGTATGCAGAATTCACACGTTCTTGGCATCACAGTTCCGTTATTTCGCTCACGCACGTCTAAATCGGCTCTCGCGTTGAACCGCTTCGGAGAGTTTGCAGTTGCTGGTCGAGAAATCGCGGTTCTCCCCGAATGCCGCTGTGTGCCTTCAGCAGCGGTCTCGTCTCTCTCGCATGCCGAGAAAGAGCGACTTCAGCCGGCTGCTTTTCTCGGACGAGCGGCTTCTTCTGCGCACATCGCAAAGGAGCGGTTCTTGTCTTCTCCTTGTGTCCATGCATTCTGCACTACGCTTCTCTCTCATTCTTATGCCTTTCCGTTTATTCCTAGGGACATTTCGTTTTTCTCTGTTTTTCCGATGCTACACTTCAGCATTCTGTGAAGAACAGAGTGGAAGGGAAAAGCCCCTCTAATAAGGCAGCTAGAAGTTCCAGGAGCGACACACGTTGTGCTTTCAGAGAGGACGTTACAGAAAGTCGAGAGATGTGGATTCTTTCCTGCGGAGAAAAAACCCCCTGTTTTCAGGAAATGCAGTATTCTGAAATCGCACGTTCTCGGCATAGCAATTTCGCTATTTCGCTCTCGTGGGTGGACGGCGCCACTCTCTGTTAACCGCTTCGGAGAGTTTGCAGTTGCTGGCCGAGAAATCGCGGTTCTCCCCGAATGCCGCTGTGTGCCTTCAGCAGCGGTCTCGTCTCTCTCGCATGCCGAGAAAGAGCGACTTCAGCCGGCTGCTTTTCTCGGACGAGCGGCTTCTTCTGCGCACATCGCAAAGGAGCGGTTCTTGTCTTCTCCTTGTGTCCATGCATTCTGCACTACGCTTCTCTCTCATTCTTAACCCTTGATTCCTAGGGACATTTCGTTTTTCTCTGTTTTTCCGATGCTACACTTCAGCATTCTGTGACGAACAGAGTGGAAGGGAAAAGCCCCTCTAATAAGGCAGCTAGAAGTTCCAGGAGCGACACACGTTGTGCTTTCAGAGAGGACGTTACAGAAAGTCGAGAGATGTGGATTCTTTCCTGCGGAGAAAAAACCCCCTGTTTTCAGGAAATGCAGTATTCTGAAATCGCACGTTCTCGGCATAGCAATTTCGCTATTTCGCTCTCGTGGGTGGACGGCGCCACTCTCTGTTAACCGCTTCGGAGAGTTTGCAGTTGCTGGCCGAGAAATCGCGGTTCTCCCCGAATGCCGCTGTGTGCCTTCAGCAGCGGTCTCGTCTCTCTCGCATGCCGAGAAAGAGCGACTTCAGCCGGCTGCTTTTCTCGGACGAGCGGCTTCTTCTGCGCACATCGCAAAGGAGCGGTTCTTGTCTTCTCCTTGTGTCCATGCATTCTGCACTACGCTTCTCTCTCATTCTTATGCCTTTCCGTTTATTCCTAGGGACATTTCGTTTTTCTCTGTTTTTCCGATGCTACACTTCAGCATTCTGTGAAGAACAGATTGGAAGGGAAAAGCCCCTCTAATAAGGCAGCTAGAAGTTCCAGGAGCGACACACGTTGTGCTTTCAGAGAGGACGTTACAGAAAGTCGAGAGATGTGGATTCTTTCCTGCGGAGAAAAAACCCCCTGTTTTCAGGCAATGCAGTATGCAGAATTCACACGTTCTTGGCATCACAGTTCCGTTATTTCGCTCACGCACGTCTAAATCGGCTCTCGCGTTGAACCGCTTCGGAGAGTTTGCAGTTGCTGGTCGAGAAATCGCGGTTCTCCCCGAATGCCGCTGTGTGCCTTCAGCAGCGGTCTCGTCTCTCTCGCATGCCGAGAAAGAGCGACTTCAGCCGGATGCTTTTCTCGGACGAGCGGCTTCTTCTGCGCACATCGCAAAGGAGCGGTTCTTGTCTTCTCCTTGTGTCCATGCATTCTGCACTACGCTTCTCTCTCATTCTTATGCCTTTCCGTTTATTCCTAGGGACATTTCGTTTTTCTCTGTTTTTCCGATGCTACACTTCAGCATTCTGTGAAGAACAGAGTGGAAGGGAAAAGCCCCTCTAATAAGGCAGCTAGAAGTTCCAGGAGCGACACACGTTGTGCTTTCAGAGAGGACGTTACAGAAAGTCGAGAGATGTGGATTCTTTCCTGCGGAGAAAAAACCCCCTGTTTTCAGGCAATGCAGTATTCTGAAATCGCACGTTCTCAGCATAGCAATTTCGCTATTTCGCTCTCGTGGGTGGACGGCGCCACTCTCTGTTAACCGCTTCGGAGAGTTTGCAGTTGCTGGCCGAGAAATCGCGGTTCTCCCCGAATGCCGCTGTGTGCCTTCAGCAGCGGTCTCGTCTCTCTCGCATGCCGAGAAAGAGCGACTTCAGCCGGATGCTTTTCTCGGACGAGCGGCTTCTTCTGCGCACATCGCAAAGGAGCGGTTCTTGTCTTCTCCTTGTGTCCATGCATTCTGCACTACGCTTCTCTCTCATTCTTAACCCTTGATTCCTAGGGACATTTCGTTTTTCTCTGTTTTTCCGATGCTACACTTCAGCATTCTGTGAAGAACAGAGTGGAAAGGAAAAGCCCCTCTAATAAGGCAGCTAGAAGTTCCAGGAGCGACACACGTTGTGCTTTCAGAGAGGACGTTACAGAAAGTCGAGAGATGTGGATTCTTTCCTGCGGAGAAAAAACCCCCTGTTTTCAGGAAATGCAGTATTCTGAAATCGCACGTTCTCGGCATAGCAATTTCGCTATTTCGCTCTCGTGGGTGGACGGCGCCACTCTCTGTTAACCGCTTCGGAGAGTTTGCAGTTGCTGGCCGAGAAATCGCGGTTCTCCCCGAATGCCGCTGTGTGCCTTCAGCAGCGGTCTCGTCTCTCTCGCATGCCGAGAAAGAGCGACTTCAGCCGGATGCTTTTCTCGGACGAGCGGCTTCTTCTGCGCACATCGCAAAGGAGCGGTTCTTGTCTTCTCCTTGTGTCCATGCATTCTGCACTACGCTTCTCTCTCATTCTTATGCCTTTCCGTTTATTCCTAGGGACATTTCGTTTTTCTCTGTTTTTCCGATGCTACACTTCAGCATTCTGTGAAGAACAGAGTGGAAGGGAAAAGCCCCTCTAATAAGGCAGCTAGAAGTTCCAGGAGCGACACACGTTGTGCTTTCAGAGAGGACGTTACAGAAAGTCGAGAGATGTGGATTCTTTCCTGCGGAGAAAAAACCCCCTGTTTTCAGGCAATGCAGTATGCAGAATTCACACGTTCTTGGCATCACAGTTCCGTTATTTCGCTCACGCACGTCTAAATCGGCTCTCGCGTTGAACCGCTTCGGAGAGTTTGCAGTTGCTGGTCGAGAAATCGCGGTTCTCCCCGAATGCCGCTGTGTGCCTTCAGCAGCGGTCTCGTCTCTCTCGCATGCCGAGAAAGAGCGACTTCAGCCGGATGCTTTTCTCGGACGAGCGGCTTCTTCTGCGCACATCGCAAAGGAGCGGTTCTTGTCTTCTCCTTGTGTCCATGCATTCTGCACTACGCTTCTCTCTCATTCTTAACCCTTGATTCCTAGGGACATTTCGTTTTTCTCTGTTTTTCCGATGCTACACTTCAGCATTCTGTGACGAACAGAGTGGAAGGGAAAAGCCCCTCTAATAAGGCAGCTAGAAGTTCCAGGAGCGACACACGTTGTGCTTTCAGAGAGGACGTTACAGAAAGTCGAGAGATGTGGATTCTTTCCTGCGGAGAAAAAACCCCCTGTTTTCAGGAAATGCAGTATTCTGAAATCGCACGTTCTCGGCATAGCAATTTCGCTATTTCGCTCTCGTGGGTGGACGGCGCCACTCTCTGTTAACCGCTTCGGAGAGTTTGCAGTTGCTGGCCGAGAAATCGCGGTTCTCCCCGAATGCCGCTGTGTGCCTTCAGCAGCGGTCTCGTCTCTCTCGCATGCCGAGAAAGAGCGACTTCAGCCAGATGCTTTTCTCGGACGAGCGGCTTCTTCTGCGCACATCGCAAAGGAGCGGTTCTTGTCTTCTCCTTGTGTCCATGCATTCTGCACTACGCTTCTCTCTCATTCTTATGCCTTTCCGTTTATTCCTAGGGACATTTCGTTTTTCTCTGTTTTTCCGATGCTACACTTCAGCATTCTGTGACGAACAGAGTGGAAGGGAAAAGCCCCTCTAATAAGGCAGCTAGAAGTTCCAGGAGCGACACACGTTGTGCTTTCAGAGAGGACGTTACAGAAAGTCGAGAGATGTGGATTCTTTCCTGCGGAGAAAAAAACCCCTGTTTTCAGGAAATGCAGTATTCTGAAATCGCACGTTCTCGGCATAGCAATTTCGCTATTTCGCTCTCGTGGGTGGACGGCGCCACTCTCTGTTAACCGCTTCGGAGAGTTTGCAGTTGCTGGCCGAGAAATCGCGGTTCTCCCCGAATGCCGCTGTGTGCCTTCAGCAGCGGTCTCGTCTCTCTCGCATGCCGAGAAAGAGCGACTTCAGCCGGATGCTTTTCTCGGACGAGCGGCTTCTTCTGCGCACATCGCAAAGGAGCGGTTCTTGTCTTCTCCTTGTGTCCATGCATTCTGCACTACGCTTCTCTCTCATTCTTATGCCTTTCCGTTTATTCCTAGGGACATTTCGTTTTTCTCTGTTTTTCCGATGCTACACTTCAGCATTCTGTGAAGAACAGAGTGGAAGGGAAAAGCCCCTCTAATAAGGCAGCTAGAAGTTCCAGGAGCGACACACGTTGTGCTTTCAGAGAGGACGTTACAGAAAGTCGAGAGATGTGGATTCTTTCCTGCGGAGAAAAAACCCCCTGTTTTCAGGCAATGCAGTATGCAGAATTCACACGTTCTTGGCATCACAGTTCCGTTATTTCGCTCACGCACGTCTAAATCGGCTCTCGCGTTGAACCGCTTCGGAGAGTTTGCAGTTGCTGGTCGAGAAATCGCGGTTCTCCCCGAATGCCGCTGTGTGCCTTCAGCAGCGGTCTCGTCTCTCTCGCATGCCGAGAAAGAGCGACTTCAGCCGGATGCTTTTCTCGGACGAGCGGCTTCTTCTGCGCACATCGCAAAGGAGCGGTTCTTGTCTTCTCCTTGTGTCCATGCATTCTGCACTACGCTTCTCTCTCATTCTTAACCCTTGATTCCTAGGGACATTTCGTTTTTCTCTGTTTTTCCGATGCTACACTTCAGCATTCTGTGACGAACAGAGTGGAAGGGAAAAGCCCCTCTAATAAGGCAGCTAGAAGTTCCAGGAGCGACACACGTTGTGCTTTCAGAGAGGACGTTACAGAAAGTCGAGAGATGTGGATTCTTTCCTGCGGAGAAAAAACCCCCTGTTTTCAGGAAATGCAGTATTCTGAAATCGCACGTTCTCGGCATAGCAATTTCGCTATTTCGCTCTCGTGGGTGGACGGCGCCACTCTCTGTTAACCGCTTCGGAGAGTTTGCAGTTGCTGGCCGAGAAATCGCGGTTCTCCCCGAATGCCGCTGTGTGCCTTCAGCAGCGGTCTCGTCTCTCTCGCATGCCGAGAAAGAGCGACTTCAGCCAGATGCTTTTCTCGGACGAGCGGCTTCTTCTGCGCACATCGCAAAGGAGCGGTTCTTGTCTTCTCCTTGTGTCCATGCATTCTGCACTACGCTTCTCTCTCATTCTTATGCCTTTCCGTTTATTCCTAGGGACATTTCGTTTTTCTCTGTTTTTCCGATGCTACACTTCAGCATTCTGTGAAGAACAGAGTGGAAGGGAAAAGCCCCTCTAATAAGGCAGCTAGAAGTTCCAGGAGCGACACACGTTGTGCTTTCAGAGAGGACGTTACAGAAAGTCGAGAGATGTGGATTCTTTCCTGCGGAGAAAAAACCCCCTGTTTTCAGGCAATGCAGTATGCAGAATTCACACGTTCTTGGCATCACAGTTCCGTTATTTCGCTCACGCACGTCTAAATCGGCTCTCGCGTTGAACCGCTTCGGAGAGTTTGCAGTTGCTGGTCGAGAAATCGCGGTTCTCCCCGAATGCCGCTGTGTGCCTTCAGCAGCGGTCTCGTCTCTCTCGCATGCCGAGAAAGAGCGACTTCAGCCGGATGCTTTTCTCGGACGAGCGGCTTCTTCTGCGCACATCGCAAAGGAGCGGTTCTTGTCTTCTCCTTGTGTCCATGCATTCTGCACTACGCTTCTCTCTCATTCTTAACCCTTGATTCCTAGGGACATTTCGTTTTTCTCTGTTTTTCCGATGCTACACTTCAGCATTCTGTGACGAACAGAGTGGAAGGGAAAAGCCCCTCTAATAAGGCAGCTAGAAGTTCCAGGAGCGACACACGTTGTGCTTTCAGAGAGGACGTTACAGAAAGTCGAGAGATGTGGATTCTTTCCTGCGGAGAAAAAACCCCCTGTTTTCAGGAAATGCAGTATTCTGAAATCGCACGTTCTCGGCATAGCAATTTCGCTATTTCGCTCTCGTGGGTGGACGGCGCCACTCTCTGTTAACCGCTTCGGAGAGTTTGCAGTTGCTGGCCGAGAAATCGCGGTTCTCCCCGAATGCCGCTGTGTGCCTTCAGCAGCGGTCTCGTCTCTCTCGCATGCCGAGAAAGAGCGACTTCAGCCAGATGCTTTTCTCGGACGAGCGGCTTCTTCTGCGCACATCGCAAAGGAGCGGTTCTTGTCTTCTCCTTGTGTCCATGCATTCTGCACTACGCTTCTCTCTCATTCTTATGCCTTTCCGTTTATTCCTAGGGACATTTCGTTTTTCTCTGTTTTTCCGATGCTACACTTCAGCATTCTGTGACGAACAGAGTGGAAGGGAAAAGCCCCTCTAATAAGGCAGCTAGAAGTTCCAGGAGCGACACACGTTGTGCTTTCAGAGAGGACGTTACAGAAAGTCGAGAGATGTGGATTCTTTCCTGCGGAGAAAAAAACCCCTGTTTTCAGGAAATGCAGTATTCTGAAATCGCACGTTCTCGGCATAGCAATTTCGCTATTTCGCTCTCGTGGGTGGACGGCGCCACTCTCTGTTAACCGCTTCGGAGAGTTTGCAGTTGCTGGCCGAGAAATCGCGGTTCTCCCCGAATGCCGCTGTGTGCCTTCAGCAGCGGTCTCGTCTCTCTCGCATGCCGAGAAAGAGCGACTTCAGCCGGATGCTTTTCTCGGACGAGCGGCTTCTTCTGCGCACATCGCAAAGGAGCGGTTCTTGTCTTCTCCTTGTGTCCATGCATTCTGCACTACGCTTCTCTCTCATTCTTATGCCTTTCCGTTTATTCCTAGGGACATTTCGTTTTTCTCTGTTTTTCCGATGCTACACTTCAGCATTCTGTGAAGAACAGAGTGGAAGGGAAAAGCCCCTCTAATAAGGCAGCTAGAAGTTCCAGGAGCGACACACGTTGTGCTTTCAGAGAGGACGTTACAGAAAGTCGAGAGATGTGGATTCTTTCCTGCGGAGAAAAAACCCCCTGTTTTCAGGCAATGCAGTATGCAGAATTCACACGTTCTTGGCATCACAGTTCCGTTATTTCGCTCACGCACGTCTAAATCGGCTCTCACGTTGAACCGCTTCGGAGAGTTTGCAGTTGCTGGTCGAGAAATCGCGGTTCTCCCCGAATGCCGCTGTGTGCCTTCAGCAGCGGTCTCGTCTCTCTCGCATGCCGAGAAAGAGCGACTTCAGCCGGATGCTTTTCTCGGACGAGCGGCTTCTTCTGCGCACATCGCAAAGGAGCGGTTCTTGTCTTCTCCTTGTGTCCATGCATTCTGCACTACGCTTCTCTCTCATTCTTAACCCTTGATTCCTAGGGACATTTCGTTTTTCTCTGTTTTTCCGATGCTACACTTCAGCATTCTGTGACGAACAGAGTGGAAGGGAAAAGCCCCTCTAATAAGGCAGCTAGAAGTTCCAGGAGCGACACACGTTGTGCTTTCAGAGAGGACGTTACAGAAAGTCGAGAGATGTGGATTCTTTCCTGCGGAGAAAAAACCCCCTGTTTTCAGGAAATGCAGTATTCTGAAATCGCACGTTCTCGGCATAGCAATTTCGCTATTTCGCTCTCGTGGGTGGACGGCGCCACTCTCTGTTAACCGCTTCGGAGAGTTTGCAGTTGCTGGCCGAGAAATCGCGGTTCTCCCCGAATGCCGCTGTGTGCCTTCAGCAGCGGTCTCGTCTCTCTCGCATGCCGAGAAAGAGCGACTTCAGCCAGATGCTTTTCTCGGACGAGCGGCTTCTTCTGCGCACATCGCAAAGGAGCGGTTCTTGTCTTCTCCTTGTGTCCATGCATTCTGCACTACGCTTCTCTCTCATTCTTATGCCTTTCCGTTTATTCCTAGGGACATTTCGTTTTTCTCTGTTTTTCCGATGCTACACTTCAGCATTCTGTGACGAACAGAGTGGAAGGGAAAAGCCCCTCTAATAAGGCAGCTAGAAGTTCCAGGAGCGACACACGTTGTGCTTTCAGAGAGGACGTTACAGAAAGTCGAGAGATGTGGATTCTTTCCTGCGGAGAAAAAAACCCCTGTTTTCAGGAAATGCAGTATTCTGAAATCGCACGTTCTCGGCATAGCAATTTCGCTATTTCGCTCTCGTGGGTGGACGGCGCCACTCTCTGTTAACCGCTTCGGAGAGTTTGCAGTTGCTGGCCGAGAAATCGCACTTCTCCACGAATGCCGCTGTGTGCCTTCAGCAGCGGTCTCGTCTCTCTCGCATGCCGAGAAAGAGCGACTTCAGCCGGCTGCTTTTCTCGGACGAGCGGCTTCTTCTGCGCACATCGCAAAGGAGCGGTTCTTGTCTTCTCCTTGTGTCCATGCATTCTGCACTACGCTTCTCTCTCATTCTTATGCCTTTCCGTTTATTCCTAGGGACATTTCGTTTTTCTCTGTTTTTCCGATGCTACACTTCAGCATTCTGTGAAGAACAGAGTGGAAGGGAAAAGCCCCTCTAATAAGGCAGCTAGAAGTTCCAGGAGCGACACACGTTGTGCTTTCAGAGAGGACGTTACAGAAAGTCGAGAGATGTGGATTCTTTCCTGCGGAGAAAAAACCCCCTGTTTTCAGGAAATGCAGTATTCTGAAATCGCACGTTCTCGGCATAGCAATTTCGCTATTTCGCTCTCGTGGGTGGACGGCGCCACTCTCTGTTAACCGCTTCGGAGAGTTTGCAGTTGCTGGCCGAGAAATCGCGGTTCTCCCCGAATGCCGCTGTGTGCCTTCAGCAGCGGTCTCGTCTCTCTCGCATGCCGAGAAAGAGCGACTTCAGCCGGCTGCTTTTCTCGGACGAGCGGCTTCTTCTGCGCACATCGCAAAGGAGCGGTTCTTGTCTTCTCCTTGTGTCCATGCATTCTGCACTACGCTTCTCTCTCATTCTTAACCCTTGATTCCTAGGGACATTTCGTTTTTCTCTGTTTTTCCGATGCTACACTTCAGCATTCTGTGAAGAACAGAGTGGAAGGGAAAAGCCCCTCTAATAAGGCAGCTAGAAGTTCCAGGAGCGACACACGTTGTGCTTTCAGAGAGGACGTTACAGAAAGTCGAGAGATGTGGATTCTTTCCTGCGGAGAAAAAACCCCCTGTTTTCAGGCAATGCAGTATTCTGAAATCGCACGTTCTCGGCATAGCAATTTCGCTATTTCGCTCTCGTGGGTGGACGGCGCCACTCTCTGTTAACCGCTTCGGAGAGTTTGCAGTTGCTGGCCGAGAAATCGCGGTTCTCCCCGAATGCCGCTGTGTGCCTTCAGCAGCGGTCTCGTCTCTCTCGCATGCCGAGAAAGAGCGACTTCAGCCGGCTGCTTTTCTCGGACGAGCGGCTTCTTCTGCGCACATCGCAAAGGAGCGGTTCTTGTCTTCTCCTTGTGTCCATGCATTCTGCACTACGCTTCTCTCTCATTCTTATGCCTTTCCGTTTATTCCTAGGGACATTTCGTTTTTCTCTGTTTTTCCGATGCTACACTTCAGCATTCTGTGAAGAACAGATTGGAAGGGAAAAGCCCCTCTAATAAGGCAGCTAGAAGTTCCAGGAGCGACACACGTTGTGCTTTCAGAGAGGACGTTACAGAAAGTCGAGAGATGTGGATTCTTTCCTGCGGAGAAAAAACCCCCTGTTTTCAGGCAATGCAGTATGCAGAATTCACACGTTCTTGGCATCACAGTTCCGTTATTTCGCTCACGCACGTCTAAATCGGCTCTCGCGTTGAACCGCTTCGGAGAGTTTGCAGTTGCTGGTCGAGAAATCGCGGTTCTCCCCGAATGCCGCTGTGTGCCTTCAGCAGCGGTCTCGTCTCTCTCGCATGCCGAGAAAGAGCGACTTCAGCCGGCTGCTTTTCTCGGACGAGCGGCTTCTTCTGCGCACATCGCAAAGGAGCGGTTCTTGTCTTCTCCTTGTGTCCATGCATTCTGCACTACGCTTCTCTCTCATTCTTATGCCTTTCCGTTTATTCCTAGGGACATTTCGTTTTTCTCTGTTTTTCCGATGCTACACTTCAGCATTCTGTGAAGAACAGAGTGGAAGGGAAAAGCCCCTCTAATAAGGCAGCTAGAAGTTCCAGGAGAGACACACGTTGTGCTTTCAGAGAGGACGTTACAGAAAGTCGAGAGATGTGGATTCTTTCCTGCGGAGAAAAAACCCCCTGTTTTCAGGAAATGCAGTATTCTGAAATCGCACGTTCTCGGCATAGCAATTTCGCTATTTCGCTCTCGTGGGTGGACGGCGCCACTCTCTGTTAACCGCTTCGGAGAGTTTGCAGTTGCTGGCCGAGAAATCGCGGTTCTCCCCGAATGCCGCTGTGTGCCTTCAGCAGCGGTCTCGTCTCTCTCGCATGCCGAGAAAGAGCGACTTCAGCCGGATGCTTTTCTCGGACGAGCGGCTTCTTCTGCGCACATCGCAAAGGAGCGGTTCTTGTCTTCTCCTTGTGTCCATGCATTCTGCACTACGCTTCTCTCTCATTCTTATGCCTTTCCGTTTATTCCTAGGGACATTTCGTTTTTCTCTGTTTTTCCGATGCTACACTTCAGCATTCTGTGAAGAACAGATTGGAAGGGAAAAGCCCCTCTAATAAGGCAGCTAGAAGTTCCAGGAGCGACACACGTTGTGCTTTCAGAGAGGACGTTACAGAAAGTCGAGAGATGTGGATTCTTTCCTGCGGAGAAAAAACCCCCTGTTTTCAGGCAATGCAGTATGCAGAATTCACACGTTCTTGGCATCACAGTTCCGTTATTTCGCTCACGCACGTCTAAATCGGCTCTCGCGTTGAACCGCTTCGGAGAGTTTGCAGTTGCTGGTCGAGAAATCGCGGTTCTCCCCGAATGCCGCTGTGTGCCTTCAGCAGCGGTCTCGTCTCTCTCGCATGCCGAGAAAGAGCGACTTCAGCCGGATGCTTTTCTCGGACGAGCGGCTTCTTCTGCGCACATCGCAAAGGAGCGGTTCTTGTCTTCTCCTTGTGTCCATGCATTCTGCACTACGCTTCTCTCTCATTCTTATGCCTTTCCGTTTATTCCTAGGGACATTTCGTTTTTCTCTGTTTTTCCGATGCTACACTTCAGCATTCTGTGAAGAACAGAGTGGAAGGGAAAAGCCCCTCTAATAAGGCAGCTAGAAGTTCCAGGAGCGACACACGTTGTGCTTTCAGAGAGGACGTTACAGAAAGTCGAGAGATGTGGATTCTTTCCTGCGGAGAAAAAACCCCCTGTTTTCAGGCAATGCAGTATTCTGAAATCGCACGTTCTCGGCATAGCAATTTCGCTATTTCGCTCTCGTGGGTGGACGGCGCCACTCTCTGTTAACCGCTTCGGAGAGTTTGCAGTTGCTGGCCGAGAAATCGCGGTTCTCCCCGAATGCCGCTGTGTGCCTTCAGCAGCGGTCTCGTCTCTCTCGCATGCCGAGAAAGAGCGACTTCAGCCGGATGCTTTTCTCGGACGAGCGGCTTCTTCTGCGCACATCGCAAAGGAGCGGTTCTTGTCTTCTCCTTGTGTCCATGCATTCTGCACTACGCTTCTCTCTCATTCTTAACCCTTGATTCCTAGGGACATTTCGTTTTTCTCTGTTTTTCCGATGCTACACTTCAGCATTCTGTGAAGAACAGAGTGGAAAGGAAAAGCCCCTCTAATAAGGCAGCTAGAAGTTCCAGGAGCGACACACGTTGTGCTTTCAGAGAGGACGTTACAGAAAGTCGAGAGATGTGGATTCTTTCCTGCGGAGAAAAAACCCCCTGTTTTCAGGAAATGCAGTATTCTGAAATCGCACGTTCTCGGCATAGCAATTTCGCTATTTCGCTCTCGTGGGTGGACGGCGCCACTCTCTGTTAACCGCTTCGGAGAGTTTGCAGTTGCTGGCCGAGAAATCGCGGTTCTCCCCGAATGCCGCTGTGTGCCTTCAGCAGCGGTCTCGTCTCTCTCGCATGCCGAGAAAGAGCGACTTCAGCCGGATGCTTTTCTCGGACGAGCGGCTTCTTCTGCGCACATCGCAAAGGAGCGGTTCTTGTCTTCTCCTTGTGTCCATGCATTCTGCACTACGCTTCTCTCTCATTCTTATGCCTTTCCGTTTATTCCTAGGGACATTTCGTTTTTCTCTGTTTTTCCGATGCTACACTTCAGCATTCTGTGAAGAACAGAGTGGAAGGGAAAAGCCCCTCTAATAAGGCAGCTAGAAGTTCCAGGAGCGACACACGTTGTGCTTTCAGAGAGGACGTTACAGAAAGTCGAGAGATGTGGATTCTTTCCTGCGGAGAAAAAAACCCCTGTTTTCAGGCAATGCAGTATGCAGAATTCACACGTTCTTGGCATCACAGTTCCGTTATTTCGCTCACGCACGTCTAAATCGGCTCTCGCGTTGAACCGCTTCGGAGAGTTTGCAGTTGCTGGTCGAGAAATCGCGGTTCTCCCCGAATGCCGCTGTGTGCCTTCAGCAGCGGTCTCGTCTCTCTCGCATGCCGAGAAAGAGCGACTTCAGCCGGATGCTTTTCTCGGACGAGCGGCTTCTTCTGCGCACATCGCAAAGGAGCGGTTCTTGTCTTCTCCTTGTGTCCATGCATTCTGCACTACGCTTCTCTCTCATTCTTAACCCTTGATTCCTAGGGACATTTCGTTTTTCTCTGTTTTTCCGATGCTACACTTCAGCATTCTGTGACGAACAGAGTGGAAGGGAAAAGCCCCTCTAATAAGGCAGCTAGAAGTTCCAGGAGCGACACACGTTGTGCTTTCAGAGAGGACGTTACAGAAAGTCGAGAGATGTGGATTCTTTCCTGCGGAGAAAAAACCCCCTGTTTTCAGGAAATGCAGTATTCTGAAATCGCACGTTCTCGGCATAGCAATTTCGCTATTTCGCTCTCGTGGGTGGACGGCGCCACTCTCTGTTAACCGCTTCGGAGAGTTTGCAGTTGCTGGCCGAGAAATCGCGGTTCTCCCCGAATGCCGCTGTGTGCCTTCAGCAGCGGTCTCGTCTCTCTCGCATGCCGAGAAAGAGCGACTTCAGCCAGATGCTTTTCTCGGACGAGCGGCTTCTTCTGCGCACATCGCAAAGGAGCGGTTCTTGTCTTCTCCTTGTGTCCATGCATTCTGCACTACGCTTCTCTCTCATTCTTATGCCTTTCCGTTTATTCCTAGGGACATTTCGTTTTTCTCTGTTTTTCCGGTGCTACACTTCAGCATTCTGTGACGAACAGAGTGGAAGGGAAAAGCCCCTCTAATAAGGCAGCTAGAAGTTCCAGGAGCGACACACGTTGTGCTTTCAGAGAGGACGTTACAGAAAGTCGAGAGATGTGGATTCTTTCCTGCGGAGAAAAAAACCCCTGTTTTCAGGAAATGCAGTATTCTGAAATCGCACGTTCTCGGCATAGCAATTTCGCTATTTCGCTCTCGTGGGTGGACGGCGCCACTCTCTGTTAACCGCTTCGGAGAGTTTGCAGTTGCTGGCCGAGAAATCGCACTTCTCCACGAATGCCGCTGTGTGCCTTCAGCAGCGGTCTCGTCTCTCTCGCATGCCGAGAAAGAGCGACTTCAGCCGGCTGCTTTTCTCGGACGAGCGGCTTCTTCTGCGCACATCGCAAAGGAGCGGTTCTTGTCTTCTCCTTGTGTCCATGCATTCTGCACTACGCTTCTCTCTCATTCTTATGCCTTTCCGTTTATTCCTAGGGACATTTCGTTTTTCTCTGTTTTTCCGATGCTACACTTCAGCATTCTGTGAAGAACAGAGTGGAAGGGAAAAGCCCCTCTAATAAGGCAGCTAGAAGTTCCAGGAGCGACACACGTTGTGCTTTCAGAGAGGACGTTACAGAAAGTCGAGAGATGTGGATTCTTTCCTGCGGAGAAAAAACCCCCTGTTTTCAGGAAATGCAGTATTCTGAAATCGCACGTTCTCGGCATAGCAATTTCGCTATTTCGCTCTCGTGGGTGGACGGCGCCACTCTCTGTTAACCGCTTCGGAGAGTTTGCAGTTGCTGGCCGAGAAATCGCGGTTCTCCCCGAATGCCGCTGTGTGCCTTCAGCAGCGGTCTCGTCTCTCTCGCATGCCGAGAAAGAGCGACTTCAGCCGGCTGCTTTTCTCGGACGAGCGGCTTCTTCTGCGCACATCGCAAAGGAGCGGTTCTTGTCTTCTCCTTGTGTCCATGCATTCTGCACTACGCTTCTCTCTCATTCTTAACCCTTGATTCCTAGGGACATTTCGTTTTTCTCTGTTTTTCCGATGCTACACTTCAGCATTCTGTGAAGAACAGAGTGGAAGGGAAAAGCCCCTCTAATAAGGCAGCTAGAAGTTCCAGGAGCGACACACGTTGTGCTTTCAGAGAGGACGTTACAGAAAGTCGAGAGATGTGGATTCTTTCCTGCGGAGAAAAAACCCCCTGTTTTCAGGCAATGCAGTATTCTGAAATCGCACGTTCTCGGCATAGCAATTTCGCTATTTCGCTCTCGTGGGTGGACGGCGCCACTCTCTGTTAACCGCTTCGGAGAGTTTGCAGTTGCTGGCCGAGAAATCGCGGTTCTCCCCGAATGCCGCTGTGTGCCTTCAGCAGCGGTCTCGTCTCTCTCGCATGCCGAGAAAGAGCGACTTCAGCCGGCTGCTTTTCTCGGACGAGCGGCTTCTTCTGCGCACATCGCAAAGGAGCGGTTCTTGTCTTCTCCTTGTGTCCATGCATTCTGCACTACGCTTCTCTCTCATTCTTATGCCTTTCCGTTTATTCCTAGGGACATTTCGTTTTTCTCTGTTTTTCCGATGCTACACTTCAGCATTCTGTGAAGAACAGATTGGAAGGGAAAAGCCCCTCTAATAAGGCAGCTAGAAGTTCCAGGAGCGACACACGTTGTGCTTTCAGAGAGGACGTTACAGAAAGTCGAGAGATGTGGATTCTTTCCTGCGGAGAAAAAACCCCCTGTTTTCAGGCAATGCAGTATGCAGAATTCACACGTTCTTGGCATCACAGTTCCGTTATTTCGCTCACGCACGTCTAAATCGGCTCTCGCGTTGAACCGCTTCGGAGAGTTTGCAGTTGCTGGTCGAGAAATCGCGGTTCTCCCCGAATGCCGCTGTGTGCCTTCAGCAGCGGTCTCGTCTCTCTCGCATGCCGAGAAAGAGCGACTTCAGCCGGATGCTTTTCTCGGACGAGCGGCTTCTTCTGCGCACATCGCAAAGGAGCGGTTCTTGTCTTCTCCTTGTGTCCATGCATTCTGCACTACGCTTCTCTCTCATTCTTATGCCTTTCCGTTTATTCCTAGGGACATTTCGTTTTTCTCTGTTTTTCCGATGCTACACTTCAGCATTCTGTGAAGAACAGAGTGGAAGGGAAAAGCCCCTCTAATAAGGCAGCTAGAAGTTCCAGGAGCGACACACGTTGTGCTTTCAGAGAGGACGTTACAGAAAGTCGAGAGATGTGGATTCTTTCCTGCGGAGAAAAAACCCCCTGTTTTCAGGCAATGCAGTATTCTGAAATCGCACGTTCTCGGCATAGCAATTTCGCTATTTCGCTCTCGTGGGTGGACGGCGCCACTCTCTGTTAACCGCTTCGGAGAGTTTGCAGTTGCTGGCCGAGAAATCGCGGTTCTCCCCGAATGCCGCTGTGTGCCTTCAGCAGCGGTCTCGTCTCTCTCGCATGCCGAGAAAGAGCGACTTCAGCCGGATGCTTTTCTCGGACGAGCGGCTTCTTCTGCGCACATCGCAAAGGAGCGGTTCTTGTCTTCTCCTTGTGTCCATGCATTCTGCACTACGCTTCTCTCTCATTCTTAACCCTTGATTCCTAGGGACATTTCGTTTTTCTCTGTTTTTCCGATGCTACACTTCAGCATTCTGTGAAGAACAGAGTGGAAAGGAAAAGCCCCTCTAATAAGGCAGCTAGAAGTTCCAGGAGCGACACACGTTGTGCTTTCAGAGAGGACGTTACAGAAAGTCGAGAGATGTGGATTCTTTCCTGCGGAGAAAAAACCCCCTGTTTTCAGGAAATGCAGTATTCTGAAATCGCACGTTCTCGGCATAGCAATTTCGCTATTTCGCTCTCGTGGGTGGACGGCGCCACTCTCTGTTAACCGCTTCGGAGAGTTTGCAGTTGCTGGCCGAGAAATCGCGGTTCTCCCCGAATGCCGCTGTGTGCCTTCAGCAGCGGTCTCGTCTCTCTCGCATGCCGAGAAAGAGCGACTTCAGCCGGATGCTTTTCTCGGACGAGCGGCTTCTTCTGCGCACATCGCAAAGGAGCGGTTCTTGTCTTCTCCTTGTGTCCATGCATTCTGCACTACGCTTCTCTCTCATTCTTATGCCTTTCCGTTTATTCCTAGGGACATTTCGTTTTTCTCTGTTTTTCCGATGCTACACTTCAGCATTCTGTGAAGAACAGAGTGGAAGGGAAAAGCCCCTCTAATAAGGCAGCTAGAAGTTCCAGGAGCGACACACGTTGTGCTTTCAGAGAGGACGTTACAGAAAGTCGAGAGATGTGGATTCTTTCCTGCGGAGAAAAAACCCCCTGTTTTCAGGCAATGCAGTATGCAGAATTCACACGTTCTTGGCATCACAGTTCCGTTATTTCGCTCACGCACGTCTAAATCGGCTCTCGCGTTGAACCGCTTCGGAGAGTTTGCAGTTGCTGGTCGAGAAATCGCGGTTCTCCCCGAATGCCGCTGTGTGCCTTCAGCAGCGGTCTCGTCTCTCTCGCATGCCGAGAAAGAGCGACTTCAGCCGGATGCTTTTCTCGGACGAGCGGCTTCTTCTGCGCACATCGCAAAGGAGCGGTTCTTGTCTTCTCCTTGTGTCCATGCATTCTGCACTACGCTTCTCTCTCATTCTTAACCCTTGATTCCTAGGGACATTTCGTTTTTCTCTGTTTTTCCGATGCTACACTTCAGCATTCTGTGACGAACAGAGTGGAAGGGAAAAGCCCCTCTAATAAGGCAGCTAGAAGTTCCAGGAGCGACACACGTTGTGCTTTCAGAGAGGACGTTACAGAAAGTCGAGAGATGTGGATTCTTTCCTGCGGAGAAAAAACCCCCTGTTTTCAGGAAATGCAGTATTCTGAAATCGCACGTTCTCGGCATAGCAATTTCGCTATTTCGCTCTCGTGGGTGGACGGCGCCACTCTCTGTTAACCGCTTCGGAGAGTTTGCAGTTGCTGGCCGAGAAATCGCGGTTCTCCCCGAATGCCGCTGTGTGCCTTCAGCAGCGGTCTCGTCTCTCTCGCATGCCGAGAAAGAGCGACTTCAGCCGGCTGCTTTTCTCGGACGAGCGGCTTCTTCTGCGCACATCGCAAAGGAGCGGTTCTTGTCTTCTCCTTGTGTCCATGCATTCTGCACTACGCTTCTCTCTCATTCTTATGCCTTTCCGTTTATTCCTAGGGACATTTCGTTTTTCTCTGTTTTTCCGATGCTACACTTCAGCATTCTGTGAAGAACAGAGTGGAAGGGAAAAGCCCCTCTAATAAGGCAGCTAGAAGTTCCAGGAGCGACACACGTTGTGCTTTCAGAGAGGACGTTACAGAAAGTCGAGAGATGTGGATTCTTTCCTGCGGAGAAAAAACCCCCTGTTTTCAGGCAATGCAGTATGCAGAATTCACACGTTCTTGGCATCACAGTTCCGTTATTTCGCTCACGCACGTCTAAATCGGCTCTCGCGTTGAACCGCTTCGGAGAGTTTGCAGTTGCTGGTCGAGAAATCGCGGTTCTCCCCGAATGCCGCTGTGTGCCTTCAGCAGCGGTCTCGTCTCTCTCGCATGCCGAGAAAGAGCGACTTCAGCCGGCTGCTTTTCTCGGACGAGCGGCTTCTTCTGCGCACATCGCAAAGGAGCGGTTCTTGTCTTCTCCTTGTGTCCATGCATTCTGCACTACGCTTCTCTCTCATTCTTATGCCTTTCCGTTTATTCCTAGGGACATTTCGTTTTTCTCTGTTTTTCCGATGCTACACTTCAGCATTCTGTGAAGAACAGAGTGGAAGGGAAAAGCCCCTCTAATAAGGCAGCTAGAAGTTCCAGGAGCGACACACGTTGTGCTTTCAGAGAGGACGTTACAGAAAGTCGAGAGATGTGGATTCTTTCCTGCGGAGAAAAAACCCCCTGTTTTCAGGAAATGCAGTATTCTGAAATCGCACGTTCTCGGCATAGCAATTTCGCTATTTCGCTCTCGTGGGTGGACGGCGCCACTCTCTGTTAACCGCTTCGGAGAGTTTGCAGTTGCTGGTCGAGAAATCGCGGTTCTCCCCGAATGCCGCTGTGTGCCTTCAGCAGCGGTCTCGTCTCTCTCGCATGCCGAGAAAGAGCGACTTCAGCCGGCTGCTTTTCTCGGACGAGCGGCTTCTTCTGCGCACATCGCAAAGGAGCGGTTCTTGTCTTCTCCTTGTGTCCATGCATTCTGCACTACGCTTCTCTCTCATTCTTATGCCTTTCCGTTTATTCCTAGGGACATTTCGTTTTTCTCTGTTTTTCCGATGCTACACTTCAGCATTCTGTGACGAACAGAGTGGAAGGGAAAAGCCCCTCTAATAAGGCAGCTAGAAGTTCCAGGAGCGACACACGTTGTGCTTTCAGAGAGGACGTTACAGAAAGTCGAGAGATGTGGATTCTTTCCTGCGGAGAAAAAACCCCCTGTTTTCAGGAAATGCAGTATTCTGAAATCGCACGTTCTCGGCATAGCAATTTCGCTATTTCGCTCTCGTGGGTGGACGGCGCCACTCTCTGTTAACCGCTTCGGAGAGTTTGCAGTTGCTGGCCGAGAAATCGCGGTTCTCCCCGAATGCCGCTGTGTGCCTTCAGCAGCGGTCTCGTCTCTCTCGCATGCCGAGAAAGAGCGACTTCAGCCGGCTGCTTTTCTCGGACGAGCGGCTTCTTCTGCGCACATCGCAAAGGAGGGGTTCTTGTCTTCTCCTTGTGTCCATGCATTCTGCACTACGTTTCTCTCTCATTCTTATGCCTTTCCGTTTATTCCTAGGGACATTTCGTTTTTCTCTGTTTTTCCGATGCTACACTTCAGCATTCTGTGAAGAACAGAGTGGAAGGGAAAAGCCCCTCTAATAAGGCAGCTAGAAGTTCCAGGAGCGACACACGTTGTGCTTTCAGAGAGGACGTTACAGAAAGTCGAGAGATGTGGATTCTTTCCTGCGGAGAAAAAACCCCCTGTTTTCAGGCAATGCAGTATGCAGAATTCACACGTTCTTGGCATCACAGTTCCGTTATTTCGCTCACGCACGTCTAAATCGGCTCTCTCTCTGTTAACCGCTTCGGAGAGTTTGCAGTTGCTGGTCGAGAAATCGCGGTTCTCCCCGAATGCCGCTGTGTGCCTTCAGCAGCGGTCTCGTCTCTCTCGCATGCCGAGAAAGAGCGACTTCAGCCGGCTGCTTTTCTCGGACGAGCGGCTTCTTCTGCGCACATCGCAAAGGAGCGGTTCTTGTCTTCTCCTTGTGTCCATGCATTCTGCACTACGCTTCTCTCTCATTCTTATGCCTTTCCGTTTATTCCTAGGGACATTTCGTTTTTCTCTGTTTTTCCGATGCTACACTTCAGCATTCTGTGAAGAACAGAGTGGAAGGGAAAAGCCCCTCTAATAAGGCAGCTAGAAGTTCCAGGAGCGACACACGTTGTGCTTTCAGAGAGGACGTTACAGAAAGTCGAGAGATGTGGATTCTTTCCTGCGGAGAAAAAACCCCCTGTTTTCAGGAAATGCAGTATTCTGAAATCGCACGTTCTCGGCATAGCAATTTCGCTATTTCGCTCTCGTGGGTGGACGGCGCCACTCTCTGTTAACCGCTTCGGAGAGTTTGCAGTTGCTGGCCGAGAAATCGCGGTTCTCCCCGAATGCCGCTGTGTGCCTTCAGCAGCGGTCTCGTCTCTCTCGCATGCCGAGAAAGAGCGACTTCAGCCGGCTGCTTTTCTCGGACGAGCGGCTTCTTCTGCGCACATCGCAAAGGAGGGGTTCTTGTCTTCTCCTTGTGTCCATGCATTCTGCACTACGTTTCTCTCTCATTCTTATGCCTTTCCGTTTATTCCTAGGGACATTTCGTTTTTCTCTGTTTTTCCGATGCTACACTTCAGCATTCTGTGAAGAACAGAGTGGAAGGGAAAAGCCCCTCTAATAAGGCAGCTAGAAGTTCCAGGAGCGACACACGTTGTGCTTTCAGAGAGGACGTTACAGAAAGTCGAGAGATGTGGATTCTTTCCTGCGGAGAAAAAACCCCCTGTTTTCAGGCAATGCAGTATGCAGAATTCACACGTTCTTGGCATCACAGTTCCGTTATTTCGCTCACGCACGTCTAAATCGGCTCTCTCTCTGTTAACCGCTTCGGAGAGTTTGCAGTTGCTGGTCGAGAAATCGCGGTTCTCCCCGAATGCCGCTGTGTGCCTTCAGCAGCGGTCTCGTCTCTCTCGCATGCCGAGAAAGAGCGACTTCAGCCGGCTGCTTTTCTCGGACGAGCGGCTTCTTCTGCGCACATCGCAAAGGAGCGGTTCTTGTCTTCTCCTTGTGTCCATGCATTCTGCACTACGCTTCTCTCTCATTCTTATGCCTTTCCGTTTATTCCTAGGGACATTTCGTTTTTCTCTGTTTTTCCGATGCTACACTTCAGCATTCTGTGAAGAACAGAGTGGAAGGGAAAAGCCCCTCTAATAAGGCAGCTAGAAGTTCCAGGAGCGACACACGTTGTGCTTTCAGAGAGGACGTTACAGAAAGTCGAGAGATGTGGATTCTTTCCTGCGGAGAAAAAACCCCCTGTTTTCAGGAAATGCAGTATTCTGAAATCGCACGTTCTCGGCATAGCAATTTCGCTATTTCGCTCTCGTGGGTGGACGGCGCCACTCTCTGTTAACCGCTTCGGAGAGTTTGCAGTTGCTGGCCGAGAAATCGCGGTTCTCCCCGAATGCCGCTGTGTGCCTTCAGCAGCGGTCTCGTCTCTCTCGCATGCCGAGAAAGAGCGACTTCAGCCGGCTGCTTTTCTCGGACGAGCGGCTTCTTCTGCGCACATCGCAAAGGAGCGGTTCTTGTCTTCTCCTTGTGTCCATGCATTCTGCACTACGCTTCTCTCTCATTCTTATGCCTTTCCGTTTATTCCTAGGGACATTTCGTTTTTCTCTGTTTTTCCGATGCTACACTTCAGCATTCTGTGACGAACAGAGTGGAAGGGAAAAGCCCCTCTAATAAGGCAGCTAGAAGTTCCAGGAGCGACACACGTTGTGCTTTCAGAGAGGACGTTACAGAAAGTCGAGAGATGTGGATTCTTTCCTGCGGAGAAAAAACCCCCTGTTTTCAGGCAATGCAGTATGCAGAATTCACACGTTCTTGGCATCACAGTTCCGTTATTTCGCTCACGCACGTCTAAATCGGCTCTCGCGTTGAACCGCTTCGGAGAGTTTGCAGTTGCTGGTCGAGAAATCGCGGTTCTCCCCGAATGCCGCTGTGTGCCTTCAGCAGCGGTCTCGTCTCTCTCGCATGCCGAGAAAGAGCGACTTCAGCCGGCTGCTTTTCTCGGACGAGCGGCTTCTTCTGCGCACATCGCAAAGGAGCGGTTCTTGTCTTCTCCTTGTGTCCATGCATTCTGCACTACGCTTCTCTCTCATTCTTATGCCTTTCCGTTTATTCCTAGGGACATTTCGTTTTTCTCTGTTTTTCCGATGCTACACTTCAGCATTCTGTGAAGAACAGAGTGGAAGGGAAAAGCCCCTCTAATAAGGCAGCTAGAAGTTCCAGGAGCGACACACGTTGTGCTTTCAGAGAGGACGTTACAGAAAGTCGAGAGATGTGGATTCTTTCCTGCGGAGAAAAAACCCCCTGTTTTCAGGCAATGCAGTATGCAGAATTCACACGTTCTTGGCATCACAGTTCCGTTATTTCGCTCACGCACGTCTAAATCGGCTCTCGCGTTGAACCGCTTCGGAGAGTTTGCAGTTGCTGGTCGAGAAATCGCGGTTCTCCCCGAATGCCGCTGTGTGCCTTCAGCAGCGGTCTCGTCTCTCTCGCATGCCGAGAAAGAGCGACTTCAGCCGGCTGCTTTTCTCGGACGAGCGGCTTCTTCTGCGCACATCGCAAAGGAGCGGTTCTTGTCTTCTCCTTGTGTCCATGCATTCTGCACTACGCTTCTCTCTCATTCTTATGCCTTTCCGTTTATTCCTAGGGACATTTCGTTTTTCTCTGTTTTTCCGATGCTACACTTCAGCATTCTGTGACGAACAGAGTGGAAGGGAAAAGCCCCTCTAATAAGGCAGCTAGAAGTTCCAGGAGCGACACACGTTGTGCTTTCAGAGAGGACGTTACAGAAAGTCGAGAGATGTGGATTCTTTCCTGCGGAGAAAAAACCCCCTGTTTTCAGGAAATGCAGTATTCTGAAATCGCACGTTCTCGGCATAGCAATTTCGCTATTTCGCTCTCGTGGGTGGACGGCGCCACTCTCTGTTAACCGCTTCGGAGAGTTTGCAGTTGCTGGCCGAGAAATCGCGGTTCTCCCCGAATGCCGCTGTGTGCCTTCAGCAGCGGTCTCGTCTCTCTCGCATGCCGAGAAAGAGCGACTTCAGCCGGATGCTTTTCTCGGACGAGCGGCTTCTTCTGCGCACATCGCAAAGGAGCGGTTCTTGTCTTCTCCTTGTGTCCATGCATTCTGCACTACGCTTCTCTCTCATTCTTATGCCTTTCCGTTTATTCCTAGGGACATTTCGTTTTTCTCTGTTTTTCCGATGCTACACTTCAGCATTCTGTGAAGAACAGAGTGGAAGGGAAAAGCCCCTCTAATAAGGCAGCTAGAAGTTCCAGGAGCGACACACGTTGTGCTTTCAGAGAGGACGTTTCAGAAAGTCGAGAGATGTGGATTCTTTCCTGCGGAGAAAAAACCCCCTGTTTTCAGGCAATGCAGTATGCAGAATTCACACGTTCTTGGCATCACAGTTCCGTTATTTCGCTCACGCACGTCTAAATCGGCTCTCGCGTTGAACCGCTTCGGAGAGTTTGCAGTTGCTGGTCGAGAAATCGCGGTTCTCCCCGAATGCCGCTGTGTGCCTTCAGCAGCGGTCTCGTCTCTCTCGCATGCCGAGAAAGAGCGACTTCAGCCGGATGCTTTTCTCGGACGAGCGGCTTCTTCTGCGCACATCGCAAAGGAGCGGTTCTTGTCTTCTCCTTGTGTCCATGCATTCTGCACTACGCTTCTCTCTCATTCTTATGCCTTTCCGTTTATTCCTAGGGACATTTCGTTTTTCTCTGTTTTTCCGATGCTACACTTCAGCATTCAGTGAAGAACAGAGTGGAAGGGAAAAGCCCCTCTAATAAGGCAGCTAGAAGTTCCAGGAGCGACACACGTTGTGCTTTCAGAGAGGACGTTACAGAAAGTCGAGAGATGTGGATTCTTTCCTGCGGAGAAAAAAACCCCTGTTTTCAGGAAATGCAGTATTCTGAAATCGCACGTTCTCGGCATAGCAATTTCGCTATTTCGCTCTCGTGGGTGGACGGCGCCACTCTCTGTTAACCGCTTCGGAGAGTTTGCAGTTGCTGGCCGAGAAATCGCGGTTCTCCCCGAATGCCGCTGTGTGCCTTCAGCAGCGGTCTCGTCTCTCTCGCATGCCGAGAAAGAGCGACTTCAGCCGGATGCTTTTCTCGGACGAGCGGCTTCTTCTGCGCACATCGCAAAGGAGCGGTTCTTGTCTTCTCCTTGTGTCCATGCATTCTGCACTACACTTCTCTCTCATTCTTATGCCTTTCCGTTTATTCCTAGGGACATTTCGTTTTTCTCTGTTTTTCCGATGCTACACTTCAGCATTCTGTGAAGAACAGAGTGGAAGGGAAAAGCCCCTCTAATAAGGCAGCTAGAAGTTCCAGGAGCGACACACGTTGTGCTTTCAGAGAGGACGTTACAGAAAGTCGAGAGATGTGGATTCTTTCCTGCGGAGAAAAAAACCCCTGTTTTCAGGAAATGCAGTATTCTGAAATCGCACGTTCTCGGCATAGCAATTTCGCTATTTCGCTCTCGTGGGTGGACGGCGCCACTCTCTGTTAACCGCTTCGGAGAGTTTGCAGTTGCTGGCCGAGAAATCGCGGTTCTCCCCGAATGCCGCTGTGTGCCTTCAGCAGCGGTCTCGTCTCTCTCGCATGCCGAGAAAGAGCGACTTCAGCCGGATGCTTTTCTCGGACGAGCGGCTTCTTCTGCGCACATCGCAAAGGAGCGGTTCTTGTCTTCTCCTTGTGTCCATGCATTCTGCACTACGCTTCTCTCTCATTCTTATG
Source organism: Phasianus colchicus (assembly GCF_987193195.1). Taxonomy (NCBI): domain Eukaryota; kingdom Metazoa; phylum Chordata; class Aves; order Galliformes; family Phasianidae; genus Phasianus; species Phasianus colchicus. The sequence goes on from NC_143443.1 coordinate 211,006, forward strand.
CCTTTCCGTTTATTCCTAGGGACATTTCGTTTTTCTCTGTTTTTCCGATGCTACACTTCAGCATTCTGTGAAGAACAGAGTGGAAGGGAAAAGCCCCTCTAATAAGGCAGCTAGAAGTTCCAGGAGCGACACACGTTGTGCTTTCAGAGAGGACGTTACAGAAAGTCGAGAGATGTGGATTCTTTCCTGCGGAGAAAAAACCCCCTGTTTTCAGGCAATGCAGTATGCAGAATTCACACGTTCTTGGCATCACAGTTCCGTTATTTCGCTCACGCACGTCTAAATCGGCTCTCTCTCTGTTAACCGCTTCGGAGAGTTTGCAGTTGCTGGTCGAGAAATCGCGGTTCTCCCCGAATGCCGCTGTGTGCCTTCAGCAGCGGTCTCGTCTCTCTCGCATGCCGAGAAAGAGCGACTTCAGCCGGCTGCTTTTCTCGGACGAGCGGCTTCTTCTGCGCACATCGCAAAGGAGCGGTTCTTGTCTTCTCCTTGTGTCCATGCATTCTGCACTACGCTTCTCTCTCATTCTTATGCCTTTCCGTTTATTCCTAGGGACATTTCGTTTTTCTCTGTTTTTCCGATGCTACACTTCAGCATTCTGTGAAGAACAGAGTGGAAGGGAAAAGCCCCTCTAATAAGGCAGCTAGAAGTTCCAGGAGCGACACACGTTGTGCTTTCAGAGAGGACGTTACAGAAAGTCGAGAGATGTGGATTCTTTCCTGCGGAGAAAAAACCCCCTGTTTTCAGGCAATGCAGTATGCAGAATTCACACGTTCTTGGCATCACAGTTCCGTTATTTCGCTCACGCACGTCTAAATCGGCTCTCGCGTTGAACCGCTTCGGAGAGTTTGCAGTTGCTGGTCGAGAAATCGCGGTTCTCCCCGAATGCCGCTGTGTGCCTTCAGCAGCGGTCTCGTCTCTCTCGCATGCCGAGAAAGAGCGACTTCAGCCGGCTGCTTTTCTCGGACGAGCGGCTTCTTCTGCGCACATCGCAAAGGAGCGGTTCTTGTCTTCTCCTTGTGTCCATGCATTCTGCACTACGCTTCTCTCTCATTCTTATGCCTTTCCGTTTATTCCTAGGGACATTTCGTTTTTCTCTGTTTTTCCGATGCTACACTTCAGCATTCTGTGAAGAACAGAGTGGAAGGGAAAAGCCCCTCTAATAAGGCAGCTAGAAGTTCCAGGAGCGACACACGTTGTGCTTTCAGAGAGGACGTTACAGAAAGTCGAGAGATGTGGATTCTTTCCTGCGGAGAAAAAACCCCCTGTTTTCAGGAAATGCAGTATTCTGAAATCGCACGTTCTCGGCATAGCAATTTCGCTATTTCGCTCTCGTGGGTGGACGGCGCCACTCTCTGTTAACCGCTTCGGAGAGTTTGCAGTTGCTGGCCGAGAAATCGCGGTTCTCCCCGAATGCCGCTGTGTGCCTTCAGCAGCGGTCTCGTCTCTCTCGCATGCCGAGAAAGAGCGAGTTCAGCCGGCTGCTTTTCTCGGACGAGCGGCTTCTTCTGCGCACATCGCAAAGGAGCGGTTCTTGTCTTCTCCTTGTGTCCATGCATTCTGCACTACGCTTCTCTCTCATTCTTATGCCTTTCCGTTTATTCCTAGGGACATTTCGTTTTTCTCTGTTTTTCCGATGCTACACTTCAGCATTCTGTGAAGAACAGAGTGGAAGGGAAAAGCCCCTCTAATAAGGCAGCTAGAAGTTCCAGGAGCGACACACGTTGTGCTTTCAGAGAGGACGTTACAGAAAGTCGAGAGATGTGGATTCTTTCCTGCGGAGAAAAAAACCCCTGTTTTCAGGCAATGCAGTATGCAGAATTCACACGTTCTTGGCATCACAGTTCCGTTATTTCGCTCACGCACGTCTAAATCGGCTCTCGCGTTGAACCGCTTCGGAGAGTTTGCAGTTGCTGGTCGAGAAATCGCGGTTCTCCCCGAATGCCGCTGTGTGCCTTCAGCAGCGGTCTCGTCTCTCTCGCATGCCGAGAAAGAGCGACTTCAGCCGGCTGCTTTTCTCGGACGAGCGGCTTCTTCTGCGCACATCGCAAAGGAGCGGTTCTGGTCTTCTCCTTGTGTCCATGCATTCTGCACTACGCTTCTCTCTCATTCTTATGCCTTTCCGTTTATTCCTAGGGACATTTCGTTTTTCTCTGTTTTTCCGATGCTACACTTCAGCATTCTGTGAAGAACAGAGTGGAAGGGAAAAGCCCCTCTAATAAGGCAGCTAGAAGTTCCAGGAGCGACACACGTTGTGCTTTCAGAGAGGACGTTACAGAAAGTCGAGAGATGTGGATTCTTTCCTGCGGAGAAAAAACCCCCTGTTTTCAGGCAATGCAGTATGCAGAATTCACACGTTCTTGGCATCACAGTTCCGTTATTTCGCTCACGCACGTCTAAATCGGCTCTCGCGTTGAACCGCTTCGGAGAGTTTGCAGTTGCTGGTCGAGAAATCGCGGTTCTCCCCGAATGCCGCTGTGTGCCTTCAGCAGCGGTCTCGTCTCTCTCGCATGCCGAGAAAGAGCGACTTCAGCCGGCTGCTTTTCTCGGACGAGCGGCTTCTTCTGCGCACATCGCAAAGGAGCGGTTCTTGTCTTCTCCTTGTGTCCATGCATTCTGCACTACGCTTCTCTCTCATTCTTATGCCTTTCCGTTTATTCCTAGGGACATTTCGTTTTTCTCTGTTTTTCCGATGCTACACTTCAGCATTCTGTGACGAACAGAGTGGAAGGGAAAAGCCCCTCTAATAAGGCAGCTAGAAGTTCCAGGAGCGACACACGTTGTGCTTTCAGAGAGGACGTTACAGAAAGTCGAGAGATGTGGATTCTTTCCTGCGGAGAAAAAACCCCCTGTTTTCAGGAAATGCAGTATTCTGAATTCACACGTTCTCGGCATAGCAATTTCGCTATTTCGCTCTCGTGGGTGGACGGCGCCACTCTCTGTTAACCGCTTCGGAGAGTTTGCAGTTGCTGGCCGAGAAATCGCGGTTCTCCCCGAATGCCGCTGTGTGCCTTCAGCAGCGGTCTCGTCTCTCTCGCATGCCGAGAAAGAGCGACTTCAGCCGGATGCTTTTCTCGGACGAGCGGCTTCTTCTGCGCACATCGCAAAGGAGCGGTTCTTGTCTTCTCCTTGTGTCCATGCATTCTGCACTACGCTTCTCTCTCATTCTTATGCCTTTCCGTTTATTCCTAGGGACATTTCGTTTTTCTCTCTTTTTCCGATGCTACACTTCAGCATTCTGTGAAGAACAGAGTGGAAGGGAAAAGCCCCTCTAATAAGGCAGCTAGAAGTTCCAGGAGCGACACACGTTGTGCTTTCAGAGAGGACGTTACAGAAAGTCGAGAGATGTGGATTCTTTCCTGCGGAGAAAAAACCCCCTGTTTTCAGGCAATGCAGTATGCAGAATTCACACGTTCTTGGCATCACAGTTCCGTTATTTCGCTCACGCACGTCTAAATCGGCTCTCGCGTTGAACCGCTTCGGAGAGTTTGCAGTTGCTGGTCGAGAAATCGCGGTTCTCCCCGAATGCCGCTGTGTGCCTTCAGCAGCGGTCTCGTCTCTCTCGCATGCCGAGAAAGAGCGACTTCAGCCGGATGCTTTTCTCGGACGAGCGGCTTCTTCTGCGCACATCGCAAAGGAGCGGTTCTTGTCTTCTCCTTGTGTCCATGCATTCTGCACTACGCTTCTCTCTCATTCTTATGCCTTTCCGTTTATTCCTAGGGACATTTCGTTTTTCTCTGTTTTTCCGATGCTACACTTCAGCATTCTGTGAAGAACAGAGTGGAAGGGAAAAGCCCCTCTAATAAGGCAGCTAGAAGTTCCAGGAGCGACACACGTTGTGCTTTCAGAGAGGACGTTACAGAAAGTCGAGAGATGTGGATTCTTTCCTGCGGAGAAAAAAACCCCTGTTTTCTGGAAATGCAGTATTCTGAAATCGCACGTTCTCGGCATAGCAATTTCGCTATTTCGCTCTCGTGGGTGGACGGCGCCACTCTCTGTTAACCGCTTCGGAGAGTTTGCAGTTGCTGGCCGAGAAATCGCGGTTCTCCCCGAATGCCGCTGTGTGCCTTCAGCAGCGGTCTCGTCTCTCTCGCATGCCGAGAAAGAGCGACTTCAGCCGGATGCTTTTCTCGGACGAGCGGCTTCTTCTGCGCACATCGCAAAGGAGCGGTTCTTGTCTTCTCCTTGTGTCCATGCATTCTGCACTACGCTTCTCTCTCATTCTTATGCCTTTCCGTTTATTCCTAGGGACATTTCGTTTTTCTCTGTTTTTCCGATGCTACACTTCAGCATTCTGTGACGAACAGAGTGGAAGGGAAAAGCCCCTCTAATAAGGCAGCTAGAAGTTCCAGGAGCGACACACCTTGTGCTTTCAGAGAGGACGTTACAGAAAGTCGAGAGATGTGGATTCTTTCCTGCGGAGAAAAAACCCCCTGTTTTCAGGAAATGCAGTATTCTGAAATCGCACGTTCTCGGCATAGCAATTTCGCTATTTCGCTCTCGTGGGTGGACGGCGCCACTCTCTGTTAACCGCTTCGGAGAGTTTGCAGTTGCTGGCCGAGAAATCGCGGTTCTCCCCGAATGCCGCTGTGTGCCTTCAGCAGCGGTCTCGTCTCTCTCGCATGCCGAGAAAGAGCGACTTCAGCCGGATGCTTTTCTCGGACGAGCGGCTTCTTCTGCGCACATCGCAAAGGAGCGGTTCTTGTCTTCTCCTTGTGTCCATGCATTCTGCACTACGCTTCTCTCTCATTCTTATGCCTTTCCGTTTATTCCTAGGGACATTTCGTTTTTCTCTCTTTTTCCGATGCTACACTTCAGCATTCTGTGAAGAACAGAGTGGAAGGGAAAAGCCCCTCTAATAAGGCAGCTAGAAGTTCCAGGAGCGACACACGTTGTGCTTTCAGAGAGGACGTTACAGAAAGTCGAGAGATGTGGATTCTTTCCTGCGGAGAAAAAACCCCCTGTTTTCAGGCAATGCAGTATGCAGAATTCACACGTTCTTGGCATCACAGTTCCGTTATTTCGCTCACGCACGTCTAAATCGGCTCTCGCGTTGAACCGCTTCGGAGAGTTTGCAGTTGCTGGTCGAGAAATCGCGGTTCTCCCCGAATGCCGCTGTGTGCCTTCAGCAGCGGTCTCGTCTCTCTCGCATGCCGAGAAAGAGCGACTTCAGCCGGATGCTTTTCTCGGACGAGCGGCTTCTTCTGCGCACATCGCAAAGGAGCGGTTCTTGTCTTCTCCTTGTGTCCATGCATTCTGCACTACGCTTCTCTCTCATTCTTATGCCTTTCCGTTTATTCCTAGGGACATTTCGTTTTTCTCTGTTTTTCCGATGCTACACTTCAGCATTCTGTGAAGAACAGAGTGGAAGGGAAAAGCCCCTCTAATAAGGCAGCTAGAAGTTCCAGGAGCGACACACGTTGTGCTTTCAGAGAGGACGTTACAGAAAGTCGAGAGATGTGGATTCTTTCCTGCGGAGAAAAAACCCCCTGTTTTCAGGAAATGCAGTATTCTGAAATCGCACGTTCTCGGCATAGCAATTTCGCTATTTCGCTCTCGTGGGTGGACGGCGCCACTCTCTGTTAACCGCTTCGGAGAGTTTGCAGTTGCTGGCCGAGAAATCGCGGTTCTCCCCGAATGCCGCTGTGTGCCTTCAGCAGCGGTCTCGTCTCTCTCGCATGCCGAGAAAGAGCGACTTCAGCCGGATGCTTTTCTCGGACGAGCGGCTTCTTCTGCGCACATCGCAAAGGAGCGGTTCTTGTCTTCTCCTTGTGTCCATGCATTCTGCACTACGCTTCTCTCTCATTCTTATGCCTTTCCGTTTATTCCTAGGGACATTTCGTTTTTCTCTGTTTTTCCGATGCTACACTTCAGCATTCTGTGACGAACAGAGTGGAAGGGAAAAGCCCCTCTAATAAGGCAGCTAGAAGTTCCAGGAGCGACACACGTTGTGCTTTCAGAGAGGACGTTACAGAAAGTCGAGAGATGTGGATTCTTTCCTGCGGAGAAAAAACCCCCTGTTTTCAGGAAATGCAGTATTCTGAAATCGCACGTTCTCGGCATAGCAATTTCGCTATTTCGCTCTCGTGGGTGGACGGCGCCACTCTCTGTTAACCGCTTCGGAGAGTTTGCAGTTGCTGGCCGAGAAATCGCGGTTCTCCCCGAATGCCGCTGTGTGCCTTCAGCAGCGGTCTCGTCTCTCTCGCATGCCGAGAAAGAGCGACTTCAGCCGGATGCTTTTCTCGGACGAGCGGCTTCTTCTGCGCACATCGCAAAGGAGCGGTTCTTGTCTTCTCCTTGTGTCCATGCATTCTGCACTACGCTTCTCTCTCATTCTTATGCCTTTCCGTTTATTCCTAGGGACATTTCGTTTTTCTCTCTTTTTCCGATGCTACACTTCAGCATTCTGTGAAGAACAGAGTGGAAGGGAAAAGCCCCTCTAATAAGGCAGCTAGAAGTTCCAGGAGCGACACACGTTGTGCTTTCAGAGAGGACGTTACAGAAAGTCGAGAGATGTGGATTCTTTCCTGCGGAGAAAAAACCCCCTGTTTTCAGGCAATGCAGTATGCAGAATTCACACGTTCTTGGCATCACAGTTCCGTTATTTCGCTCACGCACGTCTAAATCGGCTCTCGCGTTGAACCGCTTCGGAGAGTTTGCAGTTGCTGGTCGAGAAATCGCGGTTCTCCCCGAATGCCGCTGTGTGCCTTCAGCAGCGGTCTCGTCTCTCTCGCATGCCGAGAAAGAGCGACTTCAGCCGGCTGCTTTTCTCGGACGAGCGGCTTCTTCTGCGCACATCGCAAAGGAGCGGTTCTTGTCTTCTCCTTGTGTCCATGCATTCTGCACTACGCTTCTCTCTCATTCTTATGCCTTTCCGTTTATTCCTAGGGACATTTCGTTTTTCTCTGTTTTTCCGATGCTACACTTCAGCATTCTGTGAAGAACAGAGTGGAAGGGAAAAGCCCCTCTAATAAGGCAGCTAGAAGTTCCAGGAGCGACACACGTTGTGCTTTCAGAGAGGACGTTACAGAAAGTCGAGAGATGTGGATTCTTTCCTGCGGAGAAAAAAACCCCTGTTTTCTGGAAATGCAGTATTCTGAAATCGCACGTTCTCGGCATAGCAATTTCGCTATTTCGCTCTCGTGGGTGGACGGCGCCACTCTCTGTTAACCGCTTCGGAGAGTTTGCAGTTGCTGGCCGAGAAATCGCGGTTCTCCCCGAATGCCGCTGTGTGCCTTCAGCAGCGGTCTCGTCTCTCTCGCATGCCGAGAAAGAGCGACTTCAGCCGGATGCTTTTCTCGGACGAGCGGCTTCTTCTGCGCACATCGCAAAGGAGCGGTTCTTGTCTTCTCCTTGTGTCCATGCATTCTGCACTACACTTCTCTCTCATTCTTATGCCTTTCCGTTTATTCCTAGGGACATTTCGTTTTTCTCTGTTTTTCCGATGCTACACTTCAGCATTCTGTGAAGAACAGAGTGGAAGGGAAAAGCCCCTCTAATAAGGCAGCTAGAAGTTCCAGGAGCGACACACGTTGTGCTTTCAGAGAGGACGTTACAGAAAGTCGAGAGATGTGGATTCTTTCCTGCGGAGAAAAAAACCCCTGTTTTCAGGAAATGCAGTATTCTGAAATCGCACGTTCTCGGCATAGCAATTTCGCTATTTCGCTCTCGTGGGTGGACGGCGCCACTCTCTGTTAACCGCTTCGGAGAGTTTGCAGTTGCTGGCCGAGAAATCGCGGTTCTCCCCGAATGCCGCTGTGTGCCTTCAGCAGCGGTCTCGTCTCTCTCGCATGCCGAGAAAGAGCGACTTCAGCCGGATGCTTTTCTCGGACGAGCGGCTTCTTCTGCGCACATCGCAAAGGAGCGGTTCTTGTCTTCTCCTTGTGTCCATGCATTCTGCACTACGCTTCTCTCTCATTCTTATGCCTTTCCGTTTATTCCTAGGGACATTTCGTTTTTCTCTGTTTTTCCGATGCTACACTTCAGCATTCTGTGAAGAACAGAGTGGAAGGGAAAAGCCCCTCTAATAAGGCAGCTAGAAGTTCCAGGAGCGACACACCTTGTGCTTTCAGAGAGGACGTTACAGAAAGTCGAGAGATGTGGATTCTTTCCTGCGGAGAAAAAACCCCCTGTTTTCAGGAAATGCAGTATTCTGAAATCGCACGTTCTCGGCATAGCAATTTCGCTATTTCGCTCTCGTGGGTGGACGGCGCCACTCTCTGTTAACCGCTTCGGAGAGTTTGCAGTTGCTGGCCGAGAAATCGCGGTTCTCCCCGAATGCCGCTGTGTGCCTTCAGCAGCGGTCTCGTCTCTCTCGCATGCCGAGAAAGAGCGACTTCAGCCGGATGCTTTTCTCGGACGAGCGGCTTCTTCTGCGCACATCGCAAAGGAGCGGTTCTTGTCTTCTCCTTGTGTCCATGCATTCTGCACTACGCTTCTCTCTCATTCTTATGCCTTTCCGTTGATTCCTAGGGACATTTCGTTTTTCTCTGTTTTTCCGATGCTACACTTCAGCATTCTGTGACGAACAGAGTGGAAGGGAAAAGCCCCTCTAATAAGGCAGCTAGAAGTTCCAGGAGCGACACACGTTGTGCTTTCAGAGAGGACGTTACAGAAAGTCGAGAGATGTGGATTCTTTCCTGCGGAGAAAAAACCCCCTGTTTTCAGGCAATGCAGTATGCAGAATTCACACGTTCTTGGCATCACAGTTCCCTTATTTCGCTCACGCACGTCTAAATCGGCTCTCTCTCTGTTAACCGCTTCGGAGAGTTTGCAGTTGCTGGTCGAGAAATCGCGGTTCTCCCCGAATGCCGCTGTGTGCCTTCAGCAGCGGTCTCGTCTCTCTCGCATGCCGAGAAAGAGCGACTTCAGCCGGCTGCTTTTCTCGGACGAGCGGCTTCTTCTGCGCACATCGCAAAGGAGCGGTTCTTGTCTTCTCCTTGTGTCCATGCATTCTGCACTACGCTTCTCTCTCATTCTTATGCCTTTCCGTTTATTCCTAGGGACATTTCGTTTTTCTCTGTTTTTCCGATGCTACACTTCAGCATTCTGTGAAGAACAGAGTGGAAGGGAAAAGCCCCTCTAATAAGGCAGCTAGAAGTTCCAGGAGCGACACACGTTGTGCTTTCAGAGAGGACGTTACAGAAAGTCGAGAGATGTGGATTCTTTCCTGCGGAGAAAAAACCCCCTGTTTTCAGGAAATGCAGTATTCTGAAATCGCACGTTCTCGGCATAGCAATTTCGCTATTTCGCTCTCGTGGGTGGACGGCGCCACTCTCTGTTAACCGCTTCGGAGAGTTTGCAGTTGCTGGCCGAGAAATCGCGGTTCTCCCCGAATGCCGCTGTGTGCCTTCAGCAGCGGTCTCGTCTCTCTCGCATGCCGAGAAAGAGCGAGTTCAGCCGGCTGCTTTTCTCGGACGAGCGGCTTCTTCTGCGCACATCGCAAAGGAGCGGTTCTTGTCTTCTCCTTGTGTCCATGCATTCTGCACTACGCTTCTCTCTCATTCTTATGCCTTTCCGTTTATTCCTAGGGACATTTCGTTTTTCTCTGTTTTTCCGATGCTACACTTCAGCATTCTGTGAAGAACAGAGTGGAAGGGAAAAGCCCCTCTAATAAGGCAGCTAGAAGTTCCAGGAGCGACACACGTTGTGCTTTCAGAGAGGACGTTACAGAAAGTCGAGAGATGTGGATTCTTTCCTGCGGAGAAAAAAAACCCTGTTTTCAGGCAATGCAGTATGCAGAATTCACACGTTCTTGGCATCACAGTTCCGTTATTTCGCTCACGCACGTCTAAATCGGCTCTCGCGTTGAACCGCTTCGGAGAGTTTGCAGTTGCTGGTCGAGAAATCGCGGTTCTCCCCGAATGCCGCTGTGTGCCTTCAGCAGCGGTCTCGTCTCTCTCGCATGCCGAGAAAGAGCGACTTCAGCCGGCTGCTTTTCTCGGACGAGCGGCTTCTTCTGCGCACATCGCAAAGGAGCGGTTCTTGTCTTCTCCTTGTGTCCATGCATTCTGCACTACGCTTCTCTCTCATTCTTATGCCTTTCCGTTTATTCCTAGGGACATTTCGTTTTTCTCTGTTTTTCCGATGCTACACTTCAGCATTCTGTGAAGAACAGAGTGGAAGGGAAAAGCCCCTCTAATAAGGCAGCTAGAAGTTCCAGGAGCGACACACGTTGTGCTTTCAGAGAGGACGTTACAGAAAGTCGAGAGATGTGGATTCTTTCCTGCGGAGAAAAAACCCCCTGTTTTCAGGCAATGCAGTATGCAGAATTCACACGTTCTTGGCATCACAGTTCCGTTATTTCGCTCACGCACGTCTAAATCGGCTCGCGCGTTGAACCGCTTCGGAGAGTTTGCAGTTGCTGGTCGAGAAATCGCGGTTCTCCCCGAATGCCGCTGTGTGCCTTCAGCAGCGGTCTCGTCTCTCTCGCATGCCGAGAAAGAGCGACTTCAGCCGGCTGCTTTTCTCGGACGAGCGGCTTCTTCTGCGCACATCGCAAAGGAGCGGTTCTGTCTTCTCCTTGTGTCCATGCATTCTGCACTACGCTTCTCTCTCATTCTTATGCCTTTCCGTTTATTCCTAGGGACATTTCGTTTTTCTCTGTTTTTCCGATGCTACACTTCAGCATTCTGTGACGAACAGAGTGGAAGGGAAAAGCCCCTCTAATAAGGCAGCTAGAAGTTCCAGGAGCGACACACCTTGTGCTTTCAGAGAGGACGTTACAGAAAGTCGAGAGATGTGGATTCTTTCCTGCGGAGAAAAAACCCCCTGTTTTCAGGAAATGCAGTATTCTGAAATCGCACGTTCTCGGCATAGCAATTTCGCTATTTCGCTCTCGTGGGTGGACGGCGCCACTCTCTGTTAACCGCTTCGGAGAGTTTGCAGTTGCTGGCCGAGAAATCGCGGTTCTCCCCGAATGCCGCTGTGTGCCTTCAGCAGCGGTCTCGTCTCTCTCGCATGCCGAGAAAGAGCGACTTCAGCCGGATGCTTTTCTCGGACGAGCGGCTTCTTCTGCGCACATCGCAAAGGAGCGGTTCTTGTCTTCTCCTTGTGTCCATGCATTCTGCACTACGCTTCTCTCTCATTCTTATGCCTTTCCGTTTATTCCTAGGGACATTTCGTTTTTCTCTCTTTTTCCGATGCTACACTTCAGCATTCTGTGAAGAACAGAGTGGAAGGGAAAAGCCCCTCTAATAAGGCAGCTAGAAGTTCCAGGAGCGACACACGTTGTGCTTTCAGAGAGGACGTTACAGAAAGTCGAGAGATGTGGATTCTTTCCTGCGGAGAAAAAACCCCCTGTTTTCAGGCAATGCAGTATGCAGAATTCACACGTTCTTGGCATCACAGTTCCGTTATTTCGCTCACGCACGTCTAAATCGGCTCTCGCGTTGAACCGCTTCGGAGAGTTTGCAGTTGCTGGTCGAGAAATCGCGGTTCTCCCCGAATGCCGCTGTGTGCCTTCAGCAGCGGTCTCGTCTCTCTCGCATGCCGAGAAAGAGCGACTTCAGCCGGATGCTTTTCTCGGACGAGCGGCTTCTTCTGCGCACATCGCAAAGGAGCGGTTCTTGTCTTCTCCTTGTGTCCATGCATTCTGCACTACGCTTCTCTCTCATTCTTATGCCTTTCCGTTTATTCCTAGGGACATTTCGTTTTTCTCTGTTTTTCCGATGCTACACTTCAGCATTCTGTGAAGAACAGAGTGGAAGGGAAAAGCCCCTCTAATAAGGCAGCTAGAAGTTCCAGGAGCGACACACGTTGTGCTTTCAGAGAGGACGTTACAGAAAGTCGAGAGATGTGGATTCTTTCCTGCGGAGAAAAAAACCCCTGTTTTCAGGAAATGCAGTATTCTGAAATCGCACGTTCTCGGCATAGCAATTTCGCTATTTCGCTCTCGTGGGTGGACGGCGCCACTCTCTGTTAACCGCTTCGGAGAGTTTGCAGTTGCTGGCCGAGAAATCGCGGTTCTCCCCGAATGCCGCTGTGTGCCTTCAGCAGCGGTCTCGTCTCTCTCGCATGCCGAGAAAGAGCGACTTCAGCCGGATGCTTTTCTCGGACGAGCGGCTTCTTCTGCGCACATCGCAAAGGAGCGGTTCTTGTCTTCTCCTTGTGTCCATGCATTCTGCACTACGCTTCTCTCTCATTCTTATGCCTTTCCGTTTATTCCTAGGGACATTTCGTTTTTCTCTGTTTTTCCGATGCTACACTTCAGCATTCTGTGACGAACAGAGTGGAAGGGAAAAGCCCCTCTAATAAGGCAGCTAGAAGTTCCAGGAGCGACACACGTTGTGCTTTCAGAGAGGACGTTACAGAAAGTCGAGAGATGTGGATTCTTTCCTGCGGAGAAAAAACCCCCTGTTTTCAGGAAATGCAGTATTCTGAAATCGCACGTTCTCGGCATAGCAATTTCGCTATTTCGCTCTCGTGGGTGGACGGCGCCACTCTCTGTTAACCGCTTCGGAGAGTTTGCAGTTGCTGGCCGAGAAATCGCGGTTCTCCCCGAATGCCGCTGTGTGCCTTCAGCAGCGGTCTCGTCTCTCTCGCATGCCGAGAAAGAGCGACTTCAGCCGGATGCTTTTCTCGGACGAGCGGCTTCTTCTGCGCACATCGCAAAGGAGCGGTTCTTGTCTTCTCCTTGTGTCCATGCATTCTGCACTACGCTTCTCTCTCATTCTTATGCCTTTCCGTTTATTCCTAGGGACATTTCGTTTTTCTCTCTTTTTCCGATGCTACACTTCAGCATTCTGTGAAGAACAGAGTGGAAGGGAAAAGCCCCTCTAATAAGGCAGCTAGAAGTTCCAGGAGCGACACACGTTGTGCTTTCAGAGAGGACGTTACAGAAAGTCGAGAGATGTGGATTCTTTCCTGCGGAGAAAAAACCCCCTGTTTTCAGGCAATGCAGTATGCAGAATTCACACGTTCTTGGCATCACAGTTCCGTTATTTCGCTCACGCACGTCTAAATCGGCTCTCGCGTTGAACCGCTTCGGAGAGTTTGCAGTTGCTGGTCGAGAAATCGCACTTCTCCCCGAATGCCGCTGTGTGCCTTCAGCAGCGGTCTCGTCTCTCTCGCATGCCGAGAAAGAGCGACTTCAGCCGGATGCTTTTCTCGGACGAGCGGCTTCTTCTGCGCACATCGCAAAGGAGCGGTTCTTGTCTTCTCCTTGTGTCCATGCATTCTGCACTACGCTTCTCTCTCATTCTTATGCCTTTCCGTTTATTCCTAGGGACATTTCGTTTTTCTCTGTTTTTCCGATGCTACACTTCAGCATTCTGTGAAGAACAGAGTGGAAGGGAAAAGCCCCTCTAATAAGGCAGCTAGAAGTTCCAGGAGCGACACACGTTGTGCTTTCAGAGAGGACGTTACAGAAAGTCGAGAGATGTGGATTCTTTCCTGCGGAGAAAAAAACCCCTGTTTTCAGGAAATGCAGTATTCTGAAATCGCACGTTCTCGGCATAGCAATTTCGCTATTTCGCTCTCGTGGGTGGACGGCGCCACTCTCTGTTAACCGCTTCGGAGAGTTTGCAGTTGCTGGCCGAGAAATCGCGGTTCTCCCCGAATGCCGCTGTGTGCCTTCAGCAGCGGTCTCGTCTCTCTCGCATGCCGAGAAAGAGCGACTTCAGCCGGATGCTTTTCTCGGACGAGCGGCTTCTTCTGCGCACATCGCAAAGGAGCGGTTCTTGTCTTCTCCTTGTGTCCATGCATTCTGCACTACACTTCTCTCTCATTCTTATGCCTTTCCGTTTATTCCTAGGGACATTTCGTTTTTCTCTGTTTTTCCGATGCTACACTTCAGCATTCTGTGAAGAACAGAGTGGAAGGGAAAAGCCCCTCTAATAAGGCAGCTAGAAGTTCCAGGAGCGACACACGTTGTGCTTTCAGAGAGGACGTTACAGAAAGTCGAGAGATGTGGATTCTTTCCTGCGGAGAAAAAAACCCCTGTTTTCAGGAAATGCAGTATTCTGAAATCGCACGTTCTCGGCATAGCAATTTCGCTATTTCGCTCTCGTGGGTGGACGGCGCCACTCTCTGTTAACCGCTTCGGAGAGTTTGCAGTTGCTGGCCGAGAAATCGCGGTTCTCCCCGAATGCCGCTGTGTGCCTTCAGCAGCGGTCTCGTCTCTCTCGCATGCCGAGAAAGAGCGACTTCAGCCGGATGCTTTTCTCGGACGAGCGGCTTCTTCTGCGCACATCGCAAAGGAGCGGTTCTTGTCTTCTCCTTGTGTCCATGCATTCTGCACTACGCTTCTCTCTCATTCTTATGCCTTTCCGTTTATTCCTAGGGACATTTCGTTTTTCTCTGTTTTTCCGATGCTACACTTCAGCATTCTGTGAAGAACAGAGTGGAAGGGAAAAGCCCCTCTAATAAGGCAGCTAGAAGTTCCAGGAGCGACACACGTTGTGCTTTCAGAGAGGACGTTACAGAAAGTCGAGAGATGTGGATTCTTTCCTGCGGAGAAAAAACCCCCTGTTTTCAGGAAATGCAGTATTCTGAAATCGCACGTTCTCGGCATAGCAATTTCGCTATTTCGCTCTCGTGGGTGGACGGCGCCACTCTCTGTTAACCGCTTCGGAGAGTTTGCAGTTGCTGGCCGAGAAATCGCGGTTCTCCCCGAATGCCGCTGTGTGCCTTCAGCAGCGGTCTCGTCTCTCTCGCATGCCGAGAAAGAGCGACTTCAGCCGGATGCTTTTCTCGGACGAGCGGCTTCTTCTGCGCACATCGCAAAGGAGCGGTTCTTGTCTTCTCCTTGTGTCCATGCATTCTGCACTACGCTTCTCTCTCATTCTTATGCCTTTCCGTTTATTCCTAGGGACATTTCGTTTTTCTCTGTTTTTCCGATGCTACACTTCAGCATTCTGTGACGAACAGAGTGGAAGGGAAAAGCCCCTCTAATAAGGCAGCTAGAAGTTCCAGGAGCGACACACGTTGTGCTTTCAGAGAGGACGTTACAGAAAGTCGAGAGATGTGGATTCTTTCCTGCGGAGAAAAAACCCCCTGTTTTCAGGCAATGCAGTATGCAGAATTCACACGTTCTTGGCATCACAGTTCCGTTATTTCGCTCACGCACGTCTAAAGCGGCTCTCGCGTTGAACCGCTTCGGAGAGTTTGCAGTTGCTGGCCGAGAAATCGCGGTTCTCCCCGAATGCCGCTGTGTGCCTTCAGCAGCGGTCTCGTCTCTCTCGCATGCCGAGAAAGAGCGACTTCAGCCGGATGCTTTTCTCGGACGAGCGGCTTCTTCTGCGCACATCGCAAAGGAGCGGTTCTGTCTTCTCCTTGTGTCCATGCATTCTGCACTACGCTTCTCTCTCATTCTTATGCCTTTCCGTTTATTCCTAGGGACATTTCGTTTTTCTCTCTTTTTCCGATGCTACACTTCAGCATTCTGTGAAGAACAGAGTGGAAGGGAAAAGCCCCTCTAATAAGGCAGCTAGAAGTTCCAGGAGCGACACACGTTGTGCTTTCAGAGAGGACGTTACAGAAAGTCGAGAGATGTGGATTCTTTCCTGCGGAGAAAAAACCCCCTGTTTTCAGGAAATGCAGTATTCTGAAATCGCACGTTCTCGGCATAGTAATTTCGCTATTTCGCTCTCGTGGGTGGACGGCGCCACTCTCTGTTAACCGCTTCGGAGAGTTTGCAGTTGCTGGCCGAGAAATCGCGGTTCTCCCCGAATGCCGCTGTGTGCCTTCAGCAGCGGTCTCGTCTCTCTCGCATGCCGAGAAAGAGCGACTTCAGCCGGCTGCTTTTCTCGGACGAGCGGCTTCTTCTGCGCACATCGCAAAGGAGCGGTTCTTGTCTTCTCCTTGTGTCCATGCATTCTGCACTACGCTTCTCTCTCATTCTTATGCCTTTCCGTTTATTCCTAGGGACATTTCGTTTTTCTCTGTTTTTCCGATGCTACACTTCAGCATTCTGTGAAGAACAGAGTGGAAGGGAAAAGCCCCTCTAATAAGGCAGCTAGAAGTTCCAGGAGCGACACACGTTGTGCTTTCAGAGAGGACGTTACAGAAAGTCGAGAGATGTGGATTCTTTCCTGCGGAGAAAAAACCCCCTGTTTTCAGGAAATGCAGTATTCTGAAATCGCACGTTCTCGGCATAGCAATTTCGCTATTTCGCTCTCGTGGGTGGACGGCGCCACTCTCTGTTAACCGCTTCGGAGAGTTTGCAGTTGCTGGCCGAGAAATCGCGGTTCTCCCCGAATGCCGCTGTGTGCCTTCAGCAGCGGTCTCGTCTCTCTCGCATGCTGAGAAAGAGCGACTTCAGCCGGATGCTTTTCTCGGACGAGCGGCTTCTTCTGCGCACATCGCAAAGGAGCGGTTCTTGTCTTCTCCTTGTGTCCATGCATTCTGCACTACGCTTCTCTCTCATTCTTATGCCTTTCCGTTTATTCCTAGGGACATTTCGTTTTTCTCTGTTTTTCCGATGCTACACTTCAGCATTCTGTGAAGAACAGAGTGGAAGGGAAAAGCCCCTCTAATAAGGCAGCTAGAAGTTCCAGGAGCGACACACGTTGTGCTTTCAGAGAGGACGTTACAGAAAGTCGAGAGATGTGGATTCTTTCCTGCGGAGAAAAAACCCCCTGTTTTCAGGCAATGCAGTATGCAGAATTCACACGTTCTTGGCATCACAGTTCCGTTATTTCGCTCACGCACGTCTAAATCGGCTCTCGCGTTGAACCGCTTCGGAGAGTTTGCAGTTGCTGGCCGAGAAATCGCGGTTCTCCCCGAATGCCGCTGTGTGCCTTCAGCAGCGGTCTCGTCTCTCTCGCATGCCGAGAAAGAGCGACTTCAGCCGGATGCTTTTCTCGGACGAGCGGCTTCTTCTGCGCACATCGCAAAGGAGCGGTTCTTGTCTTCTCCTTGTGTCCATGCATTCTGCACTACGCTTCTCTCTCATTCTTATGCCTTTCCGTTTATTCCTAGGGACATTTCGTTTTTCTCTGTTTTTCCGATGCTACACTTCAGCATTCTGTGAAGAACAGAGTGGAAGGGAAAAGCCCCTCTAATAAGGCAGCTAGAAGTTCCAGGAGCGACACACGTTGTGCTTTCAGAGAGGACGTTACAGAAAGTCGAGAGATGTGGATTCTTTCCTGCGGAGAAAAAACCCCCTGTTTTCAGGCAATGCAGTATGCAGAATTCACACGTTCTTGGCATCACAGTTCCGTTATTTCGCTCACGCACGTCTAAATCGGCTCTCGCGTTGAACCGCTTCGGAGAGTTTGCAGTTGCTGGCCGAGAAATCGCGGTTCTCCCCGAATGCCGCTGTGTGCCTTCAGCAGCGGTCTCGTCTCTCTCGCATGCCGAGAAAGAGCGACTTCAGCCGGATGCTTTTCTCGGACGAGCGGCTTCTTCTGCGCACATCGCAAAGGAGCGGTTCTTGTCTTCTCCTTGTGTCAATGCATTCTGCACTACGCTTCTCTCTCATTCTTATGCCTTTCCGTTTATTCCTAGGGACATTTCGTTTTTCTCTGTTTTTCCGATGCTACACTTCAGCATTCTGTGAAGAACAGAGTGGAAGGGAAAAGCCCCTCTAATAAGGCAGCTAGAAGTTCCAGGAGCGACACACGTTGTGCTTTCAGAGAGGACGTTACAGAAAGTCGAGAGATGTGGATTCTTTCCTGCGGAGAAAAAACCCCCTGTTTTCAGGAAATGCAGTATGCAGAATTCACACGTTCTTGGCATCACAGTTCCGTTATTTCGCTCACGCACGTCTAAATCGGCTCTCGCGTTGAACCGCTTCGGAGAGTTTGCAGTTGCTGGCCGAGAAATCGCGGTTCTCCCCGAATGCCGCTGTGTGCCTTCAGCAGCGGTCTCGTCTCTCTCGCATGCCGAGAAAGAGCGACTTCAGCCGGATGCTTTTCTCGGACGAGCGGCTTCTTCTGCGCACATCGCAAAGGAGCGGTTCTTGTCTTCTCCTTGTGTCCATGCATTCTGCACTACGCTTCTCTCTCATTCTTATGCCTTTCCGTTTATTCCTAGGGACATTTCGTTTTTCTCTGTTTTTCCGATGCTACACTTCAGCATTCTGTGAAGAACAGAGTGGAAGGGAAAAGCCCCTCTAATAAGGCAGCTAGAAGTTCCAGGAGCGACACACGTTGTGCTTTCAGAGAGGACGTTACAGAAAGTCGAGAGATGTGGATTCTTTCCTGCGGAGAAAAAAACCCCTGTTTTCAGGAAATGCAGTATTCTGAAATCGCACGTTCTCGGCATAGCAATTTCGCTATTTCGCTCTCGTGGGTGGACGGCGCCACTCTCTGTTAACCGCTTCGGAGAGTTTGCAGTTGCTGGCCGAGAAATCGCGGTTCTCCCCGAATGCCGCTGTGTGCCTTCAGCAGCGGTCTCGTCTCTCTCGCATGCCGAGAAAGAGCGACTTCAGCCGGATGCTTTTCTCGGACGAGCGGCTTCTTCTGCGCACATCGCAAAGGAGCGGTTCTCGTCTTCTCCTTGTGTCCATGCATTCTGCACTACGCTTCTCTCTCATTCTTATGCCTTTCCGTTTATTCCTAGGGACATTTCGTTTTTCTCTGTTTTTCCGATGCTACACTTCAGCATTCTGTGAAGAACAGAGTGGAAGGGAAAAGCCCCTCTAATAAGGCAGCTAGAAGTTCCAGGAGCGACACACGTTGTGCTTTCAGAGAGGACGTTACAGAAAGTCGAGAGATGTGGATTCTTTCCTGCGGAGAAAAAACCCCCTGTTTTCAGGAAATGCAGTATTCTGAAATCGCACGTTCTCGGCATAGTAATTTCGCGATTTCGCTCTCGTGGGTGGACGGCGCCACTCTCTGTTAACCGCTTCGGAGAGTTTGCAGTTGCTGGCCGAGAAATCGCGGTTCTCCCCGAATGCCGCTGTGTGCCTTCAGCAGCGGTCTCGTCTCTCTCGCATGCCGAGAAAGAGCGACTTCAGCCGGATGCTTTTCTCGGACGAGCGGCTTCTTCTGCGCACATCGCAAAGGAGCGGTTCTTGTCTTCTCCTTGTGTCCATGCATTCTGCACTACGCTTCTCTCTCATTCTTCGGCCTTTCCGTTGATTCCTAGGGACATTTCGTTTTTCTCTGTTTTTCCGATGCTACACTTCAGCATTCTGTGACGAACAGAGTGGAAGGGAAAAGCCCCTCTAATAAGGCAGCTAGAAGTTCCAGGAGCGACACACGTTGTGCTTTCAGAGAGGACGTTACAGAAAGTCGAGAGATGTGGATTCTTTCCTGCGGAGAAAAAACCGCCTGTTTTCAGGAAATGCAGTATTCTGAAATCGCACGTTCTCGGCATAGCAATTTCGCTATTTCGCTCTCGTGGGTGGACGGCGCCACTCTCTGTTACCCGCTTCGGAGAGTTTGCAGTTGCTGGCCGAGAAATCGCGGTTCTCCCCGAATGCCGCTGTGTGCCTTCAGCAGCGGTCTCGTCTCTCTCGCATGCCGAGAAAGAGCGACTTCAGCCGGATGCTTTTCTCGGACGAGCGGCTTCTTCTGCGCACATCGCAAAGGAGCGGTTCTTGTCTTCTCCTTGTGTCCATGCATTCTGCACTACGCTTCTCTCTCATTCTTATGCCTTTCCGTTTATTCCTAGGGACATTTCGTTTTTCTCTGTTTTTCCGATGCTACACTTCAGCATTCTGTGAAGAACAGAGTGGAAGGGAAAAGCCCCTCTAATAAGGCAGCTAGAAGTTCCAGGAGCGACACACGTTGTGCTTTCAGAGAGGACGTTACAGAAAGTCGAGAGATGTGGATTCTTTCCTGCGGAGAAAAAACCCCCTGTTTTCAGGCAATGCAGTATGCAGAATTCACACGTTCTTGGCATCACAGTTCCGTTATTTCGCTCACGCACGTCTAAATCGGCTCTCGCGTTGAACCGCTTCGGAGAGTTTGCAGTTGCTGGCCGAGAAATCGCGGTTCTCCCCGAATGCCGCTGTGTGCCTTCAGCAGCGGTCTCGTCTCTCTCGCATGCCGAGAAAGAGCGACTTCAGCCGGCTGCTTTTCTCGGACGAGCGGCTTCTTCTGCGCACATCGCAAAGGAGCGGTTCTTGTCTTCTCCTTGTGTCCATGCATTCTGCACTACGCTTCTCTCTCATTCTTATGCCTTTCCGTTTATTCCTAGGGACATTTCGTTTTTCTCTGTTTTTCCGATGCTACACTTCAGCATTCTGTGAAGAACAGAGTGGAAGGGAAAAGCCCCTCTAATAAGGCAGCTAGAAGTTCCAGGAGCGACACACGTTGTGCTTTCAGAGAGGACGTTACAGAAAGTCGAGAGATGTGGATTCTTTCCTGCGGAGAAAAAACCCCCTGTTTTCAGGCAATGCAGTATGCAGAATTCACACGTTCTTGGCATCACAGTTCCGTTATTTCGCTCACGCACGTCTAAATCGGCTCTCGCGTTGAACCGCTTCGGAGAGTTTGCAGTTGCTGGCCGAGAAATCGCGGTTCTCCCCGAATGCCGCTGTGTGCCTTCAGCAGCGGTCTCGTCTCTCTCGCATGCCGAGAAAGAGCGACTTCAGCCGGATGCTTTTCTCGGACGAGCGGCTTCTTCTGCGCACATCGCAAAGGAGCGGTTCTTGTCTTCTCCTTGTGTCCATGCATTCTGCACTACGCTTCTCTCTCATTCTTATGCCTTTCCGTTTATTCCTAGGGACATTTCGTTTTTCTCTCTTTTTCCGATGCTACACTTCAGCATTCTGTGAAGAACAGAGTGGAAGGGAAAAGCCCCTCTAATAAGGCAGCTAGAAGTTCCAGGAGCGACACACGTTGTGCTTTCAGAGAGGACGTTACAGAAAGTCGAGAGATGTGGATTCTTTCCTGCGGAGAAAAAACCCCCTGTTTTCAGGCAATGCAGTATGCAGAATTCACACGTTCTTGGCATCACAGTTCCGTTATTTCGCTCACGCACGTCTAAATCGGCTCTCGCGTTGAACCGCTTCGGAGAGTTTGCAGTTGCTGGTCGAGAAATCGCGGTTCTCCCCGAATGCCGCTGTGTGCCTTCAGCAGCGGTCTCGTCTCTCTCGCATGCCGAGAAAGAGCGACTTCAGCCGGATGCTTTTCTCGGACGAGCGGCTTCTTCTGCGCACATCGCAAAGGAGCGGTTCTTGTCTTCTCCTTGTGTCCATGCATTCTGCACTACGCTTCTCTCTCATTCTTATGCCTTTCCGTTTATTCCTAGGGACATTTCGTTTTTCTCTGTTTTTCCGATGCTACACTTCAGCATTCTGTGAAGAACAGAGTGGAAGGGAAAAGCCCCTCTAATAAGGCAGCTAGAAGTTCCAGGAGCGACACACGTTGTGCTTTCAGAGAGGACGTTACAGAAAGTCGAGAGATGTGGATTCTTTCCTGCGGAGAAAAAAACCCCTGTTTTCAGGAAATGCAGTATTCTGAAATCGCACGTTCTCGGCATAGCAATTTCGCTATTTCGCTCTCGTGGGTGGACGGCGCCACTCTCTGTTAACCGCTTCGGAGAGTTTGCAGTTGCTGGCCGAGAAATCGCGGTTCTCCCCGAATGCCGCTGTGTGCCTTCAGCAGCGGTCTCGTCTCTCTCGCATGCCGAGAAAGAGCGACTTCAGCCGGATGCTTTTCTCGGACGAGCGGCTTCTTCTGCGCACATCGCAAAGGAGCGGTTCTTGTCTTCTCCTTGTGTCCATGCATTCTGCACTACACTTCTCTCTCATTCTTATGCCTTTCCGTTTATTCCTAGGGACATTTCGTTTTTCTCTGTTTTTCCGATGCTACACTTCAGCATTCTGTGACGAACAGAGTGGAAGGGAAAAGCCCCTCTAATAAGGCAGCTAGAAGTTCCAGGAGCGACACACGTTGTGCTTTCAGAGAGGACGTTACAGAAAGTCGAGAGATGTGGATTCTTTCCTGCGGAGAAAAAACCCCCTGTTTTCAGGCAATGCAGTATGCAGAATTCACACGTTCTTGGCATCACAGTTCCGTTATTTCGCTCACGCACGTCTAAAGCGGCTCTCGCGTTGAACCGCTTCGGAGAGTTTGCAGTTGCTGGCCGAGAAATCGCGGTTCTCCCCGAATGCCGCTGTGTGCCTTCAGCAGCGGTCTCGTCTCTCTCGCATGCCGAGAAAGAGCGACTTCAGCCGGATGCTTTTCTCGGACGAGCGGCTTCTTCTGCGCACATCGCAAAGGAGCGGTTCTCGTCTTCTCCTTGTGTCCATGCATTCTGCACTACGCTTCTCTCTCATTCTTATGCCTTTCCGTTTATTCCTAGGGACATTTCGTTTTTCTCTGTTTTTCCGATGCTACACTTCAGCATTCTGTGAAGAACAGAGTGGAAGGGAAAAGCCCCTCTAATAAGGCAGCTAGAAGTTCCAGGAGCGACACACGTGGTGCTTTCAGAGAGGACGTTACAGAAAGTCGAGAGATGTGGATTCTTTCCTGCGGAGAAAAAACCCCCTGTTTTCAGGAAATGCAGTATTCTGAAATCGCACGTTCTCGGCATAGTAATTTCGCGATTTCGCTCTCGTGGGTGGACGGCGCCACTCTCTGTTAACCGCTTCGGAGAGTTTGCAGTTGCTGGCCGAGAAATCGCGGTTCTCCCCGAATGCCGCTGTGTGCCTTCAGCAGCGGTCTCGTCTCTCTCGCATGCCGAGAAAGAGCGACTTCAGCCGGATGCTTTTCTCGGACGAGCGGCTTCTTCTGCGCACATCGCAAAGGAGCGGTTCTTGTCTTCTCCTTGTGTCCATGCATTCTGCACTACGCTTCTCTCTCATTCTTCGGCCTTTCCGTTGATTCCTAGGGACATTTCGTTTTTCTCTGTTTTTCCGATGCTACACTTCAGCATTCTGTGACGAACAGAGTGGAAGGGAAAAGCCCCTCTAATAAGGCAGCTAGAAGTTCCAGGAGCGACACACGTTGTGCTTTCAGAGAGGACGTTACAGAAAGTCGAGAGATGTGGATTCTTTCCTGCGGAGAAAAAACCCCCTGTTTTCAGGAAATGCAGTGTTCTGAAATCGCACGTTCTCGGCATAGCAATTTCGCTATTTCGCTCTCGTGGGTGGACGGCGCCACTCTCTGTTAACCGCTTCGGAGAGTTTGCAGTTGCTGGCCGAGAAATCGCGGTTCTCCCCGAATGCCGCTGTGTGCCTTCAGCAGCGGTCTCGTCTCTCTCGCATGCCGAGAAAGGGCGACTTCAGCCGGATGCTTTTCTCGGACGAGCGGCTTCTTCTGCGCACATCGCAAAGGAGCGGTTCTTGTCTTCTCCTTGTGTCCATGCATTCTGCACTACGCTTCTCTCTCATTCTTATGCCTTTCCGTTTATTCCTAGGGACATTTCGTTTTTCTCTGTTTTTCCGATGCTACACTTCAGCATTCAGTGAAGAACAGAGTGGAAGGGAAAAGCCCCTCTAATAAGGCAGCTAGAAGTTCCAGGAGCGACACACGTTGTGCTTTCAGAGAGGACGTTACAGAAAGTCGAGAGATGTGGATTCTTTCCTGCGGAGAAAAAACCCCCTGTTTTCAGGCAATGCAGTATGCAGAATTCACACGTTCTTGGCATCACAGTTCCGTTATTTCGCTCACGCACGTCTAAATCGGCTCTCGCGTTGAACCGCTTCGGAGAGTTTGCAGTTGCTGGCCGTTAAATCGCTTTTCTCCCCGAATGCCGCTTTGTGCCTTCAGCAGCGGTCTCGTCTCTCTCGCATGCCGAGAAAGAGCGACTTCATCCGGATGCTTTTCTCGGACGAGCGGCTTCTTCTGCGCACATCGCAAAGGAGCGGTTCTTGTCTTCTCCTTGTGTCCATGCATTCTGCACTACGCTTCTCTCTCATTCTTATGCCTTTCCGTTTATTCCTAGGGACATTTCGTTTTTCTCTGTTTTTCCGATGCTACACTTCAGCATTCTGTGAAGAACAGAGTGGAAGGGAAAAGCCCCTCTAATAAGGCAGCTAGAAGTTCCAGGAGCGACACACGTTGTGCTTTCAGAGAGGACGTTACAGAAAGTCGAGAGATGTGGATTCTTTCCTGCGGAGAAAAAAACCCCTGTTTTCAGGAAATGCAGTATTCTGAAATCGCACGTTCTCGGCATAGCAATTTCGCTATTTCGCTCTCGTGGGTGGACGGCGCCACTCTCTGTTAACCGCTTCGGAGAGTTTGCAGTTGCTGGCCGAGAAATCGCGGTTCTCCCCGAATGCCGCTGTGTGCCTTCAGCAGCGGTCTCGTCTCTCTCGCATGCCGAGAAAGAGCGACTTCAGCCGGATGCTTTTCTCGGACGAGCGGCTTCTTCTGCGCACATCGCAAAGGAGCGGTTCTTGTCTTCTCCTTGTGTCCATGCATTCTGCACTACGCTTCTCTCTCATTCTTATGCCTTTCCGTTTATTCCTAGGGACATTTCGTTTTTCTCTGTTTTTCCGATGCTACACTTCAGCATTCTGTGAAGAACAGAGTGGAAGGGAAAAGCCCCTCTAATAAGGCAGCTAGAAGTTCCAGGAGCGACACACGTTGTGCTTTCAGAGAGGACGTTACAGAAAGTCGAGAGATGTGGATTCTTTCCTGCGGAGAAAAAACCCCCTGTTTTCAGGAAATGCAGTATTCTGAAATCGCACGTTCTCGGCATAGCAATTTCGCTATTTCGCTCTCGTGGGTGGACGGCGCCACTCTCTGTTAACCGCTTCGGAGAGTTTGCAGTTGCTGGCCGAGAAATCGCGGTTCTCCCCGAATGCCGCTGTGTGCCTTCAGCAGCGGTCTCGTCTCTCTCGCATGCCGAGAAAGAGCGACTTCAGCCGGCTGCTTTTCTCGGACGAGCGGCTTCTTCTGCGCACATCGCAAAGGAACGGTTCTTGTCTTCTCCTTGTGTCCATGCATTCTGCACTACGCTTCTCTCTCATTCTTATGCCTTTCCGTTTATTCCTAGGGACATTTCGTTTTTCTCTGTTTTTCCGATGCTACACTTCAGCATTCAGTGAAGAACAGAGTGGAAGGGAAAAGCCCCTCTAATAAGGCAGCTAGAAGTTCCAGGAGCGACACACGTTGTGCTTTCAGAGAGGACGTTACAGAAAGTCGAGAGATGTGGATTCTTTCCTGCGGAGAAAAAACCCCCTGTTTTCAGGCAATGCAGTATGCAGAATTCACACGTTCTTGGCATCACAGTTCCGTTATTTCGCTCACGCACGTCTAAATCGGCTCTCGCGTTGAACCGCTTCGGAGTGTTTGCAGTTGCTGGCCGTTAAATCGCTTTTCTCCCCGAATGCCGCTTTGTGCCTTCAGCAGCGGTCTCGTCTCTCTCGCATGCCGAGAAAGAGCGACTTCATCCGGATGCTTTTCTCGGACGAGCGGCTTCTTCTGCGCACATCGCAAAGGAGCGGTTCTTGTCTTCTCCTTGTGTCCATGCATTCTGCACTACGCTTCTCTCTCATTCTTATGCCTTTCCGTTTATTCCTAGGGACATTTCGTTTTTCTCTGTTTTTCCGATGCTACACTTCAGCATTCTGTGAAGAACAGAGTGGAAGGGAAAAGCCCCTCTAATAAGGCAGCTAGAAGTTCCAGGAGCGACACACGTTGTGCTTTCAGAGAGGACGTTACAGAAAGTCGAGAGATGTGGATTCTTTCCTGCGGAGAAAAAACCCCCTGTTTTCAGGAAATGCAGTATTCTGAAATCGCACGTTCTCGGCATAGCAATTTCGCTATTTCGCTCTCGTGGGTGGACGGCGCCACTCTCTGTTAACCGCTTCGGAGAGTTTGCAGTTGCTGGCCGAGAAATCGCGGTTCTCCCCGAATGCCGCTGTGTGCCTTCAGCAGCGGTCTCGTCTCTCTCGCATGCCGAGAAAGAGCGACTTCAGCCGGCTGCTTTTCTCGGACGAGCGGCTTCTTCTGCGCACATCGCAAAGGAGCGGTTCTTGTCTTCTCCTTGTGTCCATGCATTCTGCACTACGCTTCTCTCTCATTCTTATGCCTTTCCGTTTATTCCTAGGGACATTTCGTTTTTCTCTGTTTTTCCGATGCTACACTTCAGCATTCTGTGAAGAACAGAGTGGAAGGGAAAAGCCCCTCTAATAAGGCAGCTAGAAGTTCCAGGAGCGACACACGTTGTGCTTTCAGAGAGGACGTTACAGAAAGTCGAGAGATGTGGATTCTTTCCTGCGGAGAAAAAACCCCCTGTTTTCAGGCAATGCAGTATGCAGAATTCACACGTTCTTGGCATCACAGTTCCGTTATTTCGCTCACGCACGTCTAAATCGGCTCTCGCGTTGAACCGCTTCGGAGAGTTTGCAGTTGCTGGCCGAGAAATCGCGGTTCTCCCCGAATGCCGCTGTGTGCCTTCAGCAGCGGTCTCGTCTCTCTCGCATGCCGAGAAAGAGCGACTTCAGCCGGCTGCTTTTCTCGGACGAGCGGCTTCTTCTGCGCACATCGCAAAGGAACGGTTCTTGTCTTCTCCTTGTGTCCATGCATTCTGCACTACGCTTCTCTCTCATTCTTATGCCTTTCCGTTTATTCCTAGGGACATTTCGTTTTTCTCTGTTTTTCCGATGCTACACTTCAGCATTCAGTGAAGAACAGAGTGGAAGGGAAAAGCCCCTCTAATAAGGCAGCTAGAAGTTCCAGGAGCGACACACGTTGTGCTTTCAGAGAGGACGTTACAGAAAGTCGAGAGATGTGGATTCTTTCCTGCGGAGAAAAAACCCCCTGTTTTCAGGCAATGCAGTATGCAGAATTCACACGTTCTTGGCATCACAGTTCCGTTATTTCGCTCACGCACGTCTAAATCGGCTCTCGCGTTGAACCGCTTCGGAGTGTTTGCAGTTGCTGGCCGTTAAATCGCTTTTCTCCCCGAATGCCGCTTTGTGCCTTCAGCAGCGGTCTCGTCTCTCTCGCATGCCGAGAAAGAGCGACTTCATCCGGATGCTTTTCTCGGACGAGCGGCTTCTTCTGCGCACATCGCAAAGGAGCGGTTCTTGTCTTCTCCTTGTGTCCATGCATTCTGCACTACGCTTCTCTCTCATTCTTATGCCTTTCCGTTTATTCCTAGGGACATTTCGTTTTTCTCTGTTTTTCCGATGCTACACTTCAGCATTCTGTGAAGAACAGAGTGGAAGGGAAAAGCCCCTCTAATAAGGCAGCTAGAAGTTCCAGGAGCGACACACGTTGTGCTTTCAGAGAGGACGTTACAGAAAGTCGAGAGATGTGGATTCTTTCCTGCGGAGAAAAAACCCCCTGTTTTCAGGAAATGCAGTATTCTGAAATCGCACGTTCTCGGCATAGCAATTTCGCTATTTCGCTCTCGTGGGTGGACGGCGCCACTCTCTGTTAACCGCTTCGGAGAGTTTGCAGTTGCTGGCCGAGAAATCGCGGTTCTCCCCGAATGCCGCTGTGTGCCTTCAGCAGCGGTCTCGTCTCTCTCGCATGCCGAGAAAGAGCGACTTCAGCCGGCTGCTTTTCTCGGACGAGCGGCTTCTTCTGCGCACATCGCAAAGGAGCGGTTCTTGTCTTCTCCTTGTGTCCATGCATTCTGCACTACGCTTCTCTCTCATTCTTATGCCTTTCCGTTTATTCCTAGGGACATTTCGTTTTTCTCTGTTTTTCCGATGCTACACTTCAGCATTCTGTGAAGAACAGAGTGGAAGGGAAAAGCCCCTCTAATAAGGCAGCTAGAAGTTCCAGGAGCGACACACGTTGTGCTTTCAGAGAGGACGTTACAGAAAGTCGAGAGATGTGGATTCTTTCCTGCGGAGAAAAAACCCCCTGTTTTCAGGCAATGCAGTATGCAGAATTCACACGTTCTTGGCATCACAGTTCCGTTATTTCGCTCACGCACGTCTAAATCGGCTCTCGCGTTGAACCGCTTCGGAGAGTTTGCAGTTGCTGGCCGAGAAATCGCGGTTCTCCCCGAATGCCGCTGTGTGCCTTCAGCAGCGGTCTCGTCTCTCTCGCATGCCGAGAAAGAGCGACTTCAGCCGGATGCTTTTCTCGGACGAGCGGCTTCTTCTGCGCACATCGCAAAGGAGCGGTTCTCGTCTTCTCCTTGTGTCCATGCATTCTGCACTACGCTTCTCTCTCATTCTTATGCCTTTCCGTTTATTCCTAGGGACATTTCGTTTTTCTCTGTTTTTCCGATGCTACACTTCAGCATTCTGTGAAGAACAGAGTGGAAGGGAAAAGCCCCTCTAATAAGGCAGCTAGAAGTTCCAGGAGCGACACACGTTGTGCTTTCAGAGAGGACGTTACAGAAAGTCGAGAGATGTGGATTCTTTCCTGCGGAGAAAAAACCCCCTGTTTTCAGGAAATGCAGTATTCTGAAATCGCACGTTCTCGGCATAGTAATTTCGCGATTTCGCTCTCGTGGGTGGACGGCGCCACTCTCTGTTAACCGCTTCGGAGAGTTTGCAGTTGCTGGCCGAGAAATCGCGGTTCTCCCCGAATGCCGCTGTGTGCCTTCAGCAGCGGTCTCGTCTCTCTCGCATGCCGAGAAAGAGCGACTTCAGCCGGATGCTTTTCTCGGACGAGCGGCTTCTTCTGCGCACATCGCAAAGGAGCGGTTCTTGTCTTCTCCTTGTGTCCATGCATTCTGCACTACGCTTCTCTCTCATTCTTATGCCTTTCCGTTTATTCCTAGGGACATTTCGTTTTTCTCTGTTTTTCCGATGCTACACTTCAGCATTCTGTGAAGAACAGAGTGGAAGGGAAAAGCCCCTCTAATAAGGCAGCTAGAAGTTCCAGGAGCGACACACGTTGTGCTTTCAGAGAGGACGTTACAGAAAGTCGAGAGATGTGGATTCTTTCCTGCGGAGAAAAAACCCCCTGTTTTCAGGAAATGCAGTATTCTGAAATCGCACGTTCTCGGCATAGCAATTTCGCTATTTCGCTCTCGTGGGTGGACGGCGCCACTCTCTGTTAACCGCTTCGGAGAGTTTGCAGTTGCTGGCCGAGAAATCGCGGTTCTCCCCGAATGCCGCTGTGTGCCTTCAGCAGCGGTCTCGTCTCTCTCGCATGCCGAGAAAGAGCGACTTCAGCCGGATGCTTTTCTCGGACGAGCGGCTTCTTCTGCGCACATCGCAAAGGAGCGGTTCTTGTCTTCTCCTTGTGTCCATGCATTCTGCACTACGCTTCTCTCTCATTCTTATGCCTTTCCGTTTATTCCTAGGGACATTTCGTTTTTCTCTGTTTTTCCGATGCTACACTTCAGCATTCTGTGAAGAACAGAGTGGAAGGGAAAAGCCCCTCTAATAAGGCAGCTAGAAGTTCCAGGAGCGACACACGTTGTGCTTTCAGAGAGGACGTTACAGAAAGTCGAGAGATGTGGATTCTTTCCTGCGGAGAAAAAACCCCCTGTTTTCAGGAAATGCAGTATTCTGAAATCGCACGTTCTCGGCATAGCAATTTCGCTATTTCGCTCTCGTGGGTGGACGGCGCCACTCTCTGTTAACCGCTTCGGAGAGTTTGCAGTTGCTGGCCGAGAAATCGCGGTTCTCCCCGAATGCCGCTGTGTGCCTTCAGCAGCGGTCTCGTCTCTCTCGCATGCTGAGAAAGAGCGACTTCAGCCGGATGCTTTTCTCGGACGAGCGGCTTCTTCTGCGCACATCGCAAAGGAACGGTTCTTGTCTTCTCCTTGTGTCCATGCATTCTGCACTACGCTTCTCTCTCATTCTTATGCCTTTCCGTTTATTCCTAGGGACATTTCGTTTTTCTCTGTTTTTCCGATGCTACACTTCAGCATTCAGTGAAGAACAGAGTGGAAGGGAAAAGCCCCTCTAATAAGGCAGCTAGAAGTTCCAGGAGCGACACACGTTGTGCTTTCAGAGAGGACGTTACAGAAAGTCGAGAGATGTGGATTCTTTCCTGCGGAGAAAAAACCCCCTGTTTTCAGGAAATGCAGTATTCTGAAATCGCACGTTCTCGGCATAGCAATTTCGCTATTTCGCTCTCGTGGGTGGACGGCGCCACTCTCTGTTAACCGCTTCGGAGAGTTTGCAGTTGCTGGCCGAGAAATCGCGGTTCTCCCCGAATGCCTCTGTGTGCCTTCAGCAGCGGTCTCGTCTCTCTCGCATGCCGAGAAAGAGCGACTTCAGCCGGATGCTTTTCTCGGACGAGCGGCTTCTTCTGCGCACATCGCAAAGGAGCGGTTCTTGTCTTCTCCTTGTGTCCATGCATTCTGCACTACGCTTCTCTCTCATTCTTATGCCTTTCCGTTTATTCCTAGGGACATTTCGTTTTTCTCTGTTTTTCCGATGCTACACTTCAGCATTCTGTGACGAACAGAGTGGAAGGGAAAAGCCCCTCTAATAAGGCAGCTAGAAGTTCCAGGAGCGACACACGTTGTGCTTTCAGAGAGGACGTTACAGAAAGTCGAGAGATGTGGATTCTTTCCTGCGGAGAAAAAACCCCCTGTTTTCAGGCAATGCAGTATGCAGAATTCACACGTTCTTGGCATCACAGTTCCGTTATTTCGCTCACGCACGTCTAAATCGGCTCTCGCGTTGAACCGCTTCGGAGAGTTTGCAGTTGCTGGCCGAGAAATCGCGGTTCTCCCCGAATGCCGCTGTGTGCCTTCAGCAGCGGTCTCGTCTCTCTCGCATGCCGAGAAAGAGCGACTTCAGCCGGATGCTTTTCTCGGACGAGCGGCTTCTTCTGCGCACATCGCAAAGGAGCGGTTCTTGTCTTCTCCTTGTGTCCATGCATTCTGCACTACGCTTCTCTCTCATTCTTATGCCTTTCCGTTTATTCCTAGGGACATTTCGTTTTTCTCTGTTTTTCCGATGCTACACTTCAGCATTCTGTGAAGAACAGAGTGGAAGGGAAAAGCCCCTCTAATAAGGCAGCTAGAAGTTCCAGGAGCGACACACGTTGTGCTTTCAGAGAGGACGTTACAGAAAGTCGAGAGATGTGGATTCTTTCCTGCGGAGAAAAAACCCCCTGTTTTCAGGAAATGCAGTATGCAGAATTCACACGTTCTTGGCATCACAGTTCCGTTATTTCGCTCACGCACGTCTAAATCGGCTCTCGCGTTGAACCGCTTCGGAGAGTTTGCAGTTGCTGGTCGAGAAATCGCGGTTCTCCCCGAATGCCGCTGTGTGCCTTCAGCAGCGGTCTCGTCTCTCTCGCATGCCGAGAAAGAGCGACTTCAGCCGGATGCTTTTCTCGGACGAGCGGCTTCTTCTGCGCACATCGCAAAGGAGCGGTTCTTGTCTTCTCCTTGTGTCCATGCATTCTGCACTACGCTTCTCTCTCATTCTTATGCCTTTCCGTTTATTCCTAGGGACATTTCGTTTTTCTCTGTTTTTCCGATGCTACACTTCAGCATTCTGTGAAGAACAGAGTGGAAGGGAAAAGCCCCTCTAATAAGGCAGCTAGAAGTTCCAGGAGCGACACACGTTGTGCTTTCAGAGAGGACGTTACAGAAAGTCGAGAGATGTGGATTCTTTCCTGCGGAGAAAAAAACCCCTGTTTTCAGGAAATGCAGTATTCTGAAATCGCACGTTCTCGGCATAGCAATTTCGCTATTTCGCTCTCGTGGGTGGACGGCGCCACTCTCTGTTAACCGCTTCGGAGAGTTTGCAGTTGCTGGCCGAGAAATCGCGGTTCTCCCCGAATGCCGCTGTGTGCCTTCAGCAGCGGTCTCGTCTCTCTCGCATGCCGAGAAAGAGCGACTTCAGCCGGATGCTTTTCTCGGACGAGCGCCTTCTTCTGCGCACATCGCAAAGGAGCGGTTCTTGTCTTCTCCTTGTGTCCATGCATTCTGCACTACGCTTCTCTCTCATTCTTATGCCTTTCCGTTTATTCCTAGGGACATTTCGTTTTTCTCTGTTTTTCCGATGCTACACTTCAGCATTCTGTGAAGAACAGAGTGGAAGGGAAAAGCCCCTCTAATAAGGCAGCTAGAAGTTCCAGGAGCGACACACGTTGTGCTTTCAGAGAGGACGTTACAGAAAGTCGAGAGATGTGGATTCTTTCCTGCGGAGAAAAAAACCCCTGTTTTCAGGAAATGCAGTATTCTGAAATCGCACGTTCTCGGCATAGCAATTTCGCTATTTCGCTCTCGTGGGTGGACGGCGCCACTCTCTGTTAACCGCTTCGGAGAGTTTGCAGTTGCTGGCCGAGAAATCGCGGTTCTCCCCGAATGCCGCTGTGTGCCTTCAGCAGCGGTCTCGTCTCTCTCGCATGCCGAGAAAGAGCGACTTCAGCCGGATGCTTTTCTCGGACGAGCGGCTTCTTCTGCGCACATCGCAAAGGAGCGGTTCTTGTCTTCTCCTTGTGTCCATGCATTCTGCACTACGCTTCTCTCTCATTATTATGCCTTTCCGTTTATTCCTAGGGACATTTCGTTTTTCTCTGTTTTTCCGATGCTACACTTCAGCATTCTGTGAAGAACAGAGTGGAAGGGAAAAGCCCCTCTAATAAGGCAGCTAGAAGTTCCAGGAGCGACACACGTTGTGCTTTCAGAGAGGACGTTACAGAAAGTCGAGAGATGTGGATTCTTTCCTGCGGAGAAAAAACCCCCTGTTTTCAGGCAATGCAGTATGCAGAATTCACACGTTCTTGGCATCACAGTTCCGTTATTTCGCTCACGCACGTCTAAATCGGCTCTCGCGTTGAACCGCTTCGGAGAGTTTGCAGTTGCTGGCCGAGAAATCGCGGTTCTCCCCGAATGCCGCTGTGTGCCTTCAGCAGCGGTCTCGTCTCTCTCGCATGCCGAGAAAGAGCGACTTCAGCCGGATGCTTTTCTCGGACGAGCGGCTTCTTCTGCGCACATCGCAAAGGAGCGGTTCTGTCTTCTCCTTGTGTCCATGCATTCTGCACTACGCTTCTCTCTCATTCTTATGCCTTTCCGTTTATTCCTAGGGACATTTCGTTTTTCTCTGTTTTTCCGATGCTACACTTCAGCATTCTGTGACGAACAGAGTGGAAGGGAAAAGCCCCTCTAATAAGGCAGCTAGAAGTTCCAGGAGCGACACACGTTGTGCTTTCAGAGAGGACGTTACAGAAAGTCGAGAGATGTGGATTCTTTCCTGCGGAGAAAAAACCCCCTGTTTTCAGGCAATGCAGTATGCAGAATTCACACGTTCTTGGCATCACAGTTCCGTTATTTCGCTCACGCACGTCTAAATCGGCTCTCGCGTTGAACCGCGTCGGAGAGTTTGCAGTTGCTGGCCGAGAAATCGCGGTTCTCCCCGAATGCCGCTGTGTGCCTTCAGCAGCGGTCTCGTCTCTCTCGCATGCCGAGAAAGAGCGACTTCAGCCGGATGCTTTTCTCGGACGAGCGGCTTCTTCTGCGCACATCGCAAAGGAGCGGTTCTTGTCTTCTCCTTGTGTCCATGCATTCTGCACTACGCTTCTCTCTCATTCTTATGCCTTTCCGTTTATTCCTAGGGACATTTCGTTTTTCTCTGTTTTTCCGATGCTACACTTCAGCATTCTGTGAAGAACAGAGTGGAAGGGAAAAGCCCCTCTAATAAGGCAGCTAGAAGTTCCAGGAGCGACACACGTTGTGCTTTCAGAGAGGACGTTACAGAAAGTCGAGAGATGTGGATTCTTTCCTGCGGAGAAAAAACCCCCTGTTTTCAGGCAATGCAGTATGCAGAATTCACACGTTCTTGGCATCACAGTTCCGTTATTTCGCTCACGCACGTCTAAATCGGCTCTCGCGTTGAACCGCTTCGGAGAGTTTGCAGTTGCTGGCCGAGAAATCGCGGTTCTCCCCGAATGCCGCTGTGTGCCTTCAGCAGCGGTCTCGTCTCTCTCGCATGCCGAGAAAGAGCGACTTCAGCCGGATGCTTTTCTCGGACGAGCGGCTTCTTCTGCGCACATCGCAAAGGAGCGGTTCTGTCTTCTCCTTGTGTCCATGCATTCTGCACTACGCTTCTCTCTCATTCTTATGCCTTTCCGTTTATTCCTAGGGACATTTCGTTTTTCTCTGTTTTTCCGATGCTACACTTCAGCATTCTGTGAAGAACAGAGTGGAAGGGAAAAGCCCCTCTAATAAGGCAGCTAGAAGTTCCAGGAGCGACACACGTTGTGCTTTCAGAGAGGACGTTACAGAAAGTCGAGAGATGTGGATTCTTTCCTGCGGAGAAAAAACCCCCTGTTTTCAGGCAATGCAGTATGCAGAATTCACACGTTCTTGGCATCACAGTTCCGTTATTTCGCTCACGCACGTCTAAATCGGCTCTCGCGTTGAACCGCTTCGGAGAGTTTGCAGTTGCTGGCCGAGAAATCGCGGTTCTCCCCGAATGCCGCTGTGTGCCTTCAGCAGCGGTCTCGTCTCTCTCGCATGCCGAGAAAGAGCGACTTCAGCCGGATGCTTTTCTCGGACGAGCGGCTTCTTCTGCGCACATCGCAAAGGAGCGGTTCTCGTCTTCTCCTTGTGTCCATGCATTCTGCACTACGCTTCTCTCTCATTCTTATGCCTTTCCGTTTATTCCTAGGGACATTTCGTTTTTCTCTGTTTTTCCGATGCTACACTTCAGCATTCTGTGAAGAACAGAGTGGAAGGGAAAAGCCCCTCTAATAAGGCAGCTAGAAGTTCCAGGAGCGACACACGTTGTGCTTTCAGAGAGGACGTTACAGAAAGTCGAGAGATGTGGATTCTTTCCTGCGGAGAAAAAACCCCCTGTTTTCAGGAAATGCAGTATTCTGAAATCGCACGTTCTCGGCATAGTAATTTCGCGATTTCGCTCTCGTGGGTGGACGGCGCCACTCTCTGTTAACCGCTTCGGAGAGTTTGCAGTTGCTGGCCGAGAAATCGCGGTTCTCCCCGAATGCCGCTGTGTGCCTTCAGCAGCGGTCTCGTCTCTCTCGCATGCCGAGAAAGAGCGACTTCAGCCGGATGCTTTTCTCGGACGAGCGGCTTCTTCTGCGCACATCGCAAAGGAGCGGTTCTCGTCTTCTCCTTGTGTCCATACATTCTGAACTACGCTTCTCTCTCATTCTTATGCCTTTCCGTTTATTCCTAGGGACATTTCGTTTTTCTCTGTTTTTCCGATGCTACACTTCAGCATTCTGTGAAGAACAGAGTGGAAGGGAAAAGCCCCTCTAATAAGGCAGCTAGAAGTTCCAGGAGCGACACACGTTGTGCTTTCAGAGAGGACGTTACAGAAAGTCGAGAGATGTGGATTCTTTCCTGCGGAGAAAAAACCCCCTGTTTTCAGGCAATGCAGTATGCAGAATTCACACGTTCTTGGCATCACAGTTCCGTTATTTCGCTCACGCACGTCTAAATCGGCTCTCGCGTTGAACCGCTTCGGAGAGTTTGCAGTTGCTGGCCGAGAAATCGCGGTTCTCCCCGAATGCCGCTGTGTGCCTTCAGCAGCGGTCTCGTCTCTCTCGCATGCCGAGAAAGAGCGACTTCAGCCGGATGCTTTTCTCGGACGAGCGGCTTCTTCTGCGCACATCGCAAAGGAGCGGTTCTCGTCTTCTCCTTGTGTCCATGCATTCTGCACTACGCTTCTCTCTCATTCTTATGCCTTTCCGTTTATTCCTAGGGACATTTCGTTTTTCTCTGTTTTTCCGATGCTACACTTCAGCATTCTGTGAAGAACAGAGTGGAAGGGAAAAGCCCCTCTAATAAGGCAGCTAGAAGTTCCAGGAGCGACACACGTTGTGCTTTCAGAGAGGACGTTACAGAAAGTCGAGAGATGTGGATTCTTTCCTGCGGAGAAAAAACCCCCTGTTTTCAGGCAATGCAGTATGCAGAATTCACACGTTCTTGGCATCACAGTTCCGTTATTTCGCTCACGCACGTCTAAATCGGCTCTCGCGTTGAACCGCTTCGGAGAGTTTGCAGTTGCTGGCCGAGAAATCGCGGTTCTCCCCGAATGCCGCTGTGTGCCTTCAGCAGCGGTCTCGTCTCTCTCGCATGCCGAGAAAGAGCGACTTCAGCCGGATGCTTTTCTCGGACGAGCGGCTTCTTCTGCGCACATCGCAAAGGAGCGGTTCTCGTCTTCTCCTTGTGTCCATGCATTCTGCACTACGCTTCTCTCTCATTCTTATGCCTTTCCGTTTATTCCTAGGGACATTTCGTTTTTCTCTGTTTTTCCGATGCTACACTTCAGCATTCTGTGAAGAACAGAGTGGAAGGGAAAAGCCCCTCTAATAAGGCAGCTAGAAGTTCCAGGAGCGACACACGTTGTGCTTTCAGAGAGGACGTTACAGAAAGTCGAGAGATGTGGATTCTTTCCTGCGGAGAAAAAACCCCCTGTTTTCAGGAAATGCAGTATTCTGAAATCGCACGTTCTCGGCATAGTAATTTCGCGATTTCGCTCTCGTGGGTGGACGGCGCCACTCTCTGTTAACCGCTTCGGAGAGTTTGCAGTTGCTGGCCGAGAAATCGCGGTTCTCCCCGAATGCCGCTGTGTGCCTTCAGCAGCGGTCTCGTCTCTCTCGCATGCCGAGAAAGAGCGACTTCAGCCGGATGCTTTTCTCGGACGAGCGGCTTCTTCTGCGCACATCGCAAAGGAGCGGTTCTCGTCTTCTCCTTGTGTCCATGCATTCTGCACTACGCTTCTCTCTCATTCTTATGCCTTTCCGTTTATTCCTAGGGACATTTCGTTTTTCTCTGTTTTTCCGATGCTACACTTCAGCATTCTGTGAAGAACAGAGTGGAAGGGAAAAGCCCCTCTAATAAGGCAGCTAGAAGTTCCAGGAGCGACACACGTTGTGCTTTCAGAGAGGACGTTACAGAAAGTCGAGAGATGTGGATTCTTTCCTGCGGAGAAAAAACCCCCTGTTTTCAGGAAATGCAGTATTCTGAAATCGCACGTTCTCGGCATAGCAATTTCGCTATTTCGCTCTCGTGGGTGGACGGCGCCACTCTCTGTTAACCGCTTCGGAGAGTTTGCAGTTGCTGGCCGAGAAATCGCGGTTCTCCCCGAATGCCGCTGTGTGCCTTCAGCAGCGGTCTCGTCTCTCTCGCATGCCGAGAAAGAGCGACTTCAGCCGGATGCTTTTCTCGGACGAGCGGCTTCTTCTGCGCACATCGCAAAGGAGCGGTTCTTGTCTTCTCCTTGTGTCCATGCATTCTGCACTACGCTTCTCTCTCATTCTTATGCCTTTCCGTTTATTCCTAGGGACATTTCGTTTTTCTCTGTTTTTCCGATGCTACACTTCAGCATTCTGTGAAGAACAGAGTGGAAGGGAAAAGCCCCTCTAATAAGGCAGCTAGAAGTTCCAGGAGCGACACACGTTGTGCTTTCAGAGAGGACGTTACAGAAAGTCGAGAGATGTGGATTCTTTCCTGCGGAGAAAAAACCCCCTGTTTTCAGGAAATGCAGTATTCTGAAATCGCACGTTCTCGGCATAGCAATTTCGCTATTTCGCTCTCGTGGGTGGACGGCGCCACTCTCTGTTAACCGCTTCGGAGAGTTTGCAGTTGCTGGCCGAGAAATCGCGGTTCTCCCCGAATGCCGCTGTGTGCCTTCAGCAGCGGTCTCGTCTCTCTCGCATGCTGAGAAAGAGCGACTTCAGCCGGATGCTTTTCTCGGACGAGCGGCTTCTTCTGCGCACATCGCAAAGGAACGGTTCTTGTCTTCTCCTTGTGTCCATGCATTCTGCACTACGCTTCTCTCTCATTCTTATGCCTTTCCGTTTATTCCTAGGGACATTTCGTTTTTCTCTGTTTTTCCGATGCTACACTTCAGCATTCAGTGAAGAACAGAGTGGAAGGGAAAAGCCCCTCTAATAAGGCAGCTAGAAGTTCCAGGAGCGACACACGTTGTGCTTTCAGAGAGGACGTTACAGAAAGTCGAGAGATGTGGATTCTTTCCTGCGGAGAAAAAACCCCCTGTTTTCAGGCAATGCAGTATGCAGAATTCACACGTTCTTGGCATCACAGTTCCGTTATTTCGCTCACGCACGTCTAAATCGGCTCTCGCGTTGAACCGCTTCGGAGAGTTTGCAGTTGCTGGCCGTTAAATCGCTTTTCTCCCCGAATGCCGCTTTGTGCCTTCAGCAGCGGTCTCGTCTCTCTCGCATGCCGAGAAAGAGCGACTTCATCCGGATGCTTTTCTCGGACGAGCGGCTTCTTCTGCGCACATCGCAAAGGAGCGGTTCTTGTCTTCTCCTTGTGTCCATGCATTCTGCACTACGCTTCTCTCTCATTCTTATGCCTTTCCGTTTATTCCTAGGGACATTTCGTTTTTCTCTGTTTTTCCGATGCTACACTTCAGCATTCTGTGAAGAACAGAGTGGAAGGGAAAAGCCCCTCTAATAAGGCAGCTAGAAGTTCCAGGAGCGACACACGTTGTGCTTTCAGAGAGGACGTTACAGAAAGTCGAGAGATGTGGATTCTTTCCTGCGGAGAAAAAACCCCCTGTTTTCAGGCAATGCAGTATGCAGAATTCACACGTTCTTGGCATCACAGTTCCGTTATTTCGCTCACGCACGTCTAAATCGGCTCTCGCGTTGAACCGCTTCGGAGAGTTTGCAGTTGCTGGCCGAGAAATCGCGGTTCTCCCCGAATGCCGCTTTGTGCCTTCAGCAGCGGTCTCGTCTCTCTCGCATGCCGAGAAAGAGCGACTTCAGCCGGATGCTTTTCTCGGACGAGCGGCTTCTTCTGCGCACATCGCAAAGGAGCGGTTCTGTCTTCTCCTTGTGTCCATGCATTCTGCACTACGCTTCTCTCTCATTCTTAACCCTTGATTCCTAGGGACATTTCGTTTTTCTCTGTTTTTCCGATGCTACACTTCAGCATTCTGTGACGAACAGAGTGGAAGGGAAAAGCCCCTCTAATAAGGCAGCTAGAAGTTCCAGGAGCGACACACGTTCTGCTTTCAGAGAGGACGTTACAGAAAGTCGAGAGATGTGGATTCTTTCCTGCGGAGAAAAAACCCCCTGTTTGCAGGCAATGCAGTATGCAGAATTCACACGTTCTCGGCATCACAGTTCCGTCCTCTCTGAAAGCACAACGTGTGTCGCTCCTGGAACTTCTAGCTGCCTTATTAGAGGGGCTTTTCCCTTCCACTCTGTTCGTCACAGAATGCTGAAGTGTAGCATCGGAAAAACAGAGAAAAACGAAATGTCCCTAGGAATAAACGGAAAGGCATAAGAATGAGAGAGAAGCGTAGTGCAGAATGCATGGACACAAGGAGAAGACAAGAACCGCTCCTTTGCGATGTGCGCAGAAGAAGCCGCTCGTCCGAGAAAAGCATCCGGCTGAAGTCGCTCTTTCTCGGCATGCGAGAGAGACGAGACCGCTGCTGAAGGCACACAGCGGCATTCGGGGAGAACCGCGATTTAACGGCCAGCAACTGCAAACTCTCCGAAGCGGTTAACAGAGAGTGGCGCTGTCAACCCACGAGAGCGAAATAGCGAAATTGCTATGCGAGAACGTGCGATTTCAGAATACTGCATTTCCTGAAAACAGGGGGTTTTTTCTCCGCAGGAAAGAATCCACATCTCTCAACTTTCTGTAACGTCCTCTCTGAAAGCACAACGTGTGTCGCTCCTGGAACTTCTAGCTGCCTTATTAGAGGGGCTTTTCCCTTCCACTCTATTCGTCACAGAATGCTGAACTGTAGCAGCGGAAAAACAGAGAAAAACGAAATGTCCCTAGGAATCAAGGGTTAAGAATGAGAGAGAAGCGTAGTGCAGAATGCATGGACACAAGGAGAAGTCAGAACCACTCGTTTGGGATGTGCGCAGAAGAAGCCGCTCGTCCGAGAAAAGCATCCGGCTGAAGTCGCCCTTTCTCGGCATCCGACAAGACCGCTGTTGAAGTCTGAAAGTGGTATTCGGGGAGAAAAGCGATTTAACGGGCAGCAACTGCAAACTCTCCGTAGAGATAATGTCATTGGATTGGAGAAATGTTGTATTTCGGGGAGATAATGTCCTAATTTGGGGAGAAGATGCCGTTCTGTGAGGGGGAAGCATGCATTTCTGAGAGAAAATCTCCTATTTAGGGTGAAAGTGTCATCTTGCTAACGAACTTCATGGAGAAATTATGAGGTATTTTTATGAAACCTGGTATTACCTTGAAAGAGTATGTCAGTGATCAAATGCCATATTTCTGGGAGGGAACATCTGATGTGGGGGGGAGAAGGTGATGTATGTGTGAGAAAGCTGGTGTTTCTGGGAGAAAATGCCAGGTATTGGTGAGGAAACAGATGCTAGAGAGGGAAAAGGGAGAGAAGTGGTTTCTCCCCTTTGGGAGAGAAGTGGTATTTCTGGGAGAAAATGCCCCAAATCGGGGAGTAAGTGTCATCCTGAGGCGTGTCATGGAGTAGATTTGGGAGGAAATGGAGGTGTTTCACAGAGTAGCGGCACTTCTGGGAGAAAATGTCCTCAGTGGGAAAGACAATGTCCTCTTGAGGGAAGAAAACAGGTCTTTCTTACAGCAAATGTCATCCAATTGGGAGAAAATCTCCTCTCTTGGGGAGAAAAGTGGTCTTTCTGAGAGAAGGTGTCCTCTTCTTGGCTGCAAGTGTCCCATTTGGCATTGTCATGGAGGCTTTTTGGGGAGAAAGCGTGTGGCAGTTGTAAGAGAAGGGGTATTTCTGGGAGCAAATCTCCTCTTTTTGGAAGAGAAGGTGAAATTTCCAAGGGAAAAGTGGCATTTCTGGGAGGAAATGACATAGCTGGGGGAGAAAAGTGGGAACCGGTGGGAAAGAAGATCTTGTACTGGAGAGCAACGGTGGTCTTTTTGGTGTGCCAAGTGGTCTCTTGGGGAGACAACGTGGTAAATAGGGGAGACAATGTCCTCTGGAGGAGTGTCAAGTAGTATTTGGGAGAGCAAACGTCAGGTATTTCTCGGAAACCGGCTGTTTCTGGGAGATAGTAGCAGACTTGGTTGGAAAATGACAGGTGTTTGTGAGAAAGCTGGTATTTTGGGAAAAAAAGGCCGTTTTTTAAAGAATAAGCTGGCATTTCTGGGAGAATATGTCCCATCTTTGGGAGAAAACGGGTGTATGTGGGAGAAAATGTCGTGTATTTGGGAGAAAGCTGGTGTATGTGGGAGAAAAGGCCATTGTGATGGGAGTCAGTGTGATCTTGAGGAGTGGAAAGCAGTATTCTTGAGATGAAACGTGAGGTATTTCTAAGAGTCCTGGTATTTCTGGGAGAAAATGTCTTGTTTTGGAGAGCCAAAGTCCCATTTTGGGGGCAGAAGCTGGTATTTCTGTGACACTGCCATCTTGCTGGGGGTAAGTGTGATCTTGAGGAGTGTAAAGCAGCATTTTGGTTAGAAAATGGGAGCTCTTCCTAAGAGCAGTGCTATTTCTGGGAGAAAAGGAGCTCTACTGGGCATAAAAATGGTGTATCTGTGATAAAATGCCACATTTCTGAAAGAAACTGTCCTCTTGCGGAGTGTAATGCTGTATGTTCCGGAGGAAATGGGAAATATTCAGCAGAGTCCTGGTATTTCTGGGAGAAGAGGTCTGATGTGGGGGGGGGGAAGGTGATGTATCTGTGAGAAAGCTGGTGTTTCTGGGAGAAAATGCCAGGTATTGGTGAGGAAACAGATGCTAGAGAGGGAAAAGGCCATCCCTTTGGGAGAGAAGTGGTATTTCTGGGAGAAAATGCCCCAAATCTGGGAGTAAGTGTCATCCTGAGGCGTGTCATGGAGTAGATTTGGGAGGAAATGGAGGTGTTTCACAGAGTAGCGGCACTTCTGGGAGAAAATGTCCTCAGTGGGAAAGACAATGTCCTCTTGAGGGAAGAAAACAGGTCTTTCTTACAGCAAATGTCATCCAATTGGGAGAAAATCTCCTCTCTTGGGGAGAAAAGTGGTCTTTCTGAGAGAAGGTGTCCTCTTCTTGGCTGCAAGTGTCCCATTTGGCATTGTCATGGAGGCTTTTTGGGGAGAAAGCGTGTGGCAGTTGTAAGAGAAGGGGTATTTCTGGGAGCAAATCTCCTCTTTTTGGAAGAGAAGGTGAAATTTCCAAGGGAAAAGTGGCATTTCTGGGAGGAAATGACATAGCTGGGGGAGAAAAGTGGGAACCGGTGGGAAAGAAGATCTTGTACTGGAGAGCAACGGTGGTCTTTTTGGTGTGCCAAGTGGTCTCTTGGGGAGACAACGTGGTAAATAGGGGAGACAATGTCCTCTGGAGGAGTGTCAAGTAGTATTTGGGAGAGCAAACGTCAGGTATTTCTCGGAAACCGGCTGTTTCTGGGAGATAGTAGCAGACTTGGTTGGAAAATGACAGGTGTTTGTGAGAAAGCTGGTATTTTGGGAAAAAAAGGCCGTTTTTTAAAGAATAAGCTGGCATTTCTGGGAGAATATGTCCCATCTTTGGGAGAAAACGGGTGTATGTGGGAGAAAATGTCGTGTATTTGGGAGAAAGCTGGTGTATGTGGGAGAAAAGGCCATTGTGATGGGAGTCAGTGTGATCTTGAGGAGTGGAAAGCAGTATTCTTGAGATGAAACGTGAGGTATTTCTAAGAGTCCTGGTATTTCTGGGAGAAAATGTCTTGTTTTGGAGAGCCAAAGTCCCATTTTGGGGGCAGAAGCTGGTATTTCTCTGACACTGCCATCTTGCTGGGGGTAAGTGTGATCTTGAGGAGTGTAAAGCAGCATTTTGGTTAGAAAATGGGAGCTCTTCCTAAGAGCAGTGCTATTTCTGGGAGAAAAGGAGCTCTACTGGGCATAAAAATGGTGTATCTGTGATAAAATGCCACATTTCTGAAAGAAACTGTCCTCTTGCGGAGTGTAATGCTGTATGTTCCGGAGGAAATGGGAAATATTCAGCAGAGTCCTGGTATTTCTGGGAGAAGAGGTCTGATGTGGGGGGGGGAAGGTGATGTATCTGTGAGAAAGCTGGTGTTTCTGGGAGAAAATGCCAGGTATTGGTGAGGAAACAGATGCTAGAGAGGGAAAAGGCTGGTATTTTGGGGAAAAAAGGCCGTTTTTTAAAGAATAAGCTGGCATTTCTGGGAGAATATGTCCCATCTTTGGGAGAAAACGGGTGTATGTGGGAGAAAATGTCGTGTATTTGGGAGAAAGCTGGTGTATGTGGGAGAAAAGGCCATTGTGATGGGAGTCAGTGTGATCTTGAGGAGTGGAAAGCAGTATTCTTGAGATGAAACGTGAGGTATTTCTAAGAGTCCTGGTATTTCTGGGAGAAAATGTCTTGTTTTGGAGAGCCAAAGTCCCATTTTGGGGGCAGAAGCTGGTATTTCTGTGACACTGCCATCTTGATGGGGGTAAGTGTGATCTTGAGGAGTGTAAAGCAGCATTTTGGTTAGAAAATGGGAGCTCTTCCTAAGAGCAGTGCTATTTCTGGGAGAAAAGGAGCTCTACTGGGCATAAAAATGGTGTATCTGTGATAAAATGCCACATTTC
The DNA here is from genome assembly GCF_987193195.1 of Phasianus colchicus. NCBI lineage: Eukaryota > Metazoa > Chordata > Aves > Galliformes > Phasianidae > Phasianus > Phasianus colchicus. The sequence continues at coordinate 254,191 of NC_143443.1, forward strand.
TGAAAGAAACTGTCCTCTTGCGGAGTGTAATGCTGTATGTTCCGGAGGAAATGGGAAATATTCAGCAGAGTCCTGGTATTTCTGGGAGAAGAGGTCTGATGTGGGGGGGGGAAGGTGATGTATCTGTGAGAAAGCTGGTGTTTCTGGGAGAAAATGCCAGGTATTGGTGAGGAAACAGATGCTAGAGAGGGAAAAGGCTGGTATTTTGGGGAAAAAAGGCCGTTTTTTAAAGAATAAGCTGGCATTTCTGGGAGAATATGTCCCATCTTTGGGAGAAAACGGGTGTATGTGGGAGAAAATGTCGTGTATTTGGGAGAAAGCTGGTGTATGTGGGAGAAAAGGCCATTGTGATGGGAGTCAGTGTGATCTTGAGGAGTGGAAAGCAGTATTCTTGAGATGAAACGTGAGGTATTTCTAAGAGTCCTGGTATTTCTGGGAGAAAATGTCTTGTTTTGGAGAGCCAAAGTCCCATTTTGGGGGCAGAAGCTGGTATTTCTGTGACACTGCCATCTTGCTGGGGGTAAGTGTGATCTTGAGGAGTGTAAAGCAGCATTTTGGTTAGAAAATGGGAGCTCTTCCTAAGAGCAGTGCTATTTCTGGGAGAAAAGGAGCTCTACTGGGCATAAAAATGGTGTATCTGTGATAAAATGCCACATTTCTGAAAGAAACTGTCCTCTTGCGGAGTGTAATGCTGTATGTTCCGGAGGAAATGGGAAATATTCAGCAGAGTCCTGGTATTTCTGGGAGAAGAGGTCTGATGTGGGGGGGGGGAAGGTGATGTATCTGTGAGAAAGCTGGTGTTTCTGGGAGAAAATGCCAGGTATTGGTGAGGAAACAGATGCTAGAGAGGGAAAAGGCCATCCCTTTGGGAGAGAAGTGGTATTTCTGGGAGAAAATGCCCCAAATCTGGGAGTAAGTGTCATCCTGAGGCGTGTCATGGAGTAGATTTGGGAGGAAATGGAGGTGTTTCACAGAGTAGCGGCACTTCTGGGAGAAAATGTCCTCAGTGGGAAAGACAATGTCCTCTTGAGGGAAGAAAACAGGTCTTTCTTACAGCAAATGTCATCCAATTGGGAGAAAATCTCCTCTCTTGGGGAGAAAAGTGGTCTTTCTGAGAGAAGGTGTCCTCTTCTTGGCTGCAAGTGTCCCATTTGGCATTGTCATGGAGGCTTTTTGGGGAGAAAGCGTGTGGCAGTTGTAAGAGAAGGGGTATTTCTGGGAGCAAATCTCCTCTTTTTGGAAGAGAAGGTGAAATTTCCAAGGGAAAAGTGGCATTTCTGGGAGGAAATGACATAGCTGGGGGAGAAAAGTGGGAACCGGTGGGAAAGAAGATCTTGTACTGGAGAGCAACGGTGGTCTTTTTGGTGTGCCAAGTGGTCTCTTGGGGAGACAACGTGGTAAATAGGGGAGACAATGTCCTCTGGAGGAGTGTCAAGTAGTATTTGGGAGAGCAAACGTCAGGTATTTCTCGGAAACCGGCTGTTTCTGGGAGATAGTAGCAGACTTGGTTGGAAAATGACAGGTGTTTGTGAGAAAGCTGGTATTTTGGGGAAAAAAGGCCGTTTTTTAAAGAATAAGCTGGCATTTCTGGGAGAATATGTCCCATCTTTGGGAGAAAACGGGTGTATGTGGGAGAAAATGTCGTGTATTTGGGAGAAAGCTGGTGTATGTGGGAGAAAAGGCCATTGTGATGGGAGTCAGTGTGATCTTGAGGAGTGGAAAGCAGTATTCTTGAGATGAAACGTGAGGTATTTCTAAGAGTCCTGGTATTTCTGGGAGAAAATGTCTTGTTTTGGAGAGCCAAAGTCCCATTTTGGGGGCAGAAGCTGGTATTTCTCTGACACTGCCATCTTGCTGGGGGTAAGTGTGATCTTGAGGAGTGTAAAGCAGCATTTTGGTTAGAAAATGGGAGCTCTTCCTAAGAGCAGTGCTATTTCTGGGAGAAAAGGAGCTCTACTGGGCATAAAAATGGTGTATCTGTGATAAAATGCCACATTTCTGAAAGAAACTGTCCTCTTGCGGAGTGTAATGCTGTATGTTCCGGAGGAAATGGGAAATATTCAGCAGAGTCCTGGTATTTCTGGGAGAAGAGGTCTGATGTGGGGGGGGGAAGGTGATGTATCTGTGAGAAAGCTGGTGTTTCTGGGAGAAAATGCCAGGTATTGGTGAGGAAACAGATGCTAGAGAGGGAAAAGGCTGGTATTTTGGGGAAAAGAGGCCGTTTTTTAAAGAATAAGCTGGCATTTCTGGGAGAATATGTCCCATCTTTGGGAGAAAACGGGTGTATGTGGGAGAAAATGTCGTGTATTTGGGAGAAAGCTGGTGTATGTGGGAGAAAAGGCCATTGTGATGGGAGTCAGTGTGATCTTGAGGAGTGGAAAGCAGTATTCTTGAGATGAAACGTGAGGTATTTCTAAGAGTCCTGGTATTTCTGGGAGAAAATGTCTTGTTTTGGAGAGCCAAAGTCCCATTTTGGGGGCAGAAGCTGGTATTTCTGTGACACTGCCATCTTGATGGGGGTAAGTGTGATCTTGAGGAGTGTAAAGCAGCATTTTGGTTAGAAAATGGGAGCTCTTCCTAAGAGCAGTGCTATTTCTGGGAGAAAAGGAGCTCTACTGGGCATAAAAATGGTGTATCTGTGATAAAATGCCACATTTCTGAAAGAAACTGTCCTCTTGCGGAGTGTAATGCTGTATGTTCCGGAGGAAATGGGAAATATTCAGCAGAGTCCTGGTATTTCTGGGAGAAGAGGTCTGATGTGGGGGGGGGAAGGTGATGTATCTGTGAGAAAGCTGGTGTTTCTGGGAGAAAATGCCAGGTATTGGTGAGGAAACAGATGCTAGAGAGGGAAAAGGCTGGTATTTTGGGGAAAAAAGGCCGTTTTTTAAAGAATAAGCTGGCATTTCTGGGAGAATATGTCCCATCTTTGGGAGAAAACGGGTGTATGTGGGAGAAAATGTCGTGTATTTGGGAGAAAGCTGGTGTATGTGGGAGAAAAGGCCATTGTGATGGGAGTCAGTGTGATCTTGAGGAGTGGAAAGCAGTATTCTTGAGATGAAACGTGAGGTATTTCTAAGAGTCCTGGTATTTCTGGGAGAAAATGTCTTGTTTTGGAGAGCCAAAGTCCCATTTTGGGGGCAGAAGCTGGTATTTCTCTGACACTGCCATCTTGATGGGGGTAAGTGTGATCTTGAGGAGTGTAAAGCAGCATTTTGGTTAGAAAATGGGAGCTCTTCCTAAGAGCAGTGCTATTTCTGGGAGAAAAGGAGCTCTACTGGGCATAAAAATGGTGTATCTGTGATAAAATGCCACATTTCTGAAAGAAACTGTCCTCTTGCGGAGTGTAATGCTGTATGTTCCGGAGGAAATGGGAAATATTCAGCAGAGTCCTGGTATTTCTGGGAGAAGAGGTCTGATGTGGGGGGGGGAAGGTGATGTATCTGTGAGAAAGCTGGTGTTTCTGGGAGAAAATGCCAGGTATTGGTGAGGAAACAGATGCTAGAGAGGGAAAAGGCCATCCCTTTGGGAGAGAAGTGGTATTTCTGGGAGAAAATGCCCCAAATCTGGGAGTAAGTGTCATCCTGAGGCGTGTCATGGAGTAGATTTGGGAGGAAATGGAGGTGTTTCACAGAGTAGCGGCACTTCTGGGAGAAAATGTCCTCAGTGGGAAAGACAATGTCCTCTTGAGGGAAGAAAACAGGTCTTTCTTACAGCAAATGTCATCCAATTGGGAGAAAATCTCCTCTCTTGGGGAGAAAAGTGGTCTTTCTGAGAGAAGGTGTCCTCTTCTTGGCTGCAAGTGTCCCATTTGGCATTGTCATGGAGGCTTTTTGGGGAGAAAGCGTGTGGCAGTTGTAAGAGAAGGGGTATTTCTGGGAGCAAATCTCCTCTTTTTGGAAGAGAAGGTGAAATTTCCAAGGGAAAAGTGGCATTTCTGGGAGGAAATGACATAGCTGGGGGAGAAAAGTGGGAACCGGTGGGAAAGAAGATCTTGTACTGGAGAGCAACGGTGGTCTTTTTGGTGTGCCAAGTGGTCTCTTGGGGAGACAACGTGGTAAATAGGGGAGACAATGTCCTCTGGAGGAGTGTCAAGTAGTATTTGGGAGAGCAAACGTCAGGTATTTCTCGGAAACCGGCTGTTTCTGGGAGATAGTAGCAGACTTGGTTGGAAAATGACAGGTGTTTGTGAGAAAGCTGGTATTTTGGGGAAAAAAGGCCGTTTTTTAAAGAATAAGCTGGCATTTCTGGGAGAATATGTCCCATCTTTGGGAGAAAACGGGTGTATGTGGGAGAAAATGTCGTGTATTTGGGAGAAAGCTGGTGTATGTGGGAGAAAAGGCCATTGTGATGGGAGTCAGTGTGATCTTGAGGAGTGGAAAGCAGTATTCTTGAGATGAAACGTGAGGTATTTCTAAGAGTCCTGGTATTTCTGGGAGAAAATGTCTTGTTTTGGAGAGCCAAAGTCCCATTTTGGGGGCAGAAGCTGGTATTTCTCTGACACTGCCATCTTGATGGGGGTAAGTGTGATCTTGAGGAGTGTAAAGCAGCATTTTGGTTAGAAAATGGGAGCTCTTCCTAAGAGCAGTGCTATTTCTGGGAGAAAAGGAGCTCTACTGGGCATAAAAATGGTGTATCTGTGATAAAATGCCACATTTCTGAAAGAAACTGTCCTCTTGCGGAGTGTAATGCTGTATGTTCCGGAGGAAATGGGAAATATTCAGCAGAGTCCTGGTATTTCTGGGAGAAGAGGTCTGATGTGGGGGGGGGAAGGTGATGTATCTGTGAGAAAGCTGGTGTTTCTGGGAGAAAATGCCAGGTATTGGTGAGGAAACAGATGCTAGAGAGGGAAAAGGCTGGTATTTTGGGGAAAAGAGGCCGTTTTTTAAAGAATAAGCTGGCATTTCTGGGAGAATATGTCCCATCTTTGGGAGAAAACGGGTGTATGTGGGAGAAAATGTCGTGTATTTGGGAGAAAGCTGGTGTATGTGGGAGAAAAGGCCATTGTGATGGGAGTCAGTGTGATCTTGAGGAGTGGAAAGCAGTATTCTTGAGATGAAACGTGAGGTATTTCTAAGAGTCCTGGTATTTCTGGGAGAAAATGTCTTGTTTTGGAGAGCCAAAGTCCCATTTTGGGGGCAGAAGCTGGTATTTCTGTGACACTGCCATCTTGATGGGGGTAAGTGTGATCTTGAGGAGTGTAAAGCAGCATTTTGGTTAGAAAATGGGAGCTCTTCCTAAGAGCAGTGCTATTTCTGGGAGAAAAGGAGCTCTACTGGGCATAAAAATGGTGTATCTGTGATAAAATGCCACATTTCTGAAAGAAACTGTCCTCTTGCGGAGTGTAATGCTGTATGTTCCGGAGGAAATGGGAAATATTCAGCAGAGTCCTGGTATTTCTGGGAGAAGAGGTCTGATGTGGGGGGGGGAAGGTGATGTATCTGTGAGAAAGCTGGTGTTTCTGGGAGAAAATGCCAGGTATTGGTGAGGAAACAGATGCTAGAGAGGGAAAAGGCTGGTATTTTGGGGAAAAAAGGCCGTTTTTTAAAGAATAAGCTGGCATTTCTGGGAGAATATGTCCCATCTTTGGGAGAAAACGGGTGTATGTGGGAGAAAATGTCGTGTATTTGGGAGAAAGCTGGTGTATGTGGGAGAAAAGGCCATTGTGATGGGAGTCAGTGTGATCTTGAGGAGTGGAAAGCAGTATTCTTGAGATGAAACGTGAGGTATTTCTAAGAGTCCTGGTATTTCTGGGAGAAAATGTCTTGTTTTGGAGAGCCAAAGTCCCATTTTGGGGGCAGAAGCTGGTATTTCTCTGACACTGCCATCTTGATGGGGGTAAGTGTGATCTTGAGGAGTGTAAAGCAGCATTTTGGTTAGAAAATGGGAGCTCTTCCTAAGAGCAGTGCTATTTCTGGGAGAAAAGGAGCTCTACTGGGCATAAAAATGGTGTATCTGTGATAAAATGCCACATTTCTGAAAGAAACTGTCCTCTTGCGGAGTGTAATGCTGTATGTTCCGGAGGAAATGGGAAATATTCAGCAGAGTCCTGGTATTTCTGGGAGAAGAGGTCTGATGTGGGGGGGGGGAAGGTGATGTATCTGTGAGAAAGCTGGTGTTTCTGGGAGAAAATGCCAGGTATTGGTGAGGAAACAGATGCTAGAGAGGGAAAAGGCCATCCCTTTGGGAGAGAAGTGGTATTTCTGGGAGAAAATGCCCCAAATCGGGGAGTAAGTGTCATCCTGAGGCGTGTCATGGAGTAGATTTGGGAGGAAATGGAGGTGTTTCACAGAGTAGCGGCACTTCTGGGAGAAAATGTCCTCAGTGGGAAAGACAATGTCCTCTTGAGGGAAGAAAACAGGTCTTTCTTACAGCAAATGTCATCCAATTGGGAGAAAATCTCCTCTCTTGGGGAGAAAAGTGGTCTTTCTGAGAGAAGGTGTCCTCTTCTTGGCTGCAAGTGTCCCATTTGGCATTGTCATGGAGGCTTTTTGGGGAGAAAGCGTGTGGCAGTTGTAAGAGAAGGGGTATTTCTGGGAGCAAATCTCCTCTTTTTGGAAGAGAAGGTGAAATTTCCAAGGGAAAAGTGGCATTTCTGGGAGGAAATGACATAGCTGGGGGAGAAAAGTGGGAACCGGTGGGAAAGAAGATCTTGTACTGGAGAGCAACGGTGGTCTTTTTGGTGTGCCAAGTGGTCTCTTGGGGAGACAACGTGGTAAATAGGGGAGACAATGTCCTCTGGAGGAGTGTCAAGTAGTATTTGGGAGAGCAAACGTCAGGTATTTCTCGGAAACCGGCTGTTTCTGGGAGATAGTAGCAGACTTGGTTGGAAAATGACAGGTGTTTGTGAGAAAGCTGGTATTTTGGGAAAAAAAGGCCGTTTTTTAAAGAATAAGCTGGCATTTCTGGGAGAATATGTCCCATCTTTGGGAGAAAACGGGTGTATGTGGGAGAAAATGTCGTGTATTTGGGAGAAAGCTGGTGTATGTGGGAGAAAAGGCCATTGTGATGGGAGTCAGTGTGATCTTGAGGAGTGGAAAGCAGTATTCTTGAGATGAAACGTGAGGTATTTCTAAGAGTCCTGGTATTTCTGGGAGAAAATGTCTTGTTTTGGAGAGCCAAAGTCCCATTTTGGGGGCAGAAGCTGGTATTTCTCTGACACTGCCATCTTGATGGGGGTAAGTGTGATCTTGAGGAGTGTAAAGCAGCATTTTGGTTAGAAAATGGGAGCTCTTCCTAAGAGCAGTGCTATTTCTGGGAGAAAAGGAGCTCTACTGGGCATAAAAATGGTGTATCTGTGATAAAATGCCACATTTCTGAAAGAAACTGTCCTCTTGCGGAGTGTAATGCTGTATGTTCCGGAGGAAATGGGAAATATTCAGCAGAGTCCTGGTATTTCTGGGAGAAGAGGTCTGATGTGGGGGGGGGAAGGTGATGTATCTGTGAGAAAGCTGGTGTTTCTGGGAGAAAATGCCAGGTATTGGTGAGGAAACAGATGCTAGAGAGGGAAAAGGCTGGTATTTTGGGGAAAAAAGGCCGTTTTTTAAAGAATAAGCTGGCATTTCTGGGAGAATATGTCCCATCTTTGGGAGAAAACGGGTGTATGTGGGAGAAAATGTCGTGTATTTGGGAGAAAGCTGGTGTATGTGGGAGAAAAGGCCATTGTGATGGGAGTCAGTGTGATCTTGAGGAGTGGAAAGCAGTATTCTTGAGATGAAACGTGAGGTATTTCTAAGAGTCCTGGTATTTCTGGGAGAAAATGTCTTGTTTTGGAGAGCCAAAGTCCCATTTTGGGGGCAGAAGCTGGTATTTCTCTGACACTGCCATCTTGATGGGGGTAAGTGTGATCTTGAGGAGTGTAAAGCAGCATTTTGGTTAGAAAATGGGAGCTCTTCCTAAGAGCAGTGCTATTTCTGGGAGAAAAGGAGCTCTACTCGGCATAAAAATGGTGTATCTGTGATAAAATGCCACATTTCTGAAAGAAACTGTCCTCTTGCGGAGTGTAATGCTGTATGTTCCGGAGGAAATGGGAAATATTCAGCAGAGTCCTGGTATTTCTGGGAGAAGAGGTCTGATGTGGGGGGGGGAAGGTGATGTATCTGTGAGAAAGCTGGTGTTTCTGGGAGAAAATGCCAGGTATTGGTGAGGAAACAGATGCTAGAGAGGGAAAAGGCTGGTATTTTGGGGAAAAAATGCCGTTTTTTAAAGAATAAGCTGGCATTTCTGGGAGAATATGTCCCATCTTTGGGAGAAAACGGGTGTATGTGGGAGAAAATGTCGTGTATTTGGGAGAAAGCTGGTGTATGTGGGAGAAAAGGCCATTGTGATGGGAGTCAGTGTGATCTTGAGGAGTGGAAAGCAGTATTCTTGAGATGAAACGTGAGGTATTTCTAAGAGTCCTGGTATTTCTGGGAGAAAATGTCTTGTTTTGGAGAGCCAAAGTCCCATTTTGGGGGCAGAAGCTGGTATTTCTGTGACACTGCCATCTTGATGGGGGTAAGTGTGATCTTGAGGAGTGTAAAGCAGCATTTTGGTTAGAAAATGGGAGCTCTTCCTAAGAGCAGTGCTATTTCTGGGAGAAAAGGAGCTCTACTGGGCATAAAAATGGTGTATCTGTGATAAAATGCCACATTTCTGAAAGAAACTGTCCTCTTGCGGAGTGTAATGCTGTATGTTCCGGAGGAAATGGGAAATATTCAGCAGAGTCCTGGTATTTCTGGGAGAAGAGGTCTGATGTGGGGGGGGGAAGGTGATGTATCTGTGAGAAAGCTGGTGTTTCTGGGAGAAAATGCCAGGTATTGGTGAGGAAACAGATGCTAGAGAGGGAAAAGGCTGGTATTTTGGGGAAAAAAGGCCGTTTTTTAAAGAATAAGCTGGCATTTCTGGGAGAATATGTCCCATCTTTGGGAGAAAACGGGTGTATGTGGGAGAAAATGTCGTGTATTTGGGAGAAAGCTGGTGTATGTGGGAGAAAAGGCCATTGTGATGGGAGTCAGTGTGATCTTGAGGAGTGGAAAGCAGTATTCTTGAGATGAAACGTGAGGTATTTCTAAGAGTCCTGGTATTTCTGGGAGAAAATGTCTTGTTTTGGAGAGCCAAAGTCCCATTTTGGGGGCAGAAGCTGGTATTTCTGTGACACTGCCATCTTGATGAGGGTAAGTGTGATCTTGAGGAGTGTAAAGCAGCATTTTGGTTAGAAAATGGGAGCTCTTCCTAAGAGCAGTGCTATTTCTGGGAGAAAAGGAGCTCTACTGGGCATAAAAATGGTGTATCTGTGATAAAATGCCACATTTCTGAAAGAAACTGTCCTCTTGCGGAGTGTAATGCTGTATGTTCCGGAGGAAATGGGAAATATTCAGCAGAGTCCTGGTATTTCTGGGAGAAGAGGTCTGATGTGGGGGGGGGAAGGTGATGTATCTGTGAGAAAGCTGGTGTTTCTGGGAGAAAATGCCAGGTATTGGTGAGGAAACAGATGCTAGAGAGGGAAAAGGCTGGTATTTTGGGGAAAAGAGGCCGTTTTTTAAAGAATAAGCTGGCATTTCTGGGAGAATATGTCCCATCTTTGGGAGAAAACGGGTGTATGTGGGAGAAAATGTCGTGTATTTGGGAGAAAGCTGGTGTATGTGGGAGAAAAGGCCATTGTGATGGGAGTCAGTGTGATCTTGAGGAGTGGAAAGCAGTATTCTTGAGATGAAACGTGAGGTATTTCTAAGAGTCCTGGTATTTCTGGGAGAAAATGTCTTGTTTTGGAGAGCCAAAGTCCCATTTTGGGGGCAGAAGCTGGTATTTCTGTGACACTGCCATCTTGATGGGGGTAAGTGTGATCTTGAGGAGTGTAAAGCAGCATTTTGGTTAGAAAATGGGAGCTCTTCCTAAGAGCAGTGCTATTTCTGGGAGAAAAGGAGCTCTACTGGGCATAAAAATGGTGTATCTGTGATAAAATGCCACATTTCTGAAAGAAACTGTCCTCTTGCGGAGTGTAATGCTGTATGTTCCGGAGGAAATGGGAAATATTCAGCAGAGTCCTGGTATTTCTGGGAGAAGAGGTCTGATGTGGGGGGGGGAAGGTGATGTATCTGTGAGAAAGCTGGTGTTTCTGGGAGAAAATGCCAGGTATTGGTGAGGAAACAGATGCTAGAGAGGGAAAAGGCTGGTATTTTGGGGAAAAAAGGCCGTTTTTTAAAGAATAAGCTGGCATTTCTGGGAGAATATGTCCCATCTTTGGGAGAAAACGGGTGTATGTGGGAGAAAATGTCGTGTATTTGGGAGAAAGCTGGTGTATGTGGGAGAAAAGGCCATTGTGATGGGAGTCAGTGTGATCTTGAGGAGTGGAAAGCAGTATTCTTGAGATGAAACGTGAGGTATTTCTAAGAGTCCTGGTATTTCTGGGAGAAAATGTCTTGTTTTGGAGAGCCAAAGTCCCATTTTGGGGGCAGAAGCTGGTATTTCTCTGACACTGCCATCTTGATGGGGGTAAGTGTGATCTTGAGGAGTGTAAAGCAGCATTTTGGTTAGAAAATGGGAGCTCTTCCTAAGAGCAGTGCTATTTCTGGGAGAAAAGGAGCTCTACTGGGCATAAAAATGGTGTATCTGTGATAAAATGCCACATTTCTGAAAGAAACTGTCCTCTTGCGGAGTGTAATGCTGTATGTTCCGGAGGAAATGGGAAATATTCAGCAGAGTCCTGGTATTTCTGGGAGAAGAGGTCTGATGTGGGGGGGGGGAAGGTGATGTATCTGTGAGAAAGCTGGTGTTTCTGGGAGAAAATGCCAGGTATTGGTGAGGAAACAGATGCTAGAGAGGGAAAAGGCCATCCCTTTGGGAGAGAAGTGGTATTTCTGGGAGAAAATGCCCCAAATCGGGGAGTAAGTGTCATCCTGAGGCGTGTCATGGAGTAGATTTGGGAGGAAATGGAGGTGTTTCACAGAGTAGCGGCACTTCTGGGAGAAAATGTCCTCAGTGGGAAAGACAATGTCCTCTTGAGGGAAGAAAACAGGTCTTTCTTACAGCAAATGTCATCCAATTGGGAGAAAATCTCCTCTCTTGGGGAGAAAAGTGGTCTTTCTGAGAGAAGGTGTCCTCTTCTTGGCTGCAAGTGTCCCATTTGGCATTGTCATGGAGGCTTTTTGGGGAGAAAGCGTGTGGCAGTTGTAAGAGAAGGGGTATTTCTGGGAGCAAATCTCCTCTTTTTGGAAGAGAAGGTGAAATTTCCAAGGGAAAAGTGGCATTTCTGGGAGGAAATGACATAGCTGGGGGAGAAAAGTGGGAACCGGTGGGAAAGAAGATCTTGTACTGGAGAGCAACGGTGGTCTTTTTGGTGTGCCAAGTGGTCTCTTGGGGAGACAACGTGGTAAATAGGGGAGACAATGTCCTCTGGAGGAGTGTCAAGTAGTATTTGGGAGAGCAAACGTCAGGTATTTCTCGGAAACCGGCTGTTTCTGGGAGATAGTAGCAGACTTGGTTGGAAAATGACAGGTGTTTGTGAGAAAGCTGGTATTTTGGGAAAAAAAGGCCGTTTTTTAAAGAATAAGCTGGCATTTCTGGGAGAATATGTCCCATCTTTGGGAGAAAACGGGTGTATGTGGGAGAAAATGTCGTGTATTTGGGAGAAAGCTGGTGTATGTGGGAGAAAAGGCCATTGTGATGGGAGTCAGTGTGATCTTGAGGAGTGGAAAGCAGTATTCTTGAGATGAAACGTGAGGTATTTCTAAGAGTCCTGGTATTTCTGGGAGAAAATGTCTTGTTTTGGAGAGCCAAAGTCCCATTTTGGGGGCAGAAGCTGGTATTTCTCTGACACTGCCATCTTGATGGGGGTAAGTGTGATCTTGAGGAGTGTAAAGCAGCATTTTGGTTAGAAAATGGGAGCTCTTCCTAAGAGCAGTGCTATTTCTGGGAGAAAAGGAGCTCTACTGGGCATAAAAATGGTGTATCTGTGATAAAATGCCACATTTCTGAAAGAAACTGTCCTCTTGCGGAGTGTAATGCTGTATGTTCCGGAGGAAATGGGAAATATTCAGCAGAGTCCTGGTATTTCTGGGAGAAGAGGTCTGATGTGGGGGGGGGAAGGTGATGTATCTGTGAGAAAGCTGGTGTTTCTGGGAGAAAATGCCAGGTATTGGTGAGGAAACAGATGCTAGAGAGGGAAAAGGCTGGTATTTTGGGGAAAAAAGGCCGTTTTTTAAAGAATAAGCTGGCATTTCTGGGAGAATATGTCCCATCTTTGGGAGAAAACGGGTGTATGTGGGAGAAAATGTCGTGTATTTGGGAGAAAGCTGGTGTATGTGGGAGAAAAGGCCATTGTGATGGGAGTCAGTGTGATCTTGAGGAGTGGAAAGCAGTATTCTTGAGATGAAACGTGAGGTATTTCTAAGAGTCCTGGTATTTCTGGGAGAAAATGTCTTGTTTTGGAGAGCCAAAGTCCCATTTTGGGGGCAGAAGCTGGTATTTCTCTGACACTGCCATCTTGATGGGGGTAAGTGTGATCTTGAGGAGTGTAAAGCAGCATTTTGGTTAGAAAATGGGAGCTCTTCCTAAGAGCAGTGCTATTTCTGGGAGAAAAGGAGCTCTACTCGGCATAAAAATGGTGTATCTGTGATAAAATGCCACATTTCTGAAAGAAACTGTCCTCTTGCGGAGTGTAATGCTGTATGTTCCGGAGGAAATGGGAAATATTCAGCAGAGTCCTGGTATTTCTGGGAGAAGAGGTCTGATGTGGGGGGGGGAAGGTGATGTATCTGTGAGAAAGCTGGTGTTTCTGGGAGAAAATGCCAGGTATTGGTGAGGAAACAGATGCTAGAGAGGGAAAAGGCTGGTATTTTGGGGAAAAAATGCCGTTTTTTAAAGAATAAGCTGGCATTTCTGGGAGAATATGTCCCATCTTTGGGAGAAAACGGGTGTATGTGGGAGAAAATGTCGTGTATTTGGGAGAAAGCTGGTGTATGTGGGAGAAAAGGCCATTGTGATGGGAGTCAGTGTGATCTTGAGGAGTGGAAAGCAGTATTCTTGAGATGAAACGTGAGGTATTTCTAAGAGTCCTGGTATTTCTGGGAGAAAATGTCTTGTTTTGGAGAGCCAAAGTCCCATTTTGGGGGCAGAAGCTGGTATTTCTGTGACACTGCCATCTTGATGGGGGTAAGTGTGATCTTGAGGAGTGTAAAGCAGCATTTTGGTTAGAAAATGGGAGCTCTTCCTAAGAGCAGTGCTATTTCTGGGAGAAAAGGAGCTCTACTGGGCATAAAAATGGTGTATCTGTGATAAAATGCCACATTTCTGAAAGAAACTGTCCTCTTGCGGAGTGTAATGCTGTATGTTCCGGAGGAAATGGGAAATATTCAGCAGAGTCCTGGTATTTCTGGGAGAAGAGGTCTGATGTGGGGGGGGGAAGGTGATGTATCTGTGAGAAAGCTGGTGTTTCTGGGAGAAAATGCCAGGTATTGGTGAGGAAACAGATGCTAGAGAGGGAAAAGGCTGGTATTTTGGGGAAAAAAGGCCGTTTTTTAAAGAATAAGCTGGCATTTCTGGGAGAATATGTCCCATCTTTGGGAGAAAACGGGTGTATGTGGGAGAAAATGTCGTGTATTTGGGAGAAAGCTGGTGTATGTGGGAGAAAAGGCCATTGTGATGGGAGTCAGTGTGATCTTGAGGAGTGGAAAGCAGTATTCTTGAGATGAAACGTGAGGTATTTCTAAGAGTCCTGGTATTTCTGGGAGAAAATGTCTTGTTTTGGAGAGCCAAAGTCCCATTTTGGGGGCAGAAGCTGGTATTTCTGTGACACTGCCATCTTGATGAGGGTAAGTGTGATCTTGAGGAGTGTAAAGCAGCATTTTGGTTAGAAAATGGGAGCTCTTCCTAAGAGCAGTGCTATTTCTGGGAGAAAAGGAGCTCTACTGGGCATAAAAATGGTGTATCTGTGATAAAATGCCACATTTCTGAAAGAAACTGTCCTCTTGCGGAGTGTAATGCTGTATGTTCCGGAGGAAATGGGAAATATTCAGCAGAGTCCTGGTATTTCTGGGAGAAGAGGTCTGATGTGGGGGGGGGAAGGTGATGTATCTGTGAGAAAGCTGGTGTTTCTGGGAGAAAATGCCAGGTATTGGTGAGGAAACAGATGCTAGAGAGGGAAAAGGCTGGTATTTTGGGGAAAAGAGGCCGTTTTTTAAAGAATAAGCTGGCATTTCTGGGAGAATATGTCCCATCTTTGGGAGAAAACGGGTGTATGTGGGAGAAAATGTCGTGTATTTGGGAGAAAGCTGGTGTATGTGGGAGAAAAGGCCATTGTGATGGGAGTCAGTGTGATCTTGAGGAGTGGAAAGCAGTATTCTTGAGATGAAACGTGAGGTATTTCTAAGAGTCCTGGTATTTCTGGGAGAAAATGTCTTGTTTTGGAGAGCCAAAGTCCCATTTTGGGGGCAGAAGCTGGTATTTCTCTGACACTGCCATCTTGATGGGGGTAAGTGTGATCTTGAGGAGTGTAAAGCAGCATTTTGGTTAGAAAATGGGAGCTCTTCCTAAGAGCAGTGCTATTTCTGGGAGAAAAGGAGCTCTACTGGGCATAAAAATGGTGTATCTGTGATAAAATGCCACATTTCTGAAAGAAACTGTCCTCTTGCGGAGTGTAATGCTGTATGTTCCGGAGGAAATGGGAAATATTCAGCAGAGTCCTGGTATTTCTGGGAGAAGAGGTCTGATGTGGGGGGGGGAAGGTGATGTATCTGTGAGAAAGCTGGTGTTTCTGGGAGAAAATGCCAGGTATTGGTGAGGAAACAGATGCTAGAGAGGGAAAAGGCTGGTATTTTGGGGAAAAAAGGCCGTTTTTTAAAGAATAAGCTGGCATTTCTGGGAGAATATGTCCCATCTTTGGGAGAAAACGGGTGTATGTGGGAGAAAATGTCGTGTATTTGGGAGAAAGCTGGTGTATGTGGGAGAAAAGGCCATTGTGATGGGAGTCAGTGTGATCTTGAGGAGTGGAAAGCAGTATTCTTGAGATGAAACGTGAGGTATTTCTAAGAGTCCTGGTATTTCTGGGAGAAAATGTCTTGTTTTGGAGAGCCAAAGTCCCATTTTGGGGGCAGAAGCTGGTATTTCTCTGACACTGCCATCTTGATGGGGGTAAGTGTGATCTTGAGGAGTGTAAAGCAGCATTTTGGTTAGAAAATGGGAGCTCTTCCTAAGAGCAGTGCTATTTCTGGGAGAAAAGGAGCTCTACTGGGCATAAAAATGGTGTATCTGTGATAAAATGCCACATTTCTGAAAGAAACTGTCCTCTTGCGGAGTGTAATGCTGTATGTTCCGGAGGAAATGGGAAATATTCAGCAGAGTCCTGGTATTTCTGGGAGAAGAGGTCTGATGTGGGGGGGGGAAGGTGATGTATCTGTGAGAAAGCTGGTGTTTCTGGGAGAAAATGCCAGGTATTGGTGAGGAAACAGATGCTAGAGAGGGAAAAGGCTGGTATTTTGGGGAAAAGAGGCCGTTTTTTAAAGAATAAGCTGGCATTTCTGGGAGAATATGTCCCATCTTTGGGAGAAAACGGGTGTATGTGGGAGAAAATGTCGTGTATTTGGGAGAAAGCTGGTGTATGTGGGAGAAAAGGCCATTGTGATGGGAGTCAGTGTGATCTTGAGGAGTGGAAAGCAGTATTCTTGAGATGAAACGTGAGGTATTTCTAAGAGTCCTGGTATTTCTGGGAGAAAATGTCTTGTTTTGGAGAGCCAAAGTCCCATTTTGGGGGCAGAAGCTGGTATTTCTGTGACACTGCCATCTTGATGGGGGTAAGTGTGATCTTGAGGAGTGTAAAGCAGCATTTTGGTTAGAAAATGGGAGCTCTTCCTAAGAGCAGTGCTATTTCTGGGAGAAAAGGAGCTCTACTGGGCATAAAAATGGTGTATCTGTGATAAAATGCCACATTTCTGAAAGAAACTGTCCTCTTGCGGAGTGTAATGCTGTATGTTCCGGAGGAAATGGGAAATATTCAGCAGAGTCCTGGTATTTCTGGGAGAAGAGGTCTGATGTGGGGGGGGGAAGGTGATGTATCTGTGAGAAAGCTGGTGTTTCTGGGAGAAAATGCCAGGTATTGGTGAGGAAACAGATGCTAGAGAGGGAAAAGGCTGGTATTTTGGGGAAAAAAGGCCGTTTTTTAAAGAATAAGCTGGCATTTCTGGGAGAATATGTCCCATCTTTGGGAGAAAACGGGTGTATGTGGGAGAAAATGTCGTGTATTTGGGAGAAAGCTGGTGTATGTGGGAGAAAAGGCCATTGTGATGGGAGTCAGTGTGATCTTGAGGAGTGGAAAGCAGTATTCTTGAGATGAAACGTGAGGTATTTCTAAGAGTCCTGGTATTTCTGGGAGAAAATGTCTTGTTTTGGAGAGCCAAAGTCCCATTTTGGGGGCAGAAGCTGGTATTTCTCTGACACTGCCATCTTGATGGGGGTAAGTGTGATCTTGAGGAGTGTAAAGCAGCATTTTGGTTAGAAAATGGGAGCTCTTCCTAAGAGCAGTGCTATTTCTGGGAGAAAAGGAGCTCTACTGGGCATAAAAATGGTGTATCTGTGATAAAATGCCACATTTCTGAAAGAAACTGTCCTCTTGCGGAGTGTAATGCTGTATGTTCCGGAGGAAATGGGAAATATTCAGCAGAGTCCTGGTATTTCTGGGAGAAGAGGTCTGATGTGGGGGGGGGGAAGGTGATGTATCTGTGAGAAAGCTGGTGTTTCTGGGAGAAAATGCCAGGTATTGGTGAGGAAACAGATGCTAGAGAGGGAAAAGGCCATCCCTTTGGGAGAGAAGTGGTATTTCTGGGAGAAAATGCCCCAAATCGGGGAGTAAGTGTCATCCTGAGGCGTGTCATGGAGTAGATTTGGGAGGAAATGGAGGTGTTTCACAGAGTAGCGGCACTTCTGGGAGAAAATGTCCTCAGTGGGAAAGACAATGTCCTCTTGAGGGAAGAAAACAGGTCTTTCTTACAGCAAATGTCATCCAATTGGGAGAAAATCTCCTCTCTTGGGGAGAAAAGTGGTCTTTCTGAGAGAAGGTGTCCTCTTCTTGGCTGCAAGTGTCCCATTTGGCATTGTCATGGAGGCTTTTTGGGGAGAAAGCGTGTGGCAGTTGTAAGAGAAGGGGTATTTCTGGGAGCAAATCTCCTCTTTTTGGAAGAGAAGGTGAAATTTCCAAGGGAAAAGTGGCATTTCTGGGAGGAAATGACATAGCTGGGGGAGAAAAGTGGGAACCGGTGGGAAAGAAGATCTTGTACTGGAGAGCAACGGTGGTCTTTTTGGTGTGCCAAGTGGTCTCTTGGGGAGACAACGTGGTAAATAGGGGAGACAATGTCCTCTGGAGGAGTGTCAAGTAGTATTTGGGAGAGCAAACGTCAGGTATTTCTCGGAAACCGGCTGTTTCTGGGAGATAGTAGCAGACTTGGTTGGAAAATGACAGGTGTTTGTGAGAAAGCTGGTATTTTGGGAAAAAAAGGCCGTTTTTTAAAGAATAAGCTGGCATTTCTGGGAGAATATGTCCCATCTTTGGGAGAAAACGGGTGTATGTGGGAGAAAATGTCGTGTATTTGGGAGAAAGCTGGTGTATGTGGGAGAAAAGGCCATTGTGATGGGAGTCAGTGTGATCTTGAGGAGTGGAAAGCAGTATTCTTGAGATGAAACGTGAGGTATTTCTAAGAGTCCTGGTATTTCTGGGAGAAAATGTCTTGTTTTGGAGAGCCAAAGTCCCATTTTGGGGGCAGAAGCTGGTATTTCTCTGACACTGCCATCTTGATGGGGGTAAGTGTGATCTTGAGGAGTGTAAAGCAGCATTTTGGTTAGAAAATGGGAGCTCTTCCTAAGAGCAGTGCTATTTCTGGGAGAAAAGGAGCTCTACTGGGCATAAAAATGGTGTATCTGTGATAAAATGCCACATTTCTGAAAGAAACTGTCCTCTTGCGGAGTGTAATGCTGTATGTTCCGGAGGAAATGGGAAATATTCAGCAGAGTCCTGGTATTTCTGGGAGAAGAGGTCTGATGTGGGGGGGGGAAGGTGATGTATCTGTGAGAAAGCTGGTGTTTCTGGGAGAAAATGCCAGGTATTGGTGAGGAAACAGATGCTAGAGAGGGAAAAGGCTGGTATTTTGGGGAAAAAAGGCCGTTTTTTAAAGAATAAGCTGGCATTTCTGGGAGAATATGTCCCATCTTTGGGAGAAAACGGGTGTATGTGGGAGAAAATGTCGTGTATTTGGGAGAAAGCTGGTGTATGTGGGAGAAAAGGCCATTGTGATGGGAGTCAGTGTGATCTTGAGGAGTGGAAAGCAGTATTCTTGAGATGAAACGTGAGGTATTTCTAAGAGTCCTGGTATTTCTGGGAGAAAATGTCTTGTTTTGGAGAGCCAAAGTCCCATTTTGGGGGCAGAAGCTGGTATTTCTGTGACACTGCCATCTTGATGGGGGTAAGTGTGATCTTGAGGAGTGTAAAGCAGCATTTTGGTTAGAAAATGGGAGCTCTTCCTAAGAGCAGTGCTATTTCTGGGAGAAAAGGAGCTCTACTGGGCATAAAAATGGTGTATCTGTGATAAAATGCCACATTTCTGAAAGAAACTGTCCTCTTGCGGAGTGTAATGCTGTATGTTCCGGAGGAAATGGGAAATATTCAGCAGAGTCCTGGTATTTCTGGGAGAAGAGGTCTGATGTGGGGGGGGGAAGGTGATGTATCTGTGAGAAAGCTGGTGTTTCTGGGAGAAAATGCCAGGTATTGGTGAGGAAACAGATGCTAGAGAGGGAAAAGGCTGGTATTTTGGGGAAAAAATGCCGTTTTTTAAAGAATAAGCTGGCATTTCTGGGAGAATATGTCCCATCTTTGGGAGAAAACGGGTGTATGTGGGAGAAAATGTCGTGTATTTGGGAGAAAGCTGGTGTATGTGGGAGAAAAGGCCATTGTGATGGGAGTCAGTGTGATCTTGAGGAGTGGAAAGCAGTATTCTTGAGATGAAACGTGAGGTATTTCTAAGAGTCCTGGTATTTCTGGGAGAAAATGTCTTGTTTTGGAGAGCCAAAGTCCCATTTTGGGGGCAGAAGCTGGTATTTCTGTGACACTGCCATCTTGATGGGGGTAAGTGTGATCTTGAGGAGTGTAAAGCAGCATTTTGGTTAGAAAATGGGAGCTCTTCCTAAGAGCAGTGCTATTTCTGGGAGAAAAGGAGCTCTACTGGGCATAAAAATGGTGTATCTGTGATAAAATGCCACATTTCTGAAAGAAACTGTCCTCTTGCGGAGTGTAATGCTGTATGTTCCGGAGGAAATGGGAAATATTCAGCAGAGTCCTGGTATTTCTGGGAGAAGAGGTCTGATGTGGGGGGGGGAAGGTGATGTATCTGTGAGAAAGCTGGTGTTTCTGGGAGAAAATGCCAGGTATTGGTGAGGAAACAGATGCTAGAGAGGGAAAAGGCTGGTATTTTGGGGAAAAGAGGCCGTTTTTTAAAGAATAAGCTGGCATTTCTGGGAGAATATGTCCCATCTTTGGGAGAAAACGGGTGTATGTGGGAGAAAATGTCGTGTATTTGGGAGAAAGCTGGTGTATGTGGGAGAAAAGGCCATTGTGATGGGAGTCAGTGTGATCTTGAGGAGTGGAAAGCAGTATTCTTGAGATGAAACGTGAGGTATTTCTAAGAGTCCTGGTATTTCTGGGAGAAAATGTCTTGTTTTGGAGAGCCAAAGTCCCATTTTGGGGGCAGAAGCTGGTATTTCTCTGACACTGCCATCTTGATGGGGGTAAGTGTGATCTTGAGGAGTGTAAAGCAGCATTTTGGTTAGAAAATGGGAGCTCTTCCTAAGAGCAGTGCTATTTCTGGGAGAAAAGGAGCTCTACTGGGCATAAAAATGGTGTATCTGTGATAAAATGCCACATTTCTGAAAGAAACTGTCCTCTTGCGGAGTGTAATGCTGTATGTTCCGGAGGAAATGGGAAATATTCAGCAGAGTCCTGGTATTTCTGGGAGAAGAGGTCTGATGTGGGGGGGGGAAGGTGATGTATCTGTGAGAAAGCTGGTGTTTCTGGGAGAAAATGCCAGGTATTGGTGAGGAAACAGATGCTAGAGAGGGAAAAGGCTGGTATTTTGGGGAAAAAAGGCCGTTTTTTAAAGAATAAGCTGGCATTTCTGGGAGAATATGTCCCATCTTTGGGAGAAAACGGGTGTATGTGGGAGAAAATGTCGTGTATTTGGGAGAAAGCTGGTGTATGTGGGAGAAAAGGCCATTGTGATGGGAGTCAGTGTGATCTTGAGGAGTGGAAAGCAGTATTCTTGAGATGAAACGTGAGGTATTTCTAAGAGTCCTGGTATTTCTGGGAGAAAATGTCTTGTTTTGGAGAGCCAAAGTCCCATTTTGGGGGCAGAAGCTGGTATTTCTGTGACACTGCCATCTTGATGGGGGTAAGTGTGATCTTGAGGAGTGTAAAGCAGCATTTTGGTTAGAAAATGGGAGCTCTTCCTAAGAGCAGTGCTATTTCTGGGAGAAAAGGAGCTCTACTGGGCATAAAAATGGTGTATCTGTGATAAAATGCCACATTTCTGAAAGAAACTGTCCTCTTGCGGAGTGTAATGCTGTATGTTCCGGAGGAAATGGGAAATATTCAGCAGAGTCCTGGTATTTCTGGGAGAAGAGGTCTGATGTGGGGGGGGGAAGGTGATGTATCTGTGAGAAAGCTGGTGTTTCTGGGAGAAAATGCCAGGTATTGGTGAGGAAACAGATGCTAGAGAGGGAAAAGGCTGGTATTTTGGGGAAAAAAGGCCGTTTTTTAAAGAATAAGCTGGCATTTCTGGGAGAATATGTCCCATCTTTGGGAGAAAACGGGTGTATGTGGGAGAAAATGTCGTGTATTTGGGAGAAAGCTGGTGTATGTGGGAGAAAAGGCCATTGTGATGGGAGTCAGTGTGATCTTGAGGAGTGGAAAGCAGTATTCTTGAGATGAAACGTGAGGTATTTCTAAGAGTCCTGGTATTTCTGGGAGAAAATGTCTTGTTTTGGAGAGCCAAAGTCCCATTTTGGGGGCAGAAGCTGGTATTTCTCTGACACTGCCATCTTGATGGGGGTAAGTGTGATCTTGAGGAGTGTAAAGCAGCATTTTGGTTAGAAAATGGGAGCTCTTCCTAAGAGCAGTGCTATTTCTGGGAGAAAAGGAGCTCTACTGGGCATAAAAATGGTGTATCTGTGATAAAATGCCACATTTCTGAAAGAAACTGTCCTCTTGCGGAGTGTAATGCTGTATGTTCCGGAGGAAATGGGAAATATTCAGCAGAGTCCTGGTATTTCTGGGAGAAGAGGTCTGATGTGGGGGGGGGAAGGTGATGTATCTGTGAGAAAGCTGGTGTTTCTGGGAGAAAATGCCAGGTATTGGTGAGGAAACAGATGCTAGAGAGGGAAAAGGCTGGTATTTTGGGGAAAAAAGGCCGTTTTTTAAAGAATAAGCTGGCATTTCTGGGAGAATATGTCCCATCTTTGGGAGAAAACGGGTGTATGTGGGAGAAAATGTCGTGTATTTGGGAGAAAGCTGGTGTATGTGGGAGAAAAGGCCATTGTGATGGGAGTCAGTGTGATCTTGAGGAGTGGAAAGCAGTATTCTTGAGATGAAACGTGAGGTATTTCTAAGAGTCCTGGTATTTCTGGGAGAAAATGTCTTGTTTTGGAGAGCCAAAGTCCCATTTTGGGGGCAGAAGCTGGTATTTCTCTGACACTGCCATCTTGATGGGGGTAAGTGTGATCTTGAGGAGTGTAAAGCAGCATTTTGGTTAGAAAATGGGAGCTCTTCCTAAGAGCAGTGCTATTTCTGGGAGAAAAGGAGCTCTACTGGGCATAAAAATGGTGTATCTGTGATAAAATGCCACATTTCTGAAAGAAACTGTCCTCTTGCGGAGTGTAATGCTGTATGTTCCGGAGGAAATGGGAAATATTCAGCAGAGTCCTGGTATTTCTGGGAGAAGAGGTCTGATGTGGGGGGGGGAAGGTGATGTATCTGTGAGAAAGCTGGTGTTTCTGGGAGAAAATGCCAGGTATTGGTGAGGAAACAGATGCTAGAGAGGGAAAAGGCCATCCCTTTGGGAGAGAAGTGGTATTTCTGGGAGAAAATGCCCCAAATCTGGGAGTAAGTGTCATCCTGAGGCGTGTCATGGAGTAGATTTGGGAGGAAATGGAGGTGTTTCACAGAGTAGCGGCACTTCTGGGAGAAAATGTCCTCAGTGGGAAAGACAATGTCCTCTTGAGGGAAGAAAACAGGTCTTTCTTACAGCAAATGTCATCCAATTGGGAGAAAATCTCCTCTCTTGGGGAGAAAAGTGGTCTTTCTGAGAGAAGGTGTCCTCTTCTTGGCTGCAAGTGTCCCATTTGGCATTGTCATGGAGGCTTTTTGGGGAGAAAGCGTGTGGCAGTTGTAAGAGAAGGGGTATTTCTGGGAGCAAATCTCCTCTTTTTGGAAGAGAAGGTGAAATTTCCAAGGGAAAAGTGGCATTTCTGGGAGGAAATGACATAGCTGGGGGAGAAAAGTGGGAACCGGTGGGAAAGAAGATCTTGTACTGGAGAGCAACGGTGGTCTTTTTGGTGTGCCAAGTGGTCTCTTGGGGAGACAACGTGGTAAATAGGGGAGACAATGTCCTCTGGAGGAGGGTCAAGTAGTATTTGGGAGAGCAAACGTCAGGTATTTCTCGGAAACCGGCTGTTTCTGGGAGATAGTAGCAGACTTGGTTGGAAAATGACAGGTGTTTGTGAGAAAGCTGGTATTTTGGGGAAAAAAGGCCGTTTTTTAAAGAATAAGCTGGCATTTCTGGGAGAATATGTCCCATCTTTGGGAGAAAACGGGTGTATGTGGGAGAAAATGTCGTGTATTTGGGAGAAAGCTGGTGTATGTGGGAGAAAAGGCCATTGTGATGGGAGTCAGTGTGATCTTGAGGAGTGGAAAGCAGTATTCTTGAGATGAAACGTGAGGTATTTCTAAGAGTCCTGGTATTTCTGGGAGAAAATGTCTTGTTTTGGAGAGCCAAAGTCCCATTTTGGGGGCAGAAGCTGGTATTTCTGTGACACTGCCATCTTGATGGGGGTAAGTGTGATCTTGAGGAGTGTAAAGCAGCATTTTGGTTAGAAAATGGGAGCTCTTCCTAAGAGCAGTGCTATTTCTGGGAGAAAAGGAGCTCTACTGGGCATAAAAATGGTGTATCTGTGATAAAATGCCACATTTCTGAAAGAAACTGTCCTCTTGCGGAGTGTAATGCTGTATGTTCCGGAGGAAATGGGAAATATTCAGCAGAGTCCTGGTATTTCTGGGAGAAGAGGTCTGATGTGGGGGGGGGAAGGTGATGTATCTGTGAGAAAGCTGGTGTTTCTGGGAGAAAATGCCAGGTATTGGTGAGGAAACAGATGCTAGAGAGGGAAAAGGCTGGTATTTTGGGGAAAAAAAGGCCGTTTTTTAAAGAATAAGCTGGCATTTCTGGGAGAATATGTCCCATCTTTGGGAGAAAACGGGTGTATGTGGGAGAAAATGTCGTGTATTTGGGAGAAAGCTGGTGTATGTGGGAGAAAAGGCCATTGTGATGGGAGTCAGTGTGATCTTGAGGAGTGGAAAGCAGTATTCTTGAGATGAAACGTGAGGTATTTCTAAGAGTCCTGGTATTTCTGGGAGAAAATGTCTTGTTTTGGAGAGCCAAAGTCCCATTTTGGGGGCAGAAGCTGGTATTTCTGTGACACTGCCATCTTGATGGGGGTAAGTGTGATCTTGAGGAGTGTAAAGCAGCATTTTGGTTAGAAAATGGGAGCTCTTCCTAAGAGCAGTGCTATTTCTGGGAGAAAAGGAGCTCTACTGGGCATAAAAATGGTGTATCTGTGATAAAATGCCACATTTCTGAAAGAAACTGTCCTCTTGCGGAGTGTAATGCTGTATGTTCCGGAGGAAATGGGAAATATTCAGCAGAGTCCTGGTATTTCTGGGAGAAGAGGTCTGATGTGGGGGGGGGAAGGTGATGTATCTGTGAGAAAGCTGGTGTTTCTGGGAGAAAATGCCAGGTATTGGTGAGGAAACAGATGCTAGAGAGGGAAAAGGCTGGTATTTTGGGGAAAAAAAGGCCGTTTTTTAAAGAATAAGCTGGCATTTCTGGGAGAATATGTCCCATCTTTGGGAGAAAACGGGTGTATGTGGGAGAAAATGTCGTGTATTTGGGAGAAAGCTGGTGTATGTGGGAGAAAAGGCCATTGTGATGGGAGTCAGTGTGATCTTGAGGAGTGGAAAGCAGTATTCTTGAGATGAAACGTGAGGTATTTCTAAGAGTCCTGGTATTTCTGGGAGAAAATGTCTTGTTTTGGAGAGCCAAAGTCCCATTTTGGGGGCAGAAGCTGGTATTTCTGTGACACTGCCATCTTGATGGGGGTAAGTGTGATCTTGAGGAGTGTAAAGCAGCATTTTGGTTAGAAAATGGGAGCTCTTCCTAAGAGCAGTGCTATTTCTGGGAGAAAAGGAGCTCTACTGGGCATAAAAATGGTGTATCTGTGATAAAATGCCACATTTCTGAAAGAAACTGTCCTCTTGCGGAGTGTAATGCTGTATGTTCCGGAGGAAATGGGAAATATTCAGCAGAGTCCTGGTATTTCTGGGAGAAGAGGTCTGATGTGGGGGGGGGAAGGTGATGTATCTGTGAGAAAGCTGGTGTTTCTGGGAGAAAATGCCAGGTATTGGTGAGGAAACAGATGCTAGAGAGGGAAAAGGCTGGTATTTTGGGGGAAAAAGGCCGTTTTTTAAAGAATAAGCTGGCATTTCTGGGAGAATATGTCCCATCTTTGGGAGAAAACGGGTGTATGTGGGAGAAAATGTCGTGTATTTGGGAGAAAGCTGGTGTATGTGGGAGAAAAGGCCATTGTGATGGGAGTCAGTGTGATCTTGAGGAGTGGAAAGCAGTATTCTTGAGATGAAACGTGAGGTATTTCTAAGAGTCCTGGTATTTCTGGGAGAAAATGTCTTGTTTTGGAGAGCCAAAGTCCCATTTTGGGGGCAGAAGCTGGTATTTCTGTGACACTGCCATCTTGATGGGGGTAAGTGTGATCTTGAGGAGTGTAAAGCAGCATTTTGGTTAGAAAATGGGAGCTCTTCCTAAGAGCAGTGCTATTTCTGGGAGAAAAGGAGCTCTACTGGGCATAAAAATGGTGTATCTGTGATAAAATGCCACATTTCTGAAAGAAACTGTCCTCTTGCGGAGTGTAATGCTGTATGTTCCGGAGGAAATGGGAAATATTCAGCAGAGTCCTGGTATTTCTGGGAGAAGAGGTCTGATGTGGGGGGGGGAAGGTGATGTATCTGTGAGAAAGCTGGTGTTTCTGGGAGAAAATGCCAGGTATTGGTGAGGAAACAGATGCTAGAGAGGGAAAAGGCTGGTATTTTGGGGAAAAAAGGCCGTTTTTTAAAGAATAAGCTGGCATTTCTGGGAGAATATGTCCCATCTTTGGGAGAAAACGGGTGTATGTGGGAGAAAATGTCGTGTATTTGGGAGAAAGCTGGTGTATGTGGGAGAAAAGGCCATTGTGATGGGAGTCAGTGTGATCTTGAGGAGTGGAAAGCAGTATTCTTGAGATGAAACGTGAGGTATTTCTAAGAGTCCTGGTATTTCTGGGAGAAAATGTCTTGTTTTGGAGAGCCAAAGTCCCATTTTGGGGGCAGAAGCTGGTATTTCTCTGACACTGCCATCTTGATGGGGGTAAGTGTGATCTTGAGGAGTGTAAAGCAGCATTTTGGTTAGAAAATGGGAGCTCTTCCTAAGAGCAGTGCTATTTCTGGGAGAAAAGGAGCTCTACTCGGCATAAAAATGGTGTATCTGTGATAAAATGCCACATTTCTGAAAGAAACTGTCCTCTTGCGGAGTGTAATGCTGTATGTTCCGGAGGAAATGGGAAATATTCAGCAGAGTCCTGGTATTTCTGGGAGAAGAGGTCTGATGTGGGGGGGGGAAGGTGATGTATCTGTGAGAAAGCTGGTGTTTCTGGGAGAAAATGCCAGGTATTGGTGAGGAAACAGATGCTAGAGAGGGAAAAGGCTGGTATTTTGGGGGAAAAAGGCCGTTTGTTAAAGAATAAGCTGGCATTTCTGGGAGAATATGTCCCATCTTTGGGAGAAAACGGGTGTATGTGGGAGAAAATGTCGTGTATTTGGGAGAAAGCTGGTGTATGTGGGAGAAAAGGCCATTGTGATGGGAGTCAGTGTGATCTTGAGGAGTGGAAAGCAGTATTCTTGAGATGAAACGTGAGGTATTTCTAAGAGTCCTGGTATTTCTGGGAGAAAATGTCTTGTTTTGGAGAGCCAAAGTCCCATTTTGGGGGCAGAAGCTGGTATTTCTCTGACACTGCCATCTTGATGGGGGTAAGTGTGATCTTGAGGAGTGTAAAGCAGCATTTTGGTTAGAAAATGGGAGCTCTTCCTAAGAGCAGTGCTATTTCTGGGAGAAAAGGAGCTCTACTGGGCATAAAAATGGTGTATCTGTGATAAAATGCCACATTTCTGAAAGAAACTGTCCTCTTGCGGAGTGTAATGCTGTATGTTCCGGAGGAAATGGGAAATATTCAGCAGAGTCCTGGTATTTCTGGGAGAAGAGGTCTGATGTGGGGGGGGGAAGGTGATGTATCTGTGAGAAAGCTGGTGTTTCTGGGAGAAAATGCCAGGTATTGGTGAGGAAACAGATGCTAGAGAGGGAAAAGGCTGGTATTTTGGGGAAAAAAGGCCGTTTTTTAAAGAATAAGCTGGCATTTCTGGGAGAATATGTCCCATCTTTGGGAGAAAACGGGTGTATGTGGGAGAAAATGTCGTGTATTTGGGAGAAAGCTGGTGTATGTGGGAGAAAAGGCCATTGTGATGGGAGTCAGTGTGATCTTGAGGAGTGGAAAGCAGTATTCTTGAGATGAAACGTGAGGTATTTCTAAGAGTCCTGGTATTTCTGGGAGAAAATGTCTTGTTTTGGAGAGCCAAAGTCCCATTTTGGGGGCAGAAGCTGGTATTTCTCTGACACTGCCATCTTGATGGGGGTAAGTGTGATCTTGAGGAGTGTAAAGCAGCATTTTGGTTAGAAAATGGGAGCTCTTCCTAAGAGCAGTGCTATTTCTGGGAGAAAAGGAGCTCTACTCGGCATAAAAATGGTGTATCTGTGATAAAATGCCACATTTCTGAAAGAAACTGTCCTCTTGCGGAGTGTAATGCTGTATGTTCCGGAGGAAATGGGAAATATTCAGCAGAGTCCTGGTATTTCTGGGAGAAGAGGTCTGATGTGGGGGGGGGAAGGTGATGTATCTGTGAGAAAGCTGGTGTTTCTGGGAGAAAATGCCAGGTATTGGTGAGGAAACAGATGCTAGAGAGGGAAAAGGCTGGTATTTTGGGGGAAAAAGGCCGTTTGTTAAAGAATAAGCTGGCATTTCTGGGAGAATATGTCCCATCTTTGGGAGAAAACGGGTGTATGTGGGAGAAAATGTCGTGTATTTGGGAGAAAGCTGGTGTATGTGGGAGAAAAGGCCATTGTGATGGGAGTCAGTGTGATCTTGAGGAGTGGAAAGCAGTATTCTTGAGATGAAACGTGAGGTATTTCTAAGAGTCCTGGTATTTCTGGGAGAAAATGTCTTGTTTTGGAGAGCCAAAGTCCCATTTTGGGGGCAGAAGCTGGTATTTCTCTGACACTGCCATCTTGATGGGGGTAAGTGTGATCTTGAGGAGTGTAAAGCAGCATTTTGGTTAGAAAATGGGAGCTCTTCCTAAGAGCAGTGCTATTTCTGGGAGAAAAGGAGCTCTACTGGGCATAAAAATGGTGTATCTGTGATAAAATGCCACATTTCTGAAAGAAACTGTCCTCTTGCGGAGTGTAATGCTGTATGTTCCGGAGGAAATGGGAAATATTCAGCAGAGTCCTGGTATTTCTGGGAGAAGAGGTCTGATGTGGGGGGGGGAAGGTGATGTATCTGTGAGAAAGCTGGTGTTTCTGGGAGAAAATGCCAGGTATTGGTGAGGAAACAGATGCTAGAGAGGGAAAAGGCCATCCCTTTGGGAGAGAAGTGGTATTTCTGGGAGAAAATGCCCCAAATCTGGGAGTAAGTGTCATCCTGAGGCGTGTCATGGAGTAGATTTGGGAGGAAATGGAGGTGTTTCACAGAGTAGCGGCACTTCTGGGAGAAAATGTCCTCAGTGGGAAAGACAATGTCCTCTTGAGGGAAGAAAACAGGTCTTTCTTACAGCAAATGTCATCCAATTGGGAGAAAATCTCCTCTCTTGGGGAGAAAAGTGGTCTTTCTGAGAGAAGGTGTCCTCTTCTTGGCTGCAAGTGTCCCATTTGGCATTGTCATGGAGGCTTTTTGGGGAGAAAGCGTGTGGCAGTTGTAAGAGAAGGGGTATTTCTGGGAGCAAATCTCCTCTTTTTGGAAGAGAAGGTGAAATTTCCAAGGGAAAAGTGGCATTTCTGGGAGGAAATGACATAGCTGGGGGAGAAAAGTGGGAACCGGTGGGAAAGAAGATCTTGTACTGGAGAGCAACGGTGGTCTTTTTGGTGTGCCAAGTGGTCTCTTGGGGAGACAACGTGGTAAATAGGGGAGACAATGTCCTCTGGAGGAGTGTCAAGTAGTATTTGGGAGAGCAAACGTCAGGTATTTCTCGGAAACCGGCTGTTTCTGGGAGATAGTAGCAGACTTGGTTGGAAAATGACAGGTGTTTGTGAGAAAGCTGGTATTTTGGGGAAAAAAGGCCGTTTTTTAAAGAATAAGCTGGCATTTCTGGGAGAATATGTCCCATCTTTGGGAGAAAACGGGTGTATGTGGGAGAAAATGTCGTGTATTTGGGAGAAAGCTGGTGTATGTGGGAGAAAAGGCCATTGTGATGGGAGTCAGTGTGATCTTGAGGAGTGGAAAGCAGTATTCTTGAGATGAAACGTGAGGTATTTCTAAGAGTCCTGGTATTTCTGGGAGAAAATGTCTTGTTTTGGAGAGCCAAAGTCCCATTTTGGGGGCAGAAGCTGGTATTTCTGTGACACTGCCATCTTGATGGGGGTAAGTGTGATCTTGAGGAGTGTAAAGCAGCATTTTGGTTAGAAAATGGGAGCTCTTCCTAAGAGCAGTGCTATTTCTGGGAGAAAAGGAGCTCTACTGGGCATAAAAATGGTGTATCTGTGATAAAATGCCACATTTCTGAAAGAAACTGTCCTCTTGCGGAGTGTAATGCTGTATGTTCCGGAGGAAATGGGAAATATTCAGCAGAGTCCTGGTATTTCTGGGAGAAGAGGTCTGATGTGGGGGGGGGAAGGTGATGTATCTGTGAGAAAGCTGGTGTTTCTGGGAGAAAATGCCAGGTATTGGTGAGGAAACAGATGCTAGAGAGGGAAAAGGCTGGTATTTTGGGGAAAAAAGGCCGTTTTTTAAAGAATAAGCTGGCATTTCTGGGAGAATATGTCCCATCTTTGGGAGAAAACGGGTGTATGTGGGAGAAAATGTCGTGTATTTGGGAGAAAGCTGGTGTATGTGGGAGAAAAGGCCATTGTGATGGGAGTCAGTGTGATCTTGAGGAGTGGAAAGCAGTATTCTTGAGATGAAACGTGAGGTATTTCTAAGAGTCCTGGTATTTCTGGGAGAAAATGTCTTGTTTTGGAGAGCCAAAGTCCCATTTTGGGGGCAGAAGCTGGTATTTCTGTGACACTGCCATCTTGATGGGGGTAAGTGTGATCTTGAGGAGTGTAAAGCAGCATTTTGGTTAGAAAATGGGAGCTCTTCCTAAGAGCAGTGCTATTTCTGGGAGAAAAGGAGCTCTACTGGGCATAAAAATGGTGTATCTGTGATAAAATGCCACATTTCTGAAAGAAACTGTCCTCTTGCGGAGTGTAATGCTGTATGTTCCGGAGGAAATGGGAAATATTCAGCAGAGTCCTGGTATTTCTGGGAGAAGAGGTCTGATGTGGGGGGGGGAAGGTGATGTATCTGTGAGAAAGCTGGTGTTTCTGGGAGAAAATGCCAGGTATTGGTGAGGAAACAGATGCTAGAGAGGGAAAAGGCTGGTATTTTGGGGAAAAAAGGCCGTTTGTTAAAGAATAAGCTGGCATTTCTGGGAGAATATGTCCCATCTTTGGGAGAAAACGGGTGTATGTGGGAGAAAATGTCGTGTATTTGGGAGAAAGCTGGTGTATGTGGGAGAAAAGGCCATTGTGATGGGAGTCAGTGTGATCTTGAGGAGTGGAAAGCAGTATTCTTGAGATGAAACGTGAGGTATTTCTAAGAGTCCTGGTATTTCTGGGAGAAAATGTCTTGTTTTGGAGAGCCAAAGTCCCATTTTGGGGGCAGAAGCTGGTATTTCTGTGACACTGCCATCTTGATGGGGGTAAGTGTGATCTTGAGGAGTGTAAAGCAGCATTTTGGTTAGAAAATGGGAGCTCTTCCTAAGAGCAGTGCTATTTCTGGGAGAAAAGGAGCTCTACTGGGCATAAAAATGGTGTATCTGTGATAAAATGCCACATTTCTGAAAGAAACTGTCCTCTTGCGGAGTGTAATGCTGTATGTTCCGGAGGAAATGGGAAATATTCAGCAGAGTCCTGGTATTTCTGGGAGAAGAGGTCTGATGTGGGGGGGGGAAGGTGATGTATCTGTGAGAAAGCTGGTGTTTCTGGGAGAAAATGCCAGGTATTGGTGAGGAAACAGATGCTAGAGAGGGAAAAGGCTGGTATTTTGGGGAAAAAAGGCCGTTTTTTAAAGAATAAGCTGGCATTTCTGGGAGAATATGTCCCATCTTTGGGAGAAAACGGGTGTATGTGGGAGAAAATGTCGTGTATTTGGGAGAAAGCTGGTGTATGTGGGAGAAAAGGCCATTGTGATGGGAGTCAGTGTGATCTTGAGGAGTGGAAAGCAGTATTCTTGAGATGAAACGTGAGGTATTTCTAAGAGTCCTGGTATTTCTGGGAGAAAATGTCTTGTTTTGGAGAGCCAAAGTCCCATTTTGGGGGCAGAAGCTGGTATTTCTGTGACACTGCCATCTTGATGGGGGTAAGTGTGATCTTGAGGAGTGTAAAGCAGCATTTTGGTTAGAAAATGGGAGCTCTTCCTAAGAGCAGTGCTATTTCTGGGAGAAAAGGAGCTCTACTGGGCATAAAAATGGTGTATCTGTGATAAAATGCCACATTTCTGAAAGAAACTGTCCTCTTGCGGAGTGTAATGCTGTATGTTCCGGAGGAAATGGGAAATATTCAGCAGAGTCCTGGTATTTCTGGGAGAAGAGGTCTGATGTGGGGGGGGGAAGGTGATGTATCTGTGAGAAAGCTGGTGTTTCTGGGAGAAAATGCCAGGTATTGGTGAGGAAACAGATGCTAGAGAGGGAAAAGGCTGGTATTTTGGGGAAAAAAGGCCGTTTTTTAAAGAATAAGCTGGCATTTCTGGGAGAATATGTCCCATCTTTGGGAGAAAACGGGTGTATGTGGGAGAAAATGTCGTGTATTTGGGAGAAAGCTGGTGTATGTGGGAGAAAAGGCCATTGTGATGGGAGTCAGTGTGATCTTGAGGAGTGGAAAGCAGTATTCTTGAGATGAAACGTGAGGTATTTCTAAGAGTCCTGGTATTTCTGGGAGAAAATGTCTTGTTTTGGAGAGCCAAAGTCCCATTTTGGGGGCAGAAGCTGGTATTTCTGTGACACTGCCATCTTGATGGGGGTAAGTGTGATCTTGAGGAGTGTAAAGCAGCATTTTGGTTAGAAAATGGGAGCTCTTCCTAAGAGCAGTGCTATTTCTGGGAGAAAAGGAGCTCTACTGGGCATAAAAATGGTGTATCTGTGATAAAATGCCACATTTCTGAAAGAAACTGTCCTCTTGCGGAGTGTAATGCTGTATGTTCCGGAGGAAATGGGAAATATTCAGCAGAGTCCTGGTATTTCTGGGAGAAGAGGTCTGATGTGGGGGGGGGAAGGTGATGTATCTGTGAGAAAGCTGGTGTTTCTGGGAGAAAATGCCAGGTATTGGTGAGGAAACAGATGCTAGAGAGGGAAAAGGCTGGTATTTTGGGGAAAAAAGGCCGTTTTTTAAAGAATAAGCTGGCATTTCTGGGAGAATATGTCCCATCTTTGGGAGAAAACGGGTGTATGTGGGAGAAAATGTCGTGTATTTGGGAGAAAGCTGGTGTATGTGGGAGAAAAGGCCATTGTGATGGGAGTCAGTGTGATCTTGAGGAGTGGAAAGCAGTATTCTTGAGATGAAACGTGAGGTATTTCTAAGAGTCCTGGTATTTCTGGGAGAAAATGTCTTGTTTTGGAGAGCCAAAGTCCCATTTTGGGGGCAGAAGCTGGTATTTCTGTGACACTGCCATCTTGATGGGGGTAAGTGTGATCTTGAGGAGTGTAAAGCAGCATTTTGGTTAGAAAATGGGAGCTCTTCCTAAGAGCAGTGCTATTTCTGGGAGAAAAGGAGCTCTACTGGGCATAAAAATGGTGTATCTGTGATAAAATGCCACATTTCTGAAAGAAACTGTCCTCTTGCGGAGTGTAATGCTGTATGTTCCGGAGGAAATGGGAAATATTCAGCAGAGTCCTGGTATTTCTGGGAGAAGAGGTCTGATGTGGGGGGGGGAAGGTGATGTATCTGTGAGAAAGCTGGTGTTTCTGGGAGAAAATGCCAGGTATTGGTGAGGAAACAGATGCTAGAGAGGGAAAAGGCTGGTATTTTGGGGAAAAAAGGCCGTTTGTTAAAGAATAAGCTGGCATTTCTGGGAGAATATGTCCCATCTTTGGGAGAAAACGGGTGTATGTGGGAGAAAATGTCGTGTATTTGGGAGAAAGCTGGTGTATGTGGGAGAAAAGGCCATTGTGATGGGAGTCAGTGTGATCTTGAGGAGTGGAAAGCAGTATTCTTGAGATGAAACGTGAGGTATTTCTAAGAGTCCTGGTATTTCTGGGAGAAAATGTCTTGTTTTGGAGAGCCAAAGTCCCATTTTGGGGGCAGAAGCTGGTATTTCTGTGACACTGCCATCTTGATGGGGGTAAGTGTGATCTTGAGGAGTGTAAAGCAGCATTTTGGTTAGAAAATGGGAGCTCTTCCTAAGAGCAGTGCTATTTCTGGGAGAAAAGGAGCTCTACTGGGCATAAAAATGGTGTATCTGTGATAAAATGCCACATTTCTGAAAGAAACTGTCCTCTTGCGGAGTGTAATGCTGTATGTTCCGGAGGAAATGGGAAATATTCAGCAGAGTCCTGGTATTTCTGGGAGAAGAGGTCTGATGTGGGGGGGGGAAGGTGATGTATCTGTGAGAAAGCTGGTGTTTCTGGGAGAAAATGCCAGGTATTGGTGAGGAAACAGATGCTAGAGAGGGAAAAGGCTGGTATTTTGGGGAAAAAAGGCCGTTTTTTAAAGAATAAGCTGGCATTTCTGGGAGAATATGTCCCATCTTTGGGAGAAAACGGGTGTATGTGGGAGAAAATGTCGTGTATTTGGGAGAAAGCTGGTGTATGTGGGAGAAAAGGCCATTGTGATGGGAGTCAGTGTGATCTTGAGGAGTGGAAAGCAGTATTCTTGAGATGAAACGTGAGGTATTTCTAAGAGTCCTGGTATTTCTGGGAGAAAATGTCTTGTTTTGGAGAGCCAAAGTCCCATTTTGGGGGCAGAAGCTGGTATTTCTGTGACACTGCCATCTTGATGGGGGTAAGTGTGATCTTGAGGAGTGTAAAGCAGCATTTTGGTTAGAAAATGGGAGCTCTTCCTAAGAGCAGTGCTATTTCTGGGAGAAAAGGAGCTCTACTGGGCATAAAAATGGTGTATCTGTGATAAAATGCCACATTTCTGAAAGAAACTGTCCTCTTGCGGAGTGTAATGCTGTATGTTCCGGAGGAAATGGGAAATATTCAGCAGAGTCCTGGTATTTCTGGGAGAAGAGGTCTGATGTGGGGGGGGGAAGGTGATGTATCTGTGAGAAAGCTGGTGTTTCTGGGAGAAAATGCCAGGTATTGGTGAGGAAACAGATGCTAGAGAGGGAAAAGGCTGGTATTTTGGGGAAAAAAGGCCGTTTGTTAAAGAATAAGCTGGCATTTCTGGGAGAATATGTCCCATCTTTGGGAGAAAACGGGTGTATGTGGGAGAAAATGTCGTGTATTTGGGAGAAAGCTGGTGTATGTGGGAGAAAAGGCCATTGTGATGGGAGTCAGTGTGATCTTGAGGAGTGGAAAGCAGTATTCTTGAGATGAAACGTGAGGTATTTCTAAGAGTCCTGGTATTTCTGGGAGAAAATGTCTTGTTTTGGAGAGCCAAAGTCCCATTTTGGGGGCAGAAGCTGGTATTTCTGTGACACTGCCATCTTGATGGGGGTAAGTGTGATCTTGAGGAGTGTAAAGCAGCATTTTGGTTAGAAAATGGGAGCTCTTCCTAAGAGCAGTGCTATTTCTGGGAGAAAAGGAGCTCTACTGGGCATAAAAATGGTGTATCTGTGATAAAATGCCACATTTCTGAAAGAAACTGTCCTCTTGCGGAGTGTAATGCTGTATGTTCCGGAGGAAATGGGAAATATTCAGCAGAGTCCTGGTATTTCTGGGAGAAGAGGTCTGATGTGGGGGGGGGAAGGTGATGTATCTGTGAGAAAGCTGGTGTTTCTGGGAGAAAATGCCAGGTATTGGTGAGGAAACAGATGCTAGAGAGGGAAAAGGCTGGTATTTTGGGGAAAAAAGGCCGTTTTTTAAAGAATAAGCTGGCATTTCTGGGAGAATATGTCCCATCTTTGGGAGAAAACGGGTGTATGTGGGAGAAAATGTCGTGTATTTGGGAGAAAGCTGGTGTATGTGGGAGAAAAGGCCATTGTGATGGGAGTCAGTGTGATCTTGAGGAGTGGAAAGCAGTATTCTTGAGATGAAACGTGAGGTATTTCTAAGAGTCCTGGTATTTCTGGGAGAAAATGTCTTGTTTTGGAGAGCCAAAGTCCCATTTTGGGGGCAGAAGCTGGTATTTCTGTGACACTGCCATCTTGATGGGGGTAAGTGTGATCTTGAGGAGTGTAAAGCAGCATTTTGGTTAGAAAATGGGAGCTCTTCCTAAGAGCAGTGCTATTTCTGGGAGAAAAGGAGCTCTACTGGGCATAAAAATGGTGTATCTGTGATAAAATGCCACATTTCTGAAAGAAACTGTCCTCTTGCGGAGTGTAATGCTGTATGTTCCGGAGGAAATGGGAAATATTCAGCAGAGTCCTGGTATTTCTGGGAGAAGAGGTCTGATGTGGGGGGGGGAAGGTGATGTATCTGTGAGAAAGCTGGTGTTTCTGGGAGAAAATGCCAGGTATTGGTGAGGAAACAGATGCTAGAGAGGGAAAAGGCCATCCCTTTGGGAGAGAAGTGGTATTTCTGGGAGAAAATGCCCCAAATCTGGGAGTAAGTGTCATCCTGAGGCGTGTCATGGAGTAGATTTGGGAGGAAATGGAGGTGTTTCACAGAGTAGCGGCACTTCTGGGAGAAAATGTCCTCAGTGGGAAAGACAATGTCCTCTTGAGGGAAGAAAAGAGGTCTTTCTTACAGCAAATGTCATCCAATTGGGAGAAAATCTCCTCTCTTGGGGAGAAAAGTGGTCTTTCTGAGAGAAGGTGTCCTCTTCTTGGCTGCAAGTGTCCCATTTGGCATTGTCATGGAGGCTTTTTGGGGAGAAAGCGTGTGGCAGTTGTAAGAGAAGGGGTATTTCTGGGAGCAAATCTCCTCTTTTTGGAAGAGAAGGTGAAATTTCCAAGGGAAAAGTGGCATTTCTGGGAGGAAATGACATAGCTGGGGGAGAAAAGTGGGAACCGGTGGGAAAGAAGATCTTGTACTGGAGAGCAACGGTGGTCTTTTTGGTGTGCCAAGTGGTCTCTTGGGGAGACAACGTGGTAAATAGGGGAGACAATGTCCTCTGGAGGAGTGTCAAGTAGTATTTGGGAGAGCAAACGTCAGGTATTTCTCGGAAACCGGCTGTTTCTGGGAGATAGTAGCAGACTTGGTTGGAAAATGACAGGTGTTTGTGAGAAAGCTGGTATTTTGGGGAAAAAAGGCCGTTTTTTAAAGAATAAGCTGGCATTTCTGGGAGAATATGTCCCATCTTTGGGAGAAAACGGGTGTATGTGGGAGAAAATGTCGTGTATTTGGGAGAAAGCTGGTGTATGTGGGAGAAAAGGCCATTGTGATGGGAGTCAGTGTGATCTTGAGGAGTGGAAAGCAGTATTCTTGAGATGAAACGTGAGGTATTTCTAAGAGTCCTGGTATTTCTGGGAGAAAATGTCTTGTTTTGGAGAGCCAAA
Organism: Phasianus colchicus; assembly: GCF_987193195.1. Taxonomy (NCBI): domain Eukaryota; kingdom Metazoa; phylum Chordata; class Aves; order Galliformes; family Phasianidae; genus Phasianus; species Phasianus colchicus. The sequence goes on from NC_143443.1 coordinate 290,416, forward strand.
GTCCCATTTTGGGGGCAGAAGCTGGTATTTCTGTGACACTGCCATCTTGATGGGGGTAAGTGTGATCTTGAGGAGTGTAAAGCAGCATTTTGGTTAGAAAATGGGAGCTCTTCCTAAGAGCAGTGCTATTTCTGGGAGAAAAGGAGCTCTACTGGGCATAAAAATGGTGTATCTGTGATAAAATGCCACATTTCTGAAAGAAACTGTCCTCTTGCGGAGTGTAATGCTGTATGTTCCGGAGGAAATGGGAAATATTCAGCAGAGTCCTGGTATTTCTGGGAGAAGAGGTCTGATGTGGGGGGGGGAAGGTGATGTATCTGTGAGAAAGCTGGTGTTTCTGGGAGAAAATGCCAGGTATTGGTGAGGAAACAGATGCTAGAGAGGGAAAAGGCTGGTATTTTGGGGAAAAAAGGCCGTTTTTTAAAGAATAAGCTGGCATTTCTGGGAGAATATGTCCCATCTTTGGGAGAAAACGGGTGTATGTGGGAGAAAATGTCGTGTATTTGGGAGAAAGCTGGTGTATGTGGGAGAAAAGGCCATTGTGATGGGAGTCAGTGTGATCTTGAGGAGTGGAAAGCAGTATTCTTGAGATGAAACGTGAGGTATTTCTAAGAGTCCTGGTATTTCTGGGAGAAAATGTCTTGTTTTGGAGAGCCAAAGTCCCATTTTGGGGGCAGAAGCTGGTATTTCTGTGACACTGCCATCTTGATGGGGGTAAGTGTGATCTTGAGGAGTGTAAAGCAGCATTTTGGTTAGAAAATGGGAGCTCTTCCTAAGAGCAGTGCTATTTCTGGGAGAAAAGGAGCTCTACTGGGCATAAAAATGGTGTATCTGTGATAAAATGCCACATTTCTGAAAGAAACTGTCCTCTTGCGGAGTGTAATGCTGTATGTTCCGGAGGAAATGGGAAATATTCAGCAGAGTCCTGGTATTTCTGGGAGAAGAGGTCTGATGTGGGGGGGGGAAGGTGATGTATCTGTGAGAAAGCTGGTGTTTCTGGGAGAAAATGCCAGGTATTGGTGAGGAAACAGATGCTAGAGAGGGAAAAGGCTGGTATTTTGGGGAAAAAAGGCCGTTTGTTAAAGAATAAGCTGGCATTTCTGGGAGAATATGTCCCATCTTTGGGAGAAAACGGGTGTATGTGGGAGAAAATGTCGTGTATTTGGGAGAAAGCTGGTGTATGTGGGAGAAAAGGCCATTGTGATGGGAGTCAGTGTGATCTTGAGGAGTGGAAAGCAGTATTCTTGAGATGAAACGTGAGGTATTTCTAAGAGTCCTGGTATTTCTGGGAGAAAATGTCTTGTTTTGGAGAGCCAAAGTCCCATTTTGGGGGCAGAAGCTGGTATTTCTGTGACACTGCCATCTTGATGGGGGTAAGTGTGATCTTGAGGAGTGTAAAGCAGCATTTTGGTTAGAAAATGGGAGCTCTTCCTAAGAGCAGTGCTATTTCTGGGAGAAAAGGAGCTCTACTGGGCATAAAAATGGTGTATCTGTGATAAAATGCCACATTTCTGAAAGAAACTGTCCTCTTGCGGAGTGTAATGCTGTATGTTCCGGAGGAAATGGGAAATATTCAGCAGAGTCCTGGTATTTCTGGGAGAAGAGGTCTGATGTGGGGGGGGGAAGGTGATGTATCTGTGAGAAAGCTGGTGTTTCTGGGAGAAAATGCCAGGTATTGGTGAGGAAACAGATGCTAGAGAGGGAAAAGGCTGGTATTTTGGGGAAAAAAGGCCGTTTTTTAAAGAATAAGCTGGCATTTCTGGGAGAATATGTCCCATCTTTGGGAGAAAACGGGTGTATGTGGGAGAAAATGTCGTGTATTTGGGAGAAAGCTGGTGTATGTGGGAGAAAAGGCCATTGTGATGGGAGTCAGTGTGATCTTGAGGAGTGGAAAGCAGTATTCTTGAGATGAAACGTGAGGTATTTCTAAGAGTCCTGGTATTTCTGGGAGAAAATGTCTTGTTTTGGAGAGCCAAAGTCCCATTTTGGGGGCAGAAGCTGGTATTTCTGTGACACTGCCATCTTGATGAGGGTAAGTGTGATCTTGAGGAGTGTAAAGCAGCATTTTGGTTAGAAAATGGGAGCTCTTCCTAAGAGCAGTGCTATTTCTGGGAGAAAAGGAGCTCTACTGGGCATAAAAATGGTGTATCTGTGATAAAATGCCACATTTCTGAAAGAAACTGTCCTCTTGCGGAGTGTAATGCTGTATGTTCCGGAGGAAATGGGAAATATTCAGCAGAGTCCTGGTATTTCTGGGAGAAGAGGTCTGATGTGGGGGGGGGAAGGTGATGTATCTGTGAGAAAGCTGGTGTTTCTGGGAGAAAATGCCAGGTATTGGTGAGGAAACAGATGCTAGAGAGGGAAAAGGCCATCCCTTTGGGAGAGAAGTGGTATTTCTGGGAGAAAATGCCCCAAATCTGGGAGTAAGTGTCATCCTGAGGCGTGTCATGGAGTAGATTTGGGAGGAAATGGAGGTGTTTCACAGAGTAGCGGCACTTCTGGGAGAAAATGTCCTCAGTGGGAAAGACAATGTCCTCTTGAGGGAAGAAAACAGGTCTTTCTTACAGCAAATGTCATCCAATTGGGAGAAAATCTCCTCTCTTGGGGAGAAAAGTGGTCTTTCTGAGAGAAGGTGTCCTCTTCTTGGCTGCAAGTGTCCCATTTGGCATTGTCATGGAGGCTTTTTGGGGAGAAAGCGTGTGGCAGTTGTAAGAGAAGGGGTATTTCTGGGAGCAAATCTCCTCTTTTTGGAAGAGAAGGTGAAATTTCCAAGGGAAAAGTGGCATTTCTGGGAGGAAATGACATAGCTGGGGGAGAAAAGTGGGAACCGGTGGGAAAGAAGATCTTGTACTGGAGAGCAACGGTGGTCTTTTTGGTGTGCCAAGTGGTCTCTTGGGGAGACAACGTGGTAAATAGGGGAGACAATGTCCTCTGGAGGAGTGTCAAGTAGTATTTGGGAGAGCAAACGTCAGGTATTTCTCGGAAACCGGCTGTTTCTGGGAGATAGTAGCAGACTTGGTTGGAAAATGACAGGTGTTTGTGAGAAAGCTGGTATTTTGGGGAAAAAAGGCCGTTTTTTAAAGAATAAGCTGGCATTTCTGGGAGAATATGTCCCATCTTTGGGAGAAAACGGGTGTATGTGGGAGAAAATGTCGTGTATTTGGGAGAAAGCTGGTGTATGTGGGAGAAAAGGCCATTGTGATGGGAGTCAGTGTGATCTTGAGGAGTGGAAAGCAGTATTCTTGAGATGAAACGTGAGGTATTTCTAAGAGTCCTGGTATTTCTGGGAGAAAATGTCTTGTTTTGGAGAGCCAAAGTCCCATTTTGGGGGCAGAAGCTGGTATTTCTCTGACACTGCCATCTTGATGGGGGTAAGTGTGATCTTGAGGAGTGTAAAGCAGCATTTTGGTTAGAAAATGGGAGCTCTTCCTAAGAGCAGTGCTATTTCTGGGAGAAAAGGAGCTCTACTGGGCATAAAAATGGTGTATCTGTGATAAAATGCCACATTTCTGAAAGAAACTGTCCTCTTGCGGAGTGTAATGCTGTATGTTCCGGAGGAAATGGGAAATATTCAGCAGAGTCCTGGTATTTCTGGGAGAAGAGGTCTGATGTGGGGGGGGGAAGGTGATGTATCTGTGAGAAAGCTGGTGTTTCTGGGAGAAAATGCCAGGTATTGGTGAGGAAACAGATGCTAGAGAGGGAAAAGGCTGGTATTTTGGGGAAAAAAGGCCGTTTTTTAAAGAATAAGCTGGCATTTCTGGGAGAATATGTCCCATCTTTGGGAGAAAACGGGTGTATGTGGGAGAAAATGTCGTGTATTTGGGAGAAAGCTGGTGTATGTGGGAGAAAAGGCCATTGTGATGGGAGTCAGTGTGATCTTGAGGAGTGGAAAGCAGTATTCTTGAGATGAAACGTGAGGTATTTCTAAGAGTCCTGGTATTTCTGGGAGAAAATGTCTTGTTTTGGAGAGCCAAAGTCCCATTTTGGGGGCAGAAGCTGGTATTTCTGTGACACTGCCATCTTGATGGGGGTAAGTGTGATCTTGAGGAGTGTAAAGCAGCATTTTGGTTAGAAAATGGGAGCTCTTCCTAAGAGCAGTGCTATGTCTGGGAGAAAAGGAGCTCTACTGGGCATAAAAATGGTGTATCTGTGATAAAATGCCACATTTCTGAAAGAAACTGTCCTCTTGCGGAGTGTAATGCTGTATGTTCCGGAGGAAATGGGAAATATTCAGCAGAGTCCTGGTATTTCTGGGAGAAGAGGTCTGATGTGGGGGGGGGAAGGTGATGTATCTGTGAGAAAGCTGGTGTTTCTGGGAGAAAATGCCAGGTATTGGTGAGGAAACAGATGCTAGAGAGGGAAAAGGCCATCCCTTTGGGAGAGAAGTGGTATTTCTGGGAGAAAATGCCCCAAATCTGGGAGTAAGTGTCATCCTGAGGCGTGTCATGGAGTAGATTTGGGAGGAAATGGAGGTGTTTCACAGAGTAGCGGCACTTCTGGGAGAAAATGTCCTCAGTGGGAAAGACAATGTCCTCTTGAGGGAAGAAAACAGGTCTTTCTTACAGCAAATGTCATCCAATTGGGAGAAAATCTCCTCTCTTGGGGAGAAAAGTGGTCTTTCTGAGAGAAGGTGTCCTCTTCTTGGCTGCAAGTGTCCCATTTGGCATTGTCATGGAGGCTTTTTGGGGAGAAAGCGTGTGGCAGTTGTAAGAGAAGGGGTATTTCTGGGAGCAAATCTCCTCTTTTTGGAAGAGAAGGTGAAATTTCCAAGGGAAAAGTGGCATTTCTGGGAGGAAATGACATAGCTGGGGGAGAAAAGTGGGAACCGGTGGGAAAGAAGATCTTGTACTGGAGAGCAACGGTGGTCTTTTTGGTGTGCCAAGTGGTCTCTTGGGGAGACAACGTGGTAAATAGGGGAGACAATGTCCTCTGGAGGAGTGTCAAGTAGTATTTGGGAGAGCAAACGTCAGGTATTTCTCGGAAACCGGCTGTTTCTGGGAGATAGTAGCAGACTTGGTTGGAAAATGACAGGTGTTTGTGAGAAAGCTGGTATTTTGGGGAAAAAAGGCCGTTTTTTAAAGAATAAGCTGGCATTTCTGGGAGAATATGTCCCATCTTTGGGAGAAAACGGGTGTATGTGGGAGAAAATGTCGTGTATTTGGGAGAAAGCTGGTGTATGTGGGAGAAAAGGCCATTGTGATGGGAGTCAGTGTGATCTTGAGGAGTGGAAAGCAGTATTCTTGAGATGAAACGTGAGGTATTTCTAAGAGTCCTGGTATTTCTGGGAGAAAATGTCTTGTTTTGGAGAGCCAAAGTCCCATTTTGGGGGCAGAAGCTGGTATTTCTGTGACACTGCCATCTTGATGGGGGTAAGTGTGATCTTGAGGAGTGTAAAGCAGCATTTTGGTTAGAAAATGGGAGCTCTTCCTAAGAGCAGTGCTATTTCTGGGAGAAAAGGAGCTCTACTGGGCATAAAAATGGTGTATCTGTGATAAAATGCCACATTTCTGAAAGAAACTGTCCTCTTGCGGAGTGTAATGCTGTATGTTCCGGAGGAAATGGGAAATATTCAGCAGAGTCCTGGTATTTCTGGGAGAAGAGGTCTGATGTGGGGGGGGGAAGGTGATGTATCTGTGAGAAAGCTGGTGTTTCTGGGAGAAAATGCCAGGTATTGGTGAGGAAACAGATGCTAGAGAGGGAAAAGGCTGGTATTTTGGGGAAAAAAGGCCGTTTTTTAAAGAATAAGCTGGCATTTCTGGGAGAATATGTCCCATCTTTGGGAGAAAACGGGTGTATGTGGGAGAAAATGTCGTGTATTTGGGAGAAAGCTGGTGTATGTGGGAGAAAAGGCCATTGTGATGGGAGTCAGTGTGATCTTGAGGAGTGGAAAGCAGTATTCTTGAGATGAAACGTGAGGTATTTCTAAGAGTCCTGGTATTTCTGGGAGAAAATGTCTTGTTTTGGAGAGCCAAAGTCCCATTTTGGGGGCAGAAGCTGGTATTTCTGTGACACTGCCATCTTGATGGGGGTAAGTGTGATCTTGAGGAGTGTAAAGCAGCATTTTGGTTAGAAAATGGGAGCTCTTCCTAAGAGCAGTGCTATTTCTGGGAGAAAAGGAGCTCTACTGGGCATAAAAATGGTGTATCTGTGATAAAATGCCACATTTCTGAAAGAAACTGTCCTCTTGCGGAGTGTAATGCTGTATGTTCCGGAGGAAATGGGAAATATTCAGCAGAGTCCTGGTATTTCTGGGAGAAGAGGTCTGATGTGGGGGGGGGAAGGTGATGTATCTGTGAGAAAGCTGGTGTTTCTGGGAGAAAATGCCAGGTATTGGTGAGGAAACAGATGCTAGAGAGGGAAAAGGCCATCCCTTTGGGAGAGAAGTGGTATTTCTGGGAGAAAATGCCCCAAATCTGGGAGTAAGTGTCATCCTGAGGCGTGTCATGGAGTAGATTTGGGAGGAAATGGAGGTGTTTCACAGAGTAGCGGCACTTCTGGGAGAAAATGTCCTCAGTGGGAAAGACAATGTCCTCTTGAGGGAAGAAAACAGGTCTTTCTTACAGCAAATGTCATCCAATTGGGAGAAAATCTCCTCTCTTGGGGAGAAAAGTGGTCTTTCTGAGAGAAGGTGTCCTCTTCTTGGCTGCAAGTGTCCCATTTGGCATTGTCATGGAGGCTTTTTGGGGAGAAAGCGTGTGGCAGTTGTAAGAGAAGGGGTATTTCTGGGAGCAAATCTCCTCTTTTTGGAAGAGAAGGTGAAATTTCCAAGGGAAAAGTGGCATTTCTGGGAGGAAATGACATAGCTGGGGGAGAAAAGTGGGAACCGGTGGGAAAGAAGATCTTGTACTGGAGAGCAACGGTGGTCTTTTTGGTGTGCCAAGTGGTCTCTTGGGGAGACAACGTGGTAAATAGGGGAGACAATGTCCTCTGGAGGAGTGTCAAGTAGTATTTGGGAGAGCAAACGTCAGGTATTTCTCGGAAACCGGCTGTTTCTGGGAGATAGTAGCAGACTTGGTTGGAAAATGACAGGTGTTTGTGAGAAAGCTGGTATTTTGGGGAAAAAAGGCCGTTTTTTAAAGAATAAGCTGGCATTTCTGGGAGAATATGTCCCATCTTTGGGAGAAAACGGGTGTATGTGGGAGAAAATGTCGTGTATTTGGGAGAAAGCTGGTGTATGTGGGAGAAAAGGCCATTGTGATGGGAGTCAGTGTGATCTTGAGGAGTGGAAAGCAGTATTCTTGAGATGAAACGTGAGGTATTTCTAAGAGTCCTGGTATTTCTGGGAGAAAATGTCTTGTTTTGGAGAGCCAAAGTCCCATTTTGGGGGCAGAAGCTGGTATTTCTCTGACACTGCCATCTTGATGGGGGTAAGTGTGATCTTGAGGAGTGTAAAGCAGCATTTTGGTTAGAAAATGGGAGCTCTTCCTAAGAGCAGTGCTATTTCTGGGAGAAAAGGAGCTCTACTGGGCATAAAAATGGTGTATCTGTGATAAAATGCCACATTTCTGAAAGAAACTGTCCTCTTGCGGAGTGTAATGCTGTATGTTCCGGAGGAAATGGGAAATATTCAGCAGAGTCCTGGTATTTCTGGGAGAAGAGGTCTGATGTGGGGGGGGGAAGGTGATGTATCTGTGAGAAAGCTGGTGTTTCTGGGAGAAAATGCCAGGTATTGGTGAGGAAACAGATGCTAGAGAGGGAAAAGGCTGGTATTTTGGGGAAAAAAGGCCGTTTTTTAAAGAATAAGCTGGCATTTCTGGGAGAATATGTCCCATCTTTGGGAGAAAACGGGTGTATGTGGGAGAAAATGTCGTGTATTTGGGAGAAAGCTGGTGTATGTGGGAGAAAAGGCCATTGTGATGGGAGTCAGTGTGATCTTGAGGAGTGGAAAGCAGTATTCTTGAGATGAAACGTGAGGTATTTCTAAGAGTCCTGGTATTTCTGGGAGAAAATGTCTTGTTTTGGAGAGCCAAAGTCCCATTTTGGGGGCAGAAGCTGGTATTTCTGTGACACTGCCATCTTGATGGGGGTAAGTGTGATCTTGAGGAGTGTAAAGCAGCATTTTGGTTAGAAAATGGGAGCTCTTCCTAAGAGCAGTGCTATGTCTGGGAGAAAAGGAGCTCTACTGGGCATAAAAATGGTGTATCTGTGATAAAATGCCACATTTCTGAAAGAAACTGTCCTCTTGCGGAGTGTAATGCTGTATGTTCCGGAGGAAATGGGAAATATTCAGCAGAGTCCTGGTATTTCTGGGAGAAGAGGTCTGATGTGGGGGGGGGAAGGTGATGTATCTGTGAGAAAGCTGGTGTTTCTGGGAGAAAATGCCAGGTATTGGTGAGGAAACAGATGCTAGAGAGGGAAAAGGCCATCCCTTTGGGAGAGAAGTGGTATTTCTGGGAGAAAATGCCCCAAATCTGGGAGTAAGTGTCATCCTGAGGCGTGTCATGGAGTAGATTTGGGAGGAAATGGAGGTGTTTCACAGAGTAGCGGCACTTCTGGGAGAAAATGTCCTCAGTGGGAAAGACAATGTCCTCTTGAGGGAAGAAAACAGGTCTTTCTTACAGCAAATGTCATCCAATTGGGAGAAAATCTCCTCTCTTGGGGAGAAAAGTGGTCTTTCTGAGAGAAGGTGTCCTCTCTTGGCTGCAAGTGTCCCATTTGGCATTGTCATGGAGGCTTTTTGGGGAGAAAGCGTGTGGCAGTTGTAAGAGAAGGGGTATTTCTGGGAGCAAATCTCCTCTTTTTGGAAGAGAAGGTGAAATTTCCAAGGGAAAAGTGGCATTTCTGGGAGGAAATGACATAGCTGGGGGAGAAAAGTGGGAACCGGTGGGAAAGAAGATCTTGTACTGGAGAGCAACGGTGGTCTTTTTGGTGTGCCAAGTGGTCTCTTGGGGAGACAACGTGGTAAATAGGGGAGACAATGTCCTCTGGAGGAGTGTCAAGTAGTATTTGGGAGAGCAAACGTCAGGTATTTCTCGGAAACCGGCTGTTTCTGGGAGATAGTAGCAGACTTGGTTGGAAAATGACAGGTGTTTGTGAGAAAGCTGGTATTTTGGGGAAAAAAGGCCGTTTTTTAAAGAATAAGCTGGCATTTCTGGGAGAATATGTCCCATCTTTGGGAGAAAACGGGTGTATGTGGGAGAAAATGTCGTGTATTTGGGAGAAAGCTGGTGTATGTGGGAGAAAAGGCCATTGTGATGGGAGTCAGTGTGATCTTGAGGAGTGGAAAGCAGTATTCTTGAGATGAAACGTGAGGTATTTCTAAGAGTCCTGGTATTTCTGGGAGAAAATGTCTTGTTTTGGAGAGCCAAAGTCCCATTTTGGGGGCAGAAGCTGGTATTTCTGTGACACTGCCATCTTGATGGGGGTAAGTGTGATCTTGAGGAGTGTAAAGCAGCATTTTGGTTAGAAAATGGGAGCTCTTCCTAAGAGCAGTGCTATTTCTGGGAGAAAAGGAGCTCTACTGGGCATAAAAATGGTGTATCTGTGATAAAATGCCACATTTCTGAAAGAAACTGTCCTCTTGCGGAGTGTAATGCTGTATGTTCCGGAGGAAATGGGAAATATTCAGCAGAGTCCTGGTATTTCTGGGAGAAGAGGTCTGATGTGGGGGGGGGAAGGTGATGTATCTGTGAGAAAGCTGGTGTTTCTGGGAGAAAATGCCAGGTATTGGTGAGGAAACAGATGCTAGAGAGGGAAAAGGCTGGTATTTTGGGGAAAAAAGGCCGTTTTTTAAAGAATAAGCTGGCATTTCTGGGAGAATATGTCCCATCTTTGGGAGAAAACGGGTGTATGTGGGAGAAAATGTCGTGTATTTGGGAGAAAGCTGGTGTATGTGGGAGAAAAGGCCATTGTGATGGGAGTCAGTGTGATCTTGAGGAGTGGAAAGCAGTATTCTTGAGATGAAACGTGAGGTATTTCTAAGAGTCCTGGTATTTCTGGGAGAAAATGTCTTGTTTTGGAGAGCCAAAGTCCCATTTTGGGGGCAGAAGCTGGTATTTCTGTGACACTGCCATCTTGATGGGGGTAAGTGTGATCTTGAGGAGTGTAAAGCAGCATTTTGGTTAGAAAATGGGAGCTCTTCCTAAGAGCAGTGCTATTTCTGGGAGAAAAGGAGCTCTACTGGGCATAAAAATGGTGTATCTGTGATAAAATGCCACATTTCTGAAAGAAACTGTCCTCTTGCGGAGTGTAATGCTGTATGTTCCGGAGGAAATGGGAAATATTCAGCAGAGTCCTGGTATTTCTGGGAGAAGAGGTCTGATGTGGGGGGGGGAAGGTGATGTATCTGTGAGAAAGCTGGTGTTTCTGGGAGAAAATGCCAGGTATTGGTGAGGAAACAGATGCTAGAGAGGGAAAAGGCTGGTATTTTGGGGAAAAAAGGCCGTTTTTTAAAGAATAAGCTGGCATTTCTGGGAGAATATGTCCCATCTTTGGGAGAAAACGGGTGTATGTGGGAGAAAATGTCGTGTATTTGGGAGAAAGCTGGTGTATGTGGGAGAAAAGGCCATTGTGATGGGAGTCAGTGTGATCTTGAGGAGTGGAAAGCAGTATTCTTGAGATGAAACGTGAGGTATTTCTAAGAGTCCTGGTATTTCTGGGAGAAAATGTCTTGTTTTGGAGAGCCAAAGTCCCATTTTGGGGGCAGAAGCTGGTATTTCTGTGACACTGCCATCTTGATGGGGGTAAGTGTGATCTTGAGGAGTGTAAAGCAGCATTTTGGTTAGAAAATGGGAGCTCTTCCTAAGAGCAGTGCTATTTCTGGGAGAAAAGGAGCTCTACTGGGCATAAAAATGGTGTATCTGTGATAAAATGCCACATTTCTGAAAGAAACTGTCCTCTTGCGGAGTGTAATGCTGTATGTTCCGGAGGAAATGGGAAATATTCAGCAGAGTCCTGGTATTTCTGGGAGAAGAGGTCTGATGTGGGGGGGGGAAGGTGATGTATCTGTGAGAAAGCTGGTGTTTCTGGGAGAAAATGCCAGGTATTGGTGAGGAAACAGATGCTAGAGAGGGAAAAGGCTGGTATTTTGGGGAAAAAAGGCCGTTTTTTAAAGAATAAGCTGGCATTTCTGGGAGAATATGTCCCATCTTTGGGAGAAAACGGGTGTATGTGGGAGAAAATGTCGTGTATTTGGGAGAAAGCTGGTGTATGTGGGAGAAAAGGCCATTGTGATGGGAGTCAGTGTGATCTTGAGGAGTGGAAAGCAGTATTCTTGAGATGAAACGTGAGGTATTTCTAAGAGTCCTGGTATTTCTGGGAGAAAATGTCTTGTTTTGGAGAGCCAAAGTCCCATTTTGGGGGCAGAAGCTGGTATTTCTGTGACACTGCCATCTTGATGAGGGTAAGTGTGATCTTGAGGAGTGTAAAGCAGCATTTTGGTTAGAAAATGGGAGCTCTTCCTAAGAGCAGTGCTATTTCTGGGAGAAAAGGAGCTCTACTGGGCATAAAAATGGTGTATCTGTGATAAAATGCCACATTTCTGAAAGAAACTGTCCTCTTGCGGAGTGTAATGCTGTATGTTCCGGAGGAAATGGGAAATATTCAGCAGAGTCCTGGTATTTCTGGGAGAAGAGGTCTGATGTGGGGGGGGGAAGGTGATGTATCTGTGAGAAAGCTGGTGTTTCTGGGAGAAAATGCCAGGTATTGGTGAGGAAACAGATGCTAGAGAGGGAAAAGGCCATCCCTTTGGGAGAGAAGTGGTATTTCTGGGAGAAAATGCCCCAAATCTGGGAGTAAGTGTCATCCTGAGGCGTGTCATGGAGTAGATTTGGGAGGAAATGGAGGTGTTTCACAGAGTAGCGGCACTTCTGGGAGAAAATGTCCTCAGTGGGAAAGACAATGTCCTCTTGAGGGAAGAAAACAGGTCTTTCTTACAGCAAATGTCATCCAATTGGGAGAAAATCTCCTCTCTTGGGGAGAAAAGTGGTCTTTCTGAGAGAAGGTGTCCTCTTCTTGGCTGCAAGTGTCCCATTTGGCATTGTCATGGAGGCTTTTTGGGGAGAAAGCGTGTGGCAGTTGTAAGAGAAGGGGTATTTCTGGGAGCAAATCTCCTCTTTTTGGAAGAGAAGGTGAAATTTCCAAGGGAAAAGTGGCATTTCTGGGAGGAAATGACATAGCTGGGGGAGAAAAGTGGGAACCGGTGGGAAAGAAGATCTTGTACTGGAGAGCAACGGTGGTCTTTTTGGTGTGCCAAGTGGTCTCTTGGGGAGACAACGTGGTAAATAGGGGAGACAATGTCCTCTGGAGGAGTGTCAAGTAGTATTTGGGAGAGCAAACGTCAGGTATTTCTCGGAAACCGGCTGTTTCTGGGAGATAGTAGCAGACTTGGTTGGAAAATGACAGGTGTTTGTGAGAAAGCTGGTATTTTGGGGAAAAAAGGCCGTTTTTTAAAGAATAAGCTGGCATTTCTGGGAGAATATGTCCCATCTTTGGGAGAAAACGGGTGTATGTGGGAGAAAATGTCGTGTATTTGGGAGAAAGCTGGTGTATGTGGGAGAAAAGGCCATTGTGATGGGAGTCAGTGTGATCTTGAGGAGTGGAAAGCAGTATTCTTGAGATGAAACGTGAGGTATTTCTAAGAGTCCTGGTATTTCTGGGAGAAAATGTCTTGTTTTGGAGAGCCAAAGTCCCATTTTGGGGGCAGAAGCTGGTATTTCTGTGACACTGCCATCTTGATGGGGGTAAGTGTGATCTTGAGGAGTGTAAAGCAGCATTTTGGTTAGAAAATGGGAGCTCTTCCTAAGAGCAGTGCTATTTCTGGGAGAAAAGGAGCTCTACTGGGCATAAAAATGGTGTATCTGTGATAAAATGCCACATTTCTGAAAGAAACTGTCCTCTTGCGGAGTGTAATGCTGTATGTTCCGGAGGAAATGGGAAATATTCAGCAGAGTCCTGGTATTTCTGGGAGAAGAGGTCTGATGTGGGGGGGGGAAGGTGATGTATCTGTGAGAAAGCTGGTGTTTCTGGGAGAAAATGCCAGGTATTGGTGAGGAAACAGATGCTAGAGAGGGAAAAGGCTGGTATTTTGGGGAAAAAAGGCCGTTTTTTAAAGAATAAGCTGGCATTTCTGGGAGAATATGTCCCATCTTTGGGAGAAAACGGGTGTATGTGGGAGAAAATGTCGTGTATTTGGGAGAAAGCTGGTGTATGTGGGAGAAAAGGCCATTGTGATGGGAGTCAGTGTGATCTTGAGGAGTGGAAAGCAGTATTCTTGAGATGAAACGTGAGGTATTTCTAAGAGTCCTGGTATTTCTGGGAGAAAATGTCTTGTTTTGGAGAGCCAAAGTCCCATTTTGGGGGCAGAAGCTGGTATTTCTGTGACACTGCCATCTTGATGGGGGTAAGTGTGATCTTGAGGAGTGTAAAGCAGCATTTTGGTTAGAAAATGGGAGCTCTTCCTAAGAGCAGTGCTATTTCTGGGAGAAAAGGAGCTCTACTGGGCATAAAAATGGTGTATCTGTGATAAAATGCCACATTTCTGAAAGAAACTGTCCTCTTGCGGAGTGTAATGCTGTATGTTCCGGAGGAAATGGGAAATATTCAGCAGAGTCCTGGTATTTCTGGGAGAAGAGGTCTGATGTGGGGGGGGGAAGGTGATGTATCTGTGAGAAAGCTGGTGTTTCTGGGAGAAAATGCCAGGTATTGGTGAGGAAACAGATGCTAGAGAGGGAAAAGGCTGGTATTTTGGGGAAAAAAGGCCGTTTTTTAAAGAATAAGCTGGCATTTCTGGGAGAATATGTCCCATCTTTGGGAGAAAACGGGTGTATGTGGGAGAAAATGTCGTGTATTTGGGAGAAAGCTGGTGTATGTGGGAGAAAAGGCCATTGTGATGGGAGTCAGTGTGATCTTGAGGAGTGGAAAGCAGTATTCTTGAGATGAAACGTGAGGTATTTCTAAGAGTCCTGGTATTTCTGGGAGAAAATGTCTTGTTTTGGAGAGCCAAAGTCCCATTTTGGGGGCAGAAGCTGGTATTTCTGTGACACTGCCATCTTGATGGGGGTAAGTGTGATCTTGAGGAGTGTAAAGCAGCATTTTGGTTAGAAAATGGGAGCTCTTCCTAAGAGCAGTGCTATTTCTGGGAGAAAAGGAGCTCTACTGGGCATAAAAATGGTGTATCTGTGATAAAATGCCACATTTCTGAAAGAAACTGTCCTCTTGCGGAGTGTAATGCTGTATGTTCCGGAGGAAATGGGAAATATTCAGCAGAGTCCTGGTATTTCTGGGAGAAGAGGTCTGATGTGGGGGGGGGAAGGTGATGTATCTGTGAGAAAGCTGGTGTTTCTGGGAGAAAATGCCAGGTATTGGTGAGGAAACAGATGCTAGAGAGGGAAAAGGCTGGTATTTTGGGGAAAAAAAGGCCGTTTTTTAAAGAATAAGCTGGCATTTCTGGGAGAATATGTCCCATCTTTGGGAGAAAACGGGTGTATGTGGGAGAAAATGTCGTGTATTTGGGAGAAAGCTGGTGTATGTGGGAGAAAAGGCCATTGTGATGGGAGTCAGTGTGATCTTGAGGAGTGGAAAGCAGTATTCTTGAGATGAAACGTGAGGTATTTCTAAGAGTCCTGGTATTTCTGGGAGAAAATGTCTTGTTTTGGAGAGCCAAAGTCCCATTTTGGGGGCAGAAGCTGGTATTTCTGTGACACTGCCATCTTGATGGGGGTAAGTGTGATCTTGAGGAGTGTAAAGCAGCATTTTGGTTAGAAAATGGGAGCTCTTCCTAAGAGCAGTGCTATTTCTGGGAGAAAAGGAGCTCTACTGGGCATAAAAATGGTGTATCTGTGATAAAATGCCACATTTCTGAAAGAAACTGTCCTCTTGCGGAGTGTAATGCTGTATGTTCCGGAGGAAATGGGAAATATTCAGCAGAGTCCTGGTATTTCTGGGAGAAGAGGTCTGATGTGGGGGGGGGAAGGTGATGTATCTGTGAGAAAGCTGGTGTTTCTGGGAGAAAATGCCAGGTATTGGTGAGGAAACAGATGCTAGAGAGGGAAAAGGCCATCCCTTTGGGAGAGAAGTGGTATTTCTGGGAGAAAATGCCCCAAATCTGGGAGTAAGTGTCATCCTGAGGCGTGTCATGGAGTAGATTTGGGAGGAAATGGAGGTGTTTCACAGAGTAGCGGCACTTCTGGGAGAAAATGTCCTCAGTGGGAAAGACAATGTCCTCTTGAGGGAAGAAAACAGGTCTTTCTTACAGCAAATGTCATCCAATTGGGAGAAAATCTCCTCTCTTGGGGAGAAAAGTGGTCTTTCTGAGAGAAGGTGTCCTCTTCTTGGCTGCAAGTGTCCCATTTGGCATTGTCATGGAGGCTTTTTGGGGAGAAAGCGTGTGGCAGTTGTAAGAGAAGGGGTATTTCTGGGAGCAAATCTCCTCTTTTTGGAAGAGAAGGTGAAATTTCCAAGGGAAAAGTGGCATTTCTGGGAGGAAATGACATAGCTGGGGGAGAAAAGTGGGAACCGGTGGGAAAGAAGATCTTGTACTGGAGAGCAACGGTGGTCTTTTTGGTGTGCCAAGTGGTCTCTTGGGGAGACAACGTGGTAAATAGGGGAGACAATGTCCTCTGGAGGAGTGTCAAGTAGTATTTGGGAGAGCAAACGTCAGGTATTTCTCGGAAACCGGCTGTTTCTGGGAGATAGTAGCAGACTTGGTTGGAAAATGACAGGTGTTTGTGAGAAAGCTGGTATTTTGGGGAAAAAAGGCCGTTTTTTAAAGAATAAGCTGGCATTTCTGGGAGAATATGTCCCATCTTTGGGAGAAAACGGGTGTATGTGGGAGAAAATGTCGTGTATTTGGGAGAAAGCTGGTGTATGTGGGAGAAAAGGCCATTGTGATGGGAGTCAGTGTGATCTTGAGGAGTGGAAAGCAGTATTCTTGAGATGAAACGTGAGGTATTTCTAAGAGTCCTGGTATTTCTGGGAGAAAATGTCTTGTTTTGGAGAGCCAAAGTCCCATTTTGGGGGCAGAAGCTGGTATTTCTGTGACACTGCCATCTTGATGGGGGTAAGTGTGATCTTGAGGAGTGTAAAGCAGCATTTTGGTTAGAAAATGGGAGCTCTTCCTAAGAGCAGTGCTATTTCTGGGAGAAAAGGAGCTCTACTGGGCATAAAAATGGTGTATCTGTGATAAAATGCCACATTTCTGAAAGAAACTGTCCTCTTGCGGAGTGTAATGCTGTATGTTCCGGAGGAAATGGGAAATATTCAGCAGAGTCCTGGTATTTCTGGGAGAAGAGGTCTGATGTGGGGGGGGGAAGGTGATGTATCTGTGAGAAAGCTGGTGTTTCTGGGAGAAAATGCCAGGTATTGGTGAGGAAACAGATGCTAGAGAGGGAAAAGGCTGGTATTTTGGGGAAAAAAGGCCGTTTTTTAAAGAATAAGCTGGCATTTCTGGGAGAATATGTCCCATCTTTGGGAGAAAACGGGTGTATGTGGGAGAAAATGTCGTGTATTTGGGAGAAAGCTGGTGTATGTGGGAGAAAAGGCCATTGTGATGGGAGTCAGTGTGATCTTGAGGAGTGGAAAGCAGTATTCTTGAGATGAAACGTGAGGTATTTCTAAGAGTCCTGGTATTTCTGGGAGAAAATGTCTTGTTTTGGAGAGCCAAAGTCCCATTTTGGGGGCAGAAGCTGGTATTTCTGTGACACTGCCATCTTGATGGGGGTAAGTGTGATCTTGAGGAGTGTAAAGCAGCATTTTGGTTAGAAAATGGGAGCTCTTCCTAAGAGCAGTGCTATTTCTGGGAGAAAAGGAGCTCTACTGGGCATAAAAATGGTGTATCTGTGATAAAATGCCACATTTCTGAAAGAAACTGTCCTCTTGCGGAGTGTAATGCTGTATGTTCCGGAGGAAATGGGAAATATTCAGCAGAGTCCTGGTATTTCTGGGAGAAGAGGTCTGATGTGGGGGGGGGAAGGTGATGTATCTGTGAGAAAGCTGGTGTTTCTGGGAGAAAATGCCAGGTATTGGTGAGGAAACAGATGCTAGAGAGGGAAAAGGCTGGTATTTTGGGGAAAAAAGGCCGTTTGTTAAAGAATAAGCTGGCATTTCTGGGAGAATATGTCCCATCTTTGGGAGAAAACGGGTGTATGTGGGAGAAAATGTCGTGTATTTGGGAGAAAGCTGGTGTATGTGGGAGAAAAGGCCATTGTGATGGGAGTCAGTGTGATCTTGAGGAGTGGAAAGCAGTATTCTTGAGATGAAACGTGAGGTATTTCTAAGAGTCCTGGTATTTCTGGGAGAAAATGTCTTGTTTTGGAGAGCCAAAGTCCCATTTTGGGGGCAGAAGCTGGTATTTCTGTGACACTGCCATCTTGATGGGGGTAAGTGTGATCTTGAGGAGTGTAAAGCAGCATTTTGGTTAGAAAATGGGAGCTCTTCCTAAGAGCAGTGCTATTTCTGGGAGAAAAGGAGCTCTACTGGGCATAAAAATGGTGTATCTGTGATAAAATGCCACATTTCTGAAAGAAACTGTCCTCTTGCGGAGTGTAATGCTGTATGTTCCGGAGGAAATGGGAAATATTCAGCAGAGTCCTGGTATTTCTGGGAGAAGAGGTCTGATGTGGGGGGGGGAAGGTGATGTATCTGTGAGAAAGCTGGTGTTTCTGGGAGAAAATGCCAGGTATTGGTGAGGAAACAGATGCTAGAGAGGGAAAAGGCTGGTATTTTGGGGAAAAAAGGCCGTTTTTTAAAGAATAAGCTGGCATTTCTGGGAGAATATGTCCCATCTTTGGGAGAAAACGGGTGTATGTGGGAGAAAATGTCGTGTATTTGGGAGAAAGCTGGTGTATGTGGGAGAAAAGGCCATTGTGATGGGAGTCAGTGTGATCTTGAGGAGTGGAAAGCAGTATTCTTGAGATGAAACGTGAGGTATTTCTAAGAGTCCTGGTATTTCTGGGAGAAAATGTCTTGTTTTGGAGAGCCAAAGTCCCATTTTGGGGGCAGAAGCTGGTATTTCTGTGACACTGCCATCTTGATGGGGGTAAGTGTGATCTTGAGGAGTGTAAAGCAGCATTTTGGTTAGAAAATGGGAGCTCTTCCTAAGAGCAGTGCTATTTCTGGGAGAAAAGGAGCTCTACTGGGCATAAAAATGGTGTATCTGTGATAAAATGCCACATTTCTGAAAGAAACTGTCCTCTTGCGGAGTGTAATGCTGTATGTTCCGGAGGAAATGGGAAATATTCAGCAGAGTCCTGGTATTTCTGGGAGAAGAGGTCTGATGTGGGGGGGGGAAGGTGATGTATCTGTGAGAAAGCTGGTGTTTCTGGGAGAAAATGCCAGGTATTGGTGAGGAAACAGATGCTAGAGAGGGAAAAGGCTGGTATTTTGGGGAAAAAAGGCCGTTTTTTAAAGAATAAGCTGGCATTTCTGGGAGAATATGTCCCATCTTTGGGAGAAAACGGGTGTATGTGGGAGAAAATGTCGTGTATTTGGGAGAAAGCTGGTGTATGTGGGAGAAAAGGCCATTGTGATGGGAGTCAGTGTGATCTTGAGGAGTGGAAAGCAGTATTCTTGAGATGAAACGTGAGGTATTTCTAAGAGTCCTGGTATTTCTGGGAGAAAATGTCTTGTTTTGGAGAGCCAAAGTCCCATTTTGGGGGCAGAAGCTGGTATTTCTGTGACACTGCCATCTTGATGGGGGTAAGTGTGATCTTGAGGAGTGTAAAGCAGCATTTTGGTTAGAAAATGGGAGCTCTTCCTAAGAGCAGTGCTATTTCTGGGAGAAAAGGAGCTCTACTGGGCATAAAAATGGTGTATCTGTGATAAAATGCCACATTTCTGAAAGAAACTGTCCTCTTGCGGAGTGTAATGCTGTATGTTCCGGAGGAAATGGGAAATATTCAGCAGAGTCCTGGTATTTCTGGGAGAAGAGGTCTGATGTGGGGGGGGGAAGGTGATGTATCTGTGAGAAAGCTGGTGTTTCTGGGAGAAAATGCCAGGTATTGGTGAGGAAACAGATGCTAGAGAGGGAAAAGGCCATCCCTTTGGGAGAGAAGTGGTATTTCTGGGAGAAAATGCCCCAAATCTGGGATTAAGTGTCATCCTGAGGCGTGTCATGGAGTAGATTTGGGAGGAAATGGAGGTGTTTCACAGAGTAGCGGCACTTCTGGGAGAAAATGTCCTCAGTGGGAAAGACAATGTCCTCTTGAGGGAAGAAAACAGGTCTTTCTTACAGCAAATGTCATCCAATTGGGAGAAAATCTCCTCTCTTGGGGAGAAAAGTGGTCTTTCTGAGAGAAGGTGTCCTCTTCTTGGCTGCAAGTGTCCCATTTGGCATTGTCATGGAGGCTTTTTGGGGAGAAAGCGTGTGGCAGTTGTAAGAGAAGGGGTATTTCTGGGAGCAAATCTCCTCTTTTTGGAAGAGAAGGTGAAATTTCCAAGGGAAAAGTGGCATTTCTGGGAGGAAATGACATAGCTGGGGGAGAAAAGTGGGAACCGGTGGGAAAGAAGATCTTGTACTGGAGAGCAACGGTGGTCTTTTTGGTGTGCCAAGTGGTCTCTTGGGGAGACAACGTGGTAAATAGGGGAGACAATGTCCTCTGGAGGAGTGTCAAGTAGTATTTGGGAGAGCAAACGTCAGGTATTTCTCGGAAACCGGCTGTTTCTGGGAGATAGTAGCAGACTTGGTTGGAAAATGACAGGTGTTTGTGAGAAAGCTGGTATTTTGGGGAAAAAAGGCCGTTTTTTAAAGAATAAGCTGGCATTTCTGGGAGAATATGTCCCATCTTTGGGAGAAAACGGGTGTATGTGGGAGAAAATGTCGTGTATTTGGGAGAAAGCTGGTGTATGTGGGAGAAAAGGCCATTGTGATGGGAGTCAGTGTGATCTTGAGGAGTGGAAAGCAGTATTCTTGAGATGAAACGTGAGGTATTTCTAAGAGTCCTGGTATTTCTGGGAGAAAATGTCTTGTTTTGGAGAGCCAAAGTCCCATTTTGGGGGCAGAAGCTGGTATTTCTGTGACACTGCCATCTTGATGGGGGTAAGTGTGATCTTGAGGAGTGTAAAGCAGCATTTTGGTTAGAAAATGGGAGCTCTTCCTAAGAGCAGTGCTATTTCTGGGAGAAAAGGAGCTCTACTGGGCATAAAAATGGTGTATCTGTGATAAAATGCCACATTTCTGAAAGAAACTGTCCTCTTGCGGAGTGTAATGCTGTATGTTCCGGAGGAAATGGGAAATATTCAGCAGAGTCCTGGTATTTCTGGGAGAAGAGGTCTGATGTGGGGGGGGGAAGGTGATGTATCTGTGAGAAAGCTGGTGTTTCTGGGAGAAAATGCCAGGTATTGGTGAGGAAACAGATGCTAGAGAGGGAAAAGGCTGGTATTTTGGGGAAAAAAGGCCGTTTTTTAAAGAATAAGCTGGCATTTCTGGGAGAATATGTCCCATCTTTGGGAGAAAACGGGTGTATGTGGGAGAAAATGTCGTGTATTTGGGAGAAAGCTGGTGTATGTGGGAGAAAAGGCCATTGTGATGGGAGTCAGTGTGATCTTGAGGAGTGGAAAGCAGTATTCTTGAGATGAAACGTGAGGTATTTCTAAGAGTCCTGGTATTTCTGGGAGAAAATGTCTTGTTTTGGAGAGCCAAAGTCCCATTTTGGGGGCAGAAGCTGGTATTTCTGTGACACTGCCATCTTGATGGGGGTAAGTGTGATCTTGAGGAGTGTAAAGCAGCATTTTGGTTAGAAAATGGGAGCTCTTCCTAAGAGCAGTGCTATTTCTGGGAGAAAAGGAGCTCTACTGGGCATAAAAATGGTGTATCTGTGATAAAATGCCACATTTCTGAAAGAAACTGTCCTCTTGCGGAGTGTAATGCTGTATGTTCCGGAGGAAATGGGAAATATTCAGCAGAGTCCTGGTATTTCTGGGAGAAGAGGTCTGATGTGGGGGGGGGAAGGTGATGTATCTGTGAGAAAGCTGGTGTTTCTGGGAGAAAATGCCAGGTATTGGTGAGGAAACAGATGCTAGAGAGGGAAAAGGCCATCCCTTTGGGAGAGAAGTGGTATTTCTGGGAGAAAATGCCCCAAATCTGGGAGTAAGTGTCATCCTGAGGCGTGTCATGGAGTAGATTTGGGAGGAAATGGAGGTGTTTCACAGAGTAGCGGCACTTCTGGGAGAAAATGTCCTCAGTGGGAAAGACAATGTCCTCTTGAGGGAAGAAAACAGGTCTTTCTTACAGCAAATGTCATCCAATTGGGAGAAAATCTCCTCTCTTGGGGAGAAAAGTGGTCTTTCTGAGAGAAGGTGTCCTCTTCTTGGCTGCAAGTGTCCCATTTGGCATTGTCATGGAGGCTTTTTGGGGAGAAAGCGTGTGGCAGTTGTAAGAGAAGGGGTATTTCTGGGAGCAAATCTCCTCTTTTTGGAAGAGAAGGTGAAATTTCCAAGGGAAAAGTGGCATTTCTGGGAGGAAATGACATAGCTGGGGGAGAAAAGTGGGAACCGGTGGGAAAGAAGATCTTGTACTGGAGAGCAACGGTGGTCTTTTTGGTGTGCCAAGTGGTCTCTTGGGGAGACAACGTGGTAAATAGGGGAGACAATGTCCTCTGGAGGAGTGTCAAGTAGTATTTGGGAGAGCAAACGTCAGGTATTTCTCGGAAACCGGCTGTTTCTGGGAGATAGTAGCAGACTTGGTTGGAAAATGACAGGTGTTTGTGAGAAAGCTGGTATTTTGGGGAAAAAAGGCCGTTTTTTAAAGAATAAGCTGGCATTTCTGGGAGAATATGTCCCATCTTTGGGAGAAAACGGGTGTATGTGGGAGAAAATGTCGTGTATTTGGGAGAAAGCTGGTGTATGTGGGAGAAAAGGCCATTGTGATGGGAGTCAGTGTGATCTTGAGGAGTGGAAAGCAGTATTCTTGAGATGAAACGTGAGGTATTTCTAAGAGTCCTGGTATTTCTGGGAGAAAATGTCTTGTTTTGGAGAGCCAAAGTCCCATTTTGGGGGCAGAAGCTGGTATTTCTGTGACACTGCCATCTTGATGGGGGTAAGTGTGATCTTGAGGAGTGTAAAGCAGCATTTTGGTTAGAAAATGGGAGCTCTTCCTAAGAGCAGTGCTATTTCTGGGAGAAAAGGAGCTCTACTGGGCATAAAAATGGTGTATCTGTGATAAAATGCCACATTTCTGAAAGAAACTGTCCTCTTGCGGAGTGTAATGCTGTATGTTCCGGAGGAAATGGGAAATATTCAGCAGAGTCCTGGTATTTCTGGGAGAAGAGGTCTGATGTGGGGGGGGGAAGGTGATGTATCTGTGAGAAAGCTGGTGTTTCTGGGAGAAAATGCCAGGTATTGGTGAGGAAACAGATGCTAGAGAGGGAAAAGGCTGGTATTTTGGGGAAAAAAGGCCGTTTTTTAAAGAATAAGCTGGCATTTCTGGGAGAATATGTCCCATCTTTGGGAGAAAACGGGTGTATGTGGGAGAAAATGTCGTGTATTTGGGAGAAAGCTGGTGTATGTGGGAGAAAAGGCCATTGTGATGGGAGTCAGTGTGATCTTGAGGAGTGGAAAGCAGTATTCTTGAGATGAAACGTGAGGTATTTCTAAGAGTCCTGGTATTTCTGGGAGAAAATGTCTTGTTTTGGAGAGCCAAAGTCCCATTTTGGGGGCAGAAGCTGGTATTTCTGTGACACTGCCATCTTGATGGGGGTAAGTGTGATCTTGAGGAGTGTAAAGCAGCATTTTGGTTAGAAAATGGGAGCTCTTCCTAAGAGCAGTGCTATTTCTGGGAGAAAAGGAGCTCTACTGGGCATAAAAATGGTGTATCTGTGATAAAATGCCACATTTCTGAAAGAAACTGTCCTCTTGCGGAGTGTAATGCTGTATGTTCCGGAGGAAATGGGAAATATTCAGCAGAGTCCTGGTATTTCTGGGAGAAGAGGTCTGATGTGGGGGGGGGAAGGTGATGTATCTGTGAGAAAGCTGGTGTTTCTGGGAGAAAATGCCAGGTATTGGTGAGGAAACAGATGCTAGAGAGGGAAAAGGCTGGTATTTTGGGGAAAAAAGGCCGTTTGTTAAAGAATAAGCTGGCATTTCTGGGAGAATATGTCCCATCTTTGGGAGAAAACGGGTGTATGTGGGAGAAAATGTCGTGTATTTGGGAGAAAGCTGGTGTATGTGGGAGAAAAGGCCATTGTGATGGGAGTCAGTGTGATCTTGAGGAGTGGAAAGCAGTATTCTTGAGATGAAACGTGAGGTATTTCTAAGAGTCCTGGTATTTCTGGGAGAAAATGTCTTGTTTTGGAGAGCCAAAGTCCCATTTTGGGGGCAGAAGCTGGTATTTCTGTGACACTGCCATCTTGATGGGGGTAAGTGTGATCTTGAGGAGTGTAAAGCAGCATTTTGGTTAGAAAATGGGAGCTCTTCCTAAGAGCAGTGCTATTTCTGGGAGAAAAGGAGCTCTACTGGGCATAAAAATGGTGTATCTGTGATAAAATGCCACATTTCTGAAAGAAACTGTCCTCTTGCGGAGTGTAATGCTGTATGTTCCGGAGGAAATGGGAAATATTCAGCAGAGTCCTGGTATTTCTGGGAGAAGAGGTCTGATGTGGGGGGGGGAAGGTGATGTATCTGTGAGAAAGCTGGTGTTTCTGGGAGAAAATGCCAGGTATTGGTGAGGAAACAGATGCTAGAGAGGGAAAAGGCTGGTATTTTGGGGAAAAAAGGCCGTTTTTTAAAGAATAAGCTGGCATTTCTGGGAGAATATGTCCCATCTTTGGGAGAAAACGGGTGTATGTGGGAGAAAATGTCGTGTATTTGGGAGAAAGCTGGTGTATGTGGGAGAAAAGGCCATTGTGATGGGAGTCAGTGTGATCTTGAGGAGTGGAAAGCAGTATTCTTGAGATGAAACGTGAGGTATTTCTAAGAGTCCTGGTATTTCTGGGAGAAAATGTCTTGTTTTGGAGAGCCAAAGTCCCATTTTGGGGGCAGAAGCTGGTATTTCTGTGACACTGCCATCTTGATGGGGGTAAGTGTGATCTTGAGGAGTGTAAAGCAGCATTTTGGTTAGAAAATGGGAGCTCTTCCTAAGAGCAGTGCTATTTCTGGGAGAAAAGGAGCTCTACTGGGCATAAAAATGGTGTATCTGTGATAAAATGCCACATTTCTGAAAGAAACTGTCCTCTTGCGGAGTGTAATGCTGTATGTTCCGGAGGAAATGGGAAATATTCAGCAGAGTCCTGGTATTTCTGGGAGAAGAGGTCTGATGTGGGGGGGGGAAGGTGATGTATCTGTGAGAAAGCTGGTGTTTCTGGGAGAAAATGCCAGGTATTGGTGAGGAAACAGATGCTAGAGAGGGAAAAGGCTGGTATTTTGGGGGAAAAAGGCCGTTTTTTAAAGAATAAGCTGGCATTTCTGGGAGAATATGTCCCATCTTTGGGAGAAAACGGGTGTATGTGGGAGAAAATGTCGTGTATTTGGGAGAAAGCTGGTGTATGTGGGAGAAAAGGCCATTGTGATGGGAGTCAGTGTGATCTTGAGGAGTGGAAAGCAGTATTCTTGAGATGAAACGTGAGGTATTTCTAAGAGTCCTGGTATTTCTGGGAGAAAATGTCTTGTTTTGGAGAGCCAAAGTCCCATTTTGGGGGCAGAAGCTGGTATTTCTGTGACACTGCCATCTTGATGGGGGTAAGTGTGATCTTGAGGAGTGTAAAGCAGCATTTTGGTTAGAAAATGGGAGCTCTTCCTAAGAGCAGTGCTATTTCTGGGAGAAAAGGAGCTCTACTGGGCATAAAAATGGTGTATCTGTGATAAAATGCCACATTTCTGAAAGAAACTGTCCTCTTGCGGAGTGTAATGCTGTATGTTCCGGAGGAAATGGGAAATATTCAGCAGAGTCCTGGTATTTCTGGGAGAAGAGGTCTGATGTGGGGGGGGGAAGGTGATGTATCTGTGAGAAAGCTGGTGTTTCTGGGAGAAAATGCCAGGTATTGGTGAGGAAACAGATGCTAGAGAGGGAAAAGGCTGGTATTTTGGGGAAAAAAGGCCGTTTGTTAAAGAATAAGCTGGCATTTCTGGGAGAATATGTCCCATCTTTGGGAGAAAACGGGTGTATGTGGGAGAAAATGTCGTGTATTTGGGAGAAAGCTGGTGTATGTGGGAGAAAAGGCCATTGTGATGGGAGTCAGTGTGATCTTGAGGAGTGGAAAGCAGTATTCTTGAGATGAAACGTGAGGTATTTCTAAGAGTCCTGGTATTTCTGGGAGAAAATGTCTTGTTTTGTTTTATTGTTTTTAATATTTATATATTTTTTATGTTGCAATTTCAAGGAAACACTTCGATAGAAATTGCTTTTAATTCTTTTGGCATACACAGAAGATGTGAAAATGCACATCATATTTTCACATGAATGTAGTAACACAAAAAAAGTTCAAAGCAGTAACTGATACACTCAATTATAAAAGCTGCCCTTCCTGTGCAAGAAATGTAACTCAGCCTTTGGGCTAGATGCCATTCTGTGTCATTGATGTAAACCTGGCGGACGGTACAAATACTCTGAATTTAAAATGGCATGACTAAAATTGGAGTCTTTCCTCTAGCTTTTAAGTTTTAAGAAACATAAAATATGTACGTATGCTTGGCAACTTTTCCTTTCATTATATACAAAAGTGACTCTCTCTAAAATAACTGTCAAACTAAGAGGGACTGTCAGAAACCTATCACAGGAGGTAATCTATTTGCTCAGGTTGCTGAAGAGCAATGAAAAAGTAGATATTGAGTTTCAGTTTTCAGCACATACATTAAAGTCCCATGCCTGTAATTAGGTCTCCTACCTTCCAAATAGAATTTTAAAAAAGTTTGATACATGATTATTTTAAATTATTTTTCTATAATTGGTTAGTGGTATTGTGGAACACATATTTAAGGATTAATGATGAGAAAGATTAGAAATCCAAAAAGTGTAAAATTCCATGCAAACTCAATTAAGTTTCAAGGACATTTCCATCAGAAAGAATGGAAATGAAGAAAGAACGGAGCCCCCAGGCTGGTTGTTGAGTGAGAATTACTGCTTACCCAGCATCCGTTTGCTTCATCAAATGTCCCCCATCTGCTCACAGAAACCTCTCTAAGATGCTTTTCTGAAGAATATTTGGCAGCATGTTTCCCAGGGCTGATGCCTAGAGGAGAGGGTTACATGGAGACTTGCTGTCTATCTTGATGGCAAACCCCTCCTAAGTAGGAATCCAGAGCTGGTGACTCACTTTGTAGTCTTGTATAGGTCTGGGGCAAGACAACATTATGGCAGTGGGGAGATATTCATGGTCAGGCTGGACAGGCCTCTGAGGTCTCTGACCTCTGTGGGTGTCCCTGTTCATTACTGGGGAACTGGACTCAATGGTCTGTAAGAGTCCCTTCCAACTCAAAAAAAAATTCTATGATTCTATGATTCTATGAATATTCCTGGTTTTATTACAAGTACAAATACTGATAAAGCCTACATTCAAATTGTTTATTCCTTGCTTTTGGAGAAGCTAAAACACTAGCACTAAGAGTTTTAATCAACGTAGATAATAGCTTGTCAGTTGTTATGCACAGTGGTACGTGCACCCAGTTTGAAATTTCAGTGCCATTAATGTTTTTAATTTTTTAAGTGATATGACACAGTACATGCAATCAACAATAATGAACATACCATGGTTCAGGACCCCTGATCTCTCAGCTAGTAATTTAAAATATTTTCATGTGTAGAGACAAGACAAGTATTATGTCCTAAATGGAGTCTAGGTCCCCAGCACTATTTCTCTCTCTATTTGATCCCTAAAAACAACTGTTCTCTTGCCAAAGATTTTGCATCGTTAAATCTCCTTTCTGAAACAATGAATATTGTGTAGTTGCAGGCCACTTTTTCAAACCTGTGGACATTCCCTTTGCTTCTACTTCTTTAAGCAACCTGCAGTTGCAATACACTTTTGCAGTACAGTCTTGAACCTCTTTATTCCTTGTTTTTCAGTCACCATGGGCTGTGTCTGTGCTGTCTTTGTAACCAGGACCAGGGAATGACCTCTTTTCTCCCAGTCAGTTTTCTCAACACATCGACTGGTGTGGATGAAGCAAGCAAAGGCAACAAGAAAAGCAAATACAATTATACTAGCAAGCAGGAGTATCATTTATTATAGATGATAATCACATGTTGGTTTGTCACTAGGTGTGTTTAATCAACAACTTTCTTTTTGAAATAAGAGTGAAGATAAAAGAAAAGTTCAAATAGGATTCCTACATGTCTCGTTTTCATTAAAGATTAGATCTGCTACAACACGATGAACTGAGGATAATATAATGTAACATCCAAACACTTTTTTTCAAGTAATGTTAACACTGAATGAAAGGTATACAGGCTTCAATGAAATTAGGCAGTTGAGGCCTAGTTGAATGCTATTTGTTGTTGAATGGTATTTGTGACAGTGTTAAAAGAAATGGCTGATGTTATTGTAAAGTTACTGTCTGTCATCTATGAAAAGCGGTGTTCTGCACAGGTCTGTGAGTGTTAGAAATGGGCTTTCTTGAAGAGCTGTCTTTATGGAAAAGGAGGCATAGCTTGCAAACTGGTAAATTGGGAAAAAAAAAAAAAAAAAAAAAAAAGTAACATTTCTGATTTCCAATTTAGTTATTAGAAAATCCCCATCATCTCTCTTTATATTATATGAATACTCCATGGTGTCCTTGGGATGACAAGATGCCTGTACTGCTATTTAGATATGCACAAATACAACAAATCCATGGGCAGATCTTTCCCCTACTGCATTTTTTTAATGTATTTCTTTATTGCTAAACTAAAAGGAAAATAATAGTAGAAAAAATTCAATCACCTTAATCAGCACATGCAAGTCTTAAAAATCTTTTTCTTGCTCTGTAATACTGAAAAGACCTGATGGGAAATGTTACCTTCCAAATTTTGCTCTGTGTATATGCATTTCCTATTTAAACCCTCACTCAGCAAGAGAAGGAAAAACACTTCTCAGTTTCAGTGTAAGTGCCCCATGGAATTTTCTACAGGAAAAATATCACTTTAGATCTGTCAGACAATAACATTTTATTACCTCAAGGATGTTATCTGAACCTGAGGTCTAATATCTAAATGAACTGCAGTTCAGATTATTTGAGATTTAGCAGAAAGACAGAGGGATGGAAAGTTTCATAGAAAGATTCTATGGGGAGAAGTCTCATTCATTTATTGTGGATAAATATGATGAAAAGGTATTCATATACCAAGTTTTAATAACTGTATGGTTAACAGGAGGAACAGTAGACAGCTTTGAGCAGTAGCTGACATACAGAACAGGAGAGTTGGAAGAGTAATATTTCCAAGAAGATTAATTTAATTTAAAGGCAGAATGTTTTTTGGCTATTGGAAAGTTCTCTGTTGTGTTGAGCAAAAGGATAGATATACTGGCTGAAAATAAACCTGTAAAAGTGAGGTAATGCATTTACTAAAACAACAATAATTGCTATATCAGGATGGATCATATATTAAAGGCAATAAAACTCTGATTAATAGCTGTCAGGTTATTTCTTTATTTTCTCAAATATTTATTTGAGCGCAACATACTATAAATACTTTAAAGAAAATGTTTATCTTATATTTGTACATGATTGCACTCAGTAATACATGGAAGAGCAGCCACTGAAGTGGGAGGATCATAAGCCCAATGTATGTGAAGAGAGAGAGCAATAAATTTGATTCTTCTCAGCATTTTTCTGTTACAGGTTTTGAGAAACTTGTTAGATTTTAGTACCTGCAAATGTAAATGAAACCAACATAAAATACCATACATAACCTTATTACTTTAAATAACATAGAAAATATGGATTGGAAGACTCGTGTGCATGTTCTTTTTTTCTGTCTTAGACCTGAATAAAGCTGTAAAGAAGAAATTAATGCTCTAGTAAGTCACTGTCAACTCTTGCAAGTCCATTTGGGAGAAAATTTGACACTCCATTTTTTTTTTCTTGTTGTCCTTCTATCTCCTACTCTCCTTTCTGTGTATGTTTATTATTTGCCTCATTTCTGTGAAAACAAATCAGGCTCCATTAATAAAAGCAAAAACTGTTTAAGGCCATCCATCTTACTCTTTCTCCTCAAAGGTTTGCTGCCACTTGTTCTATCACAGAGGACTGCAAAACTTTTTTGCTCCACATTGTTACCCTCTAAAGATAAAATGAATAAATTGCTTAAGAAGATGTTGAAAGACTCTTAATGGTGCATTTATGATCATAACATACGTATTTGTGAGACCTAAGGATTTTTATTCATTCTATTTTTGTTCAATGTAAAATCAAGATTAACTTCTTAGATTTTCTGGACATCCTCGTTGTATAAATTTAATTTTTTACTCCTTTTCCTTGTACAACTTCTGAAATCTGACAGTAAGAACATTTTTATTTTTGTCTCAAACCTCTTTTTTATTCTTTGTCCATCTATTTTTTTTTTCCCCCTATGATGCTTCTTATAACTTTACCAGTTACTTTGTGTTCCATTTCATTACGTTATTTATTTTTGCTTTTTCTTTAGGGCAGGATATGTCTACTGCTATGCATCTGCACAGTTCCTACAATGGAGCTTTGATCCTGGTTGGATTGCTTAAGTGCCATTAACATAAACGTGGTTAACAA
Source organism: Phasianus colchicus (assembly GCF_987193195.1). Classification (NCBI taxonomy): domain Eukaryota; kingdom Metazoa; phylum Chordata; class Aves; order Galliformes; family Phasianidae; genus Phasianus; species Phasianus colchicus. The sequence goes on from NC_143443.1 coordinate 320,005, forward strand.
AAATAGTAGTTTCAGCTTAGTATTTTTCATGCTAAATCAGGTTCAAAACTAGAAGAATAAAAGTTTTTTTGTAAGAAACATAAACATCCATGTTGATTTCATAAGTGAAACTGATTCTGTTTTTGAAGAGCGGAAGAAATTTAAATAATTCATCTGAAAGCAAAGTTCACTTCTGTTTTTATATTCTCAGAAGTGAATCATCAGATTAAACTAGCATGCCACAGTTTAGTGGTAAACCTCTAACACTACCAAATCTACATATGTAGATTTTGCTTTAATGTCACAGGCAACAGAATGTAATCAACTAACAAACAAAACAAGCAAACAGAAAATTCACATCCAAATAAACCAGAAAGAGGAGTTTATAGACACTCTACAGAACTGTTAGCTGTGCTATGCTTTTCAAAAGCTGGAATTTGTCCTACAGACATCTCAGAAGTTGCACATCTGTCCAAGAAGAATCATTGCACTTTATTTCTACTGTACATGTTTATCTTATATCTTATTCTTCATTACTGTTATGTACTATGCAAAATACATAAAGAAAAAAAGCAGTAATCAAACTATACATACTGTGAGCAGGGCTTTGTGAAGGCTGCAGTACTGTACAGAAGAAAGCCTTGAACAGATCTATCTCAAATTCAGGGTAATAATACATTTATTTCCTACCCACATTGCTCATGTAATCCACCAACTATTTTAGGAACGCCTAGATTCTTAAAAATACAGAAATTAAAGTGATTTCCTGATCAACCCTTACAGAAAGACACAAGTTTAAACATGAAAGCAACTATGAATGCTTTGGAGAGAAAAAAATAGAATGTAATGTTAATAATCCCTGTAATGTTAATAAGCTAACACCATGGGAGTGCTACAGATATCTAGGGGATATATGTATATAAGCTGCTCATTCAGTTTACGTGTTTGTCTTTTTCTTGGATGAGAAATAGTTGCTGTTTATTATTTCCTTAAATGCAACACAAGCATTTACTCATAATATCCAATCTGAGAACACCGTTCTTGTAACTGCTTATGAAAATCATAGATACAGAAATCAAAAGAAACTGTTTCAATCTGCTTGCATTTAAGGAAATAGGAAGTCTCTTTCCACCCTTGCGCATATTTAAGACTGTTTTCTGACAAACTGCTAGCTAAAGGCTTCAGTCTTTCTTTTTGTGCTTACTCCCTCAATGGAATAGCTGAGCTTTTGTAACTGTCCCTACTTTGAAGTTTTCTAGTGGATCCAGGTTGGTTTAAGTATCCTCTATTCCTCACTTCTGTCTTTTCTACCATTTTCTTCAAAAAGGAGCACGTTAAGAACATAAATTTCTATTCTGTTAAGAGTCTTCTCCTGCAGTTAGCTGGTTAGTAAATAATACTTTGCTCACTCACCTCACTCAACCTGCTGGCCACATTCTTTTTAATGCATCCCAGGATACCATTGGCCTTCTTGACCACAAGGCCACATTGCTGGTTTGTGGTCACCCTGCTGTCTACAGGGACACCCAGGCCCTGTTTGTAAGAGAATGTGATTGACTTCACTTCTTCCAGCAAAAAAAGAGAAGCAGGTCTAAGACATCTGTTTATCTCCAATTTAAACAACTTAATTTAGGTAGAATTATGTGTTTTACAGCTATTCACGTTGCTGTGAAAAGAAGCGCGGCTATACAAATAAGAAGTCGCGCGGCTCTGCCCTCGCAACTCCCCCCGCCCCGCGCAAGGAGGCGGCCCCCAGCCGCAGCCCCCAGCCGCAGCCCCCAGCCGCAGCCCCCAGCCGCAGCCCCCAGCCGCTCCCCCCCTCGCGCAGCGCCACTCCGAGGTGCCGCCTGCCGCAGCGACGGCGGCGGGGAGCCCTCGCGCCCAGAGGCGGCCTTCCCGGGGTCTGCCCTCTCCGCCCCCCTCCCACCTACCTGAGGGCAGCCGGCATCCGTCCGCAGAGCGGCGCACAGCCGGTGGCACCGCGCGCACAGCCTGCCTGCCTGCCTGCCGCCCTCCCTCGGACGAGGGTCCCCTTAGACGAAAGCACAGCCCCAGCCCGGCCGCTACCGCGAGGGACCGCGCCCGCGGCCGGAGCCCGGGGGCCGCGAGGAGGGAGGGCTGAGCGCCCGGTGACAGGTGAGGACGGCCCCCGCGCCGCTCCCTACCTCGCGCCGCTCTCCTCGCAGCCGGCGGCTCGCTTACCCTCGACCGCCGCCGCCCCCTCGCTCCGTTCCCCCGCCCTAACGCGGAGTTCAACGCGACCCCGCTAGCCGCGAGGCCCCGCCCCCCGCCCCGCACTGACGGCTCTCTCCGCCAATAGCGAAGAAGACGGCCGTCCTCGAGCTCCGCCCTCACCTCCTTCGACCAATAGGAGCTATCCGTGGTGCTGCCCCTCCGCCTTCCCGGCAGGCTCGGTTGGCTCGCAGCTGCCGAGCAACGGGCGCGGGGCTGCGGGTGGGGCCGCTGAGGGCGGTGGCCGGGCCCCCGCTGCGGGCCGGGGTTGGTGCCGCGGGATTGTACCCGGGGCTTCTCGTTCGGGAGCTTTCGCCTCATAGATGGACGTTTTTTGTTCCCCTCCCCTTTTTCCCTCTTGGCTCAGCCATCAGGAGGATGGAAATATCTCCCGCACTCTCAAAGCTGTAATCTCGGCTTGCAGAAATGATAACTGGTATGTGAAGATGTTTCTAATTTTTTTGTTTCTTCACTTGTTTGTGAACCTAGGGTAGGGAGAAAGAACTGAAGTAACCTGCAGTGAGATTCTGTCACTTTTGTAACTCCTTAAGCATAGTCAAGAATGTATGTTTGTGAACTACTTTATTAAGATAGTCCTGGTGGAGTATACTTTATATCACTGGGAGTCCAGGATTTTCTGAACAGTTCTTAAATCAGAGTCTATTACTTACAGGGCCTGCCTTACAGCATAAGATCACATGGCAGTGCCTTTTGCTTTCAGTATTTTACCAGTGCTGTGGTACAACTGGGTCTGGTTAATACCTGTTCAGATACAAGACAGAGTAAGGAAAATGTGTTTATTATTTCAGATCAGCCCTTTTTTACAAGCTTGTCATTATCTTCAAGAGAACAGATTGATGCTTTTGTTTTCTGTAGCAGAAACGTTACGTATAGAAGAAAACAGCACTTCCAAAGAGCATCGCTTTTCTGAGGACTCTATGGATTCTGCACTTAATTCAGTAAATCTGTCAAGCCCAGCCCGTCAAAATTCCACTGAATATCGTACTTCGGGGAGTGCAGCATATTACAGGAATTCCTTTCAGCCAGTGACTGCTACCTCAAATTCAGCCCCGATCCTGCGCCGGCTGTCATTGAGCTCTGCTGGGAACAGCAGTTACTATGAAGTCAGTAGGAATCGAATACAGAGGAGGACTGAAGGTATGCCTGAAGTTTCCAAAGTATGTAACAGCTTTTATGAACATGCAAAGTCCGTGAGTTATGAACAAAACAAAAGCATCAATCTGTTCAAAACGATGTTCAAAACGATGGGCTTTGTAGCTTTGTTATTTAATTCCTTGCTATGTTCTCTTGAAGATAATAACAAGCTCCAAGCCTGTTAACAAGTCTCCTGTGAGACAAGACTTACTGAAGAATAGTCATTCTCAAGTAATCACTGGTCCTTTACTACATTAAAAAATTTCCAGTAAAATGTCTAATAGACAAGTTTGAGACAGTCTTCCATAAATCATCTCAGCTGTATATGTTAAATATTATGAGCAGGATGTGGACATAAGGTTTGATTTTTTTTTTTCATTGTCTGATATTAGCATTAACACATATGCAATCTCAGTCAAGCATTTTCATTATCTTTCTTAATGGTTATCTTCTGAGAATTTGTTTAGGAGTGCATTATGTTTCTATTTTTTATAAATATAAAAAGAATTTTTTAACATAAAAAAACCTCTCATGTTAACTAGCAAATGTTTAATTTGTTCTACACAGTAGAGGGAGTCTCTAACTTCATATGCAAGAGGACAATTATCATCTGTAGATCTCCATATGTTCGGAGACAATAGCCATCACAAAAAACTGAAGAGACTACATGCAGAGCTGCAGAAGGCTGTAAATCCTAGACTCACATGCACACTAACACAATACAGTCTGATCACAATGCTGCAACTACGAGTCGTTAAACATCAGTGGGAACACCACTCCATTCTCTCATCATTGTATGTTCTCAGCTCCACTTGCACTAGGCCAACATCTAGCCTGAGGAAGAAGTTGGAAGCCTGATGCAAAAATCTGCATGAAACAAATGCTGCTTTGGCAAGAGACTTAAGAGCTGGAAAATATAGCTAACAGGTTCACAGAAGTGTAAACTCCACATTACCATCTTGAAAATTACTCTATGAAAGTTATAAAACATATGCTAGTGGAGCAGCATATTCTTGGGGGTAACTGGTACAATCTGTGAAACAAGTTCCTAGAATATGGTCTTTATTACTCTTCTTATATGACAACTTCCAATAATTTCTTGGGAAAATTCCAGAATTAAATAAAGGAAGAGTATTTTCCACAAACAAACAAACAACAGCAACAAAAAACACACAGAGAGCTTTTTAAGCACGTTTAACTTGTTCTATTAGCAATTACGTTCTCTCTCCTGAAGTCTGTATAAAACTGGAGTTTAGTGAAGAACTTGAGGTGTATTTCACAGTTATGATCTTCAGGCAACATTATCCCAAAGTGGAACAAAGACACCCAGAGAACCGGTTCCCTACTTAGTGAATTCAGTAAAGCAAGACATGCAATCCACCATAACATCTTCTATTAAACACAACACTTGTGGCAAAAAGAAGCTTTTAAGTCCACAAGCCCTTCTCTTTCAAGTACACAATCCTCAAGACAATAATGATAAACTTTCTAGTTTGATCTGTATCAAAAAAGCAAAGCAGTGGCTACTGAGGTTTTCGGAGAAAGCAAACTTTTATTTGTCGGCTTGAAGTAGCTGCAGCAACTTGCTAAAAGGAAAGCAATAGCCATCTTTCTATAGAATTTCAGAGGTACTAACAGACACAATCAATGATAAGCACTATAATATTAAAGGAAACAAATGAGAAAATTAGATCAGTAGAGAATGAGACCACCAAATGAAGTCTCAGTGCAAGACTGAAAGGCAGAAGTAATACTTCAAATGGCTACAGAAAAGCACTATGAAGGAGTCCAAAACTTGTAGATTGAAACTTCGTAAGTTTTTAAAGGTATGATGAAATACTGGAAGCAATATTCCACACCAGAAAGTTTCAACAGGAGTATTTCAGCAAATATCAGCCAACTCCATACAATGTCTTATGAAGGAATCTTTTTATAGTAATCAAGCAGAGATCCCAAATACATCCGTTAAATAATCATTTTATGTCACTCTTTCCATGATCGCTCAAGACATAAAGGGTTTTAAATTGACTATTTTACAGAAGAATTTAATTGCATTTACTCCAATTATATCCCAGGTTTCTTTCTGATACTACAGATCCTAGTTAAGCAACTGTAAATAGGGATGGCAAAGAGAAACTCTGCTTTGATTCCCAAGACACTAGCATTTGAGCTTAGAATCAGAAAATCATAGAATGGCTTGGGTTGGAAGGGACCCTCAAAGATCATGAAGCTCCAACCCCTCCACCACATGCAGGGCCACCAACCTCCCTATTAAATATTAGACCAGGCTGCCCAGGACCTCATCCAACTGGCCTTGAACACCTCCAGGAAGAGGGGTGTCCACAGCCTCTCTGGGCAGCCTGTTCCAGCACCTCACCATTCACTCTGTAAAGAACTTCCCCTGATACTCAACCTAAATCCTCCCTCCCTCAACTTAAAGCCATTTCCCCTTGTCCTGCCATTATCTTAAGCTTATCTTAACATAGCTCCTCAGGTCACATACACAAGGTGGGAAAACTGGCATACTTCATAGGATGATCATCTTTTAAAATAGGTGTTTCTGTCCAGCAGCTATACTATCCCAATCCACTCCCTTTCAATTCATCTAGCCTCCCTACAAACCAACCCCAACTGCAGTCTTGTTATTGAAAGCACGGTAACAGGTATGAGAGCTGATTCAGAATTGGTGTCTGACAAATACAGTTTTGCAATTAACGGAGCAACAAATGACTCTTTTCCTACTTCGACATGTGGAGCAGATGCGAGTAGTAGAGGGATGGAATGAGAACAAGTTTTTTTCTGTTACAAACAGAATTCACATTCTTACTCTCAACTATTCCAAAATTCAACAGATTTCAATGCTCTCTGATTTAGGTTTTGTAACAGAAAACTGAACATCCCTCATCTGCTTTTAAGCCTTCAAAGAATGCTTCTGCCACTTCAGTTTTGTTAGATTTGTAATATGGAATCAGCACTCTCTTGACCTTTGCCCTGTGAAATAAATTGTTATGCTGCTCCTTTAATGTATTTCCATCCATTACTGCATGGATGGCATCACATCTGCAATAGAACCCAACATTCACCACCAAGTAACCAATCGATGCCTTGTAAAAAAGGGCTGATCTGAAATAATAAACACATTTTCCTTACTCTGTCTTGTATCTGAACAGGTATTAACCAGACCCAGTTGTACCACAGCACTGGTAAAATACTGAAAGCAGAAGGCACTGCCATGTGATCTTATGCTGTAAGGCAGGCCCTGTAAGTAATAACTGAAGTTTTATTCTCAAGTCAGCACCAGACACCAAGGCTTCATACATGTATGAGTCCCAATTAGGAAGTTCAGCTTTTCAAAAACCAGAGTTAAATATGTTAAAGGCTGCTATTTAATGATTTCACAATGCAGCAAGCTGTTAATGACAGGTAAATTCAGCAGAAGTAGAACTTCCATATGCAGAAGATCATTAACAACATCAAATTTACTACATCTAAGAGCCACTAACAGAGCCCAGTAAGCCATATCAATTTTATCTACAAATATCAGTCTTCCAGAGGTGAGTTTTTGCACACTTGAAATGTACAAAAGATCAATGAATAATTGTCTCACCTGAAGCTGGAAAGCATCCGTTTTTCAAGTTAATTTGGTATAGACTTTCTGCACCGAACGTTTACTGTTTCAAGACCTCAAGAGGAGATGAGCAATTGCTTGCGCATCCGTTGTTATAAATCTAGATTACAAGTATCTGTGTGTATATGTAGATATACATGCCATAATTATTATGCTTTTCTTTTTCTCTATCTCATTTTTTCCCTCATTTCTCCTCTCCATCTCACTGAGATGGGGGCAGTGAATGAACAGCCACGTGACGCTCAGTGATCTGCTGGGTTAAACCCCAATGCATCACCGTATCTTAAAGAACTTGCACGCTGTAAAAGATTTCTTCTTTTAAGAACGTTGCAACAAAACGCTGCTGGCATGCCATACAGAGACTTCCTAGCCTAGAAGGAAAAAAAAAACGTCAAGCAGCAGCTATTCAGTTTGAGATGTAAGGATAATTTATCTGTAGGCATGGCATTAATATGTAGCAGAACTAAACCTATTCCTTAATAGAGGACGTAAGAGAACGAACACTGACCTAAGAGACCAGGGAATGGGAGAAAGGAGGAAGCAGCAAATTTAACATGTGGAATCACTTGCCTGGAAGCTAAACAGATTAGCTGGAAACTTTTCACTCACTTGGTTAAGGTATTAAGAACACAAACATTATGTATGGATAAGATTATGAGAATGACTTGAATTAATAAAGCTGATACTCCACTCATACTGAGCTTACTTGACAAATGTATAGCTTGTATAGCTGAAGCTGTTGAGATGCACAAGCTCTGCTTATTACCAACAACCTAACTGTACAGTGTACATGTAATTCAACTTTGCTATTGCTAGACTCTGATTTAAGAACTGTTCAGAAAATCCTGGACTCCCAGTGATATAAAGTATACTCCACCAGGACTATCTTAATAAAGTAGTTCACAAACATACATTCTTGACTATGCTTAAGGAGTTACAAAAGTGACAGAATCTCACTGCAGGTTACTTCAGTTCTTTCTCCCTACCCTAGGTTCACAAACAAGTGAAGAAACAAAAAAATTAGAAACATCTTCACATACCAGTTATCATTTCTGCAAGCCGAGATTACAGCTTTGAGAGTGCGGGAGATATTTCCATCCTCCTGATGGCTGAGCCAAGAGGGAAAAAGGGGAGGGGAACAAAAAACGTCCATCTATGAGGCGAAAGCTCCCGAACGAGAAGCCCCGGGCACAATCCCGCGGCACCAACCCCGGCCCGCAGCGGGGGCCCGGCCACCGCCCTCAGCGGCCCCACCCGCAGCCCCGCGCCCGTTGCTCGGCAGCTGCGAGCCAACCGAGCCTGCCGGGAAGGCGGAGGGGCAGCACCACGGATAGCTCCTATTGGTCGAAGGAGGTGAGGGCGGAGCTCGAGGACGGCCGTCTTCTTCGCTATTGGCGGAGAGAGCCGTCAGTGCGGGGCGGGGGGCGGGGCCTCGCGGCTAGCGGGGTCGCGTTGAACTCCGCGTTAGGGCGGGGGAACGGGGCGAGGGGGCGGCGGCGGTCGAGGGTAAGCGAGCCGCCGGCTGCGAGGAGAGCGGCGCGAGGTAGGGAGCGGCGCGGGGGCCGTCCTCACCTGTCACCGGGCGCTCAGCCCTCCCTCCTCGCGGCCCCCGGGCTCCGGCCGCGGGCGCGGTCCCTCGCGGTAGCGGCCGGGCTGGGGCTGTGCTTTCGTCTAAGGGGACCCTCGTCCGAGGGAGGGCGGCAGGCAGGCAGGCAGGCTGTGCGCGCGGTGCCACCGGCTGTGCGCCGCTCTGCGGACGGATGCCGGCTGCCCTCAGGTAGGTGGGAGGGGGGCGGAGAGGGCAGACCCCGGGAAGGCCGCCTCTGGGCGCGAGGGCTCCCCGCCGCCGTCGCTGCGGCAGGCGGCACCTCGGAGTGGCGCTGCGCGAGGGGGGGAGCGGCTGGGGGCTGCGGCTGGGGGCCGCCTCCTTGCGCGGGGCGGGGGGAGTTGCGAGGGCAGAGCCGCGCGACTTCTTATTTGTATAGCCGCGCTTCTTTTCACAGCAACGTGAATAGCTGTAAAACACATAATTCTACCTAAATTAAGTTGTTTAAATTGGAGATAAACAGATGTCTTAGACCTGCTTCTCTTTTTTTGCTGGAAGAAGTGAAGTCAATCACATTCTCTTACAAACAGGGCCTGGGTGTCCCTGTAGACAGCAGGGTGACCACAAACCAGCAATGTGGCCTTGTGGTCAAGAAGGCCAATGGTATCCTGGGATGCATTAAAAAGAATGTGGCCAGCAGGTTGAGTGAGGTGAGTGAGCAAAGTATTATTTACTAACCAGCTAACTGCAGGAGAAGACTCTTAACAGAATAGAAATTTATGTTCTTAACGTGCTCCTTTTTGAAGAAAATGGTAGAAAAGACAGAAGTGAGGAATAGAGGATACTTAAACCAACCTGGATCCACTAGAAAACTTCAAAGTAGGGACAGTTACAAAAGCTCAGCTATTCCATTGAGGGAGTAAGCACAAAAAGAAAGACTGAAGCCTTTAGCTAGCAGTTTGTCAGAAAACAGTCTTAAATATGCGCAAGGGTGGAAAGAGACTTCCTATTTCCTTAAATGCAAGCAGATTGAAACAGTTTCTTTTGATTTCTGTATCTATGATTTTCATAAGCAGTTACAAGAACGGTGTTCTCAGATTGGATATTATGAGTAAATGCTTGTGTTGCATTTAAGGAAATAATAAACAGCAACTATTTCTCATCCAAGAAAAAGACAAACACGTAAACTGAATGAGCAGCTTATATACATATATCCCCTAGATATCTGCAGCACTCCCATGGTGTTGGCAGAAATGGCAGAGAATTTATAGAGATGCATACCTCCTCAAGCAGAAAGCAGAGGTTACTAAGGCACACTACCCCAGGTATCACCAATAGCAGTAGAAGCTTGTGCTTAGGCAACTCAAGTACACCTTTCACCCCCCACACGAATATTAAACATTACCATCATAGCATCCCCCCCCCCTTTTTTTTTTCTTTCTTTCCTTTTAAATTGTCTTTATCTCAGGCCCACGAGATGCATGGAAATCAAAAGTCCGTGAGTTATGAACAAAGAAGTTCTTTGCCACAGAAAATACGTTACATATGGAGTGAGATGTTGTGCTGTTGCCAAGCACATCAGGCTTGCTAATGTAACTTCAAATGCAGAACTTCTAGCAGAACGTGCTAGAACTAATACCATGGTACAAGCCAGAGGAGTCTTGTCTGCTGCTCTTTCCTCTCACTGCTGTCGTGGACCCTGCAACAGGCTGGATTGGACAGTGCTGGTTAAACACAGCTTGTTTCCTGAGCATTTTATCAATTATTTCTGTATTGCTGATATACAGATATAGGGTTTTTTCCTGTTCCTCTGCACAGTTGAATTTCCATTTGCCACTTTCCCAGATACTGGCATCTTGGGACCTGGGAACCAAACACAAGTCAAACTAATCCCTCTAGGTATGTCATGATGCTGGTTTTTATGTTGCTGTAATTATCTGCAGTTGTATAGAGTATTTAAGACAAATGGAACTGTTTGGTATTACGGTTTGGTACATGAAAGAAAATAAAACATCCTTTATTTTAATATATGACAAAGAATGAATAATACTTACTTGCCACCAACCACTTCTCACTTCTGACACTCTACCAAACTGATGGATGTTCTACATAAAGCAACACTTTCCTTCTTCCCTTTTGATTTAGTAGATTTTTTTTTATTTTAATGTTTGTTTCAGTCTACATATTGAAATAGGTTTTACTGGGCACCTTTACTTCTCAAACTTTCTGCATTCAGGTTTGTAAAGAAAGGCAGACTTTTCTTCTCCAAGATCAGACAGACAGCACATTCTTTGGCCAACAAATTCTTGTTTCTTAACAATACTGACATTTTGCTCTGCCAAGCATTTAAAAGTGCATTCCTTTTAGAGACCTTCTCTTCGTTACAGTCTATATGTAACTGTGATACATATTTTCTCTGTATTTGGGAAAACCTAATAATAGATACAATTTACCACCAAAAATATTTGCAGTCATGACTTCATCATAGACTTTTTCCTACTTTTCCAGTACTTGTTTGATACTTTCTTTTTCTAGTAAGCAAAAATTCTAAGCCCTTGTCCTCCAGTAACTGTCTTTCATTTTCTGATACATTCAAAGATAACCTTTGGAGGCATGCCTTTTTCTGGGAAGCCAAGTTCTAACAGCAGAAAAAAATTTCAAAGGCTGTATGGAGAGCATCAACTACAATGGCAATAATATCACTGACCTTGCTAGAAGGAAGAAATTGGAACCGTCTAATGTGGTAAGAACATAACTTTATCATCATCTAAACTTCTGCTTCTCCTTCTAAGGAAAGTTTGTGAGTGTGTGTGACAGATGTTCTGAAATCATATAATATATAAAACAAAGTTTGTCACATGCCTAAAGATTTCATTATACATACTTTTATGATTTTTGTTTGTTTGTTTGTTTGTTTGTTTGTTTTTAATATCTGGGAACCTGTTTCTGCTGGGATTTAAGTTTCAGCTTTACAGAATTAGCCTTCAGCATCAGATGAATGTTTTTTAAAAGAAAACCAGTAGATCAGTATATACATTTTTGCTTTCATCTTATAGTAACCCAAAACTAGGATGGACAATATTTATTGTTAAATCAATTGCAGTGTGTCAAGGATCTAAATCCTGTTATCTTCCATCCCCACAGAGCAAGTTGCGTGGGTGTGCAAAATCATTAGAAAGGGAAGGCTCAGAGCCATTTTATGGGAGCTCCGTAAAGCATCAAGATACTAAACTTTGAAACTGTTATTTAGCTTATTAACGTTACAGGGATTATTAACATTACATTCTATTTTTTTTCTCTCCAAAGCATTCATAGTTGCTTTCATGTTTAAACTTGTGTCTTTCTGTAAGGGTTGATCAGGAAATCACTTTAATTTCTGTATTTTTAAGAATCTGGGCGTTCCTAAAATAGTTGGTGGATTACATGAGCAATGTGGGTAGGAAATAAATGTATTATTACCCTGAATTTGAGATAGATCTGTTCAAGGCTTTCTTCTGTACAGTACTGCAGCCTTCACAAAGCCCTGCTCACAGTATGTATAGTTTGATTACCGCTTTTTTTCTTTATGTATTTTGCATAGTACATAACAGTAATGAAGAATAAGATATAAGATAAACATGTACAGTAGAAATAAAGTGCAATGATTCTTCTTGGACAGATGTGCAACTTCTGAGATGTCTGTAGGACAAATTCCAGCTTTTGAAAAGCATAGCACAGCTAACAGTTCTGTAGAGTGTCTATAAACTCCTCTTTCTGGTTTATTTGGATGTGAATTTTCTGTTTGCTTGTTTTGTTTGTTAGTTGATTACATTCTGTTGCCTGTGACATTAAAGCAAAATCTACATATGTAGATTTGGTAGTGTTAGAGGTTTACCACTAAACTGTGGCATGCTAGTTTAATCTGATGATTCACTTCTGAGAATATAGAAACAGAAGTGAACTTTGCTTTCAGATGAATTATTTAAATTTCTTCCGCTCTTCAAAAACAGAATCAGTTTCACTTATGAAATCAACATGGATGTTTATGTTTCTTACAAAAAAACTTTTATTCTTCTAGTTTTGAACCTGATTTAGCATGAAAAATACTAAGCTGAAACTACTATTTTTGTTAACCACGTTTATGTTAATGGCACTTAAGCAATCCAACCAGGATCAAAGCTCCATTGTAGGAACTGTGCAGATGCATAGCAGTAGACATATCCTGCCCTAAAGAAAAAGCAAAAATAAATAACGTAATGAAATGGAACACAAAGTAATTGGTAAAGTTATAAGAAGCATCATAGGGGGAAAAAAAAATAGATGGACAAAGAATAAAAAAGAGGTTTGAGACAAAAATAAAAATGTTCTTACTGTCAGATTTCAGAAGTTGTACAAGGAAAAGGAGTAAAAAATTAAATTTATACAACGAGGATGTCCAGAAAATCTAAGAAGTTAATCTTGATTTTACATTGAACAAAAATAGAATGAATAAAAATCCTTAGGTCTCACAAATACGTATGTTATGATCATAAATGCACCATTAAGAGTCTTTCAACATCTTCTTAAGCAATTTATTCATTTTATCTTTAGAGGGTAACAATGTGGAGCAAAAAAGTTTTGCAGTCCTCTGTGATAGAACAAGTGGCAGCAAACCTTTGAGGAGAAAGAGTAAGATGGATGGCCTTAAACAGTTTTTGCTTTTATTAATGGAGCCTGATTTGTTTTCACAGAAATGAGGCAAATAATAAACATACACAGAAAGGAGAGTAGGAGATAGAAGGACAACAAGAAAAAAAAAAATGGAGTGTCAAATTTTCTCCCAAATGGACTTGCAAGAGTTGACAGTGACTTACTAGAGCATTAATTTCTTCTTTACAGCTTTATTCAGGTCTAAGACAGAAAAAAAGAACATGCACACGAGTCTTCCAATCCATATTTTCTATGTTATTTAAAGTAATAAGGTTATGTATGGTATTTTATGTTGGTTTCATTTACATTTGCAGGTACTAAAATCTAACAAGTTTCTCAAAACCTGTAACAGAAAAATGCTGAGAAGAATCAAATTTATTGCTCTCTCTCTTCACATACATTGGGCTTATGATCCTCCCACTTCAGTGGCTGCTCTTCCATGTATTACTGAGTGCAATCATGTACAAATATAAGATAAACATTTTCTTTAAAGTATTTATAGTATGTTGCGCTCAAATAAATATTTGAGAAAATAAAGAAATAACCTGACAGCTATTAATCAGAGTTTTATTGCCTTTAATATATGATCCATCCTGATATAGCAATTATTGTTGTTTTAGTAAATGCATTACCTCACTTTTACAGGTTTATTTTCAGCCAGCATATCTATCCTTTTGCTCAACACAACAGAGAACTTTCCAATAGCCAAAAAAACATTCTGCCTTTAAATTAAATTAATCTTCTTGGAAATATTACTCTTCCAACTCTCCTGTTCTGTATGTCAGCTACTGCTCAAAGCTGTCTACTGTTCCTCCTGTTAACCATACAGTTATTAAAACTTGGTATATGAATACCTTTTCATCATATTTATCCACAATAAATGAATGAGACTTCTCCCCATAGAATCTTTCTATGAAACTTTCCATCCCTCTGTCTTTCTGCTAAATCTCAAATAATCTGAACTGCAGTTCATTTAGATATTAGACCTCAGGTTCAGATAACATCCTTGAGGTAATAAAATGTTATTGTCTGACAGATCTAAAGTGATATTTTTCCTGTAGAAAATTCCATGGGGCACTTACACTGAAACTGAGAAGTGTTTTTCCTTCTCTTGCTGAGTGAGGGTTTAAATAGGAAATGCATATACACAGAGCAAAATTTGGAAGGTAACATTTCCCATCAGGTCTTTTCAGTATTACAGAGCAAGAAAAAAGATTTTTAAGACTTGCATGTGCTGATTAAGGTGATTGAATTTTTTCTACTATTATTTTCCTTTTAGTTTAGCAATAAAGAAATACATTAAAAAAATGCAGTAGGGGAAAGATCTGCCCATGGATTTGTTGTATTTGTGCATATCTAAATAGCAGTACAGGCATCTTGTCATCCCAAGGACACCATGGAGTATTCATATAATATAAAGAGAGATGATGGGGATTTTCTAATAACTAAATTGGAAATCAGAAATGTTACTTTTTTTTTTTTTTTTTCCCAATTTACCAGTTTGCAAGCAATGCCTCCTTTTCCATAAAGACAGCTCTTCAAGAAAGCCCATTTCTAACACTCACAGACCTGTGCAGAACACCGCTTTTCATAGATGACAGACAGTAACTTTACAATAACATCAGCCATTTCTTTCAACACTGTCACAAATACCATTCAACAACAAATAGCATTCAACTAGGCCTCAACTTCCTAATTTCATTGAAGCCTGTATACCTTTCATTCAGTGTTAACATTACTTGAAAAAAAGTGTTTGGACGTTACATTATATTATCCTCAGTTCATCGTGTTGTAGCAGATCTAATCTTTAATGAAAACGAGACATGTAGGAATCCTATTTGAACTTTTCTTTTATCTTCACTCTTATTTCAAAAAGAAAGTCGTTGATTAAACACACCTAGTGACAAACCAACATGTGATTATCATCTATAATAAATGATACTCCTGCTTGCTAGTATAATTGTATTTGCTTTTCTTGTTGCCTTTGCTTGCTTCATCCACACCAGTCGATGTGTTGAGAAAACTGACTGGGAGAAAAGAGGTCATTCCCTGGTCCTGGTTACAAAGACAGCACAGACACAGCCCATGGTGACTGAAAAACAAGGAATAAAGAGGTTCAAGACTGTACTGCAAAAGTGTATTGCAACTGCAGGTTGCTTAAAGAAGTAGAAGCAAAGGGAATGTCCACAGGTTTGAAAAAGTGGCCTGCAACTACACAATATTCATTGTTTCAGAAAGGAGATTTAACGATGCAAAATCTTTGGCAAGAGAACAGTTGTTTTTAGGGATCAAATAGAGAGAGAAATAGTGCTGGGGACCTAGACTCCATTTAGGACATAATACTTGTCTTGTCTCTACACGTGAAAATATTTTAAATTACTAGCTGAGAGATCAGGGGTCCTGAACCATGGTATGTTCATTATTGTTGATTGCATGTACTGTGTCATATCACTTAAAAAATTAAAAACATTAATGGCACTGAAATTTCAAACTGGGTGCACGTACCACTGTGCATAACAACTGACAAGCTATTATCTACGTTGATTAAAACTCTTAGTGCTAGTGTTTTAGCTTCTCCAAAAGCAAGGAATAAACAATTTGAATGTAGGCTTTATCAGTATTTGTACTTGTAATAAAACCAGGAATATTCATAGAATCATAGAATCATAGAATTTTTTTTTGAGTTGGAAGGGACTCTTACAGACCATTGAGTCCAGTTCCCCAGTAATGAACAGGGACACCCACAGAGGTCAGAGACCTCAGAGGCCTGTCCAGCCTGACCATGAATATCTCCCCACTGCCATAATGTTGTCTTGCCCCAGACCTATACAAGACTACAAAGTGAGTCACCAGCTCTGGATTCCTACTTAGGAGGGGTTTGCCATCAAGATAGACAGCAAGTCTCCATGTAACCCTCTCTCCTCTAGGCATCAGCCCTGGGAAACATGCTGCCAAATATTCTTCAGAAAAGCATCTTAGAGAGGTTTCTGTGAGCAGATGGGGGACGTTTGATGAAGCAAACGGATGCTGGGTAAGCAGTAATTCTCACTCAACCACCAGCCTGGGGGCTCCGTTCTTTCTTCATTTCCATTCTTTCTGATGGAAATGTCCTTGAAACTTAACTTTTTCCTACTTTTCCAGTACTTGTTTGATACTTTCTTTTTCTAGTAAGCAAAAATTCTAAGCCCTTGTCCTCCAGTAACTGTCTTTCATTTTCTGATACATTCAAAGATAACCTTTGGAGGCATGCCTTTTTCTGGGAAGCCAAGTTCTAACAGCAGAAAAAAATTTCAAAGGCTGTATGGAGAGCATCAACTACAATGGCAATAATATCACTGACCTTGCTAGAAGGAAGAAATTGGAACCTTCTAATGTGGTAAGAACATAACTTTATCATCATCTAAACTTCTGCTTCTCCTTCTAAGGAAAGTTTGTGAGTGTGTGTGACAGATGTTCTGAAATCATATAATATATAAAACAAAGTTTGTCACATGCCTAAAGATTTCATTATACATACTTTTATGATTCTTGTTTGTTTGTTTGTTTGTTTGTTTTTAATATCTGGGAACCTGTTTCTGCTGGGATTTAAGTTTCAGCTTTACAGAATTAGCCTTCAGCATCAGATGAATGTTTTTTAAAAGAAAACCAGTAGATCAGTATATACATTTTTGCTTTCATCTTATAGTAACCCAAAACTAGGATGGACAATATTTATTGTTAAATCAATTGCAGTGTGTCAAGGATCTAAATCCTGTTATCTTCCATCCCCACAGAGCAAGTTGCGTGGGTGTGCAAAATCATTAGAAAGGGAAGGCTCAGAGCCATTTTATGGGAGCTCCGTAAAGCATCAAGATACTAAACTTTGAAACTGTTATTTAGCTTATTAACGTTACAGGGATTATTAACATTACATTCTATTTTTTTCTCTCCAAAGCATTCATAGTTGCTTTCATGTTTAAACTTGTGTCTTTCTGTAAGGGTTGATCAGGAAATCACTTTAATTTCTGTATTTTTAAGAATCTGGGCGTTCCTAAAATAGTTGGTGGATTACATGAGCAATGTGGGTAGGAAATAAATGTATTATTACCCTGAATTTGAGATAGATCTGTTCAAGGCTTTCTTCTGTACAGTACTGCAGCCTTCACAAAGCCCTGCTCACAGTATGTATAGTTTGATTACCGCTTTTTTTCTTTATGTATTTTGCATAGTACATAACAGTAATGAAGAATAAGATATAAGATAAACATGTACAGTAGAAATAAAGTGCAATGATTCTTCTTGGACAGATGTGCAACTTCTGAGATGTCTGTAGGACAAATTCCAGCTTTTGAAAAGCATAGCACAGCTAACAGTTCTGTAGAGTGTCTATAAACTCCTCTTTCTGGTTTATTTGGATGTGAATTTTCTGTTTGCTTGTTTTGTTTGTTAGTTGATTACATTCTGTTGCCTGTGACATTAAAGCAAAATCTACATATGTAGATTTGGTAGTGTTAGAGGTTTACCACTAAACTGTGGCATGCTAGTTTAATCTGATGATTCACTTCTGAGAATATAGAAACAGAAGTGAACTTTGCTTTCAGATGAATTATTTAAATTTCTTCCGCTCTTCAAAAACAGAATCAGTTTCACTTATGAAATCAACATGGATGTTTATGTTTCTTACAAAAAAACTTTTATTCTTCTAGTTTTGAACCTGATTTAGCATGAAAAATACTAAGCTGAAACTACTATTTTTGTTAACCACGTTTATGTTAATGGCACTTAAGCAATCCAACCAGGATCAAAGCTCCATTGTAGGAACTGTGCAGATGCATAGCAGTAGACATATCCTGCCCTAAAGAAAAAGCAAAAATAAATAACGTAATGAAATGGAACACAAAGTAATTGGTAAAGTTATAAGAAGCATCATAGGGGGAAAAAAAAATAGATGGACAAAGAATAAAAAAGAGGTTTGAGACAAAAATAAAAATGTTCTTACTGTCAGATTTCAGAAGTTGTACAAGGAAAAGGAGTAAAAAATTAAATTTATACAACGAGGATGTCCAGAAAATCTAAGAAGTTAATCTTGATTTTACATTGAACAAAAATAGAATGAATAAAAATCCTTAGGTCTCACAAATACGTATGTTATGATCATAAATGCACCATTAAGAGTCTTTCAACATCTTCTTAAGCAATTTATTCATTTTATCTTTAGAGGGTAACAATGTGGAGCAAAAAAGTTTTGCAGTCCTCTGTGATAGAACAAGTGGCAGCAAACCTTTGAGGAGAAAGAGTAAGATGGATGGCCTTAAACAGTTTTTGCTTTTATTAATGGAGCCTGATTTGTTTTCACAGAAATGAGGCAAATAATAAACATACACAGAAAGGAGAGTAGGAGATAGAAGGACAACAAGAAAAAAAAAATGGAGTGTCAAATTTTCTCCCAAATGGACTTGCAAGAGTTGACAGTGACTTACTAGAGCATTAATTTCTTCTTTACAGCTTTATTCAGGTCTAAGACAGAAAAAAAGAACATGCACACGAGTCTTCCAATCCATATTTTCTATGTTATTTAAAGTAATAAGGTTATGTATGGTATTTTATGTTGGTTTCATTTACATTTGCAGGTACTAAAATCTAACAAGTTTCTCAAAACCTGTAACAGAAAAAATGCTGAGAAGAATCAAATTTATTGCTCTCTCTCTTCACATACATTGGGCTTATGATCCTCCCACTTCAGTGGCTGCTCTTCCATGTATTACTGAGTGCAATCATGTACAAATATAAGATAAACATTTTCTTTAAAGTATTTATAGTATGTTGCGCTCAAATAAATATTTGAGAAAATAAAGAAATAACCTGACAGCTATTAATCAGAGTTTTATTGCCTTTAATATATGATCCATCCTGATATAGCAATTATTGTTGTTTTAGTAAATGCATTACCTCACTTTTACAGGTTTATTTTCAGCCAGCATATCTATCCTTTTGCTCAACACAACAGAGAACTTTCCAATAGCCAAAAAAACATTCTGCCTTTAAATTAAATTAATCTTCTTGGAAATATTACTCTTCCAACTCTCCTGTTCTGTATGTCAGCTACTGCTCAAAGCTGTCTACTGTTCCTCCTGTTAACCATACAGTTATTAAAATTTGGTATATGAATACCTTTTCATCATATTTATCCACAATAAATGAATGAGACTTCTCCCCATAGAATCTTTCTATGAAACTTTCCATCCCTCTGTCTTTCTGCTAAATCTCAAATAATCTGAACTGCAGTTCATTTAGATATTAGACCTCAGGTTCAGATAACATCCTTGAGGTAATAAAATGTTATTGTCTGACAGATCTAAAGTGATATTTTTCCTGTAGAAAATTCCATGGGGCACTTACACTGAAACTGAGAAGTGTTTTTCCTTCTCTTGCTGAGTGAGGGTTTAAATAGGAAATGCATATACACAGAGCAAAATTTGGAAGGTAACATTTCCCATCAGGTCTTTTCAGTATTACAGAGCAAGAAAAAGATTTTTAAGACTTGCATGTGCTGATTAAGGTGATTGAATTTTTTCTACTATTATTTTCCTTTTAGTTTAGCAATAAAGAAATACATTAAAAAAATGCAGTAGGGGAAAGATCTGCCCATGGATTTGTTGTATTTGTGCATATCTAAATAGCAGTACAGGCATCTTGTCATCCCAAGGACACCATGGAGTATTCATATAATATAAAGAGAGATGATGGGGATTTTCTAATAACTAAATTGGAAATCAGAAATGTTACTTTTTTTTTTTTTTTTTTCCCAATTTACCAGTTTGCAAGCAATGCCTCCTTTTCCATAAAGACAGCTCTTCAAGAAAGCCCATTTCTAACACTCACAGACCTGTGCAGAACACCGCTTTTCATAGATGACAGACAGTAACTTTACAATAACATCAGCCATTTCTTTCAACACTGTCACAAATACCATTCAACAACAAATAGCATTCAACTAGGCCTCAACTTCCTAATTTCATTGAAGCCTGTATACCTTTCATTCAGTGTTAACATTACTTGAAAAAAAGTGTTTGGACGTTACATTATATTATCCTCAGTTCATCGTGTTGTAGCAGATCTAATCTTTAATGAAAACGAGACATGTAGGAATCCTATTTGAACTTTTCTTTTATCTTCACTCTTATTTCAAAAAGAAAGTCGTTGATTAAACACACCTAGTGACAAACCAACATGTGATTATCATCTATAATAAATGATACTCCTGCTTGCTAGTATAATTGTATTTGCTTTTCTTGTTGCCTTTGCTTGCTTCATCCACACCAGTCGATGTGTTGAGAAAACTGACTGGGAGAAAAGAGGTCATTCCCTGGTCCTGGTTACAAAGACAGCACAGACACAGCCCATGGTGACTGAAAAACAAGGAATAAAGAGGTTCAAGACTGTACTGCAAAAGTGTATTGCAACTGCAGGTTGCTTAAAGAAGTAGAAGCAAAGGGAATGTCCACAGGTTTGAAAAAGTGGCCTGCAACTACACAATATTCATTGTTTCAGAAAGGAGATTTAACGATGCAAAATCTTTGGCAAGAAAACAGTTGTTTTTAGGGATCAAATAGAGAGAGAAATAGTGCTGGGGACCTAGACTCCATTTAGGACATAATACTTGTCTTGTCTCTACACGTGAAAATATTTTAAATTACTAGCTGAGAGATCAGGGGTCCTGAACCATGGTATGTTCATTATTGTTGATTGCATGTACTGTGTCATATCACTTAAAAAATTAAAAACATTAATGGCACTGAAATTTCAAACTGGGTGCACGTACCACTGTGCATAACAACTGACAAGCTATTATCTACGTTGATTAAAACTCTTAGTGCTAGTGTTTTAGCTTCTCCAAAAGCAAGGAATAAACAATTTGAATGTAGGCTTTATCAGTATTTGTACTTGTAATAAAACCAGGAATATTCATAGAATCATAGAATCATAGAATTTTTTTTTTGAGTTGGAAGGGACTCTTACAGACCATTGACTCCAGTTCCCCAGTAATGAACAGGGACACCCACAGAGGTCAGAGACCTCAGAGGCCTGTCCAGCCTGACCATGAATATCTCCCCACTGCCATAATGTTGTCTTGCCCCAGACCTATACAAGACTACAAAGTGAGTCACCAGCTCTGGATTCCTACTTAGGAGGGGTTTGCCATCAAGATAGACAGCAAGTCTCCATGTAACCCTCTCTCCTCTAGGCATCAGCCCTGGGAAACATGCTGCCAAATATTCTTCAGAAAAGCATCTTAGAGAGGTTTCTGTGAGCAGATGGGGGACATTTGATGAAGCAAACGGATGCTGGGTAAGCAGTAATTCTCACTCAACCACCAGCCTGGGGGCTCCGTTCTTTCTTCATTTCCATTCTTTCTGATGGAAATGTCCTTGAAACTTAACTTTTTCCTACTTTTCCAGTACTTGTTTGATACTTTCTTTTTCTAGTAAGCAAAAATTCTAAGCCCTTGTCCTCCAGTAACTGTCTTTCATTTTCTGATACATTCAAAGATAACCTTTGGAGGCATGCCTTTTTCTGGGAAGCCAAGTTCTAACAGCAGAAAAAAATTTCAAAGGCTGTATGGAGAGCATCAACTACAATGGCAATAATATCACTGACCTTGCTAGAAGGAAGAAATTGGAACCTTCTAATGTGGTAAGAACATAACTTTATCATCATCTAAACTTCTGCTTCTCCTTCTAAGGAAAGTTTGTGAGTGTGTGTGACAGATGTTCTGAAATCATATAATATATAAAACAAAGTTTGTCACATGCCTAAAGATTTCATTATACATACTTTTATGATTCTTGTTTGTTTGTTTGTTTGTTTGTTTTTAATATCTGGGAACCTGTTTCTACTGGGATTTAAGTTTCAGCTTTACAGAATTAGCCTTCAGCATCAGATGAATGTTTTTTAAAAGAAAACCAGTAGATCAGTATATACATTTTTGCTTTCATCTTATAGTAACCCAAAACTAGGATGGACAATATTTATTGTTAAATCAATTGCAGTGTGTCAAGGATCTAAATCCTGTTATCTTCCATCCCCACAGAGCAAGTTGCGTGGGTGTGCAAAATCATTAGAAAGGGAAGGCTCAGAGCCATTTTATGGGAGCTCCGTAAAGCATCAAGATACTAAACTTTGAAACTGTTATTTAGCTTATTAACGTTACAGGGATTATTAACATTACATTCTATTTTTTTCTCTCCAAAGCATTCATAGTTGCTTTCATGTTTAAACTTGTGTCTTTCTGTAAGGGTTGATCAGGAAATCACTTTAATTTCTGTATTTTTAAGAATCTGGGCGTTCCTAAAATAGTTGGTGGATTACATGAGCAATGTGGGTAGGAAATAAATGTATTATTACCCTGAATTTGAGATAGATCTGTTCAAGGCTTTCTTCTGTACAGTACTGCAGCCTTCACAAAGCCCTGCTCACAGTATGTATAGTTTGATTACCGCTTTTTTTCTTTATGTATTTTGCATAGTACATAACAGTAATGAAGAATAAGATATAAGATAAACATGTACAGTAGAAATAAAGTGCAATGATTCTTCTTGGACAGATGTGCAACTTCTGAGATGTCTGTAGGACAAATTCCAGCTTTTGAAAAGCATAGCACAGCTAACAGTTCTGTAGAGTGTCTATAAACTCCTCTTTCTGGTTTATTTGGATGTGAATTTTCTGTTTGCTTGTTTTGTTTGTTAGTTGATTACATTCTGTTGCCTGTGACATTAAAGCAAAATCTACATATGTAGATTTGGTAGTGTTAGAGGTTTACCACTAAACTGTGGCATGCTAGTTTAATCTGATGATTCACTTCTGAGAATATAGAAACAGAAGTGAACTTTGCTTTCAGATGAATTATTTAAATTTCTTCCGCTCTTCAAAAACAGAATCAGTTTCACTTATGAAATCAACATGGATGTTTATGTTTCTTACAAAAAAACTTTTATTCTTCTAGTTTTGAACCTGATTTAGCATGAAAAATACTAAGCTGAAACTACTATTTTTGTTAACCACGTTTATGTTAATGGCACTTAAGCAATCCAACCAGGATCAAAGCTCCATTGTAGGAACTGTGCAGATGCATAGCAGTAGACATATCCTGCCCTAAAGAAAAAGCAAAAATAAATAACGTAATGAAATGGAACACAAAGTAATTGGTAAAGTTATAAGAAGCATCATAGGGGGAAAAAAAAATAGATGGACAAAGAATAAAAAAGAGGTTTGAGACAAAAATAAAAATGTTCTTACTGTCAGATTTCAGAAGTTGTACAAGGAAAAGGAGTAAAAAATTAAATTTATACAACGAGGATGTCCAGAAAATCTAAGAAGTTAATCTTGATTTTACATTGAACAAAAATAGAATGAATAAAAATCCTTAGGTCTCACAAATACGTATGTTATGATCATAAATGCACCATTAAGAGTCTTTCAACATCTTCTTAAGCAATTTATTCATTTTATCTTTAGAGGGTAACAATGTGGAGCAAAAAAGTTTTGCAGTCCTCTGTGATAGAACAAGTGGCAGCAAACCTTTGAGGAGAAAGAGTAAGATGGATGGCCTTAAACAGTTTTTGCTTTTATTAATGGAGCCTGATTTGTTTTCACAGAAATGAGGCAAATAATAAACATACACAGAAAGGAGAGTAGGAGATAGAAGGACAACAAGAAAAAAAAAAATGGAGTGTCAAATTTTCTCCCAAATGGACTTGCAAGAGTTGACAGTGACTTACTAGAGCATTAATTTCTTCTTTACAGCTTTATTCAGGTCTAAGACAGAAAAAAAGAACATGCACACGAGTCTTCCAATCCATATTTTCTATGTTATTTAAAGTAATAAGGTTATGTATGGTATTTTATGTTGGTTTCATTTACATTTGCAGGTACTAAAATCTAACAAGTTTCTCAAAACCTGTAACAGAAAAAATGCTGAGAAGAATCAAATTTATTGCTCTCTCTCTTCACATACATTGGGCTTATGATCCTCCCACTTCAGTGGCTGCTCTTCCATGTATTACTGAGTGCAATCATGTACAAATATAAGATAAACATTTTCTTTAAAGTATTTATAGTATGTTGCGCTCAAATAAATATTTGAGAAAATAAAGAAATAACCTGACAGCTATTAATCAGAGTTTTATTGCCTTTAATATATGATCCATCCTGATATAGCAATTATTGTTGTTTTAGTAAATGCATTACCTCACTTTTACAGGTTTATTTTCAGCCAGCATATCTATCCTTTTGCTCAACACAACAGAGAACTTTCCAATAGCCAAAAAAACATTCTGCCTTTAAATTAAATTAATCTTCTTGGAAATATTACTCTTCCAACTCTCCTGTTCTGTATGTCAGCTACTGCTCAAAGCTGTCTACTGTTCCTCCTGTTAACCATACAGTTATTAAAACTTGGTATATGAATACCTTTTCATCATATTTATCCACAATAAATGAATGAGACTTCTCCCCATAGAATCTTTCTATGAAACTTTCCATCCCTCTGTCTTTCTGCTAAATCTCAAATAATCTGAACTGCAGTTCATTTAGATATTAGACCTCAGGTTCAGATAACATCCTTGAGGTAATAAAATGTTATTGTCTGACAGATCTAAAGTGATATTTTTCCTGTAGAAAATTCCATGGGGCACTTACACTGAAACTGAGAAGTGTTTTTCCTTCTCTTGCTGAGTGAGGGTTTAAATAGGAAATGCATATACACAGAGCAAAATTTGGAAGGTAACATTTCCCATCAGGTCTTTTCAGTATTACAGAGCAAGAAAAAGATTTTTAAGACTTGCATGTGCTGATTAAGGTGATTGAATTTTTTCTACTATTATTTTCCTTTTAGTTTAGCAATAAAGAAATACATTAAAAAAATGCAGTAGGGGAAAGATCTGCCCATGGATTTGTTGTATTTGTGCATATCTAAATAGCAGTACAGGCATCTTGTCATCCCAAGGACACCATGGAGTATTCATATAATATAAAGAGAGATGATGGGGATTTTCTAATAACTAAATTGGAAATCAGAAATGTTACTTTTTTTTTTTTTTTTTTTTCCCAATTTACCAGTTTGCAAGCAATGCCTCCTTTTCCATAAAGACAGCTCTTCAAGAAAGCCCATTTCTAACACTCACAGACCTGTGCAGAACACCGCTTTTCATAGATGACAGACAGTAACTTTACAATAACATCAGCCATTTCTTTCAACACTGTCACAAATACCATTCAACAACAAATAGCATTCAACTAGGCCTCAACTTCCTAATTTCATTGAAGCCTGTATACCTTTCATTCAGTGTTAACATTACTTGAAAAAAAGTGTTTGGACGTTACATTATATTATCCTCAGTTCATCGTGTTGTAGCAGATCTAATCTTTAATGAAAACGAGACATGTAGGAATCCTATTTGAACTTTTCTTTTATCTTCACTCTTATTTCAAAAAGAAAGTCGTTGATTAAACACACCTAGTGACAAACCAACATGTGATTATCATCTATAATAAATGATACTCCTGCTTGCTAGTATAATTGTATTTGCTTTTCTTGTTGCCTTTGCTTGCTTCATCCACACCAGTCGATGTGTTGAGAAAACTGACTGGGAGAAAAGAGGTCATTCCCTGGTCCTGGTTACAAAGACAGCACAGACACAGCCCATGGTGACTGAAAAACAAGGAATAAAGAGGTTCAAGACTGTACTGCAAAAGTGTATTGCAACTGCAGGTTGCTTAAAGAAGTAGAAGCAAAGGGAATGTCCACAGGTTTGAAAAAGTGGCCTGCAACTACACAATATTCATTGTTTCAGAAAGGAGATTTAACGATGCAAAATCTTTGGCAAGAGAACAGTTGTTTTTAGGGATCAAATAGAGAGAGAAATAGTGCTGGGGACCTAGACTCCATTTAGGACATAATACTTGTCTTGTCTCTACACGTGAAAATATTTTAAATTACTAGCTGAGAGATCAGGGGTCCTGAACCATGGTATGTTCATTATTGTTGATTGCATGTACTGTGTCATATCACTTAAAAAATTAAAAACATTAATGGCACTGAAATTTCAAACTGGGTGCACGTACCACTGTGCATAACAACTGACAAGCTATTATCTACGTTGATTAAAACTCTTAGTGCTAGTGTTTTAGCTTCTCCAAAAGCAAGGAATAAACAATTTGAATGTAGGCTTTATCAGTATTTGTACTTGTAATAAAACCAGGAATATTCATAGAATCATAGAATCATAGAATTTTTTTTTTGAGTTGGAAGGGACTCTTACAGACCATTGAGTCCAGTTCCCCAGTAATGAACAGGGACACCCACAGAGGTCAGAGACCTCAGAGGCCTGTCCAGCCTGACCATGAATATCTCCCCACTGCCATAATGTTGTCTTGCCCCAGACCTATACAAGACTACAAAGTGAGTCACCAGCTCTGGATTCCTACTTAGGAGGGGTTTGCCATCAAGATAGACAGCAAGTCTCCATGTAACCCTCTCTCCTCTAGGCATCAGCCCTGGGAAACATGCTGCCAAATATTCTTCAGAAAAGCATCTTAGAGAGGTTTCTGTGAGCAGATGGGGGACATTTGATGAAGCAAACGGATGCTGGGTAAGCAGTAATTCTCACTCAACCACCAGCCTGGGGGCTCCGTTCTTTCTTCATTTCCATTCTTTCTGATGGAAATGTCCTTGAAACTTAACTTTTTCCTACTTTTCCAGTACTTGTTTGATACTTTCTTTTTCTAGTAAGCAAAAATTCTAAGCCCTTGTCCTCCAGTAACTGTCTTTCATTTTCTGATACATTCAAAGATAACCTTTGGAGGCATGCCTTTTTCTGGGAAGCCAAGTTCTAACAGCAGAAAAAAATTTCAAAGGCTGTATGGAGAGCATCAACTACAATGGCAATAATATCACTGACCTTGCTAGAAGGAAGAAATTGGAACCTTCTAATGTGGTAAGAACATAACTTTATCATCATCTAAACTTCTGCTTCTCCTTCTAAGGAAAGTTTGTGAGTGTGTGTGACAGATGTTCTGAAATCATATAATATATAAAACAAAGTTTGTCACATGCCTAAAGATTTCATTATACATACTTTTATGATTCTTGTTTGTTTGTTTGTTTGTTTGTTTTTAATATCTGGGAACCTGTTTCTGCTGGGATTTAAGTTTCAGCTTTACAGAATTAGCCTTCAGCATCAGATGAATGTTTTTTAAAAGAAAACCAGTAGATCAGTATATACATTTTTGCTTTCATCTTATAGTAACCCAAAACTAGGATGGACAATATTTATTGTTAAATCAATTGCAGTGTGTCAAGGATCTAAATCCTGTTATCTTCCATCCCCACAGAGCAAGTTGCGTGGGTGTGCAAAATCATTAGAAAGGGAAGGCTCAGAGCCATTTTATGGGAGCTCCGTAAAGCATCAAGATACTAAACTTTGAAACTGTTATTTAGCTTATTAACGTTACAGGGATTATTAACATTACATTCTATTTTTTTCTCTCCAAAGCATTCATAGTTGCTTTCATGTTTAAACTTGTGTCTTTCTGTAAGGGTTGATCAGGAAATCACTTTAATTTCTGTATTTTTAAGAATCTGGGCGTTCCTAAAATAGTTGGTGGATTACATGAGCAATGTGGGTAGGAAATAAATGTATTATTACCCTGAATTTGAGATAGATCTGTTCAAGGCTTTCTTCTGTACAGTACTGCAGCCTTCACAAAGCCCTGCTCACAGTATGTATAGTTTGATTACCGCTTTTTTTCTTTATGTATTTTGCATAGTACATAACAGTAATGAAGAATAAGATATAAGATAAACATGTACAGTAGAAATAAAGTGCAATGATTCTTCTTGGACAGATGTGCAACTTCTGAGATGTCTGTAGGACAAATTCCAGCTTTTGAAAAGCATAGCACAGCTAACAGTTCTGTAGAGTGTCTATAAACTCCTCTTTCTGGTTTATTTGGATGTGAATTTTCTGTTTGCTTGTTTTGTTTGTTAGTTGATTACATTCTGTTGCCTGTGACATTAAAGCAAAATCTACATATGTAGATTTGGTAGTGTTAGAGGTTTACCACTAAACTGTGGCATGCTAGTTTAATCTGATGATTCACTTCTGAGAATATAGAAACAGAAGTGAACTTTGCTTTCAGATGAATTATTTAAATTTCTTCCGCTCTTCAAAAACAGAATCAGTTTCACTTATGAAATCAACATGGATGTTTATGTTTCTTACAAAAAAACTTTTATTCTTCTAGTTTTGAACCTGATTTAGCATGAAAAATACTAAGCTGAAACTACTATTTTTGTTAACCACGTTTATGTTAATGGCACTTAAGCAATCCAACCAGGATCAAAGCTCCATTGTAGGAACTGTGCAGATGCATAGCAGTAGACATATCCTGCCCTAAAGAAAAAGCAAAAATAAATAACGTAATGAAATGGAACACAAAGTAATTGGTAAAGTTATAAGAAGCATCATAGGGGGAAAAAAAAATAGATGGACAAAGAATAAAAAAGAGGTTTGAGACAAAAATAAAAATGTTCTTACTGTCAGATTTCAGAAGTTGTACAAGGAAAAGGAGTAAAAAATTAAATTTATACAACGAGGATGTCCAGAAAATCTAAGAAGTTAATCTTGATTTTACATTGAACAAAAATAGAATGAATAAAAATCCTTAGGTCTCACAAATACGTATGTTATGATCATAAATGCACCATTAAGAGTCTTTCAACATCTTCTTAAGCAATTTATTCATTTTATCTTTAGAGGGTAACAATGTGGAGCAAAAAAGTTTTGCAGTCCTCTGTGATAGAACAAGTGGCAGCAAACCTTTGAGGAGAAAGAGTAAGATGGATGGCCTTAAACAGTTTTTGCTTTTATTAATGGAGCCTGATTTGTTTTCACAGAAATGAGGCAAATAATAAACATACACAGAAAGGAGAGTAGGAGATAGAAGGACAACAAGAAAAAAAAAAATGGAGTGTCAAATTTTCTCCCAAATGGACTTGCAAGAGTTGACAGTGACTTACTAGAGCATTAATTTCTTCTTTACAGCTTTATTCAGGTCTAAGACAGAAAAAAAGAACATGCACACGAGTCTTCCAATCCATATTTTCTATGTTATTTAAAGTAATAAGGTTATGTATGGTATTTTATGTTGGTTTCATTTACATTTGCAGGTACTAAAATCTAACAAGTTTCTCAAAACCTGTAACAGAAAAAATGCTGAGAAGAATCAAATTTATTGCTCTCTCTCTTCACATACATTGGGCTTATGATCCTCCCACTTCAGTGGCTGCTCTTCCATGTATTACTGAGTGCAATCATGTACAAATATAAGATAAACATTTTCTTTAAAGTATTTATAGTATGTTGCGCTCAAATAAATATTTGAGAAAATAAAGAAATAACCTGACAGCTATTAATCAGAGTTTTATTGCCTTTAATATATGATCCATCCTGATATAGCAATTATTGTTGTTTTAGTAAATGCATTACCTCACTTTTACAGGTTTATTTTCAGCCAGCATATCTATCCTTTTGCTCAACACAACAGAGAACTTTCCAATAGCCAAAAAAACATTCTGCCTTTAAATTAAATTAATCTTCTTGGAAATATTACTCTTCCAACTCTCCTGTTCTGTATGTCAGCTACTGCTCAAAGCTGTCTACTGTTCCTCCTGTTAACCATACAGTTATTAAAACTTGGTATATGAATACCTTTTCATCATATTTATCCACAATAAATGAATGAGACTTCTCCCCATAGAATCTTTCTATGAAACTTTCCATCCCTCTGTCTTTCTGCTAAATCTCAAATAATCTGAACTGCAGTTCATTTAGATATTAGACCTCAGGTTCAGATAACATCCTTGAGGTAATAAAATGTTATTGTCTGACAGATCTAAAGTGATATTTTTCCTGTAGAAAATTCCATGGGGCACTTACACTGAAACTGAGAAGTGTTTTTCCTTCTCTTGCTGAGTGAGGGTTTAAATAGGAAATGCATATACACAGAGCAAAATTTGGAAGGTAACATTTCCCATCAGGTCTTTTCAGTATTACAGAGCAAGAAAAAAGATTTTTAAGACTTGCATGTGCTGATTAAGGTGATTGAATTTTTTCTACTATTATTTTCCTTTTAGTTTAGCAATAAAGAAATACATTAAAAAAATGCAGTAGGGGAAAGATCTGCCCATGGATTTGTTGTATTTGTGCATTTCTAAATAGCAGTACAGGCATCTTGTCATCCCAAGGACACCATGGAGTATTCATATAATATAAAGAGAGATGATGGGGATTTTCTAATAACTAAATTGGAAATCAGAAATGTTACTTTTTTTTTTTTTTTTTCCCAATTTACCAGTTTGCAAGCAATGCCTCCTTTTCCATAAAGACAGCTCTTCAAGAAAGCCCATTTCTAACACTCACAGACCTGTGCAGAACACCGCTTTTCATAGATGACAGACAGTAACTTTACAATAACATCAGCCATTTCTTTCAACACTGTCACAAATACCATTCAACAACAAATAGCATTCAACTAGGCCTCAACTTCCTAATTTCATTGAAGCCTGTATACCTTTCATTCAGTGTTAACATTACTTGAAAAAAAGTGTTTGGACGTTACATTATATTATCCTCAGTTCATCGTGTTGTAGCAGATCTAATCTTTAATGAAAACGAGACATGTAGGAATCCTATTTGAACTTTTCTTTTATCTTCACTCTTATTTCAAAAAGAAAGTCGTTGATTAAACACACCTAGTGACAAACCAACATGTGATTATCATCTATAATAAATGATACTCCTGCTTGCTAGTATAATTGTATTTGCTTTTCTTGTTGCCTTTGCTTGCTTCATCCACACCAGTCGATGTGTTGAGAAAACTGACTGGGAGAAAAGAGGTCATTCCCTGGTCCTGGTTACAAAGACAGCACAGACACAGCCCATGGTGACTGAAAAACAAGGAATAAAGAGGTTCAAGACTGTACTGCAAAAGTGTATTGCAACTGCAGGTTGCTTAAAGAAGTAGAAGCAAAGGGAATGTCCACAGGTTTGAAAAAGTGGCCTGCAACTACACAATATTCATTGTTTCAGAAAGGAGATTTAACGATGCAAAATCTTTGGCAAGAGAACAGTTGTTTTTAGGGATCAAATAGAGAGAGAAATAGTGCTGGGGACCTAGACTCCATTTAGGACATAATACTTGTCTTGTCTCTACACGTGAAAATATTTTAAATTACTAGCTGAGAGATCAGGGGTCCTGAACCATGGTATGTTCATTATTGTTGATTGCATGTACTGTGTCATATCACTTAAAAAATTAAAAACATTAATGGCACTGAAATTTCAAACTGGGTGCACGTACCACTGTGCATAACAACTGACAAGCTATTATCTACGTTGATTAAAACTCTTAGTGCTAGTGTTTTAGCTTCTCCAAAAGCAAGGAATAAACAATTTGAATGTAGGCTTTATCAGTATTTGTACTTGTAATAAAACCAGGAATATTCATAGAATCATAGAATCATAGAATTTTTTTTTTGAGTTGGAAGGGACTCTTACAGACCATTGAGTCCAGTTCCCCAGTAATGAACAGGGACACCCACAGAGGTCAGAGACCTCAGAGGCCTGTCCAGCCTGACCATGAATATCTCCCCACTGCCATAATGTTGTCTTGCCCCAGACCTATACAAGACTACAAAGTGAGTCACCAGCTCTGGATTCCTACTTAGGAGGGGTTTGCCATCAAGATAGACAGCAAGTCTCCATGTAACCCTCTCTCCTCTAGGCATCAGCCCTGGGAAACATGCTGCCAAATATTCTTCAGAAAAGCATCTTAGAGAGGTTTCTGTGAGCAGATGGGGGACGTTTGATGAAGCAAACGGATGCTGGGTAAGCAGTAATTCTCACTCAACCACCAGCCTGGGGGCTCCGTTCTTTCTTCATTTCCATTCTTTCTGATGGAAATGTCCTTGAAACTTAACTTTTTCCTACTTTTCCAGTACTTGTTTGATACTTTCTTTTTCTAGTAAGCAAAAATTCTAAGCCCTTGTCCTCCAGTAACTGTCTTTCATTTTCTGATACATTCAAAGATAACCTTTGGAGGCATGCCTTTTTCTGGGAAGCCAAGTTCTAACAGCAGAAAAAAATTTCAAAGGCTGTATGGAGAGCATCAACTACAATGGCAATAATATCACTGACCTTGCTAGAAGGAAGAAATTGGAACCTTCTAATGTGGTAAGAACATAACTTTATCATCATCTAAACTTCTGCTTCTCCTTCTAAGGAAAGTTTGTGAGTGTGTGTGACAGATGTTCTGAAATCATATAATATATAAAACAAAGTTTGTCACATGCCTAAAGATTTCATTATACATACTTTTATGATTCTTGTTTGTTTGTTTGTTTGTTTGTTTGTTTTTAATATCTGGGAACCTGTTTCTGCTGGGATTTAAGTTTCAGCTTTACAGAATTAGCCTTCAGCATCAGATGAATGTTTTTTAAAAGAAAACCAGTAGATCAGTATATACATTTTTGCTTTCATCTTATAGTAACCCAAAACTAGGATGGACAATATTTATTGTTAAATCAATTGCAGTGTGTCAAGGATCTAAATCCTGTTATCTTCCATCCCCACAGAGCAAGTTGCGTGGGTGTGCAAAATCATTAGAAAGGGAAGGCTCAGAGCCATTTTATGGGAGCTCCGTAAAGCATCAAGATACTAAACTTTGAAACTGTTATTTAGCTTATTAACGTTACAGGGATTATTAACATTACATTCTATTTTTTTCTCTCCAAAGCATTCATAGTTGCTTTCATGTTTAAACTTGTGTCTTTCTGTAAGGGTTGATCAGGAAATCACTTTAATTTCTGTATTTTTAAGAATCTGGGCGTTCCTAAAATAGTTGGTGGATTACATGAGCAATGTGGGTAGGAAATAAATGTATTATTACCCTGAATTTGAGATAGATCTGTTCAAGGCTTTCTTCTGTACAGTACTGCAGCCTTCACAAAGCCCTGCTCACAGTATGTATAGTTTGATTACCGCTTTTTTTCTTTATGTATTTTGCATAGTACATAACAGTAATGAAGAATAAGATATAAGATAAACATGTACAGTAGAAATAAAGTGCAATGATTCTTCTTGGACAGATGTGCAACTTCTGAGATGTCTGTAGGACAAATTCCAGCTTTTGAAAAGCATAGCACAGCTAACAGTTCTGTAGAGTGTCTATAAACTCCTCTTTCTGGTTTATTTGGATGTGAATTTTCTGTTTGCTTGTTTTGTTTGTTAGTTGATTACATTCTGTTGCCTGTGACATTAAAGCAAAATCTACATATGTAGATTTGGTAGTGTTAGAGGTTTACCACTAAACTGTGGC
This sequence comes from Phasianus colchicus, assembly GCF_987193195.1. Classification (NCBI taxonomy): domain Eukaryota; kingdom Metazoa; phylum Chordata; class Aves; order Galliformes; family Phasianidae; genus Phasianus; species Phasianus colchicus. The sequence continues at coordinate 353,628 of NC_143443.1, forward strand.
ATGCTAGTTTAATCTGATGATTCACTTCTGAGAATATAGAAACAGAAGTGAACTTTGCTTTCAGATGAATTATTTAAATTTCTTCCGCTCTTCAAAAACAGAATCAGTTTCACTTATGAAATCAACATGGATGTTTATGTTTCTTACAAAAAAACTTTTATTCTTCTAGTTTTGAACCTGATTTAGCATGAAAAATACTAAGCTGAAACTACTATTTTTGTTAACCACGTTTATGTTAATGGCACTTAAGCAATCCAACCAGGATCAAAGCTCCATTGTAGGAACTGTGCAGATGCATAGCAGTAGACATATCCTGCCCTAAAGAAAAAGCAAAAATAAATAACGTAATGAAATGGAACACAAAGTAATTGGTAAAGTTATAAGAAGCATCATAGGGGGAAAAAAAAATAGATGGACAAAGAATAAAAAAGAGGTTTGAGACAAAAATAAAAATGTTCTTACTGTCAGATTTCAGAAGTTGTACAAGGAAAAGGAGTAAAAAATTAAATTTATACAACGAGGATGTCCAGAAAATCTAAGAAGTTAATCTTGATTTTACATTGAACAAAAATAGAATGAATAAAAATCCTTAGGTCTCACAAATACGTATGTTATGATCATAAATGCACCATTAAGAGTCTTTCAACATCTTCTTAAGCAATTTATTCATTTTATCTTTAGAGGGTAACAATGTGGAGCAAAAAAGTTTTGCAGTCCTCTGTGATAGAACAAGTGGCAGCAAACCTTTGAGGAGAAAGAGTAAGATGGATGGCCTTAAACAGTTTTTGCTTTTATTAATGGAGCCTGATTTGTTTTCACAGAAATGAGGCAAATAATAAACATACACAGAAAGGAGAGTAGGAGATAGAAGGACAACAAGAAAAAAAAAAATGGAGTGTCAAATTTTCTCCCAAATGGACTTGCAAGAGTTGACAGTGACTTACTAGAGCATTAATTTCTTCTTTACAGCTTTATTCAGGTCTAAGACAGAAAAAAAGAACATGCACACGAGTCTTCCAATCCATATTTTCTATGTTATTTAAAGTAATAAGGTTATGTATGGTATTTTATGTTGGTTTCATTTACATTTGCAGGTACTAAAATCTAACAAGTTTCTCAAAACCTGTAACAGAAAAAATGCTGAGAAGAATCAAATTTATTGCTCTCTCTCTTCACATACATTGGGCTTATGATCCTCCCACTTCAGTGGCTGCTCTTCCATGTATTACTGAGTGCAATCATGTACAAATATAAGATAAACATTTTCTTTAAAGTATTTATAGTATGTTGCGCTCAAATAAATATTTGAGAAAATAAAGAAATAACCTGACAGCTATTAATCAGAGTTTTATTGCCTTTAATATATGATCCATCCTGATATAGCAATTATTGTTGTTTTAGTAAATGCATTACCTCACTTTTACAGGTTTATTTTCAGCCAGCATATCTATCCTTTTGCTCAACACAACAGAGAACTTTCCAATAGCCAAAAAAACATTCTGCCTTTAAATTAAATTAATCTTCTTGGAAATATTACTCTTCCAACTCTCCTGTTCTGTATGTCAGCTACTGCTCAAAGCTGTCTACTGTTCCTCCTGTTAACCATACAGTTATTAAAACTTGGTATATGAATACCTTTTCATCATATTTATCCACAATAAATGAATGAGACTTCTCCCCATAGAATCTTTCTATGAAACTTTCCATCCCTCTGTCTTTCTGCTAAATCTCAAATAATCTGAACTGCAGTTCATTTAGATATTAGACCTCAGGTTCAGATAACATCCTTGAGGTAATAAAATGTTATTGTCTGACAGATCTAAAGTGATATTTTTCCTGTAGAAAATTCCATGGGGCACTTACACTGAAACTGAGAAGTGTTTTTCCTTCTCTTGCTGAGTGAGGGTTTAAATAGGAAATGCATATACACAGAGCAAAATTTGGAAGGTAACATTTCCCATCAGGTCTTTTCAGTATTACAGAGCAAGAAAAAAGATTTTTAAGACTTGCATGTGCTGATTAAGGTGATTGAATTTTTTCTACTATTATTTTCCTTTTAGTTTAGCAATAAAGAAATACATTAAAAAAATGCAGTAGGGGAAAGATCTGCCCATGGATTTGTTGTATTTGTGCATATCTAAATAGCAGTACAGGCATCTTGTCATCCCAAGGACACCATGGAGTATTCATATAATATAAAGAGAGATGATGGGGATTTTCTAATAACTAAATTGGAAATCAGAAATGTTACTTTTTTTTTTTTTTTTTCCCAATTTACCAGTTTGCAAGCAATGCCTCCTTTTCCATAAAGACAGCTCTTCAAGAAAGCCCATTTCTAACACTCACAGACCTGTGCAGAACACCGCTTTTCATAGATGACAGACAGTAACTTTACAATAACATCAGCCATTTCTTTCAACACTGTCACAAATACCATTCAACAACAAATAGCATTCAACTAGGCCTCAACTTCCTAATTTCATTGAAGCCTGTATACCTTTCATTCAGTGTTAACATTACTTGAAAAAAAGTGTTTGGACGTTACATTATATTATCCTCAGTTCATCGTGTTGTAGCAGATCTAATCTTTAATGAAAACGAGACATGTAGGAATCCTATTTGAACTTTTCTTTTATCTTCACTCTTATTTCAAAAAGAAAGTCGTTGATTAAACACACCTAGTGACAAACCAACATGTGATTATCATCTATAATAAATGATACTCCTGCTTGCTAGTATAATTGTATTTGCTTTTCTTGTTGCCTTTGCTTGCTTCATCCACACCAGTCGATGTGTTGAGAAAACTGACTGGGAGAAAAGAGGTCATTCCCTGGTCCTGGTTACAAAGACAGCACAGACACAGCCCATGGTGACTGAAAAACAAGGAATAAAGAGGTTCAAGACTGTACTGCAAAAGTGTATTGCAACTGCAGGTTGCTTAAAGAAGTAGAAGCAAAGGGAATGTCCACAGGTTTGAAAAAGTGGCCTGCAACTACACAATATTCATTGTTTCAGAAAGGAGATTTAACGATGCAAAATCTTTGGCAAGAGAACAGTTGTTTTTAGGGATCAAATAGAGAGAGAAATAGTGCTGGGGACCTAGACTCCATTTAGGACATAATACTTGTCTTGTCTCTACACGTGAAAATATTTTAAATTACTAGCTGAGAGATCAGGGGTCCTGAACCATGGTATGTTCATTATTGTTGATTGCATGTACTGTGTCATATCACTTAAAAAATTAAAAACATTAATGGCACTGAAATTTCAAACTGGGTGCACGTACCACTGTGCATAACAACTGACAAGCTATTATCTACGTTGATTAAAACTCTTAGTGCTAGTGTTTTAGCTTCTCCAAAAGCAAGGAATAAACAATTTGAATGTAGGCTTTATCAGTATTTGTACTTGTAATAAAACCAGGAATATTCATAGAATCATAGAATCATAGAATTTTTTTTTTGAGTTGGAAGGGACTCTTACAGACCATTGAGTCCAGTTCCCCAGTAATGAACAGGGACACCCACAGAGGTCAGAGACCTCAGAGGCCTGTCCAGCCTGACCATGAATATCTCCCCACTGCCATAATGTTGTCTTGCCCCAGACCTATACAAGACTACAAAGTGAGTCACCAGCTCTGGATTCCTACTTAGGAGGGGTTTGCCATCAAGATAGACAGCAAGTCTCCATGTAACCCTCTCTCCTCTAGGCATCAGCCCTGGGAAACATGCTGCCAAATATTCTTCAGAAAAGCATCTTAGAGAGGTTTCTGTGAGCAGATGGGGGACATTTGATGAAGCAAACGGATGCTGGGTAAGCAGTAATTCTCACTCAACCACCAGCCTGGGGGCTCCGTTCTTTCTTCATTTCCATTCTTTCTGATGGAAATGTCCTTGAAACTTAACTTTTTCCTACTTTTCCAGTACTTGTTTGATACTTTCTTTTTCTAGTAAGCAAAAATTCTAAGCCCTTGTCCTCCAGTAACTGTCTTTCATTTTCTGATACATTCAAAGATAACCTTTGGAGGCATGCCTTTTTCTGGGAAGCCAAGTTCTAACAGCAGAAAAAAATTTCAAAGGCTGTATGGAGAGCATCAACTACAATGGCAATAATATCACTGACCTTGCTAGAAGGAAGAAATTGGAACCTTCTAATGTGGTAAGAACATAACTTTATCATCATCTAAACTTCTGCTTCTCCTTCTAAGGAAAGTTTGTGAGTGTGTGTGACAGATGTTCTGAAATCATATAATATATAAAACAAAGTTTGTCACATGCCTAAAGATTTCATTATACATACTTTTATGATTCTTGTTTGTTTGTTTGTTTGTTTGTTTGTTTTTAATATCTGGGAACCTGTTTCTGCTGGGATTTAAGTTTCAGCTTTACAGAATTAGCCTTCAGCATCAGATGAATGTTTTTTAAAAGAAAACCAGTAGATCAGTATATACATTTTTGCTTTCATCTTATAGTAACCCAAAACTAGGATGGACAATATTTATTGTTAAATCAATTGCAGTGTGTCAAGGATCTAAATCCTGTTATCTTCCATCCCCACAGAGCAAGTTGCGTGGGTGTGCAAAATCATTAGAAAGGGAAGGCTCAGAGCCATTTTATGGGAGCTCCGTAAAGCATCAAGATACTAAACTTTGAAACTGTTATTTAGCTTATTAACGTTACAGGGATTATTAACATTACATTCTATTTTTTTCTCTCCAAAGCATTCATAGTTGCTTTCATGTTTAAACTTGTGTCTTTCTGTAAGGGTTGATCAGGAAATCACTTTAATTTCTGTATTTTTAAGAATCTGGGCGTTCCTAAAATAGTTGGTGGATTACATGAGCAATGTGGGTAGGAAATAAATGTATTATTACCCTGAATTTGAGATAGATCTGTTCAAGGCTTTCTTCTGTACAGTACTGCAGCCTTCACAAAGCCCTGCTCACAGTATGTATAGTTTGATTACCGCTTTTTTTCTTTATGTATTTTGCATAGTACATAACAGTAATGAAGAATAAGATATAAGATAAACATGTACAGTAGAAATAAAGTGCAATGATTCTTCTTGGACAGATGTGCAACTTCTGAGATGTCTGTAGGACAAATTCCAGCTTTTGAAAAGCATAGCACAGCTAACAGTTCTGTAGAGTGTCTATAAACTCCTCTTTCTGGTTTATTTGGATGTGAATTTTCTGTTTGCTTGTTTTGTTTGTTAGTTGATTACATTCTGTTGCCTGTGACATTAAAGCAAAATCTACATATGTAGATTTGGTAGTGTTAGAGGTTTACCACTAAACTGTGGCATGCTAGTTTAATCTGATGATTCACTTCTGAGAATATAGAAACAGAAGTGAACTTTGCTTTCAGATGAATTATTTAAATTTCTTCCGCTCTTCAAAAACAGAATCAGTTTCACTTATGAAATCAACATGGATGTTTATGTTTCTTACAAAAAAACTTTTATTCTTCTAGTTTTGAACCTGATTTAGCATGAAAAATACTAAGCTGAAACTACTATTTTTGTTAACCACGTTTATGTTAATGGCACTTAAGCAATCCAACCAGGATCAAAGCTCCATTGTAGGAACTGTGCAGATGCATAGCAGTAGACATATCCTGCCCTAAAGAAAAAGCAAAAATAAATAACGTAATGAAATGGAACACAAAGTAATTGGTAAAGTTATAAGAAGCATCATAGGGGGAAAAAAAAATAGATGGACAAAGAATAAAAAAGAGGTTTGAGACAAAAATAAAAATGTTCTTACTGTCAGATTTCAGAAGTTGTACAAGGAAAAGGAGTAAAAAATTAAATTTATACAACGAGGATGTCCAGAAAATCTAAGAAGTTAATCTTGATTTTACATTGAACAAAAATAGAATGAATAAAAATCCTTAGGTCTCACAAATACGTATGTTATGATCATAAATGCACCATTAAGAGTCTTTCAACATCTTCTTAAGCAATTTATTCATTTTATCTTTAGAGGGTAACAATGTGGAGCAAAAAAGTTTTGCAGTCCTCTGTGATAGAACAAGTGGCAGCAAACCTTTGAGGAGAAAGAGTAAGATGGATGGCCTTAAACAGTTTTTGCTTTTATTAATGGAGCCTGATTTGTTTTCACAGAAATGAGGCAAATAATAAACATACACAGAAAGGAGAGTAGGAGATAGAAGGACAACAAGAAAAAAAAAAATGGAGTGTCAAATTTTCTCCCAAATGGACTTGCAAGAGTTGACAGTGACTTACTAGAGCATTAATTTCTTCTTTACAGCTTTATTCAGGTCTAAGACAGAAAAAAAGAACATGCACACGAGTCTTCCAATCCATATTTTCTATGTTATTTAAAGTAATAAGGTTATGTATGGTATTTTATGTTGGTTTCATTTACATTTGCAGGTACTAAAATCTAACAAGTTTCTCAAAACCTGTAACAGAAAAATGCTGAGAAGAATCAAATTTATTGCTCTCTCTCTTCACATACATTGGGCTTATGATCCTCCCACTTCAGTGGCTGCTCTTCCATGTATTACTGAGTGCAATCATGTACAAATATAAGATAAACATTTTCTTTAAAGTATTTATAGTATGTTGCGCTCAAATAAATATTTGAGAAAATAAAGAAATAACCTGACAGCTATTAATCAGAGTTTTATTGCCTTTAATATATGATCCATCCTGATATAGCAATTATTGTTGTTTTAGTAAATGCATTACCTCACTTTTACAGGTTTATTTTCAGCCAGCATATCTATCCTTTTGCTCAACACAACAGAGAACTTTCCAATAGCCAAAAAAACATTCTGCCTTTAAATTAAATTAATCTTCTTGGAAATATTACTCTTCCAACTCTCCTGTTCTGTATGTCAGCTACTGCTCAAAGCTGTCTACTGTTCCTCCTGTTAACCATACAGTTATTAAAACTTGGTATATGAATACCTTTTCATCATATTTATCCACAATAAATGAATGAGACTTCTCCCCATAGAATCTTTCTATGAAACTTTCCATCCCTCTGTCTTTCTGCTAAATCTCAAATAATCTGAACTGCAGTTCATTTAGATATTAGACCTCAGGTTCAGATAACATCCTTGAGGTAATAAAATGTTATTGTCTGACAGATCTAAAGTGATATTTTTCCTGTAGAAAATTCCATGGGGCACTTACACTGAAACTGAGAAGTGTTTTTCCTTCTCTTGCTGAGTGAGGGTTTAAATAGGAAATGCATATACACAGAGCAAAATTTGGAAGGTAACATTTCCCATCAGGTCTTTTCAGTATTACAGAGCAAGAAAAAAGATTTTTAAGACTTGCATGTGCTGATTAAGGTGATTGAATTTTTTCTACTATTATTTTCCTTTTAGTTTAGCAATAAAGAAATACATTAAAAAAATGCAGTAGGGGAAAGATCTGCCCATGGATTTGTTGTATTTGTGCATATCTAAATAGCAGTACAGGCATCTTGTCATCCCAAGGACACCATGGAGTATTCATATAATATAAAGAGAGATGATGGGGATTTTCTAATAACTAAATTGGAAATCAGAAATGTTACTTTTTTTTTTTTTTTTTTCCCAATTTACCAGTTTGCAAGCAATGCCTCCTTTTCCATAAAGACAGCTCTTCAAGAAAGCCCATTTCTAACACTCACAGACCTGTGCAGAACACCGCTTTTCATAGATGACAGACAGTAACTTTACAATAACATCAGCCATTTCTTTCAACACTGTCACAAATACCATTCAACAACAAATAGCATTCAACTAGGCCTCAACTTCCTAATTTCATTGAAGCCTGTATACCTTTCATTCAGTGTTAACATTACTTGAAAAAAAGTGTTTGGACGTTACATTATATTATCCTCAGTTCATCGTGTTGTAGCAGATCTAATCTTTAATGAAAACGAGACATGTAGGAATCCTATTTGAACTTTTCTTTTATCTTCACTCTTATTTCAAAAAGAAAGTCGTTGATTAAACACACCTAGTGACAAACCAACATGTGATTATCATCTATAATAAATGATACTCCTGCTTGCTAGTATAATTGTATTTGCTTTTCTTGTTGCCTTTGCTTGCTTCATCCACACCAGTCGATGTGTTGAGAAAACTGACTGGGAGAAAAGAGGTCATTCCCTGGTCCTGGTTACAAAGACAGCACAGACACAGCCCATGGTGACTGAAAAACAAGGAATAAAGAGGTTCAAGACTGTACTGCAAAAGTGTATTGCAACTGCAGGTTGCTTAAAGAAGTAGAAGCAAAGGGAATGTCCACAGGTTTGAAAAAGTGGCCTGCAACTACACAATATTCATTGTTTCAGAAAGGAGATTTAACGATGCAAAATCTTTGGCAAGAGAACAGTTGTTTTTAGGGATCAAATAGAGAGAGAAATAGTGCTGGGGACCTAGACTCCATTTAGGACATAATACTTGTCTTGTCTCTACACGTGAAAATATTTTAAATTACTAGCTGAGAGATCAGGGGTCCTGAACCATGGTATGTTCATTATTGTTGATTGCATGTACTGTGTCATATCACTTAAAAAATTAAAAACATTAATGGCACTGAAATTTCAAACTGGGTGCACGTACCACTGTGCATAACAACTGACAAGCTATTATCTACGTTGATTAAAACTCTTAGTGCTAGTGTTTTAGCTTCTCCAAAAGCAAGGAATAAACAATTTGAATGTAGGCTTTATCAGTATTTGTACTTGTAATAAAACCAGGAATATTCATAGAATCATAGAATCATAGAATTTTTTTTTGAGTTGGAAGGGACTCTTACAGACCATTGAGTCCAGTTCCCCAGTAATGAACAGGGACACCCACAGAGGTCAGAGACCTCAGAGGCCTGTCCAGCCTGACCATGAATATCTCCCCACTGCCATAATGTTGTCTTGCCCCAGACCTATACAAGACTACAAAGTGAGTCACCAGCTCTGGATTCCTACTTAGGAGGGGTTTGCCATCAAGATAGACAGCAAGTCTCCATGTAACCCTCTCTCCTCTAGGCATCAGCCCTGGGAAACATGCTGCCAAATATTCTTCAGAAAAGCATCTTAGAGAGGTTTCTGTGAGCAGATGGGGGACATTTGATGAAGCAAACGGATGCTGGGTAAGCAGTAATTCTCACTCAACCACCAGCCTGGGGGCTCCGTTCTTTCTTCATTTCCATTCTTTCTGATGGAAATGTCCTTGAAACTTAACTTTTTCCTACTTTTCCAGTACTTGTTTGATACTTTCTTTTTCTAGTAAGCAAAAATTCTAAGCCCTTGTCCTCCAGTAACTGTCTTTCATTTTCTGATACATTCAAAGATAACCTTTGGAGGCATGCCTTTTTCTGGGAAGCCAAGTTCTAACAGCAGAAAAAAATTTCAAAGGCTGTATGGAGAGCATCAACTACAATGGCAATAATATCACTGACCTTGCTAGAAGGAAGAAATTGGAACCTTCTAATGTGGTAAGAACATAACTTTATCATCATCTAAACTTCTGCTTCTCCTTCTAAGGAAAGTTTGTGAGTGTGTGTGACAGATGTTCTGAAATCATATAATATATAAAACAAAGTTTGTCACATGCCTAAAGATTTCATTATACATACTTTTATGATTCTTGTTTGTTTGTTTGTTTGTTTGTTTTTAATATCTGGGAACCTGTTTCTGCTGGGATTTAAGTTTCAGCTTTACAGAATTAGCCTTCAGCATCAGGTGAATGTTTTTTAAAAGAAAACCAGTAGATCAGTATATACATTTTTGCTTTCATCTTATAGTAACCCAAAACTAGGATGGACAATATTTATTGTTAAATCAATTGCAGTGTGTCAAGGATCTAAATCCTGTTATCTTCCATCCCCACAGAGCAAGTTGCGTGGGTGTGCAAAATCATTAGAAAGGGAAGGCTCAGAGCCATTTTATGGGAGCTCCGTAAAGCATCAAGATACTAAACTTTGAAACTGTTATTTAGCTTATTAACGTTACAGGGATTATTAACATTACATTCTATTTTTTTCTCTCCAAAGCATTCATAGTTGCTTTCATGTTTAAACTTGTGTCTTTCTGTAAGGGTTGATCAGGAAATCACTTTAATTTCTGTATTTTTAAGAATCTGGGCGTTCCTAAAATAGTTGGTGGATTACATGAGCAATGTGGGTAGGAAATAAATGTATTATTACCCTGAATTTGAGATAGATCTGTTCAAGGCTTTCTTCTGTACAGTACTGCAGCCTTCACAAAGCCCTGCTCACAGTATGTATAGTTTGATTACCGCTTTTTTTCTTTATGTATTTTGCATAGTACATAACAGTAATGAAGAATAAGATATAAGATAAACATGTACAGTAGAAATAAAGTGCAATGATTCTTCTTGGACAGATGTGCAACTTCTGAGATGTCTGTAGGACAAATTCCAGCTTTTGAAAAGCATAGCACAGCTAACAGTTCTGTAGAGTGTCTATAAACTCCTCTTTCTGGTTTATTTGGATGTGAATTTTCTGTTTGCTTGTTTTGTTTGTTAGTTGATTACATTCTGTTGCCTGTGACATTAAAGCAAAATCTACATATGTAGATTTGGTAGTGTTAGAGGTTTACCACTAAACTGTGGCATGCTAGTTTAATCTGATGATTCACTTCTGAGAATATAGAAACAGAAGTGAACTTTGCTTTCAGATGAATTATTTAAATTTCTTCCGCTCTTCAAAAACAGAATCAGTTTCACTTATGAAATCAACATGGATGTTTATGTTTCTTACAAAAAAACTTTTATTCTTCTAGTTTTGAACCTGATTTAGCATGAAAAATACTAAGCTGAAACTACTATTTTTGTTAACCACGTTTATGTTAATGGCACTTAAGCAATCCAACCAGGATCAAAGCTCCATTGTAGGAACTGTGCAGATGCATAGCAGTAGACATATCCTGCCCTAAAGAAAAAGCAAAAATAAATAACGTAATGAAATGGAACACAAAGTAATTGGTAAAGTTATAAGAAGCATCATAGGGGGAAAAAAAAATAGATGGACAAAGAATAAAAAAGAGGTTTGAGACAAAAATAAAAATGTTCTTACTGTCAGATTTCAGAAGTTGTACAAGGAAAAGGAGTAAAAAATTAAATTTATACAACGAGGATGTCCAGAAAATCTAAGAAGTTAATCTTGATTTTACATTGAACAAAAATAGAATGAATAAAAATCCTTAGGTCTCACAAATACGTATGTTATGATCATAAATGCACCATTAAGAGTCTTTCAACATCTTCTTAAGCAATTTATTCATTTTATCTTTAGAGGGTAACAATGTGGAGCAAAAAAGTTTTGCAGTCCTCTGTGATAGAACAAGTGGCAGCAAACCTTTGAGGAGAAAGAGTAAGATGGATGGCCTTAAACAGTTTTTGCTTTTATTAATGGAGCCTGATTTGTTTTCACAGAAATGAGGCAAATAATAAACATACACAGAAAGGAGAGTAGGAGATAGAAGGACAACAAGAAAAAAAAAAAGGAGTGTCAAATTTTCTCCCAAATGGACTTGCAAGAGTTGACAGTGACTTACTAGAGCATTAATTTCTTCTTTACAGCTTTATTCAGGTCTAAGACAGAAAAAAAGAACATGCACACGAGTCTTCCAATCCATATTTTCTATGTTATTTAAAGTAATAAGGTTATGTATGGTATTTTATGTTGGTTTCATTTACATTTGCAGGTACTAAAATCTAACAAGTTTCTCAAAACCTGTAACAGAAAAATGCTGAGAAGAATCAAATTTATTGCTCTCTCTCTTCACATACATTGGGCTTATGATCCTCCCACTTCAGTGGCTGCTCTTCCATGTATTACTGAGTGCAATCATGTACAAATATAAGATAAACATTTTCTTTAAAGTATTTATAGTATGTTGCGCTCAAATAAATATTTGAGAAAATAAAGAAATAACCTGACAGCTATTAATCAGAGTTTTATTGCCTTTAATATATGATCCATCCTGATATAGCAATTATTGTTGTTTTAGTAAATGCATTACCTCACTTTTACAGGTTTATTTTCAGCCAGCATATCTATCCTTTTGCTCAACACAACAGAGAACTTTCCAATAGCCAAAAAAACATTCTGCCTTTAAATTAAATTAATCTTCTTGGAAATATTACTCTTCCAACTCTCCTGTTCTGTATGTCAGCTACTGCTCAAAGCTGTCTACTGTTCCTCCTGTTAACCATACAGTTATTAAAACTTGGTATATGAATACCTTTTCATCATATTTATCCACAATAAATGAATGAGACTTCTCCCCATAGAATCTTTCTATGAAACTTTCCATCCCTCTGTCTTTCTGCTAAATCTCAAATAATCTGAACTGCAGTTCATTTAGATATTAGACCTCAGGTTCAGATAACATCCTTGAGGTAATAAAATGTTATTGTCTGACAGATCTAAAGTGATATTTTTCCTGTAGAAAATTCCATGGGGCACTTACACTGAAACTGAGAAGTGTTTTTCCTTCTCTTGCTGAGTGAGGGTTTAAATAGGAAATGCATATACACAGAGCAAAATTTGGAAGGTAACATTTCCCATCAGGTCTTTTCAGTATTACAGAGCAAGAAAAAGATTTTTAAGACTTGCATGTGCTGATTAAGGTGATTGAATTTTTTCTACTATTATTTTCCTTTTAGTTTAGCAATAAAGAAATACATTAAAAAAATGCAGTAGGGGAAAGATCTGCCCATGGATTTGTTGTATTTGTGCATATCTAAATAGCAGTACAGGCATCTTGTCATCCCAAGGACACCATGGAGTATTCATATAATATAAAGAGAGATGATGGGGATTTTCTAATAACTAAATTGGAAATCAGAAATGTTACTTTTTTTTTTTTTTTTTTTTTCCCAATTTACCAGTTTGCAAGCAATGCCTCCTTTTCCATAAAGACAGCTCTTCAAGAAAGCCCATTTCTAACACTCACAGACCTGTGCAGAACACCGCTTTTCATAGATGACAGACAGTAACTTTACAATAACATCAGCCATTTCTTTCAACACTGTCACAAATACCATTCAACAACAAATAGCATTCAACTAGGCCTCAACTTCCTAATTTCATTGAAGCCTGTATACCTTTCATTCAGTGTTAACATTACTTGAAAAAAAGTGTTTGGACGTTACATTATATTATCCTCAGTTCATCGTGTTGTAGCAGATCTAATCTTTAATGAAAACGAGACATGTAGGAATCCTATTTGAACTTTTCTTTTATCTTCACTCTTATTTCAAAAAGAAAGTCGTTGATTAAACACACCTAGTGACAAACCAACATGTGATTATCATCTATAATAAATGATACTCCTGCTTGCTAGTATAATTGTATTTGCTTTTCTTGTTGCCTTTGCTTGCTTCATCCACACCAGTCGATGTGTTGAGAAAACTGACTGGGAGAAAAGAGGTCATTCCCTGGTCCTGGTTACAAAGACAGCACAGACACAGCCCATGGTGACTGAAAAACAAGGAATAAAGAGGTTCAAGACTGTACTGCAAAAGTGTATTGCAACTGCAGGTTGCTTAAAGAAGTAGAAGCAAAGGGAATGTCCACAGGTTTGAAAAAGTGGCCTGCAACTACACAATATTCATTGTTTCAGAAAGGAGATTTAACGATGCAAAATCTTTGGCAAGAGAACAGTTGTTTTTAGGGATCAAATAGAGAGAGAAATAGTGCTGGGGACCTAGACTCCATTTAGGACATAATACTTGTCTTGTCTCTACACGTGAAAATATTTTAAATTACTAGCTGAGAGATCAGGGGTCCTGAACCATGGTATGTTCATTATTGTTGATTGCATGTACTGTGTCATATCACTTAAAAAATTAAAAACATTAATGGCACTGAAATTTCAAACTGGGTGCACGTACCACTGTGCATAACAACTGACAAGCTATTATCTACGTTGATTAAAACTCTTAGTGCTAGTGTTTTAGCTTCTCCAAAAGCAAGGAATAAACAATTTGAATGTAGGCTTTATCAGTATTTGTACTTGTAATAAAACCAGGAATATTCATAGAATCATAGAATCATAGAATTTTTTTTTGAGTTGGAAGGGACTCTTACAGACCATTGAGTCCAGTTCCCCAGTAATGAACAGGGACACCCACAGAGGTCAGAGACCTCAGAGGCCTGTCCAGCCTGACCATGAATATCTCCCCACTGCCATAATGTTGTCTTGCCCCAGACCTATACAAGACTACAAAGTGAGTCACCAGCTCTGGATTCCTACTTAGGAGGGGTTTGCCATCAAGATAGACAGCAAGTCTCCATGTAACCCTCTCTCCTCTAGGCATCAGCCCTGGGAAACATGCTGCCAAATATTCTTCAGAAAAGCATCTTAGAGAGGTTTCTGTGAGCAGATGGGGGACATTTGATGAAGCAAACGGATGCTGGGTAAGCAGTAATTCTCACTCAACCACCAGCCTGGGGGCTCCGTTCTTTCTTCATTTCCATTCTTTCTGATGGAAATGTCCTTGAAACTTAACTTTTTCCTACTTTTCCAGTACTTGTTTGATACTTTCTTTTTCTAGTAAGCAAAAATTCTAAGCCCTTGTCCTCCAGTAACTGTCTTTCATTTTCTGATACATTCAAAGATAACCTTTGGAGGCATGCCTTTTTCTGGGAAGCCAAGTTCTAACAGCAGAAAAAAATTTCAAAGGCTGTATGGAGAGCATCAACTACAATGGCAATAATATCACTGACCTTGCTAGAAGGAAGAAATTGGAACCTTCTAATGTGGTAAGAACATAACTTTATCATCATCTAAACTTCTGCTTCTCCTTCTAAGGAAAGTTTGTGAGTGTGTGTGACAGATGTTCTGAAATCATATAATATATAAAACAAAGTTTGTCACATGCCTAAAGATTTCATTATACATACTTTTATGATTCTTGTTTGTTTGTTTGTTTGTTTGTTTTTAATATCTGGGAACCTGTTTCTGCTGGGATTTAAGTTTCAGCTTTACAGAATTAGCCTTCAGCATCAGATGAATGTTTTTTAAAAGAAAACCAGTAGATCAGTATATACATTTTTGCTTTCATCTTATAGTAACCCAAAACTAGGATGGACAATATTTATTGTTAAATCAATTGCAGTGTGTCAAGGATCTAAATCCTGTTATCTTCCATCCCCACAGAGCAAGTTGCGTGGGTGTGCAAAATCATTAGAAAGGGAAGGCTCAGAGCCATTTTATGGGAGCTCCGTAAAGCATCAAGATACTAAACTTTGAAACTGTTATTTAGCTTATTAACGTTACAGGGATTATTAACATTACATTCTATTTTTTTCTCTCCAAAGCATTCATAGTTGCTTTCATGTTTAAACTTGTGTCTTTCTGTAAGGGTTGATCAGGAAATCACTTTAATTTCTGTATTTTTAAGAATCTGGGCGTTCCTAAAATAGTTGGTGGATTACATGAGCAATGTGGGTAGGAAATAAATGTATTATTACCCTGAATTTGAGATAGATCTGTTCAAGGCTTTCTTCTGTACAGTACTGCAGCCTTCACAAAGCCCTGCTCACAGTATGTATAGTTTGATTACCGCTTTTTTTCTTTATGTATTTTGCATAGTACATAACAGTAATGAAGAATAAGATATAAGATAAACATGTACAGTAGAAATAAAGTGCAATGATTCTTCTTGGACAGATGTGCAACTTCTGAGATGTCTGTAGGACAAATTCCAGCTTTTGAAAAGCATAGCACAGCTAACAGTTCTGTAGAGTGTCTATAAACTCCTCTTTCTGGTTTATTTGGATGTGAATTTTCTGTTTGCTTGTTTTGTTTGTTAGTTGATTACATTCTGTTGCCTGTGACATTAAAGCAAAATCTACATATGTAGATTTGGTAGTGTTAGAGGTTTACCACTAAACTGTGGCATGCTAGTTTAATCTGATGATTCACTTCTGAGAATATAGAAACAGAAGTGAACTTTGCTTTCAGATGAATTATTTAAATTTCTTCCGCTCTTCAAAAACAGAATCAGTTTCACTTATGAAATCAACATGGATGTTTATGTTTCTTACAAAAAAACTTTTATTCTTCTAGTTTTGAACCTGATTTAGCATGAAAAATACTAAGCTGAAACTACTATTTTTGTTAACCACGTTTATGTTAATGGCACTTAAGCAATCCAACCAGGATCAAAGCTCCATTGTAGGAACTGTGCAGATGCATAGCAGTAGACATATCCTGCCCTAAAGAAAAAGCAAAAATAAATAACGTAATGAAATGGAACACAAAGTAATTGGTAAAGTTATAAGAAGCATCATAGGGGGAAAAAAATATAGATGGACAAAGAATAAAAAAGAGGTTTGAGACAAAAATAAAAATGTTCTTACTGTCAGATTTCAGAAGTTGTACAAGGAAAAGGAGTAAAAAATTAAATTTATACAACGAGGATGTCCAGAAAATCTAAGAAGTTAATCTTGATTTTACATTGAACAAAAATAGAATGAATAAAAATCCTTAGGTCTCACAAATACGTATGTTATGATCATAAATGCACCATTAAGAGTCTTTCAACATCTTCTTAAGCAATTTATTCATTTTATCTTTAGAGGGTAACAATGTGGAGCAAAAAAGTTTTGCAGTCCTCTGTGATAGAACAAGTGGCAGCAAACCTTTGAGGAGAAAGAGTAAGATGGATGGCCTTAAACAGTTTTTGCTTTTATTAATGGAGCCTGATTTGTTTTCACAGAAATGAGGCAAATAATAAACATACACAGAAAGGAGAGTAGGAGATAGAAGGACAACAAGAAAAAAAAAAAAGGAGTGTCAAATTTTCTCCCAAATGGACTTGCAAGAGTTGACAGTGACTTACTAGAGCATTAATTTCTTCTTTACAGCTTTATTCAGGTCTAAGACAGAAAAAAAGAACATGCACACGAGTCTTCCAATCCATATTTTCTATGTTATTTAAAGTAATAAGGTTATGTATGGTATTTTATGTTGGTTTCATTTACATTTGCAGGTACTAAAATCTAACAAGTTTCTCAAAACCTGTAACAGAAAAAATGCTGAGAAGAATCAAATTTATTGCTCTCTCTCTTCACATACATTGGGCTTATGATCCTCCCACTTCAGTGGCTGCTCTTCCATGTATTACTGAGTGCAATCATGTACAAATATTAGATAAACATTTTCTTTAAAGTATTTATAGTATGTTGCGCTCAAATAAATATTTGAGAAAATAAAGAAATAACCTGACAGCTATTAATCAGAGTTTTATTGCCTTTAATATATGATCCATCCTGATATAGCAATTATTGTTGTTTTAGTAAATGCATTACCTCACTTTTACAGGTTTATTTTCAGCCAGCATATCTATCCTTTTGCTCAACACAACAGAGAACTTTCCAATAGCCAAAAAAACATTCTGCCTTTAAATTAAATTAATCTTCTTGGAAATATTACTCTTCCAACTCTCCTGTTCTGTATGTCAGCTACTGCTCAAAGCTGTCTACTGTTCCTCCTGTTAACCATACAGTTATTAAAACTTGGTATATGAATACCTTTTCATCATATTTATCCACAATAAATGAATGAGACTTCTCCCCATAGAATCTTTCTATGAAACTTTCCATCCCTCTGTCTTTCTGCTAAATCTCAAATAATCTGAACTGCAGTTCATTTAGATATTAGACCTCAGGTTCAGATAACATCCTTGAGGTAATAAAATGTTATTGTCTGACAGATCTAAAGTGATATTTTTCCTGTAGAAAATTCCATGGGGCACTTACACTGAAACTGAGAAGTGTTTTTCCTTCTCTTGCTGAGTGAGGGTTTAAATAGGAAATGCATATACACAGAGCAAAATTTGGAAGGTAACATTTCCCATCAGGTCTTTTCAGTATTACAGAGCAAGAAAAAGATTTTTAAGACTTGCATGTGCTGATTAAGGTGATTGAATTTTTTCTACTATTATTTTCCTTTTAGTTTAGCAATAAAGAAATACATTAAAAAAATGCAGTAGGGGAAAGATCTGCCCATGGATTTGTTGTATTTGTGCATATCTAAATAGCAGTACAGGCATCTTGTCATCCCAAGGACACCATGGAGTATTCATATAATATAAAGAGAGATGATGGGGATTTTCTAATAACTAAATTGGAAATCAGAAATGTTACTTTTTTTTTTTTTTTTTTTTCCCAATTTACCAGTTTGCAAGCAATGCCTCCTTTTCCATAAAGACAGCTCTTCAAGAAAGCCCATTTCTAACACTCACAGACCTGTGCAGAACACCGCTTTTCATAGATGACAGACAGTAACTTTACAATAACATCAGCCATTTCTTTCAACACTGTCACAAATACCATTCAACAACAAATAGCATTCAACTAGGCCTCAACTTCCTAATTTCATTGAAGCCTGTATACCTTTCATTCAGTGTTAACATTACTTGAAAAAAAGTGTTTGGACGTTACATTATATTATCCTCAGTTCATCGTGTTGTAGCAGATCTAATCTTTAATGAAAACGAGACATGTAGGAATCCTATTTGAACTTTTCTTTTATCTTCACTCTTATTTCAAAAAGAAAGTCGTTGATTAAACACACCTAGTGACAAACCAACATGTGATTATCATCTATAATAAATGATACTCCTGCTTGCTAGTATAATTGTATTTGCTTTTCTTGTTGCCTTTGCTTGCTTCATCCACACCAGTCGATGTGTTGAGAAAACTGACTGGGAGAAAAGAGGTCATTCCCTGGTCCTGGTTACAAAGACAGCACAGACACAGCCCATGGTGACTGAAAAACAAGGAATAAAGAGGTTCAAGACTGTACTGCAAAAGTGTATTGCAACTGCAGGTTGCTTAAAGAAGTAGAAGCAAAGGGAATGTCCACAGGTTTGAAAAAGTGGCCTGCAACTACACAATATTCATTGTTTCAGAAAGGAGATTTAACGATGCAAAATCTTTGGCAAGAGAACAGTTGTTTTTAGGGATCAAATAGAGAGAGAAATAGTGCTGGGGACCTAGACTCCATTTAGGACATAATACTTGTCTTGTCTCTACACGTGAAAATATTTTAAATTACTAGCTGAGAGATCAGGGGTCCTGAACCATGGTATGTTCATTATTGTTGATTGCATGTACTGTGTCATATCACTTAAAAAATTAAAAACATTAATGGCACTGAAATTTCAAACTGGGTGCACGTACCACTGTGCATAACAACTGACAAGCTATTATCTACGTTGATTAAAACTCTTAGTGCTAGTGTTTTAGCTTCTCCAAAAGCAAGGAATAAACAATTTGAATGTAGGCTTTATCAGTATTTGTACTTGTAATAAAACCAGGAATATTCATAGAATCATAGAATCATAGAATTTTTTTTTTGAGTTGGAAGGGACTCTTACAGACCATTGAGTCCAGTTCCCCAGTAATGAACAGGGACACCCACAGAGGTCAGAGACCTCAGAGGCCTGTCCAGCCTGACCATGAATATCTCCCCACTGCCATAATGTTGTCTTGCCCCAGACCTATACAAGACTACAAAGTGAGTCACCAGCTCTGGATTCCTACTTAGGAGGGGTTTGCCATCAAGATAGACAGCAAGTCTCCATGTAACCCTCTCTCCTCTAGGCATCAGCCCTGGGAAACATGCTGCCAAATATTCTTCAGAAAAGCATCTTAGAGAGGTTTCTGTGAGCAGATGGGGGACATTTGATGAAGCAAACGGATGCTGGGTAAGCAGTAATTCTCACTCAACCACCAGCCTGGGGGCTCCGTTCTTTCTTCATTTCCATTCTTTCTGATGGAAATGTCCTTGAAACTTAACTTTTTCCTACTTTTCCAGTACTTGTTTGATACTTTCTTTTTCTAGTAAGCAAAAATTCTAAGCCCTTGTCCTCCAGTAACTGTCTTTCATTTTCTGATACATTCAAAGATAACCTTTGGAGGCATGCCTTTTTCTGGGAAGCCAAGTTCTAACAGCAGAAAAAAATTTCAAAGGCTGTATGGAGAGCATCAACTACAATGGCAATAATATCACTGACCTTGCTAGAAGGAAGAAATTGGAACCTTCTAATGTGGTAAGAACATAACTTTATCATCATCTAAACTTCTGCTTCTCCTTCTAAGGAAAGTTTGTGAGTGTGTGTGACAGATGTTCTGAAATCATATAATATATAAAACAAAGTTTGTCACATGCCTAAAGATTTCATTATACATACTTTTATGATTCTTGTTTGTTTGTTTGTTTGTTTGTTTTTAATATCTGGGAACCTGTTTCTGCTGGGATTTAAGTTTCAGCTTTACAGAATTAGCCTTCAGCATCAGATGAATGTTTTTTAAAAGAAAACCAGTAGATCAGTATATACATTTTTGCTTTCATCTTATAGTAACCCAAAACTAGGATGGACAATATTTATTGTTAAATCAATTGCAGTGTGTCAAGGATCTAAATCCTGTTATCTTCCATCCCCACAGAGCAAGTTGCGTGGGTGTGCAAAATCATTAGAAAGGGAAGGCTCAGAGCCATTTTATGGGAGCTCCGTAAAGCATCAAGATACTAAACTTTGAAACTGTTATTTAGCTTATTAACGTTACAGGGATTATTAACATTACATTCTATTTTTTTCTCTCCAAAGCATTCATAGTTGCTTTCATGTTTAAACTTGTGTCTTTCTGTAAGGGTTGATCAGGAAATCACTTTAATTTCTGTATTTTTAAGAATCTGGGCGTTCCTAAAATAGTTGGTGGATTACATGAGCAATGTGGGTAGGAAATAAATGTATTATTACCCTGAATTTGAGATAGATCTGTTCAAGGCTTTCTTCTGTACAGTACTGCAGCCTTCACAAAGCCCTGCTCACAGTATGTATAGTTTGATTACCGCTTTTTTTCTTTATGTATTTTGCATAGTACATAACAGTAATGAAGAATAAGATATAAGATAAACATGTACAGTAGAAATAAAGTGCAATGATTCTTCTTGGACAGATGTGCAACTTCTGAGATGTCTGTAGGACAAATTCCAGCTTTTGAAAAGCATAGCACAGCTAACAGTTCTGTAGAGTGTCTATAAACTCCTCTTTCTGGTTTATTTGGATGTGAATTTTCTGTTTGCTTGTTTTGTTTGTTAGTTGATTACATTCTGTTGCCTGTGACATTAAAGCAAAATCTACATATGTAGATTTGGTAGTGTTAGAGGTTTACCACTAAACTGTGGCATGCTAGTTTAATCTGATGATTCACTTCTGAGAATATAGAAACAGAAGTGAACTTTGCTTTCAGATGAATTATTTAAATTTCTTCCGCTCTTCAAAAACAGAATCAGTTTCACTTATGAAATCAACATGGATGTTTATGTTTCTTACAAAAAAACTTTTATTCTTCTAGTTTTGAACCTGATTTAGCATGAAAAATACTAAGCTGAAACTACTATTTTTGTTAACCACGTTTATGTTAATGGCACTTAAGCAATCCAACCAGGATCAAAGCTCCATTGTAGGAACTGTGCAGATGCATAGCAGTAGACATATCCTGCCCTAAAGAAAAAGCAAAAATAAATAACGTAATGAAATGGAACACAAAGTAATTGGTAAAGTTATAAGAAGCATCATAGGGGGAAAAAAAAATAGATGGACAAAGAATAAAAAAGAGGTTTGAGACAAAAATAAAAATGTTCTTACTGTCAGATTTCAGAAGTTGTACAAGGAAAAGGAGTAAAAAATTAAATTTATACAACGAGGATGTCCAGAAAATCTAAGAAGTTAATCTTGATTTTACATTGAACAAAAATAGAATGAATAAAAATCCTTAGGTCTCACAAATACGTATGTTATGATCATAAATGCACCATTAAGAGTCTTTCAACATCTTCTTAAGCAATTTATTCATTTTATCTTTAGAGGGTAACAATGTGGAGCAAAAAAGTTTTGCAGTCCTCTGTGATAGAACAAGTGGCAGCAAACCTTTGAGGAGAAAGAGTAAGATGGATGGCCTTAAACAGTTTTTGCTTTTATTAATGGAGCCTGATTTGTTTTCACAGAAATGAGGCAAATAATAAACATACACAGAAAGGAGAGTAGGAGATAGAAGGACAACAAGAAAAAAAAAAATGGAGTGTCAAATTTTCTCCCAAATGGACTTGCAAGAGTTGACAGTGACTTACTAGAGCATTAATTTCTTCTTTACAGCTTTATTCAGGTCTAAGACAGAAAAAAAGAACATGCACACGAGTCTTCCAATCCATATTTTCTATGTTATTTAAAGTAATAAGGTTATGTATGGTATTTTATGTTGGTTTCATTTACATTTGCAGGTACTAAAATCTAACAAGTTTCTCAAAACCTGTAACAGAAAAATGCTGAGAAGAATCAAATTTATTGCTCTCTCTCTTCACATACATTGGGCTTATGATCCTCCCACTTCAGTGGCTGCTCTTCCATGTATTACTGAGTGCAATCATGTACAAATATAAGATAAACATTTTCTTTAAAGTATTTATAGTATGTTGCGCTCAAATAAATATTTGAGAAAATAAAGAAATAACCTGACAGCTATTAATCAGAGTTTTATTGCCTTTAATATATGATCCATCCTGATATAGCAATTATTGTTGTTTTAGTAAATGCATTACCTCACTTTTACAGGTTTATTTTCAGCCAGCATATCTATCCTTTTGCTCAACACAACAGAGAACTTTCCAATAGCCAAAAAAACATTCTGCCTTTAAATTAAATTAATCTTCTTGGAAATATTACTCTTCCAACTCTCCTGTTCTGTATGTCAGCTACTGCTCAAAGCTGTCTACTGTTCCTCCTGTTAACCATACAGTTATTAAAACTTGGTATATGAATACCTTTTCATCATATTTATCCACAATAAATGAATGAGACTTCTCCCCATAGAATCTTTCTATGAAACTTTCCATCCCTCTGTCTTTCTGCTAAATCTCAAATAATCTGAACTGCAGTTCATTTAGATATTAGACCTCAGGTTCAGATAACATCCTTGAGGTAATAAAATGTTATTGTCTGACAGATCTAAAGTGATATTTTTCCTGTAGAAAATTCCATGGGGCACTTACACTGAAACTGAGAAGTGTTTTTCCTTCTCTTGCTGAGTGAGGGTTTAAATAGGAAATGCATATACACAGAGCAAAATTTGGAAGGTAACATTTCCCATCAGGTCTTTTCAGTATTACAGAGCAAGAAAAAGATTTTTAAGACTTGCATGTGCTGATTAAGGTGATTGAATTTTTTCTACTATTATTTTCCTTTTAGTTTAGCAATAAAGAAATACATTAAAAAAATGCAGTAGGGGAAAGATCTGCCCATGGATTTGTTGTATTTGTGCATATCTAAATAGCAGTACAGGCATCTTGTCATCCCAAGGACACCATGGAGTATTCATATAATATAAAGAGAGATGATGGGGATTTTCTAATAACTAAATTGGAAATCAGAAATGTTACTTTTTTTTTTTTTTTTTTCCCAATTTACCAGTTTGCAAGCAATGCCTCCTTTTCCATAAAGACAGCTCTTCAAGAAAGCCCATTTCTAACACTCACAGACCTGTGCAGAACACCGCTTTTCATAGATGACAGACAGTAACTTTACAATAACATCAGCCATTTCTTTCAACACTGTCACAAATACCATTCAACAACAAATAGCATTCAACTAGGCCTCAACTTCCTAATTTCATTGAAGCCTGTATACCTTTCATTCAGTGTTAACATTACTTGAAAAAAAGTGTTTGGACGTTACATTATATTATCCTCAGTTCATCGTGTTGTAGCAGATCTAATCTTTAATGAAAACGAGACATGTAGGAATCCTATTTGAACTTTTCTTTTATCTTCACTCTTATTTCAAAAAGAAAGTCGTTGATTAAACACACCTAGTGACAAACCAACATGTGATTATCATCTATAATAAATGATACTCCTGCTTGCTAGTATAATTGTATTTGCTTTTCTTGTTGCCTTTGCTTGCTTCATCCACACCAGTCGATGTGTTGAGAAAACTGACTGGGAGAAAAGAGGTCATTCCCTGGTCCTGGTTACAAAGACAGCACAGACACAGCCCATGGTGACTGAAAAACAAGGAATAAAGAGGTTCAAGACTGTACTGCAAAAGTGTATTGCAACTGCAGGTTGCTTAAAGAAGTAGAAGCAAAGGGAATGTCCACAGGTTTGAAAAAGTGGCCTGCAACTACACAATATTCATTGTTTCAGAAAGGAGATTTAACGATGCAAAATCTTTGGCAAGAAAACAGTTGTTTTTAGGGATCAAATAGAGAGAGAAATAGTGCTGGGGACCTAGACTCCATTTAGGACATAATACTTGTCTTGTCTCTACACGTGAAAATATTTTAAATTACTAGCTGAGAGATCAGGGGTCCTGAACCATGGTATGTTCATTATTGTTGATTGCATGTACTGTGTCATATCACTTAAAAAATTAAAAACATTAATGGCACTGAAATTTCAAACTGGGTGCACGTACCACTGTGCATAACAACTGACAAGCTATTATCTACGTTGATTAAAACTCTTAGTGCTAGTGTTTTAGCTTCTCCAAAAGCAAGGAATAAACAATTTGAATGTAGGCTTTATCAGTATTTGTACTTGTAATAAAACCAGGAATATTCATAGAATCATAGAATCATAGAATTTTTTTTTTGAGTTGGAAGGGACTCTTACAGACCATTGAGTCCAGTTCCCCAGTAATGAACAGGGACACCCACAGAGGTCAGAGACCTCAGAGGCCTGTCCAGCCTGACCATGAATATCTCCCCACTGCCATAATGTTGTCTTGCCCCAGACCTATACAAGACTACAAAGTGAGTCACCAGCTCTGGATTCCTACTTAGGAGGGGTTTGCCATCAAGATAGACAGCAAGTCTCCATGTAACCCTCTCTCCTCTAGGCATCAGCCCTGGGAAACATGCTGCCAAATATTCTTCAGAAAAGCATCTTAGAGAGGTTTCTGTGAGCAGATGGGGGACATTTGATGAAGCAAACGGATGCTGGGTAAGCAGTAATTCTCACTCAACCACCAGCCTGGGGGCTCCGTTCTTTCTTCATTTCCATTCTTTCTGATGGAAATGTCCTTGAAACTTAACTTTTTCCTACTTTTCCAGTACTTGTTTGATACTTTCTTTTTCTAGTAAGCAAAAATTCTAAGCCCTTGTCCTCCAGTAACTGTCTTTCATTTTCTGATACATTCAAAGATAACCTTTGGAGGCATGCCTTTTTCTGGGAAGCCAAGTTCTAACAGCAGAAAAAAATTTCAAAGGCTGTATGGAGAGCATCAACTACAATGGCAATAATATCACTGACCTTGCTAGAAGGAAGAAATTGGAACCTTCTAATGTGGTAAGAACATAACTTTATCATCATCTAAACTTCTGCTTCTCCTTCTAAGGAAAGTTTGTGAGTGTGTGTGACAGATGTTCTGAAATCATATAATATATAAAACAAAGTTTGTCACATGCCTAAAGATTTCATTATACATACTTTTATGATTCTTGTTTGTTTGTTTGTTTGTTTGTTTTTAATATCTGGGAACCTGTTTCTGCTGGGATTTAAGTTTCAGCTTTACAGAATTAGCCTTCAGCATCAGGTGAATGTTTTTTAAAAGAAAACCAGTAGATCAGTATATACATTTTTGCTTTCATCTTATAGTAACCCAAAACTAGGATGGACAATATTTATTGTTAAATCAATTGCAGTGTGTCAAGGATCTAAATCCTGTTATCTTCCATCCCCACAGAGCAAGTTGCGTGGGTGTGCAAAATCATTAGAAAGGGAAGGCTCAGAGCCATTTTATGGGAGCTCCGTAAAGCATCAAGATACTAAACTTTGAAACTGTTATTTAGCTTATTAACGTTACAGGGATTATTAACATTACATTCTATTTTTTTCTCTCCAAAGCATTCATAGTTGCTTTCATGTTTAAACTTGTGTCTTTCTGTAAGGGTTGATCAGGAAATCACTTTAATTTCTGTATTTTTAAGAATCTGGGCGTTCCTAAAATAGTTGGTGGATTACATGAGCAATGTGGGTAGGAAATAAATGTATTATTACCCTGAATTTGAGATAGATCTGTTCAAGGCTTTCTTCTGTACAGTACTGCAGCCTTCACAAAGCCCTGCTCACAGTATGTATAGTTTGATTACCGCTTTTTTTCTTTATGTATTTTGCATAGTACATAACAGTAATGAAGAATAAGATATAAGATAAACATGTACAGTAGAAATAAAGTGCAATGATTCTTCTTGGACAGATGTGCAACTTCTGAGATGTCTGTAGGACAAATTCCAGCTTTTGAAAAGCATAGCACAGCTAACAGTTCTGTAGAGTGTCTATAAACTCCTCTTTCTGGTTTATTTGGATGTGAATTTTCTGTTTGCTTGTTTTGTTTGTTAGTTGATTACATTCTGTTGCCTGTGACATTAAAGCAAAATCTACATATGTAGATTTGGTAGTGTTAGAGGTTTACCACTAAACTGTGGCATGCTAGTTTAATCTGATGATTCACTTCTGAGAATATAGAAACAGAAGTGAACTTTGCTTTCAGATGAATTATTTAAATTTCTTCCGCTCTTCAAAAACAGAATCAGTTTCACTTATGAAATCAACATGGATGTTTATGTTTCTTACAAAAAAACTTTTATTCTTCTAGTTTTGAACCTGATTTAGCATGAAAAATACTAAGCTGAAACTACTATTTTTGTTAACCACGTTTATGTTAATGGCACTTAAGCAATCCAACCAGGATCAAAGCTCCATTGTAGGAACTGTGCAGATGCATAGCAGTAGACATATCCTGCCCTAAAGAAAAAGCAAAAATAAATAACGTAATGAAATGGAACACAAAGTAATTGGTAAAGTTATAAGAAGCATCATAGGGGGAAAAAAAAATAGATGGACAAAGAATAAAAAAGAGGTTTGAGACAAAAATAAAAATGTTCTTACTGTCAGATTTCAGAAGTTGTACAAGGAAAAGGAGTAAAAAATTAAATTTATACAACGAGGATGTCCAGAAAATCTAAGAAGTTAATCTTGATTTTACATTGAACAAAAATAGAATGAATAAAAATCCTTAGGTCTCACAAATACGTATGTTATGATCATAAATGCACCATTAAGAGTCTTTCAACATCTTCTTAAGCAATTTATTCATTTTATCTTTAGAGGGTAACAATGTGGAGCAAAAAAGTTTTGCAGTCCTCTGTGATAGAACAAGTGGCAGCAAACCTTTGAGGAGAAAGAGTAAGATGGATGGCCTTAAACAGTTTTTGCTTTTATTAATGGAGCCTGATTTGTTTTCACAGAAATGAGGCAAATAATAAACATACACAGAAAGGAGAGTAGGAGATAGAAGGACAACAAGAAAAAAAAAAAAGGAGTGTCAAATTTTCTCCCAAATGGACTTGCAAGAGTTGACAGTGACTTACTAGAGCATTAATTTCTTCTTTACAGCTTTATTCAGGTCTAAGACAGAAAAAAAGAACATGCACACGAGTCTTCCAATCCATATTTTCTATGTTATTTAAAGTAATAAGGTTATGTATGGTATTTTATGTTGGTTTCATTTACATTTGCAGGTACTAAAATCTAACAAGTTTCTCAAAACCTGTAACAGAAAAATGCTGAGAAGAATCAAATTTATTGCTCTCTCTCTTCACATACATTGGGCTTATGATCCTCCCACTTCAGTGGCTGCTCTTCCATGTATTACTGAGTGCAATCATGTACAAATATAAGATAAACATTTTCTTTAAAGTATTTATAGTATGTTGCGCTCAAATAAATATTTGAGAAAATAAAGAAATAACCTGACAGCTATTAATCAGAGTTTTATTGCCTTTAATATATGATCCATCCTGATATAGCAATTATTGTTGTTTTAGTAAATGCATTACCTCACTTTTACAGGTTTATTTTCAGCCAGCATATCTATCCTTTTGCTCAACACAACAGAGAACTTTCCAATAGCCAAAAAAACATTCTGCCTTTAAATTAAATTAATCTTCTTGGAAATATTACTCTTCCAACTCTCCTGTTCTGTATGTCAGCTACTGCTCAAAGCTGTCTACTGTTCCTCCTGTTAACCATACAGTTATTAAAACTTGGTATATGAATACCTTTTCATCATATTTATCCACAATAAATGAATGAGACTTCTCCCCATAGAATCTTTCTATGAAACTTTCCATCCCTCTGTCTTTCTGCTAAATCTCAAATAATCTGAACTGCAGTTCATTTAGATATTAGACCTCAGGTTCAGATAACATCCTTGAGGTAATAAAATGTTATTGTCTGACAGATCTAAAGTGATATTTTTCCTGTAGAAAATTCCATGGGGCACTTACACTGAAACTGAGAAGTGTTTTTCCTTCTCTTGCTGAGTGAGGGTTTAAATAGGAAATGCATATACACAGAGCAAAATTTGGAAGGTAACATTTCCCATCAGGTCTTTTCAGTATTACAGAGCAAGAAAAAAGATTTTTAAGACTTGCATGTGCTGATTAAGGTGATTGAATTTTTTCTACTATTATTTTCCTTTTAGTTTAGCAATAAAGAAATACATTAAAAAAATGCAGTAGGGGAAAGATCTGCCCATGGATTTGTTGTATTTGTGCATATCTAAATAGCAGTACAGGCATCTTGTCATCCCAAGGACACCATGGAGTATTCATATAATATAAAGAGAGATGATGGGGATTTTCTAATAACTAAATTGGAAATCAGAAATGTTACTTTTTTTTTTTTTTTTTCCCAATTTACCAGTTTGCAAGCAATGCCTCCTTTTCCATAAAGACAGCTCTTCAAGAAAGCCCATTTCTAACACTCACAGACCTGTGCAGAACACCGCTTTTCATAGATGACAGACAGTAACTTTACAATAACATCAGCCATTTCTTTCAACACTGTCACAAATACCATTCAACAACAAATAGCATTCAACTAGGCCTCAACTTCCTAATTTCATTGAAGCCTGTATACCTTTCATTCAGTGTTAACATTACTTGAAAAAAAGTGTTTGGACGTTACATTATATTATCCTCAGTTCATCGTGTTGTAGCAGATCTAATCTTTAATGAAAACGAGACATGTAGGAATCCTATTTGAACTTTTCTTTTATCTTCACTCTTATTTCAAAAAGAAAGTCGTTGATTAAACACACCTAGTGACAAACCAACATGTGATTATCATCTATAATAAATGATACTCCTGCTTGCTAGTATAATTGTATTTGCTTTTCTTGTTGCCTTTGCTTGCTTCATCCACACCAGTCGATGTGTTGAGAAAACTGACTGGGAGAAAAGAGGTCATTCCCTGGTCCTGGTTACAAAGACAGCACAGACACAGCCCATGGTGACTGAAAAACAAGGAATAAAGAGGTTCAAGACTGTACTGCAAAAGTGTATTGCAACTGCAGGTTGCTTAAAGAAGTAGAAGCAAAGGGAATGTCCACAGGTTTGAAAAAGTGGCCTGCAACTACACAATATTCATTGTTTCAGAAAGGAGATTTAACGATGCAAAATCTTTGGCAAGAGAACAGTTGTTTTTAGGGATCAAATAGAGAGAGAAATAGTGCTGGGGACCTAGACTCCATTTAGGACATAATACTTGTCTTGTCTCTACACGTGAAAATATTTTAAATTACTAGCTGAGAGATCAGGGGTCCTGAACCATGGTATGTTCATTATTGTTGATTGCATGTACTGTGTCATATCACTTAAAAAATTAAAAACATTAATGGCACTGAAATTTCAAACTGGGTGCACGTACCACTGTGCATAACAACTGACAAGCTATTATCTACGTTGATTAAAACTCTTAGTGCTAGTGTTTTAGCTTCTCCAAAAGCAAGGAATAAACAATTTGAATGTAGGCTTTATCAGTATTTGTACTTGTAATAAAACCAGGAATATTCATAGAATCATAGAATCATAGAATTTTTTTTTGAGTTGGAAGGGACTCTTACAGACCATTGAGTCCAGTTCCCCAGTAATGAACAGGGGCACCCACAGAGGTCAGAGACCTCAGAGGCCTGTCCAGCCTGACCATGAATATCTCCCCACTGCCATAATGTTGTCTTGCCCCAGACCTATACAAGACTACAAAGTGAGTCACCAGCTCTGGATTCCTACTTAGGAGGGGTTTGCCATCAAGATAGACAGCAAGTCTCCATGTAACCCTCTCTCCTCTAGGCATCAGCCCTGGGAAACATGCTGCCAAATATTCTTCAGAAAAGCATCTTAGAGAGGTTTCTGTGAGCAGATGGGGGACATTTGATGAAGCAAACGGATGCTGGGTAAGCAGTAATTCTCACTCAACCACCAGCCTGGGGGCTCCGTTCTTTCTTCATTTCCATTCTTTCTGATGGAAATGTCCTTGAAACTTAATTGAGTTTGCATGGAATTTTACACTTTTTGGATTTCTAATCTTTCTCATCATTAATCCTTAAATATGTGTTCCACAATACCACTAACCAATTATAGAAAAATAATTTAAAATAATCATGTATCAAACTTTTTTAAAATTCTATTTGGAAGGTAGGAGACCTAATTACAGGCATGGGACTTTAATGTATGTGCTGAAAACTGAAACTCAATATCTACTTTTTCATTGCTCTTCAGTCCCTCTTAGTTTGACAGTTATTTTAGAGAGAGTCACTTTTGTATGTAATGAAAGGAAAAGTTGCCAAGCATACGTACATATTTTATGTTTCTTAAAACTTAAAAGCTAGAGGAAAGACTCCATTTTTAGTCATGCCATTTTAAATTCAGAGTATTTGTACTGTCCGCCAGGTTTACATCAATGACACAGAATGGCATCTAGCCCAAGGGCTGAGTTACATTTCTTGCACAGGAAGGGCAGCTTTTATAATTGAGTGTATCAGTTACTGCTTTGAACTTTTTTTGTGTTACTACATTCATGTGAAAATATGATGTGCATTTTCGTATCTTCTATGTATGCCAAAAGAATTAAAAGCAATTTCTATCGAAGTGTTTCCTTGAAATTGCAACATAAAAAATATATAAATATTAAAAACAATAAAACAAAACAAGACATTTTCTCCCAGAAATACCAGGACTCTTAGAAATACCTCACGTTTCATCTCAAGAATACTGCTTTCCACTCCTCAAGATCACACTGACTCCCATCACAATGGCCTTTTCTCCCACATACACCAGCTTTCTCCCAAATACACGACATTTTCTCCCACATACACCCGTTTTCTCCCAAAGATGGGACATATTCTCCCAGAAATGCCAGCTTATTCTTTAAAAAACGGCCTTTTTTCCCCAAAATACCAGCTTTCTCACAAACACCTGTCATTTTCCAACCAAGTCTGCTACTATCTCCCAGAAACAGCCGGTTTCCGAGAAATACCTGACGTTTGCTCTCCCAAATACTACTTGACACTCCTCCAGAGGACATTGTCTCCCCTATTTACCACGTTGTCTCCCCAAGAGACCACTTGGCACACCAAAAAGACCACCGTTGCTCTCCAGTACAAGATCTTCTTTCCCACCGGTTCCCACTTTTCTCCCCCAGCTATGTCATTTCCTCCCAGAAATGCCACTTTTCCCTTGGAAATTTCACCTTCTCTTCCAAAAAGAGGAGATTTGCTCCCAGAAATACCCCTTCTCTTACAACTGCCACACGCTTTCTCCCCAAAAAGCCTCCATGACAATGCCAAATGGGACACTTGCAGCCAAGAAGAGGACACCTTCTCTCAGAAAGACCACTTTTCTCCCCAAGAGAGGAGATTTTCTCCCAATTGGATGACATTTGCTGTAAGAAAGACCTGTTTTCTTCCCTCAAGAGGACATTGTCTTTCCCACTGAGGACATTTTCTCCCAGAAGTGCCGCTACTCTGTGAAACACCTCCATTTCCTCCCAAATCTACTCCATGACACGCCTCAGGATGACACTTACTCCCCGATTTGGGGCATTTTCTCCCAGAAATACCACTTCTCTCCCAAAGGGATGGCCTTTTCCCTCTCTAGCATCTGTTTCCTCACCAATACCTGGCATTTTCTCCCAGAAACACCAGCTTTCTCACAGATACATCACCTTCCCCCCCCCACATCAGACCTCTTCTCCCAGAAATACCAGGACTCTGCTGAATATTTCCCATTTCCTCCGGAACATACAGCATTACACTCCGCAAGAGGACAGTTTCTTTCAGAAATGTGGCATTTTATCACAGATACACCATTTTTATGCCCAGTAGAGCTCCTTTTCTCCCAGAAATAGCACTGCTCTTAGGAAGAGCTCCCATTTTCTAACCAAAATGCTGCTTTACACTCCTCAAGATCACACTTACCCCCATCAAGATGGCAGTGTCACAGAAATACCAGCTTCTGCCCCCAAAATGGGACTTTGGCTCTCCAAAACAAGACATTTTCTCCCAGAAATACCAGGACTCTTAGAAATACCTCACGTTTCATCTCAAGAATACTGCTTTCCACTCCTCAAGATCACACTGACTCCCATCACAATGGCCTTTTCTCCCACATACACCAGCTTTCTCCCAAATACACGACATTTTCTCCCACATACACCCGTTTTCTCCCAAAGATGGGACATATTCTCCCAGAAATGCCAGCTTATTCTTTAAAAAACGGCCTTTTTTTCCCAAAATACCAGCTTTCTCACAAACACCTGTCATTTTCCAACCAAGTCTGCTACTATCTCCCAGAAACAGCCGGTTTCCGAGAAACGAGAGAGAAGCGTAGTGCAGAATGCATGGACAGAAGGAGAAGGCAGTACCGCTCCTTTGTGATGTGCGCAGAAGAAGCCGCTCGTCCGAGAAAAGCATCCGGCTGAAGTCGCTCTTTCTCGGCATGCGAGAGAGACGAGACCGCTGCTGAAGGCACAAAGCGGCATTCGGGGAGAACCGCGATTTCTCGGCCAGCAACTGCAAACTCTCCGAAGCGGTTCACCGCGAGAGCCGCTTTAGACGTGCGTGAGCGAAATAACGGAACTGTGATGCCGAGAACGTGTGAATTCTGCATACTGCATTGCCTGAAAACAGGGGTTTTTTTCTCCGCAGGAAAGAATCCACATCTCTCGACTTTCTGTAACGTCCTCTCTGCAAGCACAACTTGTGTCGCTCCTGGAACTTCTAGCTGCCTTATTAGAGGGGCTTTTCCCTTCCACTCTGTTCGTCACAGAATGCTGAAGTGTAGCATCGGAAAAACAGAGAAAAACGAAATGTCCCTAGGAATAAAAGGAAAGGCACAAGAATGAGAGAGAAGCGTAGTGCAGAATGCATGGACACAAGGAGAAGACAGAAACGCTCCTTTGCGATGTGCGCAGAAGAAGCCGCTCGTCCGAGAAAAGCATCCGGCTGAAGTCGCTCTTTCTCGGCATGCGAGAGAGACGAGACCGCTGCTGAAGGCACAAAGCGGCATTCGGAAAGAACCGCGATTTCTCGGCCAGCAACTGCAAATCTCCGAAGCGGTTAACAGAGAGTGGCGCTGTCCACCCACGAGAGCGAAATAGCGAAATTGCTATGCCGAGAAAGTGCGATTTCGGAATACTGCATTTCCTGAAAACAGGGGGTTTTTTCTCCGCAGGAAAGAATCCACATCTCTCGACTTTCTGTTACGTCCTCTCTGAAAGCACAACGTGTGTCGCTCCTGGAACTTCTAGCTGCCTTATTAGAGGGGCTTTTCCCTTCCACTCTGTTCGTCACAGAATGCTGAAGTGTAGCTTCGGAAAAACAGAGAAAAACGAAATGTCCCTAGGAATAAAAGGAAAGGCACAAGAATGAGAGAGAAGCGTAGTGCAGAATGCATGGACACAAGGAGAAGACAGAACCGCTCCTTTGCGATGTGCGCAGAAGAAGCCGCTCGTCCGAGAAAAGCATCCGGCTGAAGTCACTCTTTCTCGGCATGCGAGAGAGACGAGACCGCTGCTGAAGGCACAAAGCGGCATTCGGGGAGAACCGCGATTTCTCGGCCAGCAACTGCAAACTCTCCGAAGCGGTTCACCGCGAGAGCCGCTTTAGACGTGCGTGAGCGAAATAACGGAACTGTGATGCCGAGAACGTGTGAATTCTGCATACTGCATTGCCTGAAAACAGGGGTTTTTTTCTCCGCAGGAAAGAATCCACATCTCTCGACTTTCTGTAACGTCCTCTCTGCAAGCACAACGTGTGTCGCTCCTGGAACTTCTAGCTGCCTTATTAGAGGGGCTTTTCCCTTCCACTCTGTTCGTCACAGAATGCTGAAGTGTAGCATCGGAAAAACAGAGAAAAACGAAATGTCCCTAAGAATAAAAGGAAAGGCATAAGAATGAGAGAGAAGCGTAGTGCAGAATGCATGGACACAAGGAGAAGACAGAACCGCTCCTTTGCGATGTGCGCAGAAGAAGCCGCTCGTCCGAGAAAAGCATCCGGCTGAAGTCGCTCTTTCTCGGCATGCGAGAGAGACGAGACCGCTGCTGAAGGCACAAAGCGGCATTCGGGGAGAACCGCGATTTCTCGGCCAGCAACTGCAAACTCTCCGAAGCGGTTAACAGAGAGTGGCGCTGTCCACCCACGAGAGCGAAATAGCGAAATTGCTATGCCGAGAACGTGCGATTTCGGAATACTGCATTTCCTGAAAACAGGGGGTTTTTTCTCCGCAGGAAAGAATCCACATCTCTCGACTTTTCTGTAACGTCCTCTCTGAAAGCACAACGTGTGTCGCTCCTGGAACTTCTAGCTGCCTTATTAGAGGGGCTTTTCCCTTCCACTCTGTTCGTCACAGAATGCTGAAGTGTAGCATCGGAAAAACAGAGAAAAACGAAATGTCCCTAGGAATAAAAGGAAAGGCACAAGAATGAGAGAGAAGCGTAGTGCAGAATGCATGGACACAAGGAGAAGACAGAAACGCTCCTTTGCGATGTGCGCAGAAGAAGCCGCTCGTCCGAGAAAAGCATCCGGCTGAAGTCGCTCTTTCTCGGCATGCGAGAGAGACGAGACCGCTGCTGAAGGCACAAAGCGGCATTCGGAAAGAACCGCGATTTCTCGGCCAGCAACTGCAACTCTCCGAAGCGGTTCACCGCGAGAGTGGCGCTGTCCACCTACGAGAGCGAAATAGCGAAATTGCTATGCCGAGAACGTGCCATTTCAGAATACTGCATTTCTTGAAAACAGGGGTTTTTTTCTCCGCAGGAAAGAATCCACATCTCTCGACTTTTCTGTAACGTCCTCTCTGAAAGCACAACGTGTGTCGCTCCTGGAACTTCTAGCTGCCTTATTAGAGGGGCTTTTCCCTTCCACTCTGTTCGTCACAGAATGCTGAAGTGTAGCTTCGGAAAAACAAAGAAAAACGAAATGTCCCTAGGAATAAAAGGAAAGGCACAAGAATGAGAGAGAAGCGTAGTGCAGAATGCATGGACATAAGGAGAAGACAGAAACGCTCCTTTGCGATGTGCGCAGAAGAAGCCGCTCGTCCGAGAAAAGCATCCGGCTGAAGTCGCTCTTTCTCGGCATGCGAGAGAGACGAGACCGCTGCTGAAGGCACAAAGCGGCATTCGGAAAGAACCGCGATTTAACGGCCAGCAACTGCAACTCTCCGAAGCAGTTCACCGCGAGAGTGGCGCCGTCCACCTACGAGAGCGAAATAGCGAAATTGCTATGCCGAGAACGTGTGAATTCTGCATACTGCATTGCCTGAAAACAGGGGGTTTTTTCTCCGCAGGAAAGAATCCACATCTCTCGACTTTCTGTAACGTCCTCTCTGCAAGCACAACGTGTGTCGCTCCTGGAACTTCTAGCTGCCTTATTAGAGGGGCTTTTCCCTTCCACTCTGTTCGTCACAGAATGCTGAAGTGTAGCATCGGAAAAACAGAGAAAAACGAAATGTCCCTAAGAATAAAAGGAAAGGC
This sequence comes from Phasianus colchicus, assembly GCF_987193195.1. NCBI lineage: Eukaryota > Metazoa > Chordata > Aves > Galliformes > Phasianidae > Phasianus > Phasianus colchicus. The sequence continues at coordinate 389,509 of NC_143443.1, forward strand.
ACAAGAATGAGAGAGAAGCGTAGTGCAGAATGCATGGACATAAGGAGAAGACAGAACCGCTCCTTTGTGATGTGCGCAGAAGAAGCCGCTCGTCCGAGAAGAGCATCCGGCTGAAGTCGCTCTTTCTCGGCATGCGAGAGAGACGAGACCGCTGCTGAAGGCACAAAGCGGAATTCGGGAGAACAGCGATTTCTCGGCCAGCAACTGCAAACTCTCCGAAGCGGTTCACCGCGAGAGCCGCTTTAGACGTGCGTGAGCGAAATAACGGAACTGTGATGCCGAGAACGTGTGAATTCTGCATACTGCATTGCCTGCAAACAGGGGGTTTTTTCTCCGCAGGAAAGAATCCACATCTCTCGACTTTCTGTTACGTCCTCTCTGAAAGCACAACGTGTGTCGCTCCTGGAACTTCTAGCTGCCTTATTAGAGGGGCTTTTCCCTTCCACTCTGTTCGTCACAGAATGCTGAAGTGTAGCTTCGGAAAAACAGAGAAAAACGAAATGTCCCTAAGAATAAAAGGAAAGGCACAAGAATGAGAGAGAAGCGTAGTGCAGAATGCATGGACACAAGGAGAAGACAGAACCGCTCCTTTGCGATGTGCGCAGAAGAAGCCGCTCGTCCGAGAAAAGCATCCGGCTGAAGTCGCTCTTTCTCGGCATGCGAGAGAGACGAGACCGCTGCTGAAGGCACAAAGCGGCATTCGGAAAGAACCGCGATTTAACGGCCAGCAACTGCAACTCTCCGAAGCGGTTCACCGCGAGAGTGGCGCTGTCCACCTACGAGAGCGAAATAGCGAAATTGCTATGCCGAGAACGTGTGAATTCTGCATACTGCCTTGCCTGAAAACAGGGGTTTTTTTCTCCGCAGGAAAGAATCCACATCTCTCGACTTTCTGTAACGTCCTCTCTGAAAGCACAACGTGTGTCGCTCCTGGAACTTCTAGCTGCCTTATTAGAGGGGCTTTTCCCTTCTATTCTTTTCGTCACAGAATGCTGAAGTGTAGCTTCGGAAAAACAGAGAAAAACGAAATGTCCCTAAGAATAAAAGGAAAGGCACAAGAATGAGAGAGAAGCGTAGTGCAGAATGCATGGACATAAGGAGAAGACAGAAACGCTCCTTTGTGATGTGCGCAGAAGAAGCCGCTCGTCCGAGAAAAGCATCCGGCTGAAGTCGCTCTTTCTCGGCATGCGAGAGAGACGAGACCGCTGCTGAAGGCACAAAGCGGCATTCGGGGAGAACCGCGATTTGTCGGCCAGCAACTGCAAACTCTCCGAAGCGGTTAACAGAGAGTGGCGCTGTCCACCCACGAGAGCGAAATAGCGAAATTGCTATGCCGAGAACGTGCGATTTCAGAATATTGCATTTCCTGAAAACAGGGGGTTTTTCCTCCGCAGGAAAGAATCCACATCTCTCGACTTTCTGTAACGTCCTCTCTGAAAGCACAACGTGTGTCGCTCCTGGAACTTCTAGCTGCCTTATTAGAGGGGCTTTTCCCTTCTATTCTTTTCGTCACAGAATGCTGAAGTGTAGCTTCGGAAAAACAGAGAAAAACGAAATGTCCCTAAGAATAAAAGGAAAGGCACAAGAATGAGAGAGAAGCGTAGTGCAGAATGCATGGACATAAGGAGAAGACAGAAACGCTCCTTTGCGATGTGCGCAGAAGAAGCCGCTCGTCCGAGAAAAGCATCCGGCTGAAGTCGCTCTTTCTCGGCATGCGAGAGAGACGAGACCGCTGCTGAAGGCACAAAGCGGCATTCGGAAAGAACCGCGATTTAACGGCCAGCAACTGCAACTCTCCGAAGCGGTTCACCGCGAGAGTGGCGCCGTCCACCTACGAGAGCGAAATAGCGAAATTGCTATGCCGAGAACGTGTGAATTCTGCATACTGCATTGCCTGAAAACAGGGTTTTTTTTCTCCGCAGGAAAGAATCCACATCTCTCGACTTTCTGTAACGTCCTCTCTGAAAGCACAACGTGTGTCGCTCCTGGAACTTCTAGCTGCCTTATTAGAGGGGCTTTTCCCTTCCACTCTGTTCGTCACAGAATGCTGAAGTGTAGCATCGGAAAAACAGAGAAAAACGAAATGTCCCTAAGAATAAAAGGAAAGGCACAAGAATGAGAGAGAAGCGTAGTGCAGAATGCATGGACATAAGGAGAAGACAGAACCGCTCCTTTGTGATGTGCGCAGAAGAAGCCGCTCGTCCGAGAAGAGCATTCGGCTGAAGTCGCTCTTTCTCGGCATGCGAGAGAGACGAGACCGCTGCTGAAGGCACAAAGCGGAATTCGGGAGAACCGCGATTTCTCGGCCAGCAACTGCAAACTCTCCGAAGCGGTTCACCGCGAGAGCCGCTTTAGACGTGCGTGAGCGAAATAACGGAACTGTGATGCCGAGAACGTGTGAATTCTGCATACTGCATTGCCTGCAAACAGGGGGTTTTTTCTCCGCAGGAAAGAATCCACATCTCTCGACTTTCTGTTACGTCCTCTCTGAAAGCACAACGTGTGTCGCTCCTGGAACTTCTAGCTGCCTTATTAGAGGGGCTTTTCCCTTCCACTCTGTTCGTCACAGAATGCTGAAGTGTAGCTTCGGAAAAACAGAGAAAAACGAAATGTCCCTAAGAATAAAAGGAAAGGCACAAGAATGAGAGAGAAGCGTAGTGCAGAATGCATGGACACAAGGAGAAGACAGAACCGCTCCTTTGCGATGTGCGCAGAAGAAGCCGCTCGTCCGAGAAAAGCATCCGGCTGAAGTCGCTCTTTCTCGGCATGCGAGAGAGACGAGACCGCTGCTGAAGGCACAAAGCGGCATTCGGAAAGAACCGCGATTTAACGGCCAGCAACTGCAACTCTCCGAAGCGGTTCACCGCGAGAGTGGCGCTGTCCACCTACGAGAGCGAAATAGCGAAATTGCTATGCCGAGAACGTGTGAATTCTGCATACTGCCTTGCCTGAAAACAGGGGTTTTTTTCTCCGCAGGAAAGAATCCACATCTCTCGACTTTCTGTAACGTCCTCTCTGAAAGCACAACGTGTGTCGCTCCTGGAACTTCTAGCTGCCTTATTAGAGGGGCTTTTCCCTTCTATTCTTTTCGTCACAGAATGCTGAAGTGTAGCTTCGGAAAAACAGAGAAAAACGAAATGTCCCTAAGAATAAAAGGAAAGGCACAAGAATGAGAGAGAAGCGTAGTGCAGAATGCATGGACATAAGGAGAAGACAGAAACGCTCCTTTGCGATGTGCGCAGAAGAAGCCGCTCGTCCGAGAAAAGCATCCGGCTGAAGTCGCTCTTTCTCGGCATGCGAGAGAGACGAGACCGCTGCTGAAGGCACAAAGCGGCATTCGGAAAGAACCGCGATTTAACGGCCAGCAACTGCAACTCTCTGAAGCGGTTCACCGCGAGAGTGGCGCTGTCCACCTACGAGAGCGAAATAACGGAACTGTGATGCCGAGAACGTGTGAATTCTGCATACTGCATTGCCTGAAAACAGGGGTTTTTTTCTCCGCAGGAAAGAATCCACATCTCTCGACTTTCTGTAACGTCCTCTCTACAAGCACAACGTGTGTCGCTCCTGGAACTTCTAGCTGCCTTATTAGAGGGGCTTTTCCCTTCCACTCTGTTCGTCACAGAATGCTGAAGTGTAGCATCGGAAAAACAGAGAAAAACGAAATGTCCCTAAGAATAAAAGGAAAGGCACAAGAATGAGAGAGAAGCGTAGTGCAGAATGCATGGACATAAGGAGAAGACAGAACCGCTCCTTTGTGATGTGCGCAGAAGAAGCCGCTCGTCCGAGAAGAGCATTCGGCTGAAGTCGCTCTTTCTCGGCATGCGAGAGAGACGAGACCGCTGCTGAAGGCACAAAGCGGCATTCGGGAGAACAGCGATTTCTTGGCCAGCAACTGCAAACTCTCCGAAGCGGTTCACCGCGAGAGCCGCTTTAGACGTGCGTGAGCGAAATAACGGAACTGTGATGCCGAGAACGTGTGAATTCTGCATACTGCATTGCCTGCAAACAGGGGGTTTTTTCTCCGCAGGAGAGAATCCACATCTTTCGACTTTCTGTTACGTCCTCTCTGAAAGCACAACGTGTGTCGCTCCTGGAACTTCTAGCTGCCTTATTAGAGGGGCTTTTCCCTTCTATTCTTTTCGTCACAGAATGCTGAAGTGTAGCTTCGGAAAAACAGAGAAAAACGAAATGTCCCTAAGAATAAAAGGAAAGGCACAAGAATGAGAGAGAAGCGTAGTGCAGAATGCATGGACACAAGGAGAAGACAGAACCGCTCCTTTGCGATGTGCGCAGAAGAAGCCGCTCGTCCGAGAAAAGCATCCGGCTGAAGTCGCTCTTTCTCGGCATGCGAGAGAGACGAGACCGCTGCTGAAGGCACAAAGCGGCATTCGGAAAGAACCGCGATTTAACGGCCAGCAACTGCAACTCTCCGAAGCGGTTCACCGCGAGAGTGGCGCTGTCCACCTACGAGAGCGAAATAGCGAAATTGCTATGCCGAGAACGTGTGAATTCTGCATACTGCATTGCCTGCAAACAGGGGGTTTTTTCTCCGCAGGAAAGAATCCACATCTCTCGACTTTCTGTTACGTCCTCTCTGAAAGCACAACGTGTGTCGCTCCTGGAACTTCTAGCTGCCTTATTAGAGGGGCTTTTCCCTTCCACTCTGTTCGTCACAGAATGCTGAAGTGTAGCTTCGGAAAAACAGAGAAAAACGAAATGTCCCTAAGAATAAAAGGAAAGGCACAAGAATGAGAGAGAAGCGTAGTGCAGAATGCATGGACATAAGGAGAAGACAGAACCGCTCCTTTGTGATGTGCGCAGAAGAAGCCGCTCGTCCGAGAAGAGCATTCGGCTGAAGTCGCTCTTTCTCGGCATGCGAGAGAGACGAGACCGCTGCTGAAGGCACAAAGCGGCATTCGGGAGAACAGCGATTTCTTGGCCAGCAACTGCAAACTCTCCGAAGCGGTTCACCGCGAGAGCCGCTTTAGACGTGCGTGAGCGAAATAACGGAACTGTGATGCCGAGAACGTGTGAATTCTGCATACTGCATTGCCTGCAAACAGGGGGTTTTTTCTCCGCAGGAGAGAATCCACATCTTTCGACTTTCTGTTACGTCCTCTCTGAAAGCACAACGTGTGTCGCTCCTGGAACTTCTAGCTGCCTTATTAGAGGGGCTTTTCCCTTCTATTCTTTTCGTCACAGAATGCTGAAGTGTAGCTTCGGAAAAACAGAGAAAAACGAAATGTCCCTAAGAATAAAAGGAAAGGCACAAGAATGAGAGAGAAGCGTAGTGCAGAATGCATGGACACAAGGAGAAGACAGAACCGCTCCTTTGCGATGTGCGCAGAAGAAGCCGCTCGTCCGAGAAAAGCATCCGGCTGAAGTCGCTCTTTCTCGGCATGCGAGAGAGACGAGACCGCTGCTGAAGGCACAAAGCGGCATTCGGAAAGAACCGCGATTTAACGGCCAGCAACTGCAACTCTCCGAAGCGGTTCACCGCGAGAGTGGCGCTGTCCACCTACGAGAGCGAAATAGCGAAATTGCTATGCCGAGAACGTGTGAATTCTGCATACTGCCTTGCCTGAAAACAGGGGTTTTTTTCTCCGCAGGAAAGAATCCACATCTCTCGACTTTCTGTAACGTCCTCTCTGAAAGCACAACGTGTGTCGCTCCTGGAACTTCTAGCTGCCTTATTAGAGGGGCTTTTCCCTTCTATTCTTTTCGTCACAGAATGCTGAAGTGTAGCTTCGGAAAAACAGAGAAAAACGAAATGTCCCTAAGAATAAAAGGAAAGGCACAAGAATGAGAGAGAAGCGTAGTGCAGAATGCATGGACATAAGGAGAAGACAGAACCGCTCCTTTGCGATGTGCGCAGAAGAAGCCGCTCGTCCGAGAAAAGCATCCGGCTGAAGTCGCTCTTTCTCGGCATGCGAGAGAGACGAGACCGCTGCTGAAGGCACAAAGCGGCATTCGGAAAGAACCGCGATTTAACGGCCAGCAACTGCAACTCTCCGAAGCGGTTCACCGCGAGAGTGGCGCTGTCCACCTACGAGAGCGAAATAGCGAAATTGCTATGCCGAGAACGTGTGAATTCTGCATACTGCATTGCCTGCAAACAGGGGGTTTTTTCTCCGCAGGAAAGAATCCACATCTCTCGACTTTCTGTTACGTCCTCTCTGAAAGCACAACGTGTGTCGCTCCTGGAACTTCTAGCTGCCTTATTAGAGGGGCTTTTCCCTTCCACTCTGTTCGTCACAGAATGCTGAAGTGTAGCTTCGGAAAAACAGAGAAAAACGAAATGTCCCTAAGAATAAAAGGAAAGGCACAAGAATGAGAGAGAAGCGTAGTGCAGAATGCATGGACATAAGGAGAAGACAGAACCGCTCCTTTGTGATGTGCGCAGAAGAAGCCGCTCGTCCGAGAAGAGCATTCGGCTGAAGTCGCTCTTTCTCGGCATGCGAGAGAGACGAGACCGCTGCTGAAGGCACAAAGCGGCATTCGGGAGAACAGCGATTTCTTGGCCAGCAACTGCAAACTCTCCGAAGCGGTTCACCGCGAGAGCCGCTTTAGACGTGCGTGAGCGAAATAACGGAACTGTGATGCCGAGAACGTGTGAATTCTGCATACTGCATTGCCTGCAAACAGGGGGTTTTTTCTCCGCAGGAGAGAATCCACATCTTTCGACTTTCTGTTACGTCCTCTCTGAAAGCACAACGTGTGTCGCTCCTGGAACTTCTAGCTGCCTTATTAGAGGGGCTTTTCCCTTCTATTCTTTTCGTCACAGAATGCTGAAGTGTAGCTTCGGAAAAACAGAGAAAAACGAAATGTCCCTAAGAATAAAAGGAAAGGCACAAGAATGAGAGAGAAGCGTAGTGCAGAATGCATGGACACAAGGAGAAGACAGAACCGCTCCTTTGCGATGTGCGCAGAAGAAGCCGCTCGTCCGAGAAAAGCATCCGGCTGAAGTCGCTCTTTCTCGGCATGCGAGAGAGACGAGACCGCTGCTGAAGGCACAAAGCGGCATTCGGAAAGAACCGCGATTTAACGGCCAGCAACTGCAACTCTCCGAAGCGGTTCACCGCGAGAGTGGCGCTGTCCACCTACGAGAGCGAAATAGCGAAATTGCTATGCCGAGAACGTGTGAATTCTGCATACTGCATTGCCTGCAAACAGGGGGTTTTTTCTCCGCAGGAAAGAATCCACATCTCTCGACTTTCTGTTACGTCCTCTCTGAAAGCACAACGTGTGTCGCTCCTGGAACTTCTAGCTGCCTTATTAGAGGGGCTTTTCCCTTCCACTCTGTTCGTCACAGAATGCTGAAGTGTAGCTTCGGAAAAACAGAGAAAAACGAAATGTCCCTAAGAATAAAAGGAAAGGCACAAGAATGAGAGAGAAGCGTAGTGCAGAATGCATGGACACAAGGAGAAGACAGAACCGCTCCTTTGCGATGTGCGCAGAAGAAGCCGCTCGTCCGAGAAAAGCATCCGGCTGAAGTCGCTCTTTCTCGGCATCCAAGAGAGACGAGACCGCTGCTGAAGGCACAAAGCGGCATTCGGGGAGAACCGCGATTTCTCGGCCAGCAACTGCAAACTCTCCGATGCGGTTAACAGAGAGTGGCGCTGTCCACCCACGAGAGCGAAATAGCGAAATTGCTATGCCGAGAACGTGCGATTTCAGAATATTGCATTTCCTGAAAACAGGGGGTTTTTCCTCCGCAGGAAAGAATCCACATCTCTCGACTTTCTGTAACGTCCTCTCTGAAAGCACAACGTGTGTCGCTCCTGGAACTTCTAGCTGCCTTATTAGAGGGGCTTTTCCCTTCTATTCTTTTCGTCACAGAATGCTGAAGTGTAGCATCGGAAAAACAGAGAAAAACGAAATGTCCCTAAGAATAAAAGGAAAGGCACAAGAATGAGAGAGAAGCGTAGTGCAGAATGCATGGACACAAGGAGAAGACAGAACCGCTCCTTTGCGATGTGCGCAGAAGAAGCCGCTCGTCCGAGAAAAGCATCCGGCTGAAGTCGCTCTTTCTCGGCATGCGAGAGAGACGAGACCGCTGCTGAAGGCACAAAGCGGCATTCGGGGAGAACCGCGATTTCTCGGCCAGCAACTACAAACTCTCCGAAGCGGTTCACCGCGAGAGCCGCTTTAGACGTGCGTGAGCGAAATAACGGAACTGTGATGCCGAGAACGTGTGAATTCTGCATACTGCATTGCCTGAAAACAGGGGTTTTTTTCTCCGCAGGAAAGAATCCACATCTCTCGACTTTCTGTAACGTCCTCTCTGAAAGCACAACGTGTGTCGCTCCTGGAACTTCTAGCTGCCTTATTAGAGGGGCTTTTCCCTTCCACTCTGTTCGTCACAGAATGCTGAAGTGTAGCTTCGGAAAAACAGAGAAAAACGAAATGTCCCTAAGAATAAAAGGAAAGGCACAAGAATGAGAGAGAAGCGTAGTGCAGAATGCATGGACACAAGGAGAAGACAGAACCGCTCCTTTGCGATGTGCGCAGAAGAAGCCGCTCGTCCGAGAAAAGCATCCGGCTGAAGTCGCTCTTTCTCGGCATGCGAGAGAGACGAGACCGCTGCTGAAGGCACAAAGCGGCATTCGGGGAGAACCGCGATTTCTCGGCCAGCAACTGCAAACTCTCCGAAGCGGTTCACCGCGAGAGCCGCTTTAGACGTGCGTGAGCGAAATAACGGAACTGTGATGCCGAGAACGTGTGAATTCTGCATACTGCATTGCCTGCAAACAGGGGTTTTTTTCTCCGCAGGAGAGAATCCACATCTCTCGACTTTCTGTAACGTCCTCTCTGAAAGCACAACGTGTGTCGCTCCTGGAACATCTAGCTGCCTTATTAGAGGGGCTTTTCCCTTCTATTCTTTTCGTCACAGAATGCTGAAGTGTAGCTTCGGAAAAACAGAGAAAAACGAAATGTCCCTAAGAATAAAAGGAAAGGCACAAGAATGAGAGAGAAGCGTAGTGCAGAATGCATGGACATAAGGAGAAGACAGAAACGCTCCTTTGCGATGTGCGCAGAAGAAGCCGCTCGTCCGAGAAAAGCATCCGGCTGAAGTCGCTCTTTCTCGGCATGCGAGAGAGACGAGACCGCTGCTGAAGGCACAAAGCGGCATTCGGAAAGAACCGCGATTTAACGGCCAGCAACTGCAACTCTCCGAAGCGGTTCACCGCGAGAGTGGCGCCGTCCACCTACGAGAGCGAAATAGCGAAATTGCTATGCCGAGAACGTGTGAATTCTGCATACTGCATTGCCTGAAAACAGGGGTTTTTTTCTCCGCAGGAAAGAATCCACATCTCTCGACTTTCTGTAACGTCCTCTCTGAAAGCACAACGTGTGTCGCTCCTGGAACTTCTAGCTGCCTTATTAGAGGGGCTTTTCCCTTCCACTCTGTTCGTCACAGAATGCTGAAGTGTAGCATCGGAAAAACAGAGAAAAACGAAATGTCCCTAAGAATAAAAGGAAAGGCACAAGAATGAGAGAGAAGCGTAGTGCAGAATGCATGGACATAAGGAGAAGACAGAACCGCTCCTTTGTGATGTGCGCAGAAGAAGCCGCTCGTCCGAGAAGAGCATCCGGCTGAAGTCGCTCTTTCTCGGCATGCGAGAGAGACGAGACCGCTGCTGAAGGCACAAAGCGGAATTCGGGAGAACAGCGATTTCTCGGCCAGCAACTGCAAACTCTCCGAAGCGGTTCACCGCGAGAGCCGCTTTAGACGTGCGTGAGCGAAATAACGGAACTGTGATGCCGAGAACGTGTGAATTCTGCATACTGCATTGCCTGCAAACAGGGGGTTTTTTCTCCGCAGGAAAGAATCCACATCTCTCGACTTTCTGTTACGTCCTCTCTGAAAGCACAACGTGTGTCGCTCCTGGAACTTCTAGCTGCCTTATTAGAGGGGCTTTTCCCTTCCACTCTGTTCGTCACAGAATGCTGAAGTGTAGCTTCGGAAAAACAGAGAAAAACGAAATGTCCCTATGAATAAAAGGAAAGGCACAAGAATGAGAGAGAAGCGTAGTGCAGAATGCATGGACACAAGGAGAAGACAGAACCGCTCCTTTGCGATGTGCGCAGAAGAAGCCGCTCGTCCGAGAAAAGCATCCGGCTGAAGTCGCTCTTTCTCGGCATCCAAGAGAGACGAGACCGCTGCTGAAGGCACAAAGCGGCATTCGGGGAGAACCGCGATTTCTCGGCCAGCAACTGCAAACTCTCCGATGCGGTTAACAGAGAGTGGCGCTGTCCACCCACGAGAGCGAAATAGCGAAATTGCTATGCCGAGAACGTGCGATTTCAGAATATTGCATTTCCTGAAAAGAGGGGGTTTTTCCTCCGCAGGAAAGAATCCACATCTCTCGACTTTCTGTAACGTCCTCTCTGAAAGCACAACGTGTGTCGCTCCTGGAACTTCTAGCTGCCTTATTAGAGGGGCTTTTCCCTTCTATTCTTTTCGTCACAGAATGCTGAAGTGTAGCTTCGGAAAAACAGAGAAAAACGAAATGTCCCTAAGAATAAAAGGAAAGGCACAAGAATGAGAGAGAAGCGTAGTGCAGAATGCATGGACACAAGGAGAAGACAGAACCGCTCCTTTGCGATGTGCGCAGAAGAAGCCGCTCGTCCGAGAAAAGCATCCGGCTGAAGTCGCTCTTTCTCGGCATGCGAGAGAGACGAGACCGCTGCTGAAGGCACAAAGCGGCATTCGGGGAGAACTGCGATTTCTCGGCCAGCAACTACAAACTCTCCGAAGCGGTTCACCGCGAGAGCCGCTTTAGACGTGCGTGAGCGAAATAACGGAACTGTGATGCCGAGAACGTGTGAATTCTGCATACTGCATTGCCTGAAAACAGGGGTTTTTTTCTCCGCAGGAAAGAATCCACATCTCTCGACTTTCTGTAACGTCCTCTCTGAAAGCACAACGTGTGTCGCTCCTGGAACTTCTAGCTGCCTTATTAGAGGGGCTTTTCCCTTCCACTCTGTTCGTCACAGAATGCTGAAGTGTAGCTTCGGAAAAACAGAGAAAAACGAAATGTCCCTAAGAATAAAAGGAAAGGCACAAGAATGAGAGAGAAGCGTAGTGCAGAATGCATGGACACAAGGAGAAGACAGAACCGCTCCTTTGCGATGTGCGCAGAAGAAGCCGCTCGTCCGAGAAAAGCATCCGGCTGAAGTCGCTCTTTCTCGGCATGCGAGAGAGACGAGACCGCTGCTGAAGGCACAAAGCGGCATTCGGGGAGAACCGCGATTTCTCGGCCAGCAACTGCAAACTCTCCGAAGCGGTTCACCGCGAGAGCCGCTTTAGACGTGCGTGAGCGAAATAACGGAACTGTGATGCCGAGAACGTGTGAATTCTGCATACTGCATTGCCTGCAAACAGGGGGTTTTTTCTCCGCAGGAGAGAATCCACATCTTTCGACTTTCTGTAACGTCCTCTCTGAAAGCACAACGTGTGTCGCTCCTGGAACTTCTAGCTGCCTTATTAGAGGGGCTTTTCCCTTCTATTCTTTTCGTCACAGAATGCTGAAGTGTAGCTTCGGAAAAACAGAGAAAAACGAAATGTCCCTAAGAATAAAAGGAAAGGCACAAGAATGAGAGAGAAGCGTAGTGCAGAATGCATGGACATAAGGAGAAGACAGAAACGCTCCTTTGCGATGTGCGCAGAAGAAGCCGCTCGTCCGAGAAAAGCATCCGGCTGAAGTCGCTCTTTCTCGGCATGCGAGAGAGACGAGACCGCTGCTGAAGGCACAAAGCGGCATTCGGAAAGAACCGCGATTTAACGGCCAGCAACTGCAACTCTCCGAAGCGGTTCACCGCGAGAGTGGCGCCGTCCACCTACGAGAGCGAAATAGCGAAATTGCTATGCCGAGAACGTGTGAATTCTGCATACTGCATTGCCTGAAAACAGGGGGTTTTTTCTCCGCAGGAAAGAATCCACATCTCTCGACTTTCTGTAACGTCCTCTCTGCAAGCACAACGTGTGTCGCTCCTGGAACTTCTAGCTGCCTTATTAGAGGGGCTTTTCCCTTCCACTCTGTTCGTCACAGAATGCTGAAGTGTAGCATCGGAAAAACAGAGAAAAACGAAATGTCCCTAAGAATAAAAGGAAAGGCACAAGAATGAGAGAGAAGCGTAGTGCAGAATGCATGGACATAAGGAGAAGACAGAACCGCTCCTTTGTGATGTGCGCAGAAGAAGCCGCTCGTCCGAGAAGAGCATCCGGCTGAAGTCGCTCTTTCTCGGCATGCGAGAGAGACGAGACCGCTGCTGAAGGCACAAAGCGGAATTCGGGAGAACCGCGATTTCTCGGCCAGCAACTGCAAACTCTCCGAAGCGGTTCACCGCGAGAGCCGCTTTAGACGTGCGTGAGCGAAATAACGGAACTGTGATGCCGAGAACGTGTGAATTCTGCATACTGCATTGCCTGCAAACAGGGGGTTTTTTCTCCGCAGGAAAGAATCCACATCTCTCGACTTTCTGTTACGTCCTCTCTGAAAGCACAACGTGTGTCGCTCCTGGAACTTCTAGCTGCCTTATTAGAGGGGCTTTTCCCTTCCACTCTGTTCGTCACAGAATGCTGAAGTGTAGCTTCGGAAAAACAGAGAAAAACGAAATGTCCCTAAGAATAAAAGGAAAGGCACAAGAATGAGAGAGAAGCGTAGTGCAGAATGCATGGACACAAGGAGAAGACAGAACCGCTCCTTTGCGATGTGCGCAGAAGAAGCCGCTCGTCCGAGAAAAGCATCCGGCTGAAGTCGCTCTTTCTCGGCATGCGAGAGAGACGAGACCGCTGCTGAAGGCACAAAGCGGCATTCGGGGAGAACCGCGATTTCTCGGCCAGCAACTGCAAACTCTCCGAAGCGGTTCACCGCGAGAGCCGCTTTAGACGTGCGTGAGCGAAATAACGGAACTGTGATGCCGAGAACGTGTGAATTCTGCATACTGCATTGCCTGCAAACAGGGGGTTTTTTCTCCGCAGGAAAGAATCCACATCTCTCGACTTTCTGTTACGTCCTCTCTGAAAGCACAACGTGTGTCGCTCCTGGAACTTCTAGCTGCCTTATTAGAGGGGCTTTTCCCTTCCACTCTGTTCGTCACAGAATGCTGAAGTGTAGCTTCGGAAAAACAGAGAAAAACGAAATGTCCCTAAGAATAAAAGGAAAGGCACAAGAATGAGAGAGAAGCGTAGTGCAGAATGCATGGACACAAGGAGAAGACAGAACCGCTCCTTTGCGATGTGCGCAGAAGAAGCCGCTCGTCCGAGAAAAGCATCCGGCTGAAGTCGCTCTTTCTCGGCATGCGAGAGAGACGAGACCGCTGCTGAAGGCACAAAGCGGCATTCGGAAAGAACCGCGATTTAACGGCCAGCAACTGCAACTCTCCGAAGCGGTTCACCGCGAGAGTGGCGCTGTCCACCTACGAGAGCGAAATAGCGAAATTGCTATGCCGAGAACGTGTGAATTCTGCATACTGCCTTGCCTGAAAACAGGGGTTTTTTTCTCCGCAGGAAAGAATCCACATCTCTCGACTTTCTGTAACGTCCTCTCTGAAAGCACAACGTGTGTCGCTCCTGGAACTTCTAGCTGCCTTATTAGAGGGGCTTTTCCCTTCTATTCTTTTCGTCACAGAATGCTGAAGTGTAGCTTCGGAAAAACAGAGAAAAACGAAATGTCCCTAAGAATAAAAGGAAAGGCACAAGAATGAGAGAGAAGCGTAGTGCAGAATGCATGGACATAAGGAGAAGACAGAAACGCTCCTTTGCGATGTGCGCAGAAGAAGCCGCTCGTCCGAGAAAAGCATCCGGCTGAAGTCGCTCTTTCTCGGCATGCGAGAGAGACGAGACCGCTGCTGAAGGCACAAAGCGGCATTCGGGGAGAACCGCGATTTCTCGGCCAGCAACTGCAAACTCTCCGAAGCGGTTCACCGCGAGAGCCGCTTTAGACGTGCGTGAGCGAAATAATGGAACTGTGATGCCGAGAACGTGTGAATTCTGCATACTGCATTGCCTGCAAACAGGGGGTTTTTTCTCCGCAGGAGAGAATCCACATCTTTCGACTTTCTGTAACGTCCTCTCTGAAAGCACAACGTGTGTCGCTCCTGGAACTTCTAGCTGCCTTATTAGAGGGGCTTTTCCCTTCTATTCTTTTCGTCACAGAATGCTGAAGTGTAGCTTCGGAAAAACAGAGAAAAACGAAATGTCCCTAAGAATAAAAGGAAAGGCACAAGAATGAGAGAGAAGCGTAGTGCAGAATGCATGGACACAAGGAGAAGACAGAACCGCTCCTTTGCGATGTGCGCAGAAGAAGCCGCTCGTCCGAGAAAAGCATCCGGCTGAAGTCGCTCTTTCTCGGCATGCGTAAGAGACGAGACCGCTGCTGAAGGCACAAAGTGGCATTCGGGGAGAACCGCGATTTCTCGGCCAGCAACTGCAAACTCTCCGAAGCGGTTCACCGCGAGAGCCGCTTTAGACGTGCGTGAGCGAAATAACGGATCTGTGATGCCGAGAACGTGTGAATTCTGCATACTGCATTGCCTGAAAACAGGGTTTTTTTTCTCCGCAGGAAAGAATCCACATCTCTCGACTTTCTGTAACGTCCTCTCTGAAAGCACAATGTGTGTCGCTCCTGGAACTTCTAGCTGCCTTATTAGAGGGGCTTTTCTCTTCCACTCTGTTCGTCACAGAATGCTGAAGTGTAGCTTCGGAAAAACAGAGAAAAACGAAATGTCCCTAGGAATCAAGGGTTAAGAATGAGAGAGAAGCGTAGTGCAGAATGCATGGACACAAGGAGAAGACAGAACCGCTCCTTTGCGATGTGCGCAGAAGAAGCCGCTCGTCCGAGAAAAGCATCCGGCTGAAGTCGCTCTTTCTCGGCATGCGAGAGAGACGAGACCGCTGCTGAAGGCACAAAGCGGCATTCGGAAAGAACCGCGATTTAACGGCCAGCAACTGCAACTCTCCGAAGCGGTTCACCGCGAGAGTGGCGCTGTCCACCTACGAGAGCGAAATAGCGAAATTGCTATGCCGAGAACGTGTGAATTCTGCATACTGCATTGCCTGAAAACAGGGGGTTTTTTCTCCGCAGGAAAGAATCCACATCTCTCGACTTTCTGTTACGTCCTCTCTGAAAGCACAACGTGTGTCGCTCCTGGAACTTCTAGCTGCCTTATTAGAGGGGCTTTTCCCTTCCACTCTGTTCGTCACAGAATGCTGAAGTGTAGCTTCGGAAAAACAGAGAAAAACGAAATGTCCCTAAGAATAAAAGGAAAGGCACAAGAATGAGAGAGAAGCGTAGTGCAGAATGCATGGACACAAGGAGAAGACAGAACCGCTCCTTTGCGATGTGCGCAGAAGAAGCCGCTCGTCCGAGAAAAGCATCCGGCTGAAGTCGCTCTTTCTCGGCATGCGAGAGAGACGAGACCGCTGCTGAAGGCACAAAGCGGCATTCGGGGAGAACCGCGATTTCTCGGCCAGCAACTGCAAACTCTCCGAAGCGGTTCACCGCGAGAGCCGCTTTAGACGTGCGTGAGCGAAATAACGGAACTGTGATGCCGAGAACGTGTGAATTCTGCATACTGCATTGCCTGCAAACAGGGGGTTTTTTCTCCGCAGGAAAGAATCCACATCTCTCGACTTTCTGTTACGTCCTCTCTGAAAGCACAACGTGTGTCGCTCCTGGAACTTCTAGCTGCCTTATTAGAGGGGCTTTTCCCTTCCACTCTGTTCGTCACAGAATGCTGAAGTGTAGCTTCGGAAAAACAGAGAAAAACGAAATGTCCCTAAGAATAAAAGGAAAGGCACAAGAATGAGAGAGAAGCGTAGTGCAGAATGCATGGACACAAGGAGAAGACAGAACCGCTCCTTTGCGATGTGCGCAGAAGAAGCCGCTCGTCCGAGAAAAGCATCCGGCTGAAGTCGCTCTTTCTCGGCATCCAAGAGAGACGAGACCGCTGCTGAAGGCACAAAGCGGCATTCGGGGAGAACCGCGATTTCTCGGCCAGCAACTGCAAACTCTCCGATGCGGTTAACAGAGAGTGGCGCTGTCCACCCACGAGAGCGAAATAGCGAAATTGCTATGCCGAGAACGTGCGATTTCAGAATATTGCATTTCCTGTAAAGAGGGGGTTTTTCCTCCGCAGGAAAGAATCCACATCTCTCGACTTTCTGTAACGTCCTCTCTGAAAGCACAACGTGTGTCGCTCCTGGAACTTCTAGCTGCCTTATTAGAGGGGCTTTTCCCTTCTATTCTTTTCGTCACAGAATGCTGAAGTGTAGCTTCGGAAAAACAGAGAAAAACGAAATGTCCCTAAGAATAAAAGGAAAGGCACAAGAATGAGAGAGAAGCGTAGTGCAGAATGCATGGACACAAGGAGAAGACAGAACCGCTCCTTTGCGATGTGCGCAGAAGAAGCCGCTCGTCCGAGAAAAGCATCCGGCTGAAGTCGCTCTTTCTCGGCATGCGAGAGAGACGAGACCGCTGCTGAAGGCACAAAGCGGCATTCGGGGAGAACCGCGATTTCTCGGCCAGCAACTACAAACTCTCCGAAGCGGTTCACCGCGAGAGCCGCTTTAGACGTGCGTGAGCGAAATAACGGAACTGTGATGCCGAGAACGTGTGAATTCTGCATACTGCATTGCCTGAAAACAGGGGGTTTTTTCTCCGCAGGAAAGAATCCACATCTCTCGACTTTCTGTAACGTCCTCTCTGAAAGCACAACGTGTGTCGCTCCTGGAACTTCTAGCTGCCTTATTAGAGGGGCTTTTCCCTTCCACTCTGTTCGTCACAGAATGCTGAAGTGTAGCTTCGGAAAAACAGAGAAAAACGAAATGTCCCTAAGAATAAAAGGAAAGGCACAAGAATGAGAGAGAAGCGTAGTGCAGAATGCATGGACACAAGGAGAAGACAGAACCGCTCCTTTGCGATGTGCGCAGAAGAAGCCGCTCGTCCGAGAAAAGCATCCGGCTGAAGTCGCTCTTTCTCGGCATGCGAGAGAGACGAGACCGCTGCTGAAGGCACAAAGCGGCATTCGGGGAGAACCGCGATTTCTCGGCCAGCAACTGCAAACTCTCCGAAGCGGTTCACCGCGAGAGCCGCTTTAGACGTGCGTGAGCGAAATAACGGAACTGTGATGCCGAGAACGTGTGAATTCTGCATACTGCATTGCCTGCAAACAGGGGGTTTTTTCTCCGCAGGAGAGAATCCACATCTTTCGACTTTCTGTAACGTCCTCTCTGAAAGCACAACGTGTGTCGCTCCTGGAACTTCTAGCTGCCTTATTAGAGGGGCTTTTCCCTTCTATTCTTTTCGTCACAGAATGCTGAAGTGTAGCTTCGGAAAAACAGAGAAAAACGAAATGTCCCTAAGAATAAAAGGAAAGGCACAAGAATGAGAGAGAAGCGTAGTGCAGAATGCATGGACACAAGGAGAAGACAGAACCGCTCCTTTGCGATGTGCGCAGAAGAAGCCGCTCGTCCGAGAAAAGCATCCGGCTGAAGTCGCTCTTTCTCGGCATGCGAGAGAGACGAGACCGCTGCTGAAGGCACAAAGTGGCATTCGGGGAGAACCGCGATTTCTCGGCCAGCAACTGCAAACTCTCCGAAGCGGTTCACCGCGAGAGCCGCTTTAGACGTGCGTGAGCGAAATAACGGATCTGTGATGCCGAGAACGTGTGAATTCTGCATACTGCATTGCCTGAAAACAGGGTTTTTTTTCTCCGCAGGAAAGAATCCACATCTCTCGACTTTCTGTAACGTCCTCTCTGAAAGCACAACGTGTGTCGCTCCTGGAACTTCTAGCTGCCTTATTAGAGGGGCTTTTCTCTTCCACTCTGTTCGTCACAGAATGCTGAAGTGTAGCTTCGGAAAAACAGAGAAAAACGAAATGTCCCTAGGAATCAAGGGTTAAGAATGAGAGAGAAGCGTAGTGCAGAATGCATGGACACAAGGAGAAGACAGAACCGCTCCTTTGCGATGTGCGCAGAAGAAGCCGCTCGTCCGAGAAAAGCATCCGGCTGAAGTCGCTCTTTCTCGGCATGCGAGAGAGACGAGACCGCTGCTGAAGGCACAAAGCGGCATTCGGAAAGAACCGCGATTTAACGGCCAGCAACTGCAACTCTCCGAAGCGGTTCACCGCGAGAGTGGCGCTGTCCACCTACGAGAGCGAAATAGCGAAATTGCTATGCCGAGAACGTGTGAATTCTGCATACTGCATTGCCTGAAAACAGGGGGTTTTTTCTCCGCAGGAAAGAATCCACATCTCTCGACTTTCTGTAACGTCCTCTCTGAAAGCACAACGTGTGTCGCTCCTGGAACTTCTAGCTGCCTTATTAGAGGGGCTTTTCCCTTCCACTCTGTTCGTCACAGAATGCTGAAGTGTAGCTTCGGAAAAACAGAGAAAAACGAAATGTCCCTAAGAATAAAAGGAAAGGCATAAGAATGAGAGAGAAGCGTAGTGCAGAATGCATGGACACAAGGAGAAGACAGAACCGCTCCTTTGCGATGTGCGCAGAAGAAGCCGCTCGTCCGAGAAAAGCATCCGGCTGAAGTCGCTCTTTCTCGGCATCCGAGAGAGACGAGACCGCTGCTGAAGGCACAAAGCGGCATTCGGGGAGAACCGCGATTTCTCGGCCAGCAACTGCAAACTCTCCGAAGCGGTTCACCGCGAGAGCCGCTTTAGACGTGCGTGAGCGAAATAACGGAACTGTGATGCCGAGAACGTGTGAATTCTGCATACTGCATTGCCTGCAAACAGGGGGTTTTTTCTCCGCAGGAAAGAATCCACATCTTTCGACTTTCTGTAACGTCCTCTCTGAAAGCACAACGTGTGTCGCTCCTGGAACTTCTAGCTGCCTTATTACAGGGGCTTTTCCCTTCTATTCTTTTCGTCACAGAATGCTGAAGTGTAGCTTCGGAAAAACAGAGAAAAACGAAATGTCCCTAAGAATAAAAGGAAAGGCACAAGAATGAGAGAGAAGCGTAGTGCAGAATGCATGGACACAAGGAGAAGACAGAACCGCTCCTTTGCGATGTGCGCAGAAGAAGCCGCTCGTCCGAGAAAAGCATCCGGCTGAAGTCGCTCTTTCTCGGCATGCGAGAGAGACGAGACCGCTGCTGAAGGCACAAAGCGGCATTCGGGGAGAACCGCGATTTCTCGGCCAGCAACTGCAAACTCTCCGAAGCGGTTCACCGCGAGAGCCGCTTTAGACGTGCGTGAGCGAAATAACGGAACTGTGATGCCGAGAACGTGTGAATTCTGCATACTGCATTGCCTGAAAACAGGGGGTTTTTTCTCCGCAGGAAAGAATCCACATCTCTCGACTTTCTGTAACGTCCTCTCTGAAAGCACAACGTGTGTCGCTCCTGGAACTTCTAGCTGCCTTATTAGAGGGGCTTTTCCCTTCTATTCTTTTCGTCACAGAATGCTGAAGTGTAGCTTCGGAAAAACAGAGAAAAACGAAATGTCCCTAAGAATAAAAGGAAAGGCACAAGAATGAGAGAGAAGCGTAGTGCAGAATGCATGGACACAAGGAGAAGACAGAACCGCTCCTTTGTGATGTGCGCAGAAGAAGCCGCTCGTCCGAGAAAAGCATCCGGCTGAAGTCGCTCTTTCTCGGCATCCGAGAGAGACGAGACCGCTGCTGAAGGCACAAAGCGGCATTCGGGGAGAACCGCGATTTCTCGGCCAGCAACTGCAAACTCTCCGAAGCGGTTCACCGCGAGAGCCGCTTTAGACGTGCGTGAGCGAAATAACGGAACTGTGATGCCGAGAACGTGTGAATTCTGCATACTGCATTGCCTGCAAACAGGGGGTTTTTTCTCCGCAGGAAAGAATCCACATCTCTCGACTTTCTGTTACGTCCTCTCTGAAAGCACAACGTGTGTCGCTCCTGGAACTTCTAGCTGCCTTATTAGAGGGGCTTTTCCCTTCCACTCTGTTCGTCACAGAATGCTGAAGTGTAGCTTCGGAAAAACAGAGAAAAACGAAATGTCCCTAAGAATAAAAGGAAAGGCATAAGAATGAGAGAGAAGCGTAGTGCAGAATGCATGGACACAAGGAGAAGACAGAACCGCTCCTTTGCGATGTGCGCAGAAGAAGCCGCTCGTCCGAGAAAAGCATCCGGCTGAAGTCGCTCTTTCTCGGCATCCGAGAGAGACGAGACCGCTGCTGAAGGCACAAAGCGGCATTCGGGGAGAACCGCGATTTCTCGGCCAGCAACTGCAAACTCTCCGAAGCGGTTCACCGCGAGAGCCGCTTTAGACGTGCGTGAGCGAAATAACGGAACTGTGATGCCGAGAACGTGTGAATTCTGCATACTGCATTGCCTGCAAACAGGGGGTTTTTTCTCCGCAGGAAAGAATCCACATCTTTCGACTTTCTGTAACGTCCTCTCTGAAAGCACAACGTGTGTCGCTCCTGGAACTTCTAGCTGCCTTATTACAGGGGCTTTTCCCTTCTATTCTTTTCGTCACAGAATGCTGAAGTGTAGCTTCGGAAAAACAGAGAAAAACGAAATGTCCCTAAGAATAAAAGGAAAGGCACAAGAATGAGAGAGAAGCGTAGTGCAGAATGCATGGACACAAGGAGAAGACAGAACCGCTCCTTTGCGATGTGCGCAGAAGAAGCCGCTCGTCCGAGAAAAGCATCCGGCTGAAGTCGCTCTTTCTCGGCATGCGAGAGAGACGAGACCGCTGCTGAAGGCACAAAGCGGCATTCGGGGAGAACCGCGATTTCTCGGCCAGCAACTGCAAACTCTCCGAAGCGGTTCACCGCGAGAGCCGCTTTAGACGTGCGTGAGCGAAATAACGGAACTGTGATGCCGAGAACGTGTGAATTCTGCATACTGCATTGCCTGAAAACAGGGGGTTTTTTCTCCGCAGGAAAGAATCCACATCTCTCGACTTTCTGTAACGTCCTCTCTGAAAGCACAACGTGTGTCGCTCCTGGAACTTCTAGCTGCCTTATTAGAGGGGCTTTTCCCTTCTATTCTTTTCGTCACAGAATGCTGAAGTGTAGCTTCGGAAAAACAGAGAAAAACGAAATGTCCCTAAGAATAAAAGGAAAGGCACAAGAATGAGAGAGAAGCGTAGTGCAGAATGCATGGACACAAGGAGAAGACAGAACCGCTCCTTTGTGATGTGCGCAGAAGAAGCCGCTCGTCCGAGAAAAGCATCCGGCTGAAGTCGCTCTTTCTCGGCATCCGAGAGAGACGAGACCGCTGCTGAAGGCACAAAGCGGCATTCGGGGAGAACCGCGATTTCTCGGCCAGCAACTGCAAACTCTCCGAAGCGGTTCACCGCGAGAGCCGCTTTAGACGTGCGTGAGCGAAATAACGGAACTGTGATGCCGAGAACGTGTGAATTCTGCATACTGCATTGCCTGCAAACAGGGGGTTTTTTCTCCGCAGGAAAGAATCCACATCTCTCGACTTTCTGTTACGTCCTCTCTGAAAGCACAACGTGTGTCGCTCCTGGAACTTCTAGCTGCCTTATTAGAGGGGCTTTTCCCTTCCACTCTGTTCGTCACAGAATGCTGAAGTGTAGCTTCGGAAAAACAGAGAAAAACGAAATGTCCCTAAGAATAAAAGGAAAGGCACAAGAATGAGAGAGAAGCGTAGTGCAGAATGCATGGACACAAGGAGAAGACAGAACCGCTCCTTTGCGATGTGCGCAGAAGAAGCCGCTCGTCCGAGAAAAGCATCCGGCTGAAGTCGCTCTTTCTCGGCATGCGAGAGAGACGAGACCGCTGCTGAAGGCACAAAGCGGCATTCGGAAAGAACCGCGATTTAACGGCCAGCAACTGCAACTCTCCGAAGCGGTTCACCGCGAGAGTGGCGCTGTCCACCTACGAGAGCGAAATAGCGAAATTGCTATGCCGAGAACGTGTGAATTCTGCATACTGCATTGCCTGCAAACAGGGGGTTTTTTCTCCGCAGGAAAGAATCCACATCTCTCGACTTTCTGTTACGTCCTCTCTGAAAGCACAACGTGTGTCGCTCCTGGAACTTCTAGCTGCCTTATTAGAGGGGCTTTTCCCTTCCACTCTGTTCGTCACAGAATGCTGAAGTGTAGCTTCGGAAAAACAGAGAAAAACGAAATGTCCCTAAGAATAAAAGGAAAGGCATAAGAATGAGAGAGAAGCGTAGTGCAGAATGCATGGACACAAGGAGAAGACAGAACCGCTCCTTTGCGATGTGCGCAGAAGAAGCCGCTCGTCCGAGAAAAGCATCCGGCTGAAGTCGCTCTTTCTCAGCATGCGAGAGAGACGAGACCGCTGCTGAAGGCACAAAGCGGCATTCGGGGAGAACCGCGATTTCTCGGCCAGCAACTACAAACTCTCCGAAGCGGTTCACCGCGAGAGCCGCTTTAGACGTGCGTGAGCGAAATAACGGAACTGTGATGCCGAGAACGTGTGAATTCTGCATACTGCATTGCCTGAAAACAGGGGTTTTTTTCTCCGCAGGAAAGAATCCACATCTCTCGACTTTCTGTAACGTCCTCTCTGAAAGCACAACGTGTGTCGCTCCTGGAACTTCTAGCTGCCTTATTAGAGGGGCTTTTCCCTTCCACTCTGTTCGTCACAGAATGCTGAAGTGTAGCTTCGGAAAAACAGAGAAAAACGAAATGTCCCTAAGAATAAAAGGAAAGGCACAAGAATGAGAGAGAAGCGTAGTGCAGAATGCATGGACACAAGGAGAAGACAGAACCGCTCCTTTGCGATGTGCGCAGAAGAAGCCGCTCGTCCGAGAAAAGCATCCGGCTGAAGTCGCTCTTTCTCGGCATCCAAGAGAGACGAGACCGCTGCTGAAGGCACAAAGCGGCATTCGGGGAGAACCGCGATTTCTCGGCCAGCAACTGCAAACTCTCCGAAGCGGTTCACCGCGAGAGCCGCTTTAGACGTGCGTGAGCGAAATAACGGAACTGTGATGCCGAGAACGTGTGAATTCTGCATACTGCATTGCCTGCAAACAGGGGGTTTTTTCTCCGCAGGAAAGAATCCACATCTTTCGACTTTCTGTAACGTCCTCTCTGAAAGCACAACGTGTGTCGCTCCTGGAACTTCTAGCTGCCTTATTAGAGGGGCTTTTCCCTTCTATTCTTTTCGTCACAGAATGCTGAAGTGTAGCTTCGGAAAAACAGAGAAAAACGAAATGTCCCTAAGAATAAAAGGAAAGGCACAAGAATGAGAGAGAAGCGTAGTGCAGAATGCATGGACACAAGGAGAAGACAGAACCGCTCCTTTGCGATGTGCGCAGAAGAAGCCGCTCGTCCGAGAAAAGCATCCGGCTGAAGTCGCTCTTTCTCGGCATCCGAGAGAGACGAGACCGCTGCTGAAGGCACAAAGCGGCATTCGGGGAGAACCGCGATTTCTCGGCCAGCAACTGCAAACTCTCCGAAGCGGTTCACCGCGAGAGCCGCTTTAGACGTGCGTGAGCGAAATAACGGAACTGTGATGCCGAGAACGTGTGAATTCTGCATACTGCATTGCCTGCAAACAGGGGGTTTTTTCTCCGCAGGAAAGAATCCACATCTCTCGACTTTCTGTTACGTCCTCTCTGAAAGCACAACGTGTGTCGCTCCTGGAACTTCTAGCTGCCTTATTAGAGGGGCTTTTCCCTTCCACTCTGTTCGTCACAGAATGCTGAAGTGTAGCTTCGGAAAAACAGAGAAAAACGAAATGTCCCTAAGAATAAAAGGAAAGGCACAAGAATGAGAGAGAAGCGTAGTGCAGAATGCATGGACACAAGGAGAAGACAGAACCGCTCCTTTGCGATGTGCGCAGAAGAAGCCGCTCGTCCGAGAAAAGCATCCGGCTGAAGTCGCTCTTTCTCGGCATGCGAGAGAGACGAGACCGCTGCTGAAGGCACAAAGCGGCATTCGGAAAGAACCGCGATTTCTCGGCCAGCAACTGCAAACTCTCCGAAGCGGTTAACAGAGAGTGGTGCTGTCCACCCACGAGAGCGAAATAGCGAAATTGCTATGCCGAGAACGTGCGATTTCAGAATATTGCATTGCCTGAAAACAGGGGGTTTTTTCTCCGCAGGAAAGAATCCACATCTCTCGACTTTCTGTAACGTCCTCTCTGAAAGCACAACGTGTGTCGCTCCTGGAACTTCTAGCTGCCTTATTAGAGGGGCTTTTCCCTTCCACTCTGTTCGTCACAGAATGCTGAAGTGTAGCTTCGGAAAAACAGAGAAAAACGAAATGTCCCTAAGAATAAAAGGAAAGGCATAAGAATGAGAGAGAAGCGTAGTGCAGAATGCATGGACACAAGGAGAAGACAGAACCGCTCCTTTGCGATGTGCGCAGAAGAAGCCGCTCGTCCGAGAAAAGCATCCGGCTGAAGTCGCTCTTTCTCGGCATGCGAGAGAGACGAGACCGCTGCTGAAGGCACAAAGCGGCATTCGGGGAGAACCGCGATTTCTCGGCCAGCAACTACAAACTCTCCGAAGCGGTTCACCGCGAGAGCCGCTTTAGACGTGCGTGAGCGAAATAACGGAACTGTGATGCCGAGAACGTGTGAATTCTGCATACTGCATTGCCTGAAAACAGGGGTTTTTTTCTCCGCAGGAAAGAATCCACATCTCTCGACTTTCTGTTACGTCCTCTCTGAAAGCACAACGTGTGTCGCTCCTGGAACTTCTAGCTGCCTTATTAGAGGGGCTTTTCCCTTCCACTCTGTTCGTCACAGAATGCTGAAGTGTAGCTTCGGAAAAACAGAGAAAAACGAAATGTCCCTAAGAATAAAAGGAAAGGCACAAGAATGAGAGAGAAGCGTAGTGCAGAATGCATGGACACAAGGAGAAGACAGAACCGCTCCTTTGCGATGTGCGCAGAAGAAGCCGCTCGTCCGAGAAAAGCATCCGGCTGAAGTCGCTCTTTCTCGGCATGCGAGAGAGACGAGACCGCTGCTGAAGGCACAAAGCGGCATTCGGGGAGAACCGCGATTTCTCGGCCAGCAACTGCAAACTCTCCGAAGCGGTTCACCGCGAGAGCCGCTTTAGACGTGCGTGAGCGAAATAACGGAACTGTGATGCCGAGAACGTGTGAATTCTGCATACTGCATTGCCTGAAAACAGGGGGTTTTTTCTCCGCAGGAAAGAATCCACATCTTTCGACTTTCTGTAACGTCCTCTCTGAAAGCACAACGTGTGTCGCTCCTGGAACTTCTAGCTGCCTTATTAGAGGGGCTTTTCCCTTCTATTCTTTTCGTCACAGAATGCTGAAGTGTAGCTTCGGAAAAACAGAGAAAAACGAAATGTCCCTAAGAATAAAAGGAAAGGCACAAGAATGAGAGAGAAGCGTAGTGCAGAATGCATGGACACAAGGAGAAGACAGAACCGCTCCTTTGCGATGTGCGCAGAAGAAGCCGCTCGTCCGAGAAAAGCATCCGGCTGAAGTCGCTCTTTCTCGGCATCCAAGAGAGACGAGACCGCTGCTGAAGGCACAAAGCGGCATTCGGGGAGAACCGCGATTTCTCGGCCAGCAACTGCAAACTCTCCGAAGCGGTTCACCGCGAGAGCCGCTTTAGACGTGCGTGAGCGAAATAACGGAACTGTGATGCCGAGAACGTGTGAATTCTGCATACTGCATTGCCTGCAAACAGGGGGTTTTTTCTCCGCAGGAAAGAATCCACATCTTTCGACTTTCTGTAACGTCCTCTCTGAAAGCACAACGTGTGTCGCTCCTGGAACTTCTAGCTGCCTTATTAGAGGGGCTTTTCCCTTCTATTCTTTTCGTCACAGAATGCTGAAGTGTAGCTTCGGAAAAACAGAGAAAAACGAAATGTCCCTAAGAATAAAAGGAAAGGCACAAGAATGAGAGAGAAGCGTAGTGCAGAATGCATGGACACAAGGAGAAGACAGAACCGCTCCTTTGCGATGTGCGCAGAAGAAGCCGCTCGTCCGAGAAAAGCATCCGGCTGAAGTCGCTCTTTCTCGGCATCCGAGAGAGACGAGACCGCTGCTGAAGGCACAAAGCGGCATTCGGGGAGAACCGCGATTTCTCGGCCAGCAACTGCAAACTCTCCGAAGCGGTTCACCGCGAGAGCCGCTTTAGACGTGCGTGAGCGAAATAACGGAACTGTGATGCCGAGAACGTGTGAATTCTGCATACTGCATTGCCTGCAAACAGGGGGTTTTTTCTCCGCAGGAAAGAATCCACATCTCTCGACTTTCTGTTACGTCCTCTCTGAAAGCACAACGTGTGTCGCTCCTGGAACTTCTAGCTGCCTTATTAGAGGGGCTTTTCCCTTCCACTCTGTTCGTCACAGAATGCTGAAGTGTAGCTTCGGAAAAACAGAGAAAAACGAAATGTCCCTAAGAATAAAAGGAAAGGCACAAGAATGAGAGAGAAGCGTAGTGCAGAATGCATGGACACAAGGAGAAGACAGAACCGCTCCTTTGCGATGTGCGCAGAAGAAGCCGCTCGTCCGAGAAAAGCATCCGGCTGAAGTCGCTCTTTCTCGGCATGCGAGAGAGACGAGACCGCTGCTGAAGGCACAAAGCGGCATTCGGGGAGAACCGCGATTTCTCGGCCAGCAACTGCAAACTCTCCGAAGCGGTTAACAGAGAGTGGTGCTGTCCACCCACGAGAGCGAAATAGCGAAATTGCTATGCCGAGAACGTGCGATTTCAGAATATTGCATTTCCTGAAAACATGGGGTTTTTCCTCCGCAGGAAAGAATCCACATCTCTCGACTTTCTGTAACGTCCTCTCTGAAAGCACAACGTGTGTCGCTCCTGGAACTTCTAGCTGCCTTATTAGAGGGGCTTTTCCCTTCCACTCTGTTCGTCACAGAATGCTGAAGTGTAGCTTCGGAAAAACAGAGAAAAACGAAATGTCCCTAAGAATAAAAGGAAAGGCACAAGAATGAGAGAGAAGCGTAGTGCAGAATGCATGGACACAAGGAGAAGACAGAACCGCTCCTTTGCGATGTGCGCAGAAGAAGCCGCTCGTCCGAGAAAAGCATCCGGCTGAAGTCGCTCTTTCTCGGCATGCGAGAGAGACGAGACCGCTGCTGAAGGCACAAAGCGGCATTCGGGGAGAACCGCGATTTCTCGGCCAGCAACTGCAAACTCTCCGAAACGGTTCACCGCGAGAGCCGCTTTAGACGTGCGTGAGCGAAATAACGGAACTGTGATGCCGAGAACGTGTGAATTCTGCATACTGCATTGCCTGAAAACAGGGGTTTTTTTCTCCGCAGGAAAGAATCCACATCTCTCGACTTTCTGTAACGTCCTCTCTGAAAGCACAACGTGTGTCGCTCCTGGAACTTCTAGCTGCCTTATTAGAGGGGCTTTTCCCTTCCACTCTGTTCGTCACAGAATGCTGAAGTGTAGCTTCGGAAAAACAGAGAAAAACGAAATGTCCCTAAGAATAAAAGGAAAGGCACAAGAATGAGAGAGAAGCGTAGTGCAGAATGCATGGACACAAGGAGAAGACAGAACCGCTCCTTTGCGATGTGCGCAGAAGAAGCCGCTCGTCCGAGAAAAGCATCCGGCTGAAGTCGCTCTTTCTCGGCATGCGAGAGAGACGAGACCGCTGCTGAAGGCACAAAGCGGCATTCGGGGAGAACCGCGATTTCTCGGCCAGCAACTGCAAACTCTCCGAAGCGGTTCACCGCGAGAGCCGCTTTAGACGTGCGTGAGCGAAATAACGGAACTGTGATGCCGAGAACGTGTGAATTCTGCATACTGCATTGCCTGCAAACAGGGGGTTTTTTCTCCGCAGGAAAGAATCCACATCTCTCGACTTTCTGTAACGTCCTCTCTGAAAGCACAACGAGTGTCGCTCCTGGAACTTCTAGCTGCCTTATTAGAGGGGCTTTTCCCTTCCACTCTGTTCGTCACAGAATGCTGAAGTGTAGCTTCGGAAAAACAGAGAAAAACGAAATGTCCCTAGGAATCAAGGGGTAAGAATGAGAGAGAAGCGTAGTGCAGAATGCATGGACACAAGGAGAAGACAGAACCGCTCCTTTGCGATGTGCGCAGAAGAAGCCGCTCGTCCGAGAAAAGCATCCGGCTGAAGTCGCTCTTTCTCGGCATGCGAGAGAGACGAGACCGCTGCTGAAGGCACAAAGCGGCATTCGGGGAGAACCGCGATTTCTCGGCCAGCAACTGCAAACTCTCCGAAGCGGTTCACCGCGAGAGCCGCTTTAGACGTGCGTGAGCGAAATAACGGAACTGTGATGCCGAGAACGTGTGAATTCTGCATACTGCATTGCCTGAAAACAGGGGTTTTTTTCTCCGCAGGAAAGAATCCACATCTCTCGACTTTCTGTAACGTCCTCTCTGAAAGCACAACGTGTGTCGCTCCTGGAACTTCTAGCTGCCTTATTAGAGGGGCTTTTCCCTTCCACTCTGTTCGTCACAGAATGCTGAAGTGTAGCTTCGGAAAAACAGAGAAAAACGAAATGTCCCTAAGAATAAAAGGAAAGGCACAAGAATGAGAGAGAAGCGTAGTGCAGAATGCATGGACACAAGGAGAAGACAGAACCGCTCCTTTGCGATGTGCGCAGAAGAAGCCGCTCGTCCGAGAAAAGCATCCGGCTGAAGTCGCTCTTTCTCGGCATGCGAGAGAGACGAGACCGCTGCTGAAGGCACAAAGCGGCATTCGGGGAGAACCGCGATTTCTCGGCCAGCAACTGCAAACTCTCCGAAGCGGTTCACCGCGAGAGCCGCTTTAGACGTGCGTGAGCGAAATAACGGAACTGTGATGCCGAGAACGTGCGATTTCAGAATATTGCATTGCCTGAAAACAGGGGGTTTTTTCTCCGCAGGAAAGAATCCACATCTTTCGACTTTCTGTAACGTCCTCTCTGAAAGCACAACGTGTGTCGCTCCTGGAACTTCTAGCTGCCTTATTAGAGGGGCTTTTCCCTTCTATTCTTTTCGTCACAGAATGCTGAAGTGTAGCTTCGGAAAAACAGAGAAAAACGAAATGTCCCTAAGAATAAAAGGAAAGGCACAAGAATGAGAGAGAAGCGTAGTGCAGAATGCATGGACACAAGGAGAAGACAGAACCGCTCCTTTGCGATGTGCGCAGAAGAAGCCGCTCGTCCGAGAAAAGCATCCGGCTGAAGTCGCTCTTTCTCGGCATCCAAGAGAGACGAGACCGCTGCTGAAGGCACAAAGCGGCATTCGGGGAGAACCGCGATTTCTCGGCCAGCAACTGCAAACTCTCCGAAGCGGTTCACCGCGAGAGCCGCTTTAGACGTGCGTGAGCGAAATAACGGAACTGTGATGCCGAGAACGTGTGAATTCTGCATACTGCATTGCCTGCAAACAGGGGGTTTTTTCTCCGCAGGAAAGAATCCACATCTCTCGACTTTCTGTAACGTCCTCTCTGAAAGCAGAACGTGTGTCGCTCCTGGAACTTCTAGCTGCCTTATTAGAGGGGCTTTTCCCTTCTATTCTTTTCGTCACAGAATGCTGAAGTGTAGCTTCGGAAAAACAGAGAAAAACGAAATGTCCCTAAGAATAAAAGGAAAGGCACAAGAATGAGAGAGAAGCGTAGTGCAGAATGCATGGACACAAGGAGAAGACAGAACCGCTCCTTTGCGATGTGCGCAGAAGAAGCCGCTCGTCCGAGAAAAGCATCCGGCTGAAGTCGCTCTTTCTCGGCATGCGAGAGAGACGAGACCGCTGCTGAAGGCACAAAGCGGCATTCGGGGAGAACCGCGATTTCTCGGCCAGCAACTGCAAACTCTCCGAAGCGGTTCACCGCGAGAGCCGCTTTAGACGTGCGTGAGCGAAATAACGGAACTGTGATGCCGAGAACGTGTGAATTCTGCATACTGCATTGCCTGAAAACAGGGGTTTTTTTCTCCGCAGGAAAGAATCCACATCTCTCGACTTTCTGTAACGTCCTCTCTGAAAGCACAACGTGTGTCGCTCCTGGAACTTCTAGCTGCCTTATTAGAGGGGCTTTTCCCTTCCACTCTGTTCGTCACAGAATGCTGAAGTGTAGCTTCGGAAAAACAGAGAAAAACGAAATGTCCCTAAGAATAAAAGGAAAGGCACAAGAATGAGAGAGAAGCGTAGTGCAGAATGCATGGACACAAGGAGAAGACAGAACCGCTCCTTTGCGATGTGCGCAGAAGAAGCCGCTCGTCCGAGAAAAGCATCCGGCTGAAGTCGCTCTTTCTCGGCATGCGAGAGAGACGAGACCGCTGCTGAAGGCACAAAGCGGCATTCGGGGAGAACCGCGATTTCTCGGCCAGCAACTGCAAACTCTCCGAAGCGGTTAACAGAGAGTGGCGCCGTCCACCCACGAGAGCGAAATAGCGAAATTGCTATGCCGAGAACGTGTGAATTCTGCATACTGCATTGCCTGAAAACAGGGGGTTTTTTCTCCGCAGGAAAGAATCCACATCTTTCGACTTTCTGTAACGTCCTCTCTGAAAGCACAACGAGTGTCGCTCCTGGAACTTCTAGCTGCCTTATTAGAGGGGCTTTTCCCTTCCACTCTGTTCGTCACAGAATGCTGAAGTGTAGCTTCGGAAAAACAGAGAAAAACGAAATGTCCCTAGGAATCAAGGGTTAAGAATGAGAGAGAAGCGTAGTGCAGAATGCATGGACACAAGGAGAAGACAGAACCGCTCCTTTGCGATGTGCGCAGAAGAAGCTGCTCGTCCGAGAAAAGCATCCGGCTGAAGTCGCTCTTTCTCGGCATGCGAGAGAGACGAGACCGCTGCTGAAGGCACAAAGCGGCATTCGGAAAGAACCGCGATTTAACGGCCAGCAACTGCAACTCTCCGAAGCGGTTCACCGCGAGAGTGGCGCTGTCCACCTACGAGAGCGAAATAGCGAAATTGCTATGCCGAGAACGTGTGAATTCTGCATACTGCATTGCCTGAAAACAGGGGGTTTTTTCTCCGCAGGAAAGAATCCACATCTCTCGACTTTCTGTAACGTCCTCTCTGAAAGCACAACGTGTGTCGCTCCTGGAACTTCTAGCTGCCTTATTAGAGGGGCTTTTCCCTTCCACTCTGTTCGTCACAGAATGCTGAAGTGTAGCTTCGGAAAAACAGAGAAAAACGAAATGTCCCTAAGAATAAAAGGAAAGGCACAAGAATGAGAGAGAAGCGTAGTGCAGAATGCATGGACACAAGGAGAAGACAGAACCGCTCCTTTGCGATGTGCGCAGAAGAAGCCGCTCGTCCGAGAAAAGCATCCGGCTGAAGTCGCTCTTTCTCGGCATGCGAGAGAGACGAGACCGCTGCTGAAGGCACAAAGCGGCATTCGGGGAGAACCGCGATTTCTCGGCCAGCAACTACAAACTCTCCGAAGCGGTTCACCGCGAGAGCCTCTTTAGACGTGCGTGAGCGAAATAACGGAACTGTGATGCCGAGAACGTGTGAATTCTGCATACTGCATTGCCTGAAAACAGGGGTTTTTTTCTCCGCAGGAAAGAATCCACATCTCTCGACTTTCTGTAACGTCCTCTCTGAAAGCACAACGTGTGTCGCTCCTGGAACTTCTAGCTGCCTTATTAGAGGGGCTTTTCCCTTCCACTCTGTTCGTCACAGAATGCTGAAGTGTAGCTTAGGAAAAACAGAGAAAAACGAAATGTCCCTAAGAATAAAAGGAAAGGCACAAGAATGAGAGAGAAGCGTAGTGCAGAATGCATGGACACAAGGAGAAGACAGAACCGCTCCTTTGCGATGTGCGCAGAAGAAGCCGCTCGTCCGAGAAAAGCATCCGGCTGAAGTCGCTCTTTCTCGGCATGCGAGAGAGACGAGACCGCTGCTGAAGGCACAAAGCGGCATTCGGGGAGAACCGCGATTTCTCGGCCAGCAACTGCAAACTCTCCGAAGCGGTTCACCGCGAGAGCCGCTTTAGACGTGCGTGAGCGAAATAACGGAACTGTGATGCCGAGAACGTGTGAATTCTGCATACTGCATTGCCTGAAAACAGGGGTTTTTTTCTCCGCAGGAAAGAATCCACATCTCTCGACTTTCTGTAACGTCCTCTCTGAAAGCACAATGTGTGTCGCTCCTGGAACTTCTAGCTGCCTTATTAGAGGGGCTTTTCCCTTCCACTCTGTTCGTCACAGAATGCTGAAGTGTAGCTTCGGAAAAACAGAGAAAAACGAAATGTCCCTAAGAATAAAAGGAAAGGCACAAGAATGAGAGAGAAGCGTAGTGCAGAATGCATGGACACAAGGAGAAGACAGAACCGCTCCTTTGCGATGTGCGCAGAAGAAGCCGCTCGTCCGAGAAAAGCATCCGGCTGAAGTCGCTCTTTCTCGGCATGCGAGAGAGACGAGACCGCTGCTGAAGGCACAAAGCGGCATTCGGGGAGAACCGCGATTTCTCGGCCAGCAACTGCAAACTCTCCGAAGCGGTTCACCGCGAGAGCCGCTTTAGACGTGCGTGAGCGAAATAACGGAACTGTGATGCCGAGAACGTGTGAATTCTGCATACTGCATTGCCTGCAAACAGGGGGTTTTTTCTCCGCAGGAAAGAATCCACATCTCTCGACTTTCTGTTACGTCCTCTCTGAAAGCACAACGTGTGTCGCTCCTGGAACTTCTAGCTGCCTTATTAGAGGGGCTTTTCCCTTCCACTCTGTTCGTCACAGAATGCTGAAGTGTAGCTTCGGAAAAACAGAGAAAAACGAAATGTCCCTAAGAATAAAAGGAAAGGCACAAGAATGAGAGAGAAGCGTAGTGCAGAATGCATGGACACAAGGAGAAGACAGAACCGCTCCTTTGCGATGTGCGCAGAAGAAGCCGCTCGTCCGAGAAAAGCATCCGGCTGAAGTCGCTCTTTCTCGGCATGCGAGAGAGACGAGACCGCTGCTGAAGGCACAAAGTGGCATTCGGGGAGAACCGCGATTTCTCGGCCAGCAACTGCAAACTCTCCGAAGCGGTTCACCGCGAGAGCCGCTTTAGACGTGCGTGAGCGAAATAACGGATCTGTGATGCCGAGAACGTGTGAATTCTGCATACTGCATTGCCTGAAAACAGGGTTTTTTTTCTCCGCAGGAAAGAATCCACATCTCTCGACTTTCTGTAACGTCCTCTCTGAAAGCACAACGTGTGTCGCTCCTGGAACTTCTAGCTGCCTTATTAGAGGGGCTTTTCCCTTCCACTCTGTTCGTCACAGAATGCTGAAGTGTAGCTTCGGAAAAACAGAGAAAAACGAAATGTCCCTAGGAATCAAGGGGTAAGAATGAGAGAGAAGCGTAGTGCAGAATGCATGGACACAAGGAGAAGACAGAACCGCTCCTTTGCGATGTGCGCAGAAGAAGCCGCTCGTCCGAGAAAAGCATCCGGCTGAAGTCGCTCTTTCTCGGCATGCGAGAGAGACGAGACCGCTGCTGAAGGCACAAAGCGGCATTCGGGGAGAACCGCGATTTCTCGGCCAGCAACTGCAAACTCTCCGAAGCGGTTCACCGCGAGAGTGGCGCTGTCCACCTACGAGAGCGAAATAGCGAAATTGCTATGCCGAGAACGTGTGAATTCTGCATACTGCATTGCCTGAAAACAGGGGGTTTTTTCTCCGCAGGGAAGAATCCACATCTCTCGACTTTCTGTAACGTCCTCTCTGAAAGCACAACGTGTGTCGCTCCTGGAACTTCTAGCTGCCTTATTAGAGGGGCTTTTCCCTTCCACTCTGTTCGTCACAGAATGCTGAAGTGTAGCATCGGAAAAACAGAGAAAAACGAAATGTCCCTAGGAATCAAGGGTTAAGAATGAGAGAGAAGCGTAGTGCAGAATGCATGGACACAAGGAGAAGACAGAACCGCTCCTTTGCGATGTGCGCAGAAGAAGCCGCTCGTCCGAGAAAAGCATCCGGCTGAAGTCGCTCTTTCTCGGCATGCGAGAGAGACGAGACCGCTGCTGAAGGCACAAAGCGGCATTCGGGGAGAACCGCGATTTCTCGGCCAGCAACTGCAAACTCTCCGAAGCGGTTCACCGCGAGAGCCGCTTTAGACGTGCGTGAGCGAAATAACGGAACTGTGATGCCGAGAACGTGTGAATTCTGCATACTGCATTGCCTGAAAACAGGGGTTTTTTTCTCCGCAGGAAAGAATCCACATCTTTCGACTTTCTGTAACGTCCTCTCTGAAAGCACAACGTGTGTCGCTCCTGGAACTTCTAGCTGCCTTATTAGAGGGGCTTTTCCCTTCTATTCTTTTCGTCACAGAATGCTGAAGTGTAGCTTCGGAAAAACAGAGAAAAACGAAATGTCCCTAAGAATAAAAGGAAAGGCACAAGAATGAGAGAGAAGCGTAGTGCAGAATGCATGGACACAAGGAGAAGACAGAACCGCTCCTTTGCGATGTGCGCAGAAGAAGCCGCTCGTCCGAGAAAAGCATCCGGCTGAAGTCGCTCTTTCTCGGCATGCGAGAGAGACGAGACCGCTGCTGAAGGCACAAAGCGGCATTCGGGGAGAACCGCGATTTCTCGGCCAGCAACTGCAAACTCTCCGAAGCGGTTCACCGCGAGAGCCGCTTTAGACGTGCGTGAGCGAAATAACGGAACTGTGATGCCGAGAACGTGTGAATTCTGCATACTGCATTGCCTGCAAACAGGGGGTTTTTTCTCCGCAGGAAAGAATCCACATCTCTCGACTTTCTGTAACGTCCTCTCTGAAAGCAGAACGTGTGTCGCTCCTGGAACTTCTAGCTGCCTTATTAGAGGGGCTTTTCCCTTCCACTCTGTTCGTCACAGAACGCTGAAGTGTAGCATCGGAAAAACAGAGAAAAACGAAATGTCCCTAGGAATCAAGGGTTAAGAATGAGAGAGAAGCGTAGTGCAGAATGCATGGACACAAGGAGAAGACAGAACCGCTCCTTTGCGATGTGCGCAGAAGAAGCCGCTCGTCCGAGAAAAGCATCCGGCTGAAGTCGCTCTTTCTCGGCATGCGAGAGAGACGAGACCGCTGCTGAAGGCACAAAGCGGCATTCGGGGAGAACCGCGATTTCTCGGCCAGCAACTGCAAACTCTCCGAAGCGGTTCACCGCGAGAGCCGCTTTAGACGTGCGTGAGCGAAATAACGGAACTGTGATGCCGAGAACGTGTGAATTCTGCATACTGCATTGCCTGAAAACAGGGGGTTTTTTCTCCGCAGGAAAGAATCCACATCTCTCGACTTTCTGTTACGTCCTCTCTGAAAGCACAACGTGTGTCGCTCCTGGAACTTCTAGCTGCCTTATTAGAGGGGCTTTTCCCTTCCACTCTGTTCGTCACAGAATGCTGAAGTGTAGCTTCGGAAAAACAGAGAAAAACGAAATGTCCCTAAGAATAAAAGGAAAGGCACAAGAATGAGAGAGAAGCGTAGTGCAGAATGCATGGACACAAGGAGAAGACAGAACCGCTCCTTTGCGATGTGCGCAGAAGAAGCCGCTCGTCCGAGAAAAGCATCCGGCTGAAGTCGCTCTTTCTCGGCATCCAAGAGAGACGAGACCGCTGCTGAAGGCACAAAGCGGCATTCGGGGAGAACCGCGATTTCTCGGCCAGCAACTGCAAACTCTCCGAAGCGGTTCACCGCGAGAGCCGCTTTAGACGTGCGTGAGCGAAATAACGGAACTGTGATGCCGAGAACGTGTGAATTCTGCATACTGCATTGCCTGAAAACAGGGGGTTTTTTCTCCGCAGGAAAGAATCCACATCTTTCGACTTTCTGTAACGTCCTCTCTGAAAGCACAACGAGTGTCGCTCCTGGAACTTCTAGCTGCCTTATTAGAGGGGCTTTTCCCTTCCACTCTGTTCGTCACAGAATGCTGAAGTGTAGCTTCGGAAAAACAGAGAAAAACGAAATGTCCCTAGGAATCAAGGGTTAAGAATGAGAGAGAAGCGTAGTGCAGAATGCATGGACACAAGGAGAAGACAGAACCGCTCCTTTGCGATGTGCGCAGAAGAAGCTGCTCGTCCGAGAAAAGCATCCGGCTGAAGTCGCTCTTTCTCGGCATGCGAGAGAGACGAGACCGCTGCTGAAGGCACAAAGCGGCATTCGGAAAGAACCGCGATTTAACGGCCAGCAACTGCAACTCTCCGAAGCGGTTCACCGCGAGAGTGGCGCTGTCCACCTACGAGAGCGAAATAGCGAAATTGCTATGCCGAGAACGTGTGAATTCTGCATACTGCATTGCCTGAAAACAGGGTGTTTTTTCTCCACAGGAAAGAATCCACATCTCTCGACTTTCTGTAACGTCCTCTCTGAAAGCACAACGTGTGTCGCTCCTGGAACTTCTAGCTGCCTTATTAGAGGGGCTTTTCCCTTCCACTCTGTTCGTCACAGAATGCTGAAGTGTAGCTTCGGAAAAACAGAGAAAAACGAAATGTCCCTAAGAATAAAAGGAAAGGCACAAGAATGAGAGAGAAGCGTAGTGCAGAATGCATGGACACAAGGAGAAGACAGAACCGCTCCTTTGCGATGTGCGCAGAAGAAGCCGCTCGTCCGAGAAAAGCATCCGGCTGAAGTCGCTCTTTCTCGGCATGCGAGAGAGACGAGACCGCTGCTGAAGGCACAAAGCGGCATTCGGGGAGAACCGCGATTTCTCGGCCAGCAACTACAAACTCTCCGAAGCGGTTCACCGCGAGAGCCTCTTTAGACGTGCGTGAGCGAAATAACGGAACTGTGATGCCGAGAACGTGTGAATTCTGCATACTGCATTGCCTGAAAACAGGGGTTTTTTTCTCCGCAGGAAAGAATCCACATCTCTCGACTTTCTGTAACGTCCTCTCTGAAAGCACAACGTGTGTCGCTCCTGGAACTTCTAGCTGCCTTATTAGAGGGGCTTTTCCCTTCCACTCTGTTCGTCACAGAATGCTGAAGTGTAGCTTCGGAAAAACAGAGAAAAACGAAATGTCCCTAAGAATAAAAGGAAAGGCACAAGAATGAGAGAGAAGCGTAGTGCAGAATGCATGGACACAAGGAGAAGACAGAACCGCTCCTTTGCGATGTGCGCAGAAGAAGCCGCTCGTCCGAGAAAAGCATCCGGCTGAAGTCGCTCTTTCTCGGCATGCGAGAGAGACGAGACCGCTGCTGAAGGCACAAAGCGGCATTCGGGGAGAACCGCGATTTCTCGGCCAGCAACT
The DNA here is from genome assembly GCF_987193195.1 of Phasianus colchicus. Classification (NCBI taxonomy): domain Eukaryota; kingdom Metazoa; phylum Chordata; class Aves; order Galliformes; family Phasianidae; genus Phasianus; species Phasianus colchicus. The sequence goes on from NC_143443.1 coordinate 426,569, forward strand.
GCAAACTCTCCGAAGCGGTTCACCGCGAGAGCCGCTTTAGACGTGCGTGAGCGAAATAATGGAACTGTGATGCCGAGAACGTGTGAATTCTGCATACTGCATTGCCTGAAAACAGGGGGTTTTTTCTCCGCAGGAAAGAATCCACATCTCTCGACTTTCTGTAACGTCCTCTCTGAAAGCACAACGTGTGTCGCTCCTGGAACTTCTAGCTGCCTTATTAGAGGGGCTTTTCCCTTCTATTCTTTTCGTCACAGAATGCTGAAGTGTAGCATCGGAAAAACAGAGAAAAACGAAATGTCCCTAAGAATAAAAGGAAAGGCACAAGAATGAGAGAGAAGCGTAGTGCAGAATGCATGGACACAAGGAGAAGACAGAACCGCTCCTTTGCGATGTGCGCAGAAGAAGCCGCTCGTCCGAGAAAAGCATCCGGCTGAAGTCGCTCTTTCTCGGCATGCGAGAGAGACGAGACCGCTGCTGAAGGCACAAAGCGGCATTCGGGGAGAACCGCGATTTCTCGGCCAGCAACTGCAAACTCTCCGAAGCGGTTCACCGCGAGAGCCGCTTTAGACGTGCGTGAGCGAAATAACGGAACTGTGATGCCGAGAACGTGTGAATTCTGCATACTGCATTGCCTGAAAACAGGGGTTTTTTTCTCCGCAGGAAAGAATCCACATCTCTCGACTTTCTGTTACGTCCTCTCTGAAAGCACAACGTGTGTCGCTCCTGGAACTTCTAGCTGCCTTATTAGAGGGGCTTTTCCCTTCCACTCTGTTCGTCACAGAATGCTGAAGTGTAGCTTCGGAAAAACAGAGAAAAACGAAATGTCCCTAAGAATAAAAGGAAAGGCACAAGAATGAGAGAGAAGCGTAGTGCAGAATGCATGGACACAAGGAGAAGACAGAACCGCTCCTTTGCGATGTGCGCAGAAGAAGCCGCTCGTCCGAGAAAAGCATCCGGCTGAAGTCGCTCTTTCTCGGCATGCGAGAGAGACGAGACCGCTGCTGAAGGCACAAAGCGGCATTCGGGGAGAACCGCGATTTCTCGGCCAGCAACTGCAAACTCTCCGAAGCGGTTCACCGCGAGAGCCGCTTTAGACGTGCGTGAGCGAAATAACGGAACTGTGATGCCGAGAACGTGTGAATTCTGCATACTGCATTGCCTGAAAACAGGGGGTTTTTTCTCCGCAGGAAAGAATCCACATCTCTCGACTTTCTGTTACGTCCTCTCTGAAAGCACAACGTGTGTCGCTCCTGGAACTTCTAGCTGCCTTATTAGAGGGGCTTTTCCCTTCCACTCTGTTCGTCACAGAATGCTGAAGTGTAGCTTCGGAAAAACAGAGAAAAACGAAATGTCCCTAAGAATAAAAGGAAAGGCACAAGAATGAGAGAGAAGCGTAGTGCAGAATGCATGGACACAAGGAGAAGACAGAACCGCTCCTTTGCGATGTGCGCAGAAGAAGCCGCTCGTCCGAGAAAAGCATCCGGCTGAAGTCGCTCTTTCTCGGCATGCGAGAGAGACGAGACCGCTGCTGAAGGCACAAAGCGGCATTCGGGGAGAACCGCGATTTCTCGGCCAGCAACTGCAAACTCTCCGAAGCGGTTCACCGCGAGAGCCGCTTTAGACGTGCGTGAGCGAAATAACGGAACTGTGATGCCGAGAACGTGTGAATTCTGCATACTGCATTGCCTGAAAACAGGGGGTTTTTTCTCCGCAGGAAAGAATCCACATCTTTCGACTTTCTGTAACGTCCTCTCTGAAAGCACAACGAGTGTCGCTCCTGGAACTTCTAGCTGCCTTATTAGAGGGGCTTTTCCCTTCCACTCTGTTCGTCACAGAATGCTGAAGTGTAGCATCGGAAAAACAGAGAAAAACGAAATGTCCCTAAGAATAAAAGGAAAGGCACAAGAATGAGAGAGAAGCGTAGTGCAGAATGCATGGACACAAGGAGAAGACAGAACCGCTCCTTTGCGATGTGCGCAGAAGAAGCCGCTCGTCCGAGAAAAGCATCCGGCTGAAGTCGCTCTTTCTCGGCATGCGAGAGAGACGAGACCGCTGCTGAAGGCACAAAGCGGCATTCGGGGAGAACCGCGATTTCTCGGCCAGCAACTGCAAACTCTCCGAAGCGGTTCACCGCGAGAGCCGCTTTAGACGTGCGTGAGCGAAATAACGGAACTGTGATGCCGAGAACGTGTGAATTCTGCATACTGCATTGCCTGCAAACAGGGGGTTTTTTCTCCGCAGGAAAGAATCCACATCTCTCGACTTTCTGTAACGTCCTCTCTGAAAGCACAACGAGTGTCGCTCCTGGAACTTCTAGCTGCCTTATTAGAGGGGCTTTTCCCTTCCACTCTGTTCGTCACAGAATGCTGAAGTGTAGCTTCGGAAAAACAGAGAAAAACGAAATGTCCCTAAGAATAAAAGGAAAGGCACAAGAATGAGAGAGAAGCGTAGTGCAGAATGCATGGACACAAGGAGAAGACAGAACCGCTCCTTTGCGATGTGCGCAGAAGAAGCCGCTCGTCCGAGAAAAGCATCCGGCTGAAGTCGCTCTTTCTCGGCATGCGAGAGAGACGAGACCGCTGCTGAAGGCACAAAGCGGCATTCGGGGAGAACCGCGATTTCTCGGCCAGCAACTGCAAACTCTCCGAAGAGGTTCACCGCGAGAGCCGCTTCAGACGTGCGTGAGCGAAATAACGGAACTGTGATGCCGAGAACGTGTGAATTCTGCATACTGCATTGCCTGAAAACAGGGTTTTTTTTCTCCGCAGGAAAGAATCCACATCTCTCGACTTTCTGTTACGTCCTCTCTGAAAGCACAACGTGTGTCGCTCCTGGAACTTCTAGCTGCCTTATTAGAGGGGCTTTTCCCTTCTATTCTTTTCGTCACAGAATGCTGAAGTGTAGCTTCGGAAAAACAGAGAAAAACGAAATGTCCCTAAGAATAAAAGGAAAGGCACAAGAATGAGAGAGAAGCGTAGTGCAGAATGCATGGACACAAGGAGAAGACAGAACCGCTCCTTTGCGATGTGCGCAGAAGAAGCCGCTCGTCCGAGAAAAGCATCCGGCTGAAGTCGCTCTTTCTCGGCATGCGAGAGAGACGAGACCGCTGCTGAAGGCACAAAGCGGCATTCGGGGAGAACCGCGATTTCTCGGCCAGCAACTGCAAACTCTCCGAAGCGGTTCACCGCGAGAGCCGCTTTAGACGTGCGTGAGCGAAATAACGGAACTGTGATGCCGAGAACGTGTGAATTCTGCATACTGCATTGCCTGAAAACAGGGGTTTTTTTCTCCGCAGGAAAGAATCCACATCTCTCGACTTTCTGTTACGTCCTCTCTGAAAGCACAACGTGTGTCGCTCCTGGAACTTCTAGCTGCCTTATTAGAGGGGCTTTTCCCTTCCACTCTGTTCGTCACAGAATGCTGAAGTGTAGCTTCGGAAAAACAGAGAAAAACGAAATGTCCCTAGGAATCAAGGGTTAAGAATGAGAGAGAAGCGTAGTGCAGAATGCATGGACACAAGGAGAAGACAGAACCGCTCCTTTGCGATGTGCGCAGAAGAAGCCGCTCGTCCGAGAAAAGCATCCGGCTGAAGTCGCTCTTTCTCGGCATGCGAGAGAGACGAGACCGCTGCTGAAGGCACAAAGCGGCATTCGGAAAGAACCGCGATTTAACGGCCAGCAACTGCAACTCTCCGAAGCGGTTCACCGCGAGAGTGGCGCTGTCCACCTACGAGAGCGAAATAGCGAAATTGCTATGCCGAGAACGTGTGAATTCTGCATACTGCATTGCCTGAAAACAGGGGGTTTTTTCTCCGCAGGAAAGAATCCACATCTCTCGACTTTCTGTAACGTCCTCTCTGAAAGCACAACGTGTGTCGCTCCTGGAACTTCTAGCTGCCTTATTAGAGGGGCTTTTCCCTTCCACTCTGTTCGTCACAGAATGCTGAAGTGTAGCATCGGAAAAACAGAGAAAAACGAAATGTCCCTAGGAATCAAGGGTTAAGAATGAGAGAGAAGCGTAGTGCAGAATGCATGGACATAAGGAGAAGACAGAACCGCTCCTTTGCGATGTGCGCAGAAGAAGCCGCTCGTCCGAGAAAAGCATCCGGCTGAAGTCGCTCTTTCTCGGCATGCGAGAGAGACGAGACCGCTGCTGAAGGCACAAAGCGGCATTCGGGGAGAACCGCGATTTCTCGGCCAGCAACTGCAAACTCTCCGAAGCGGTTCACCGCGAGAGCCGCTTTAGACGTGCGTGAGCGAAATAACGGAACTGTGATGCCGAGAACGTGTGAATTCTGCATACTGCATTGCCTGAAAACAGGGGGTTTTTTCTCCGCAGGAAAGAATCCACATCTCTCGACTTTCTGTAACGTCCTCTCTGAAAGCACAACGTGTGTCGCTCCTGGAACTTCTAGCTGCCTTATTAGAGGGGCTTTTCCCTTCCACTCTGTTCGTCACAGAATGCTGAAGTGTAGCATCGGAAAAACAGAGAAAAACGAAATGTCCCTAGGAATCAAGGGTTAAGAATGAGAGAGAAGCGTAGTGCAGAATGCATGGACACAAGGAGAAGACAGAACCGCTCCTTTGCGATGTGCGCAGAAGAAGCCGCTCGTCCGAGAAAAGCATCCGGCTGAAGTCGCTCTTTCTCGGCATGCGAGAGAGACGAGACCGCTGCTGAAGGCACAAAGCGGCATTCGGGGAGAACCGCGATTTCTCGGCCAGCAACTGCAAACTCTCCGAAGCGGTTCACCGCGAGAGCCGCTTTAGACGTGCGTGAGCGAAATAACGGAACTGTGATGCCGAGAACGTGTGAATTCTGCATACTGCATTGCCTGAAAACAGGGGGTTTTTTCTCCGCAGGAAAGAATCCACATCTCTCGACTTTCTGTAACGTCCTCTCTGAAAGCACAACGTGTGTCGCTCCTGGAACTTCTAGCTGCCTTATTAGAGGGGCTTTTCCCTTCCACTCTGTTCGTCACAGAATGCTGAAGTGTAGCTTCGGAAAAACAGAGAAAAACGAAATGTCCCTAAGAATAAAAGGAAAGGCACAAGAATGAGAGAGAAGCGTAGTGCAGAATGCATGGACACAAGGAGAAGACAGAACCGCTCCTTTGCGATGTGCGCAGAAGAAGCCGCTCGTCCGAGAAAAGCATCCGGCTGAAGTCGCTCTTTCTCGGCATGCGAGAGAGACGAGACCGCTGCTGAAGGCACAAAGCGGCATTCGGGGAGAACCGCGATTTCTCGGCCAGCAACTGCAAACTCTCCGAAGCGGTTCACCGCGAGAGCCGCTTTAGACGTGCGTGAGCGAAATAACGGAACTGTGATGCCGAGAACGTGTGAATTCTGCATACTGCATTGCCTGAAAACAGGGGGTTTTTTCTCCGCAGGAAAGAATCCACATCTCTCGACTTTCTGTAACGTCCTCTCTGAAAGCACAACGTGTGTCGCTCCTGGAACTTCTAGCTGCCTTATTAGAGGGGCTTTTCCCTTCCACTCTGTTCGTCACAGAATGCTGAAGTGTAGCTTCGGAAAAACAGAGAAAAACGAAATGTCCCTAAGAATAAAAGGAAAGGCACAAGAATGAGAGAGAAGCGTAGTGCAGAATGCATGGACACAAGGAGAAGACAGAACCGCTCCTTTGCGATGTGCGCAGAAGAAGCCGCTCGTCCGAGAAAAGCATCCGGCTGAAGTCGCTCTTTCTCGGCATGCGAGAGAGACGAGACCGCTGCTGAAGGCACAAAGCGGCATTCGGAAAGAACCGCGATTTAACGGCCAGCAACTGCAAACTCTCCGAAGCGGTTCACCGCGAGAGCCGCTTTAGACGTGCGTGAGCGAAATAACGGAACTGTGATGCCGAGAACGTGTGAATTCTGCATACTGCATTGCCTGAAAACAGGGGGTTTTTTCTCCGCAGGAAAGAATCCACATCTCTCGACTTTCTGTTACGTCCTCTCTGAAAGCACAACGTGTGTCGCTCCTGGAACTTCCAGCTGCCTTATTAGAGGGGCTTTTCCCTTCCACTATGTTCGTCACAGAATGCTGAAGTGTAGCATCGGAAAAACAGAGAAAAACGAAATGTCCCTAGGAATCAAGGGTTAAGAATGAGAGAGAAGCGTAGTGCAGAATGCATGGACACAAGGAGAAGACAGAACCGCTCCTTTGCGATGTGCGCAGAAGAAGCCGCTCGTCCGAGAAAAGCATCCGGCTGAAGTCGCTCTTTCTCGGCATGCGAGAGAGACGAGACCGCTGCTGAAGGCACAAAGCGGCATTCGGGGAGAACCGCGATTTCTCGGCCAGCAACTGCAAACTCTCCGAAGCGGTTCACCGCGAGAGCCGCTTTAGACGTGCGTGAGCGAAATAACGGAACTGTGATGCCGAGAACGTGTGAATTCTGCATACTGCATTGCCTGAAAACAGGGGGTTTTTTCTCCGCAGGAAAGAATCCACATCTCTCGACTTTCTGTTACGTCCTCTCTGAAAGCACAACGTGTGTCGCTCCTGGAACTTCTAGCTGCCTTATTAGAGGGGCTTTTCCCTTCCACTCTGTTCGTCACAGAATGCTGAAGTGTAGCTTCGGAAAAACAGAGAAAAACGAAATGTCCCTAAGAATAAAAGGAAAGGCACAAGAATGAGAGAGAAGCGTAGTGCAGAATGCATGGACACAAGGAGAAGACAGAACCGCTCCTTTGCGATGTGCGCAGAAGAAGCCGCTCGTCCGAGAAAAGCATCCGGCTGAAGTCGCTCTTTCTCGGCATGCGAGAGAGACGAGACCGCTGCTGAAGGCACAAAGTGGCATTCGGGGAGAACCGCGATTTCTCGGCCAGCAACTGCAAACTCTCCGAAGCGGTTCACCGCGAGAGCCGCTTTAGACGTGCGTGAGCGAAATAACGGATCTGTGATGCCGAGAACGTGTGAATTCTGCATACTGCATTGCCTGAAAACAGGGTTTTTTTTCTCCGCAGGAAAGAATCCACATCTCTCGACTTTCTGTAACGTCCTCTCTGAAAGCACAACGTGTGTCGCTCCTGGAACTTCTAGCTGCCTTATTAGAGGGGCTTTTCCCTTCCACTCTGTTCGTCACAGAATGCTGAAGTGTAGCTTCGGAAAAACAGAGAAAAACGAAATGTCCCTAGGAATCAAGGGGTAAGAATGAGAGAGAAGCGTAGTGCAGAATGCATGGACACAAGGAGAAGACAGAACCGCTCCTTTGCGATGTGCGCAGAAGAAGCCGCTCGTCCGAGAAAAGCATCCGGCTGAAGTCGCTCTTTCTCGGCATGCGAGAGAGACGAGACCGCTGCTGAAGGCACAAAGCGGCATTCGGAAAGAACCGCGATTTAACGGCCAGCAACTGCAACTCTCCGAAGCGGTTCACCGCGAGAGTGGCGCTGTCCACCTACGAGAGCGAAATAGCGAAATTGCTATGCCGAGAACGTGTGAATTCTGCATACTGCATTGCCTGAAAACAGGGGGTTTTTTCTCCGCAGGGAAGAATCCACATCTCTCGACTTTCTGTAACGTCCTCTCTGAAAGCACAACGTGTGTCGCTCCTGGAACTTCTAGCTGCCTTATTAGAGGGGCTTTTCCCTTCCACTCTGTTCGTCACAGAATGCTGAAGTGTAGCTTCGGAAAAACAGAGAAAAACGAAATGTCCCTAAGAATAAAAGGAAAGGCACAAGAATGAGAGAGAAGCGTAGTGCAGAATGCATGGACACAAGGAGAAGACAGAACCGCTCCTTTGCGATGTGCGCAGAAGAAGCCGCTCGTCCGAGAAAAGCATCCGGCTGAAGTCGCTCTTTCTCGGCATGCGAGAGAGACGAGACCGCTGCTGAAGGCACAAAGCGGCATTCGGGGAGAACCGCGATTTCTCGGCCAGCAACTGCAAACTCTCCGAAGCGGTTCACCGCGAGAGCCGCTTTAGACGTGCGTGAGCGAAATAACGGAACTGTGATGCCGAGAACGTGTGAATTCTGCATACTGCATTGCCTGAAAACAGGGGGTTTTTTCTCCGCAGGAAAGAATCCACATCTCTCGACTTTCTGTTACGTCCTCTCTGAAAGCACAACGTGTGTCGCTCCTGGAACTTCTAGCTGCCTTATTAGAGGGGCTTTTCCCTTCCACTCTGTTCGTCACAGAATGCTGAAGTGTAGCTTCGGAAAAACAGAGAAAAACGAAATGTCCCTAAGAATAAAAGGAAAGGCACAAGAATGAGAGAGAAGCGTAGTGCAGAATGCATGGACACAAGGAGAAGACAGAACCGCTCCTTTGCGATGTGCGCAGAAGAAGCCGCTCGTCCGAGAAAAGCATCCGGCTGAAGTCGCTCTTTCTCGGCATGCGAGAGAGACGAGACCGCTGCTGAAGGCACAAAGCGGCATTCGGGGAGAACCGCGATTTCTCGGCCAGCAACTGCAAACTCTCCGAAGCGGTTCACCGCGAGAGCCGCTTTAGACGTGCGTGAGCGAAATAACGGAACTGTGATGCCGAGAACGTGTGAATTCTGCATACTGCATTGCCTGCAAACAGGGGGTTTTTTCTCCGCAGGAAAGAATCCACATCTCTCGACTTTCTGTAACGTCCTCTCTGAAAGCAGAACGTGTGTCGCTCCTGGAACTTCTAGCTGCCTTATTAGAGGGGCTTTTCCCTTCCACTCTGTTCGTCACAGAACGCTGAAGTGTAGCATCGGAAAAACAGAGAAAAACGAAATGTCCCTAGGAATCAAGGGTTAAGAATGAGAGAGAAGCGTAGTGCAGAATGCATGGACACAAGGAGAAGACAGAACCGCTCCTTTGCGATGTGCGCAGAAGAAGCCGCTCGTCCGAGAAAAGCATCCGGCTGAAGTCGCTCTTTCTCGGCATGCGAGAGAGACGAGACCGCTGCTGAAGGCACAAAGCGGCATTCGGGGAGAACCGCGATTTCTCGGCCAGCAACTGCAAACTCTCCGAAGCGGTTCACCGCGAGAGCCGCTTTAGACGTGCGTGAGCGAAATAACGGAACTGTGATGCCGAGAACGTGTGAATTCTGCATACTGCATTGCCTGAAAACAGGGGGTTTTTTCTCCGCAGGAAAGAATCCACATCTCTCGACTTTCTGTTACGTCCTCTCTGAAAGCACAACGTGTGTCGCTCCTGGAACTTCTAGCTGCCTTATTAGAGGGGCTTTTCCCTTCCACTCTGTTCGTCACAGAATGCTGAAGTGTAGCTTCGGAAAAACAGAGAAAAACGAAATGTCCCTAAGAATAAAAGGAAAGGCACAAGAATGAGAGAGAAGCGTAGTGCAGAATGCATGGACACAAGGAGAAGACAGAACCGCTCCTTTGCGATGTGCGCAGAAGAAGCCGCTCGTCCGAGAAAAGCATCCGGCTGAAGTCGCTCTTTCTCGGCATCCAAGAGAGACGAGACCGCTGCTGAAGGCACAAAGCGGCATTCGGGGAGAACCGCGATTTCTCGGCCAGCAACTGCAAACTCTCCGAAGCGGTTCACCGCGAGAGCCGCTTTAGACGTGCGTGAGCGAAATAACGGAACTGTGATGCCGAGAACGTGTGAATTCTGCATACTGCATTGCCTGAAAACAGGGGGTTTTTTCTCCGCAGGAAAGAATCCACATCTCTCGACTTTCTGTAACGTCCTCTCTGAAAGCACAACGAGTGTCGCTCCTGGAACTTCTAGCTGCCTTATTAGAGGGGCTTTTCCCTTCCACTCTGTTCGTCACAGAATGCTGAAGTGTAGCTTCGGAAAAACAGAGAAAAACGAAATGTCCCTAGGAATCAAGGGTTAAGAATGAGAGAGAAGCGTAGTGCAGAATGCATGGACACAAGGAGAAGACAGAACCGCTCCTTTGCGATGTGCGCAGAAGAAGCTGCTCGTCCGAGAAAAGCATCCGGCTGAAGTCGCTCTTTCTCGGCATGCGAGAGAGACGAGACCGCTGCTGAAGGCACAAAGCGGCATTCGGAAAGAACCGCGATTTAACGGCCAGCAACTGCAACTCTCCGAAGCGGTTCACCGCGAGAGTGGCGCTGTCCACCTACGAGAGCGAAATAGCGAAATTGCTATGCCGAGAACGTGTGAATTCTGCATACTGCATTGCCTGAAAACAGGGTGTTTTTTCTCCACAGGAAAGAATCCACATCTCTCGACTTTCTGTAACGTCCTCTCTGAAAGCACAACGTGTGTCGCTCCTGGAACTTCTAGCTGCCTTATTAGAGGGGCTTTTCCCTTCCACTCTGTTCGTCACAGAATGCTGAAGTGTAGCTTCGGAAAAACAGAGAAAAACGAAATGTCCCTAAGAATAAAAGGAAAGGCACAAGAATGAGAGAGAAGCGTAGTGCAGAATGCATGGACACAAGGAGAAGACAGAACCGCTCCTTTGCGATGTGCGCAGAAGAAGCCGCTCGTCCGAGAAAAGCATCCGGCTGAAGTCGCTCTTTCTCGGCATGCGAGAGAGACGAGACCGCTGCTGAAGGCACAAAGCGGCATTCGGGGAGAACCGCGATTTCTCGGCCAGCAACTACAAACTCTCCGAAGCGGTTCACCGCGAGAGCCTCTTTAGACGTGCGTGAGCGAAATAACGGAACTGTGATGCCGAGAACGTGTGAATTCTGCATACTGCATTGCCTGAAAACAGGGGGTTTTTTCTCCGCAGGAAAGAATCCACATCTCTCGACTTTCTGTTACGTCCTCTCTGAAAGCACAACGTGTGTCGCTCCTGGAACTTCTAGCTGCCTTATTAGAGGGGCTTTTCCCTTCCACTCTGTTCGTCACAGAATGCTGAAGTGTAGCTTCGGAAAAACAGAGAAAAACGAAATGTCCCTAAGAATAAAAGGAAAGGCACAAGAATGAGAGAGAAGCGTAGTGCAGAATGCATGGACACAAGGAGAAGACAGAACCGCTCCTTTGCGATGTGCGCAGAAGAAGCCGCTCGTCCGAGAAAAGCATCCGGCTGAAGTCGCTCTTTCTCGGCATGCGAGAGAGACGAGACCGCTGCTGAAGGCACAAAGCGGCATTCGGGGAGAACCGCGATTTCTCGGCCAGCAACTGCAAACTCTCCGAAGCGGTTCACCGCGAGAGCCGCTTTAGACGTGCGTGAGCGAAATAACGGAACTGTGATGCCGAGAACGTGTGAATTCTGCATACTGCATTGCCTGCAAACAGGGGGTTTTTTCTCCGCAGGAAAGAATCCACATCTTTCGACATTCTGTAATGTCCTCTCTGAAAGCACAACGTGTGTCGCTCCTGGAACTTCTAGCTGCCTTATTAGAGGGGCTTTTCCCTTCTATTCTTTTCGTCACAGAATGCTGAAGTGTAGCTTCGGAAAAACAGAGAAAAACGAAATGTCCCTAAGAATAAAAGGAAAGGCACAAGAATGAGAGAGAAGCGTAGTGCAGAATGCATGGACACAAGGAGAAGACAGAACCGCTCCTTTGCGATGTTCGCAGAAGAAGCCGCTCGTCCGAGAAAAGCATCCGGCTGAAGTCGCTCTTTCTCGGCATGCGAGAGAGACGAGACCGCTGCTGAAGGCACAAAGCGGCATTCGGGGAGAACCGCGATTTCTCGGCCAGCAACTGCAAACTCTCCGAAGCGGTTCACCGCGAGAGCCGCTTTAGACGTGCGTGAGCGAAATAACGGAACTGTGATGCCGAGAACGTGTGAATTCTGCATACTGCATTGCCTGAAAACAGGGGGTTTTTTCTCCGCAGGAAAGAATCCACATCTCTCGACTTTCTGTAACGTCCTCTCTGAAAGCACAACGTGTGTCGCTCCTGGAACTTCTAGCTGCCTTATTAGAGGGGCTTTTCCCTTCCACTCTGTTCGTCACAGAATGCTGAAGTGTAGCATCGGAAAAACAGAGAAAAACGAAATGTCCCTAGGAATCAAGGGTTAAGAATGAGAGAGAAGCGTAGTGCAGAATGCATGGACACAAGGAGAAGACAGAACCGCTCCTTTGCGATGTGCGCAGAAGAAGCCGCTCGTCCGAGAAAAGCATCCGGCTGAAGTCGCTCTTTCTCGGCATGCGAGAGAGACGAGACCGCTGCTGAAGGCACAAAGCGGCATTCGGGGAGAACCGCGATTTCTCGGCCAGCAACTGCAAACTCTCCGAAGCGGTTCACCGCGAGAGCCGCTTTAGACGTGCGTGAGCGAAATAACGGAACTGTGATGCCGAGAACGTGTGAATTCTGCATACTGCATTGCCTGAAAACAGGGGGTTTTTTCTCCGCAGGAAAGAATCCACATCTCTCGACTTTCTGTAACGTCCTCTCTGAAAGCACAACGAGTGTCGCTCCTGGAACTTCTAGCTGCCTTATTAGAGGGGCTTTTCCCTTCCACTCTGTTCGTCACAGAATGCTGAAGTGTAGCATCGGAAAAACAGAGAAAAACGAAATGTCCCTAAGAATAAAAGGAAAGGCACAAGAATGAGAGAGAAGCGTAGTGCAGAATGCATGGACACAAGGAGAAGACAGAACCGCTCCTTTGCGATGTGCGCAGAAGAAGCCGCTCGTCCGAGAAAAGCATCCGGCTGAAGTCGCTCTTTCTCGGCATGCGAGAGAGACGAGACCGCTGCTGAAGGCACAAAGCGGCATTCGGGGAGAACCGCGATTTCTCGGCCAGCAACTGCAAACTCTCCGAAGCGGTTCACCGCGAGAGCCGCTTTAGACGTGCGTGAGCGAAATAACGGAACTGTGATGCCGAGAACGTGTGAATTCTGCATACTGCATTGCCTGCAAACAGGGGGTTTTTTCTCCGCAGGAAAGAATCCACATCTCTCGACTTTCTGTAACGTCCTCTCTGAAAGCACAACGAGTGTCGCTCCTGGAACTTCTAGCTGCCTTATTAGAGGGGCTTTTCCCTTCCACTCTGTTCGTCACAGAATGCTGAAGTGTAGCTTCGGAAAAACAGAGAAAAACGAAATGTCCCTAAGAATAAAAGGAAAGGCACAAGAATGAGAGAGAAGCGTAGTGCAGAATGCATGGACACAAGGAGAAGACAGAACCGCTCCTTTGCGATGTGCGCAGAAGAAGCCGCTCGTCCGAGAAAAGCATCCGGCTGAAGTCGCTCTTTCTCGGCATGCGAGAGAGACGAGACCGCTGCTGAAGGCACAAAGCGGCATTCGGGGAGAACCGCGATTTCTCGGCCAGCAACTGCAAACTCTCCGAAGAGGTTCACCGCGAGAGCCGCTTCAGACGTGCGTGAGCGAAATAACGGAACTGTGATGCCGAGAACGTGTGAATTCTGCATACTGCATTGCCTGAAAACAGGGGTTTTTTTCTCCGCAGGAAAGAATCCACATCTCTCGACTTTCTGTTACGTCCTCTCTGAAAGCACAACGTGTGTCGCTCCTGGAACTTCTAGCTGCCTTATTAGAGGGGCTTTTCCCTTCCACTCTGTTCGTCACAGAATGCTGAAGTGTAGCTTCGGAAAAACAGAGAAAAACGAAATGTCCCTAAGAATAAAAGGAAAGGCACAAGAATGAGAGAGAAGCGTAGTGCAGAATGCATGGACACAAGGAGAAGACAGAACCGCTCCTTTGCGATGTGCGCAGAAGAAGCCGCTCGTCCGAGAAAAGCATCCGGCTGAAGTCGCTCTTTCTCGGCATGCGAGAGAGACGAGACCGCTGCTGAAGGCACAAAGCGGCATTCGGGGAGAACCGCGATTTCTCGGCCAGCAACTGCAAACTCTCCGAAGCGGTTCACCGCGAGAGCCGCTTTAGACGTGCGTGAGCGAAATAACGGAACTGTGATGCCGAGAACGTGTGAATTCTGCATACTGCATTGCCTGAAAACAGGGTTTTTTTTCTCCGCAGGAAAGAATCCACATCTCTCGACTTTCTGTAACGTCCTCTCTGAAAGCACAACGTGTGTCGCTCCTGGAACTTCTAGCTGCCTTATTAGAGGGGCTTTTCCCTTCCACTCTGTTCGTCACAGAATGCTGAAGTGTAGCTTCGGAAAAACAGAGAAAAACGAAATGTCCCTAGGAATCAAGGGTTAAGAATGAGAGAGAAGCGTAGTGCAGAATGCATGGACACAAGGAGAAGACAGAACCGCTCCTTTGCGATGTGCGCAGAAGAAGCCGCTCGTCCGAGAAAAGCATCCGGCTGAAGTCGCTCTTTCTCGGCATGCGAGAGAGACGAGACCGCTGCTGAAGGCACAAAGCGGCATTCGGAAAGAACCGCGATTTAACGGCCAGCAACTGCAACTCTCCGAAGCGGTTCACCGCGAGAGTGGCGCTGTCCACCTACGAGAGCGAAATAGCGAAATTGCTATGCCGAGAACGTGTGAATTCTGCATACTGCATTGCCTGAAAACAGGGGGTTTTTTCTCCGCAGGAAAGAATCCACATCTCTCGACTTTCTGTAACGTCCTCTCTGAAAGCACAACGTGTGTCGCTCCTGGAACTTCTAGCTGCCTTATTAGAGGGGCTTTTCCCTTCCACTCTGTTCGTCACAGAATGCTGAAGTGTAGCATCGGAAAAACAGAGAAAAACGAAATGTCCCTAGGAATCAAGGGTTAAGAATGAGAGAGAAGCGTAGTGCAGAATGCATGGACACAAGGAGAAGACAGAACCGCTCCTTTGCGATGTGCGCAGAAGAAGCCGCTCGTCCGAGAAAAGCATCCGGCTGAAGTCGCTCTTTCTCGGCATGCGAGAGAGACGAGACCGCTGCTGAAGGCACAAAGCGGCATTCGGGGAGAACCGCGATTTCTCGGCCAGCAACTGCAAACTCTCCGAAGCGGTTCACCGCGAGAGCCGCTTTAGACGTGCGTGAGCGAAATAACGGAACTGTGATGCCGAGAACGTGTGAATTCTGCATACTGCATTGCCTGAAAACAGGGGGTTTTTTCTCCGCAGGAAAGAATCCACATCTCTCGACTTTCTGTAACGTCCTCTCTGAAAGCACAACGTGTGTCGCTCCTGGAACTTCTAGCTGCCTTATTAGAGGGGCTTTTCCCTTCCACTCTGTTCGTCACAGAATGCTGAAGTGTAGCATCGGAAAAACAGAGAAAAACGAAATGTCCCTAGGAATCAAGGGTTAAGAATGAGAGAGAAGCGTAGTGCAGAATGCATGGACACAAGGAGAAGACAGAACCGCTCCTTTGCGATGTGCGCAGAAGAAGCCGCTCGTCCGAGAAAAGCATCCGGCTGAAGTCGCTCTTTCTCGGCATGCGAGAGAGACGAGACCGCTGCTGAAGGCACAAAGCGGCATTCGGGGAGAACCGCGATTTCTCGGCCAGCAACTGCAAACTCTCCGAAGCGGTTCACCGCGAGAGCCGCTTTAGACGTGCGTGAGCGAAATAACGGAACTGTGATGCCGAGAACGTGTGAATTCTGCATACTGCATTGCCTGAAAACAGGGGGTTTTTTCTCCGCAGGAAAGAATCCACATCTCTCGACTTTCTGTAACGTCCTCTCTGAAAGCACAACGTGTGTCGCTCCTGGAACTTCTAGCTGCCTTATTACAGGGGCTTTTCCCTTCCACTCTGTTCGTCACAGAATGCTGAAGTGTAGCTTCGGAAAAACAGAGAAAAACGAAATGTCCCTAAGAATAAAAGGAAAGGCACAAGAATGAGAGAGAAGCGTAGTGCAGAATGCATGGACACAAGGAGAAGACAGAACCGCTCCTTTGCGATGTGCGCAGAAGAAGCCGCTCGTCCGAGAAAAGCATCCGGCTGAAGTCGCTCTTTCTCGGCATGCGAGAGAGACGAGACCGCTGCTGAAGGCACAAAGCGGCATTCGGGGAGAACCGCGATTTCTCGGCCAGCAACTGCAAACTCTCCGAAGCGGTTCACCGCGAGAGCCGCTTTAGACGTGCGTGAGCGAAATAACGGAACTGTGATGCCGAGAACGTGTGAATTCTGCATACTGCATTGCCTGAAAACAGGGGGTTTTTTCTCCGCAGGAAAGAATCCACATCTCTCGACTTTCTGTTACGTCCTCTCTGAAAGCACAACGTGTGTCGCTCCTGGAACTTCTAGCTGCCTTATTAGAGGGGCTTTTCCCTTCCACTCTGTTCGTCACAGAATGCTGAAGTGTAGCTTCGGAAAAACAGAGAAAAACGAAATGTCCCTAAGAATAAAAGGAAAGGCACAAGAATGAGAGAGAAGCGTAGTGCAGAATGCATGGACACAAGGAGAAGACAGAACCGCTCCTTTGCGATGTGCGCAGAAGAAGCCGCTCGTCCGAGAAAAGCATCCGGCTGAAGTCGCTCTTTCTCGGCATGCGAGAGAGACGAGACCGCTGCTGAAGGCACACAGCGGCATTCGGGGAGAACCGCGATTTCTCGGCCAGCAACTGCAAACTCTCCGAAGCGGTTCACCGCGAGAGCCGCTTTAGACGTGCGTGAGCGAAATAACGGAACTGTGATGCCGAGAACGTGTGAATTCTGCATACTGCATTGCCTGAAAACAGGGGGTTTTTTCTCCGCAGGAAAGAATCCACATCTCTCGACTTTCTGTAACGTCCTCTCTGAAAGCACAACGTGTGTCGCTCCTGGAACTTCTAGCTGCCTTATTAGAGGGGCTTTTCCCTTCCACTCTGTTCGTCACAGAATGCTGAAGTGTAGCTTCGGAAAAACAGAGAAAAACGAAATGTCCCTAAGAATAAAAGGAAAGGCACAAGAATGAGAGAGAAGCGTAGTGCAGAATGCATGGACACAAGGAGAAGACAGAACCGCTCCTTTGCGATGTGCGCAGAAGAAGCCGCTCGTCCGAGAAAAGCATCCGGCTGAAGTCGCTCTTTCTCGGCATGCGAGAGAGACGAGACCGCTGCTGAAGGCACAAAGCGGCATTCGGGGAGAACCGCGATTTCTCGGCCAGCAACTGCAAACTCTCCGAAGCGGTTCACCGCGAGAGCCGCTTTAGACGTGCGTGAGCGAAATAACGGAACTGTGATGCCGAGAACGTGTGAATTCTGCATACTGCATTGCCTGCAAACAGGGGGTTTTTTCTCCGCAGGAGAGAATCCACATCTTTCGACTTTCTGTAACGTCCTCTCTGAAAGCACAACGTGTGTCGCTCCTGGAACTTCTAGCTGCCTTATTAGAGGGGCTTTTCCCTTCTATTCTTTTCGTCACAGAATGCTGAAGTGTAGCTTCGGAAAAACAGAGAAAAACGAAATGTCCCTAAGAATAAAAGGAAAGGCACAAGAATGAGAGAGAAGCGTAGTGCAGAATGCATGGACACAAGGAGAAGACAGAACCGCTCCTTTGCGATGTGCGCAGAAGAAGCCGCTCGTCCGAGAAAAGCATCCGGCTGAAGTCGCTCTTTCTCGGCATGCGAGAGAGACGAGACCGCTGCTGAAGGCACAAAGCGGCATTCGGGGAGAACCGCGATTTCTCGGCCAGCAACTGCAAACTCTCCGAAGCGGTTCACCGCGAGAGCCGCTTTAGACGTGCGTGAGCGAAATAACGGATCTGTGATGCCGAGAACGTGTGAATTCTGCATACTGCATTGCCTGAAAACAGGGTTTTTTTTCTCCGCAGGAAAGAATCCACATCTCTCGACTTTCTGTAACGTCCTCTCTGAAAGCACAACGTGTGTCGCTCCTGGAACTTCTAGCTGCCTTATTAGAGGGGCTTTTCCCTTCCACTCTGTTCGTCACAGAATGCTGAAGTGTAGCTTAGGAAAAACAGAGAAAAACTAAATGTCCCTAGGAATCAAGGGGTAAGAATGAGAGAGAAGCGTAGTGCAGAATGCATGGACACAAGGAGAAGACAGAACCGCTCCTTTGCGATGTGCGCAGAAGAAGCCGCTCGTCCGAGAAAAGCATCCGGCTGAAGTCGCTCTTTCTCGGCATGCGAGAGAGACGAGACCGCTGCTGAAGGCACAAAGCGGCATTCGGAAAGAACCGCGATTTAACGGCCAGCAACTGCAACTCTCCGAAGCGGTTCACCGCGAGAGTGGCGCTGTCCACCTACGAGAGCGAAATAGCGAAATTGCTATGCCGAGAACGTGTGAATTCTGCATACTGCATTGCCTGAAAACAGGGGGTTTTTTCTCCGCAGGGAAGAATCCACATCTCTCGACTTTCTGTAACGTCCTCTCTGAAAGCACAACGTGTGTCGCTCCTGGAACTTCTAGCTGCCTTATTAGAGGGGCTTTTCCCTTCCACTCTGTTCGTCACAGAATGCTGAAGTGTAGCTTCGGAAAAACAGAGAAAAACGAAATGTCCCTAAGAATAAAAGGAAAGGCACAAGAATGAGAGAGAAGCGTAGTGCAGAATGCATGGACACAAGGAGAAGACAGAACCGCTCCTTTGCGATGTGCGCAGAAGAAGCCGCTCGTCCGAGAAAAGCATCCGGCTGAAGTCGCTCTTTCTCGGCATGCGAGAGAGACGAGACCGCTGCTGAAGGCACAAAGCGGCATTTGGGGAGAACCGCGATTTCTCGGCCAGCAACTGCAAACTCTCCGAAGCGGTTCACCGCGAGAGCCGCTTTAGACGTGCGTGAGCGAAATAACGGAACTGTGATGCCGAGAACGTGTGAATTCTGCATACTGCATTGCCTGAAAACAGGGGTTTTTTTCTCCGCAGGAAAGAATCCACATCTCTCGACTTTCTGTAACGTCCTCTCTGAAAGCACAACGTGTGTCGCTCCTGGAACTTCTAGCTGCCTTATTAGAGGGGCTTTTCCCTTCCACTCTGTTCGTCACAGAATGCTGAAGTGTAGCTTCGGAAAAACAGAGAAAAACGAAATGTCCCTAAGAATAAAAGGAAAGGCACAAGAATGAGAGAGAAGCGTAGTGCAGAATGCATGGACACAAGGAGAAGACAGAACCGCTCCTTTGCGATGTTCGCAGAAGAAGCCGCTCGTCCGAGAAAAGCATCCGGCTGAAGTCGCTCTTTCTCGGCATCCGAGAGAGACGAGACCGCTGCTGAAGGCACAAAGCGGCATTCGGGGAGAACCGCGATTTCTCGGCCAGCAACTGCAAACTCTCCGAAGCGGTTCACCGCGAGAGCCGCTTTAGACGTGCGTGAGCGAAATAACGGAACTGTGATGCCGAGAACGTGTGAATTCTGCATACTGCATTGCCTGAAAACAGGGGTTTTTTTCTCCGCAGGAAAGAATCCACATCTTTCGACTTTCTGTAACGTCCTCTCTGAAAGCACAACGTGTGTCGCTCCTGGAACTTCTAGCTGCCTTATTAGAGGGGCTTTTCCCTTCTATTCTTTTCGTCACAGAATGCTGAAGTGTAGCTTCGGAAAAACAGAGAAAAACGAAATGTCCCTAAGAATAAAAGGAAAGGCACAAGAATGAGAGAGAAGCGTAGTGCAGAATGCATGGACACAAGGAGAAGACAGAACCGCTCCTTTGCGATGTGCGCAGAAGAAGCCGCTCGTCCGAGAAAAGCATCCGGCTGAAGTCGCTCTTTCTCGGCATCCAAGAGAGACGAGACCGCTGCTGAAGGCACAAAGCGGCATTCGGGGAGAACCGCGATTTCTCGGCCAGCAACTGCAAACTCTCCGAAGCGGTTCACCGCGAGAGCCGCTTTAGACGTGCGTGAGCGAAATAACGGAACTGTGATGCCGAGAACGTGTGAATTCTGCATACTGCATTGCCTGCAAACAGGGGGTTTTTTCTCCGCAGGAAAGAATCCACATCTCTCGACTTTCTGTAACGTCCTCTCTGAAAGCAGAACGTGTGTCGCTCCTGGAACTTCTAGCTGCCTTATTAGAGGGGCTTTTCCCTTCCACTCTGTTCGTCACAGAATGCTGAAGTGTAGCATCGGAAAAACAGAGAAAAACGAAATGTCCCTAGGAATCAAGGGTTAAGAATGAGAGAGAAGCGTAGTGCAGAATGCATGGACACAAGGAGAAGACAGAACCGCTCCTTTGCGATGTGCGCAGAAGAAGCCGCTCGTCCGAGAAAAGCATCCGGCTGAAGTCGCTCTTTCTCGGCATGCGAGAGAGACGAGACCGCTGCTGAAGGCACAAAGCGGCATTCGGGGAGAACCGCGATTTCTCGGCCAGCAACTGCAAACTCTCCGAAGCGGTTCACCGCGAGAGCCGCTTTAGACGTGCGTGAGCGAAATAATGGAACTGTGATGCCGAGAACGTGTGAATTCTGCATACTGCATTGCCTGAAAACAGGGGGTTTTTTCTCCGCAGGAAAGAATCCACATCTTTCGACTTTCTGTTACGTCCTCTCTGAAAGCACAACGTGTGTCGCTCCTGGAACTTCTAGCTGCCTTATTAGAGGGGCTTTTCCCTTCTATTCTTTTCGTCACAGAATGCTGAAGTGTAGCATCGGAAAAACAGAGAAAAACGAAATGTCCCTAAGAATAAAAGGAAAGGCACAAGAATGAGAGAGAAGCGTAGTGCAGAATGCATGGACACAAGGAGAAGACAGAACCGCTCCTTTGCGATGTGCGCAGAAGAAGCCGCTCGTCCGAGAAAAGCATCCGGCTGAAGTCGCTCTTTCTCGGCATGCGAGAGAGACGAGACCGCTGCTGAAGGCACAAAGCGGCATTCGGGGAGAACCGCGATTTCTCGGCCAGCAACTGCAAACTCTCCGAAGCGGTTCACCGCGAGAGCCGCTTTAGACGTGCGTGAGCGAAATAACGGAACTGTGATGCCGAGAACGTGTGAATTCTGCATACTGCATTGCCTGAAAACAGGGGGTTTTTTCTCCGCAGGAAAGAATCCACATCTCTCGACTTTCTGTTACGTCCTCTCTGAAAGCACAACGTGTGTCGCTCCTGGAACTTCTAGCTGCCTTATTAGAGGGGCTTTTCCCTTCCACTCTGTTCGTCACAGAATGCTGAAGTGTAGCTTCGGAAAAACAGAGAAAAACGAAATGTCCCTAAGAATAAAAGGAAAGGCACAAGAATGAGAGAGAAGCGTAGTGCAGAATGCATGGACATAAGGAGAAGACAGAACCGCTCCTTTGCGATGTGCGCAGAAGAAGCCGCTCGTCCGAGAAAAGCATCCGGCTGAAGTCGCTCTTTCTCGGCATGCGAGAGAGACGAGACCGCTGCTGAAGGCACAAAGCGGCATTCGGGGAGAACCGCGATTTCTCGGCCAGCAACTGCAAACTCTCCGAAGCGGTTCACCGCGAGAGCCGCTTTAGACGTGCGTGAGCGAAATAACGGAACTGTGATGCCGAGAACGTGTGAATTCTGCATACTGCATTGCCTGAAAACAGGGGGTTTTTTCTCCGCAGGAAAGAATCCACATCTCTCGACTTTCTGTAACGTCCTCTCTGAAAGCACAACGAGTGTCGCTCCTGGAACTTCTAGCTGCCTTATTAGAGGGGCTTTTCCCTTCCACTCTGTTCGTCACAGAATGCTGAAGTGTAGCTTCGGAAAAACAGAGAAAAACGAAATGTCCCTAAGAATAAAAGGAAAGGCACAAGAATGAGAGAGAAGCGTAGTGCAGAATGCATGGACACAAGGAGAAGACAGAACCGCTCCTTTGCGATGTGCGCAGAAGAAGCCGCTCGTCCGAGAAAAGCATCCGGCTGAAGTCGCTCTTTCTCGGCATGCGAGAGAGACGAGACCGCTGCTGAAGGCACAAAGCGGCATTCGGGGAGAACCGCGATTTCTCGGCCAGCAACTGCAAACTCTCCGAAGAGGTTCACCGCGAGAGCCGCTTCAGACGTGCGTGAGCGAAATAACGGAACTGTGATGCCGAGAACGTGTGAATTCTGCATACTGCATTGCCTGAAAACAGGGGGTTTTTTCTCCGCAGGAAAGAATCCACATCTCTCGACTTTCTGTTACGTCCTCTCTGAAAGCACAACGTGTGTCGCTCCTGGAACTTCTAGCTGCCTTATTAGAGGGGCTTTTCCCTTCCACTCTGTTCGTCACAGAATGCTGAAGTGTAGCTTCGGAAAAACAGAGAAAAACGAAATGTCCCTAAGAATAAAAGGAAAGGCACAAGAATGAGAGAGAAGCGTAGTGCAGAATGCATGGACACAAGGAGAAGACAGAACCGCTCCTTTGCGATGTGCGCAGAAGAAGCCGCTCGTCCGAGAAAAGCATCCGGCTGAAGTCGCTCTTTCTCGGCATGCGAGAGAGACGAGACCGCTGCTGAAGGCACAAAGCGGCATTCGGGGAGAACCGCGATTTCTCGGCCAGCAACTGCAAACTCTCCGAAGCGGTTCACCGCGAGAGCCGCTTTAGACGTGCGTGAGCGAAATAACGGAACTGTGATGCCGAGAACGTGTGAATTCTGCATACTGCATTGCCTGAAAACAGGGGGTTTTTTCTCCGCAGGAAAGAATCCACATCTCTCGACTTTCTGTAACGTCCTCTCTGAAAGCACAACGAGTGTCGCTCCTGGAACTTCTAGCTGCCTTATTAGAGGGGCTTTTCCCTTCCACTCTGTTCGTCACAGAATGCTGAAGTGTAGCTTCGGAAAAACAGAGAAAAACGAAATGTCCCTAAGAATAAAAGGAAAGGCACAAGAATGAGAGAGAAGCGTAGTGCAGAATGCATGGACACAAGGAGAAGACAGAACCGCTCCTTTGCGATGTGCGCAGAAGAAGCCGCTCGTCCGAGAAAAGCATCCGGCTGAAGTCGCTCTTTCTCGGCATGCGAGAGAGACGAGACCGCTGCTGAAGGCACAAAGCGGCATTCGGGGAGAACCGCGATTTCTCGGCCAGCAACTGCAAACTCTCCGAAGAGGTTCACCGCGAGAGCCGCTTCAGACGTGCGTGAGCGAAATAACGGAACTGTGATGCCGAGAACGTGTGAATTCTGCATACTGCATTGCCTGAAAACAGGGGTTTTTTTCTCCGCAGGAAAGAATCCACATCTCTCGACTTTCTGTTACGTCCTCTCTGAAAGCACAACGTGTGTCGCTCCTGGAACTTCTAGCTGCCTTATTAGAGGGGCTTTTCCCTTCTATTCTTTTCGTCACAGAATGCTGAAGTGTAGCTTCGGAAAAACAGAGAAAAACGAAATGTCCCTAAGAATAAAAGGAAAGGCACAAGAATGAGAGAGAAGCGTAGTGCAGAATGCATGGACACAAGGAGAAGACAGAACCGCTCCTTTGCGATGTGCGCAGAAGAAGCCGCTCGTCCGAGAAAAGCATCCGGCTGAAGTCGCTCTTTCTCGGCATCCGAGAGAGACGAGACCGCTGCTGAAGGCACAAAGCGGCATTCGGGGAGAACCGCGATTTCTCGGCCAGCAACTGCAAACTCTCCGAAGCGGTTCACCGCGAGAGCCGCTTTAGACGTGCGTGAGCGAAATAACGGAACTGTGATGCCGAGAACGTGTGAATTCTGCATACTGCATTGCCTGAAAACAGGGTTTTTTTTCTCCGCAGGAAAGAATCCACATCTCTCGACTTTCTGTAACGTCCTCTCTGAAAGCACAACGTGTGTCGCTCCTGGAACTTCTAGCTGCCTTATTAGAGGGGCTTTTCCCTTCCACTCTGTTCGTCACAGAATGCTGAAGTGTAGCTTCGGAAAAACAGAGAAAAACGAAATGTCCCTAGGAATCAAGGGTTAAGAATGAGAGAGAAGCGTAGTGCAGAATGCATGGACACAAGGAGAAGACAGAACCGCTCCTTTGCGATGTGCGCAGAAGAAGCCGCTCGTCCGAGAAAAGCATCCGGCTGAAGTCGCTCTTTCTCGGCATGCGAGAGAGACGAGACCGCTGCTGAAGGCACAAAGCGGCATTCGGGGAGAACCGCGATTTCTCGGCCAGCAACTGCAAACTCTCCGAAGCGGTTCACCGCGAGAGTGGCGCTGTCCACCTACGAGAGCGAAATAGCGAAATTGCCATGCCGAGAACGTGTGAATTCTGCATACTGCATTGCCTGAAAACAGGGGGTTTTTTCTCCGCAGGAAAGAATCCACATCTCTCGACTTTCTGTAACGTCCTCTCTGAAAGCACAACGTGTGTCGCTCCTGGAACTTCTAGCTGCCTTATTAGAGGGGCTTTTCCCTTCCACTCTGTTCGTCACAGAATGCTGAAGTGTAGCATCGGAAAAACAGAGAAAAACGAAATGTCCCTAGGAATCAAGGGTTAAGAATGAGAGAGAAGCGTAGTGCAGAATGCATGGACATAAGGAGAAGACAGAACCGCTCCTTTGCGATGTGCGCAGAAGAAGCCGCTCGTCCGAGAAAAGCATCCGGCTGAAGTCGCTCTTTCTCGGCATGCGAGAGAGACGAGACCGCTGCTGAAGGCACAAAGCGGCATTCGGGGAGAACCGCGATTTCTCGGCCAGCAACTGCAAACTCTCCGAAGCGGTTCACCGCGAGAGCCGCTTTAGACGTGCGTGAGCGAAATAACGGAACTGTGATGCCGAGAACGTGTGAATTCTGCATACTGCATTGCCTGAAAACAGGGGGTTTTTTCTCCGCAGGAAAGAATCCACATCTCTCGACTTTCTGTAACGTCCTCTCTGAAAGCACAACGTGTGTCGCTCCTGGAACTTCTAGCTGCCTTATTAGAGGGGCTTTTCCCTTCCACTCTGTTCGTCACAGAATGCTGAAGTGTAGCTTCGGAAAAACAGAGAAAAACGAAATGTCCCTAGGAATCAAGGGTTAAGAATGAGAGAGAAGCGTAGTGCAGAATGCATGGACACAAGGAGAAGACAGAACCGCTCCTTTGCGATGTGCGCAGAAGAAGCCGCTCGTCCGAGAAAAGCATCCGGCTGAAGTCGCTCTTTCTCGGCATGCGAGAGAGACGAGACCGCTGCTGAAGGCACAAAGCGGCATTCGGGGAGAACCGCGATTTCTCGGCCAGCAACTGCAAACTCTCCGAAGCGGTTCACCGCGAGAGCCGCTTTAGACGTGCGTGAGCGAAATAACGGAACTGTGATGCCGAGAACGTGTGAATTCTGCATACTGCATTGCCTGAAAACAGGGTTTTTTTTCTCCGCAGGAAAGAATCCACATCTCTCGACTTTCTGTAACGTCCTCTCTGAAAGCACAACGTGTGTCGCTCCTGGAACTTCTAGCTGCCTTATTAGAGGGGCTTTTCCCTTCCACTCTGTTCGTCACAGAATGCTGAAGTGTAGCTTCGGAAAAACAGAGAAAAACGAAATGTCCCTAGGAATCAAGGGTTAAGAATGAGAGAGAAGCGTAGTGCAGAATGCATGGACACAAGGAGAAGACAGAACCGCTCCTTTGCGATGTGCGCAGAAGAAGCCGCTCGTCCGAGAAAAGCATCCGGCTGAAGTCGCTCTTTCTCGGCATGCGAGAGAGACGAGACCGCTGCTGAAGGCACAAAGCGGCATTCGGAAAGAACCGCGATTTAACGGCCAGCAACTGCAACTCTCCGAAGCGGTTCACCGCGAGAGTGGCGCTGTCCACCTACGAGAGCGAAATAGCGAAATTGCTATGCCGAGAACGTGTGAATTCTGCATACTGCATTGCCTGAAAACAGGGGGTTTTTTCTCCGCAGGAAAGAATCCACATCTCTCGACTTTCTGTTACGTCCTCTCTGAAAGCACAACGTGTGTCGCTCCTGGAACTTCTAGCTGCCTTATTAGAGGGGCTTTTCCCTTCCACTCTGTTCGTCACAGAATGCTGAAGTGTAGCTTCGGAAAAACAGAGAAAAACGAAATGTCCCTAGGAATCAAGGGTTAAGAATGAGAGAGAAGCGTAGTGCAGAATGCATGGACACAAGGAGAAGACAGAACCGCTCCTTTGCGATGTGCGCAGAAGAAGCCGCTCGTCCGAGAAAAGCATCCGGCTGAAGTCACTCTTTCTCGGCATGCGAGAGAGACGAGACCGCTGCTGAAGGCACAAAGCGGCATTCGGGGAGAACCGCGATTTCTCGGCCAGCAACTGCAAACTCTCCGAAGCGGTTCACCGCGAGAGCCGCTTTAGACGTGCGTGAGCGAAATAACGGAACTGTGATGCCGAGAACGTGTGAATTCTGCATACTGCATTGCCTGAAAACAGGGGGTTTTTTCTCCGCAGGAAAGAATCCACATCTCTCGACTTTCTGTTACGTCCTCTCTGAAAGCAGAACGTGTGTCGCTCCTGGAACTTCTAGCTGCCTTATTAGAGGGGCTTTTCCCTTCCACTCTGTTCGTCACAGAATGCTGAAGTGTAGCTTCGGAAAAACAGAGAAAAACGAAATGTCCCTAAGAATAAAAGGAAAGGCACAAGAATGAGAGAGAAGCGTAGTGCAGAATGCATGGACACAAGGAGAAGACAGAACCGCTCCTTTGCGATGTGCGCAGAAGAAGCCGCTCGTCCGAGAAAAGCATCCGGCTGAAGTCGCTCTTTCTCGGCATGCGAGAGAGACGAGACCGCTGCTGAAGGCACAAAGCGGCATTCGGGGAGAACCGCGATTTCTCGGCCAGCAACTGCAAACTCTCCGAAGCGGTTCACCGCGAGAGCCGCTTTAGACGTGCGTGAGCGAAATAACGGAACTGTGATGCCGAGAACGTGTGAATTCTGCATACTGCATTGCCTGCAAACAGGGGTTTTTTTCTCCGCAGGAAAGAATCCACATCTCTCGACTTTCTGTTACGTCCTCTCTGAAAGCACAACGTGTGTCGCTCCTGGAACTTCTAGCTGCCTTATTAGAGGGGCTTTTCCCTTCCACTCTGTTCGTCACAGAATGCTGAAGTGTAGCTTCGGAAAAACAGAGAAAAACGAAATGTCCCTAAGAATAAAAGGAAAGGCACAAGAATGAGAGAGAAGCGTAGTGCAGAATGCATGGACACAAGGAGAAGACAGAACCGCTCCTTTGCGATGTGCGCAGAAGAAGCCGCTCGTCCGAGAAAAGCATCCGGCTGAAGTCGCTCTTTCTCGGCATGCGAGAGAGACGAGACCGCTGCTGAAGGCACAAAGCGGCATTCGGGGAGAACCGCGATTTCTCGGCCAGCAACTGCAAACTCTCCGAAGCGGTTCACCGCGAGAGCCGCTTTAGACGTGCGTGAGCGAAATAACGGAACTGTGATGCCGAGAACGTGTGAATTCTGCATACTGCATTGCCTGAAAACAGGGGGTTTTTTCTCCGCAGGAAAGAATCCACATCTTTCGACTTTCTGTAACGTCCTCTCTGAAAGCACAACGAGTGTCGCTCCTGGAACTTCTAGCTGCCTTATTAGAGGGGCTTTTCCCTTCCACTCTGTTTGTCACAGAATGCTGAAGTGTAGCATCGGAAAAACAGAGAAAAACGAAATGTCCCTAAGAATAAAAGGAAAGGCACAAGAATGAGAGAGAAGCGTAGTGCAGAATGCATGGACACAAGGAGAAGACAGAACCGCTCCTTTGCGATGTGCGCAGAAGAAGCCGCTCGTCCGAGAAAAGCATCCGGCTGAAGTCGCTCTTTCTCGGCATGCGAGAGAGACGAGACCGCTGCTGAAGGCACAAAGCGGCATTCGGGGAGAACCGCGATTTCTCGGCCAGCAACTGCAAACTCTCCGAAGCGGTTCACCGCGAGAGCCGCTTTAGACGTGCGTGAGCGAAATAACGGAACTGTGATGCCGAGAACGTGTGAATTCTGCATACTGCATTGCCTGCAAACAGGGGGTTTTTTCTCCGCAGGAAAGAATCCACATCTCTCGACTTTCTGTAACGTCCTCTCTGAAAGCACAACGAGTGTCGCTCCTGGAACTTCTAGCTGCCTTATTAGAGGGGCTTTTCCCTTCCACTCTGTTCGTCACAGAATGCTGAAGTGTAGCTTCGGAAAAACAGAGAAAAACGAAATGTCCCTAAGAATAAAAGGAAAGGCACAAGAATGAGAGAGAAGCGTAGTGCAGAATGCATGGACACAAGGAGAAGACAGAACCGCTCCTTTGCGATGTGCGCAGAAGAAGCCGCTCGTCCGAGAAAAGCATCCGGCTGAAGTCGCTCTTTCTCGGCATGCGAGAGAGACGAGACCGCTGCTGAAGGCACAAAGCGGCATTCGGGGAGAACCGCGATTTCTCGGCCAGCAACTGCAAACTCTCCGAAGAGGTTCACCGCGAGAGCCGCTTCAGACGTGCGTGAGCGAAATAACGGAACTGTGATGCCGAGAACGTGTGAATTCTGCATACTGCATTGCCTGAAAACAGGGGTTTTTTTCTCCGCAGGAAAGAATCCACATCTCTCGACTTTCTGTTACGTCCTCTCTGAAAGCACAACGTGTGTCGCTCCTGGAACTTCTAGCTGCCTTATTAGAGGGGCTTTTCCCTTCTATTCTTTTCGTCACAGAATGCTGAAGTGTAGCTTCGGAAAAACAGAGAAAAACGAAATGTCCCTAAGAATAAAAGGAAAGGCACAAGAATGAGAGAGAAGCGTAGTGCAGAATGCATGGACACAAGGAGAAGACAGAACCGCTCCTTTGCGATGTGCGCAGAAGAAGCCGCTCGTCCGAGAAAAGCATCCGGCTGAAGTCGCTCTTTCTCGGCATCCGAGAGAGACGAGACCGCTGCTGAAGGCACAAAGCGGCATTCGGGGAGAACCGCGATTTCTCGGCCAGCAACTGCAAACTCTCCGAAGCGGTTCACCGCGAGAGCCGCTTTAGACGTGCGTGAGCGAAATAACGGAACTGTGATGCCGAGAACGTGTGAATTCTGCATACTGCATTGCCTGAAAACAGGGGGTTTTTTCTCCGCAGGAAAGAATCCACATCTCTCGACTTTCTGTAACGTCCTCTCTGAAAGCACAACGTGTGTCGCTCCTGGAACTTCTAGCTGCCTTATTAGAGGGGCTTTTCCCTTCCACTCTGTTCGTCACAGAATGCTGAAGTGTAGCTTCGGAAAAACAGAGAAAAACGAAATGTCCCTAGGAATCAAGGGTTAAGAATGAGAGAGAAGCGTAGTGCAGAATGCATGGACACAAGGAGAAGACAGAACCGCTCCTTTGCGATGTGCGCAGAAGAAGCCGCTCGTCCGAGAAAAGCATCCGGCTGAAGTCGCTCTTTCTCGGCATGCGAGAGAGACGAGACCGCTGCTGAAGGCACAAAGCGGCATTCGGAAAGAACCGCGATTTAACGGCCAGCAACTGCAACTCTCCGAAGCGGTTCACCGCGAGAGTGGCGCTGTCCACCTACGAGAGCGAAATAGCGAAATTGCTATGCCGAGAACGTGTGAATTCTGCATACTGCATTGCCTGAAAACAGGGGGTTTTTTCTCCGCAGGAAAGAATCCACATCTCTCGACTTTCTGTAACGTCCTCTCTGAAAGCACAACGTGTGTCGCTCCTGGAACTTCTAGCTGCCTTATTAGAGGGGCTTTTCCCTTCCACTCTGTTCGTCACAGAATGCTGAAGTGTAGCATCGGAAAAACAGAGAAAAACGAAATGTCCCTAGGAATCAAGGGTTAAGAATGAGAGAGAAGCGTAGTGCAGAATGCATGGACATAAGGAGAAGACAGAACCGCTCCTTTGCGATGTGCGCAGAAGAAGCCGCTCGTCCGAGAAAAGCATCCGGCTGAAGTCGCTCTTTCTCGGCATGCGAGAGAGACGAGACCGCTGCTGAAGGCACAAAGCGGCATTCGGGGAGAACCGCGATTTCTCGGCCAGCAACTGCAAACTCTCCGAAGCGGTTCACCGCGAGAGCCGCTTTAGACGTGCGTGAGCGAAATAACGGAACTGTGATGCCGAGAACGTGTGAATTCTGCATACTGCATTGCCTGAAAACAGGGGGTTTTTTCTCCGCAGGAAAGAATCCACATCTCTCGACTTTCTGTTACGTCCTCTCTGAAAGCACAACGTGTGTCGCTCCTGGAACTTCTAGCTGCCTTATTAGAGGGGCTTTTCCCTTCCACTCTGTTCGTCACAGAATGCTGAAGTGTAGCATCGGAAAAACAGAGAAAAACGAAATGTCCCTAGGAATCAAGGGTTAAGAATGAGAGAGAAGCGTAGTGCAGAATGCATGGACACAAGGAGAAGACAGAACCGCTCCTTTGCGATGTGCGCAGAAGAAGCCGCTCGTCCGAGAAAAGCATCCGGCTGAAGTCGCTCTTTCTCGGCATGCGAGAGAGACGAGACCGCTGCTGAAGGCACAAAGCGGCATTCGGGGAGAACCGCGATTTCTCGGCCAGCAACTGCAAACTCTCCGAAGCGGTTCACCGCGAGAGCCGCTTTAGACGTGCGTGAGCGAAATAACGGAACTGTGATGCCGAGAACGTGTGAATTCTGCATACTGCATTGCCTGAAAACAGGGGGTTTTTTCTCCGCAGGAAAGAATCCACATCTCTCGACTTTCTGTTACGTCCTCTCTGAAAGCACAACGTGTGTCGCTCCTGGAACTTCTAGCTGCCTTATTAGAGGGGCTTTTCCCTTCCACTCTGTTCGTCACAGAATGCTGAAGTGTAGCTTCGGAAAAACAGAGAAAAACGAAATGTCCCTAAGAATAAAAGGAAAGGCACAAGAATGAGAGAGAAGCGTAGTGCAGAATGCATGGACACAAGGAGAAGACAGAACCGCTCCTTTGCGATGTGCGCAGAAGAAGCCGCTCGTCCGAGAAAAGCATCCGGCTGAAGTCGCTCTTTCTCGGCATGCGAGAGAGACGAGACCGCTGCTGAAGGCACAAAGCGGCATTCGGGGAGAACCGCGATTTCTCGGCCAGCAACTGCAAACTCTCCGAAGCGGTTCACCGCGAGAGCCGCTTTAGACGTGCGTGAGCGAAATAACGGAACTGTGATGCCGAGAACGTGTGAATTCTGCATACTGCATTGCCTGAAAACAGGGGGTTTTTTCTCCGCAGGAAAGAATCCACATCTCTCGACTTTCTGTAACGTCCTCTCTGAAAGCACAACGTGTGTCGCTCCTGGAACTTCTAGCTGCCTTATTAGAGGGGCTTTTCCCTTCCACTCTGTTCGTCACAGAATGCTGAAGTGTAGCATCGGAAAAACAGAGAAAAACGAAATGTCCCTAGGAATCAAGGGTTAAGAATGAGAGAGAAGCGTAGTGCAGAATGCATGGACATAAGGAGAAGACAGAACCGCTCCTTTGCGATGTGCGCAGAAGAAGCCGCTCGTCCGAGAAAAGCATCCGGCTGAAGTCGCTCTTTCTCGGCATGCGAGAGAGACGAGACCGCTGCTGAAGGCACAAAGCGGCATTCGGGGAGAACCGCGATTTCTCGGCCAGCAACTGCAAACTCTCCGAAGCGGTTCACCGCGAGAGTGGCGCTGTCCACCTACGAGAGCGAAATAGCGAAATTGCCATGCCGAGAACGTGTGAATTCTGCATACTGCATTGCCTGAAAACAGGGGGTTTTTTCTCCGCAGGAAAGAATCCACATCTCTCGACTTTCTGTTACGTCCTCTCTGAAAGCACAACGTGTGTCGCTCCTGGAACTTCTAGCTGCCTTATTAGAGGGGCTTTTCCCTTCCACTCTGTTCGTCACAGAATGCTGAAGTGTAGCATCGGAAAAACAGAGAAAAACGAAATGTCCCTAGGAATCAAGGGTTAAGAATGAGAGAGAAGCGTAGTGCAGAATGCATGGACATAAGGAGAAGACAGAACCGCTCCTTTGCGATGTGCGCAGAAGAAGCCGCTCGTCCGAGAAAAGCATCCGGCTGAAGTCGCTCTTTCTCGGCATGCGAGAGAGACGAGACCGCTGCTGAAGGCACAAAGCGGCATTCGGGGAGAACCGCGATTTCTCGGCCAGCAACTGCAAACTCTCCGAAGCGGTTCACCGCGAGAGCCGCTTTAGACGTGCGTGAGCGAAATAACGGAACTGTGATGCCGAGAACGTGTGAATTCTGCATACTGCATTGCCTGAAAACAGGGGGTTTTTTCTCCGCAGGAAAGAATCCACATCTCTCGACTTTCTGTAACGTCCTCTCTGAAAGCACAACGTGTGTCGCTCCTGGAACTTCTAGCTGCCTTATTAGAGGGGCTTTTCCCTTCCACTCTGTTCGTCACAGAATGCTGAAGTGTAGCTTCGGAAAAACAGAGAAAAACGAAATGTCCCTAGGAATCAAGGGTTAAGAATGAGAGAGAAGCGTAGTGCAGAATGCATGGACACAAGGAGAAGACAGAACCGCTCCTTTGCGATGTGCGCAGAAGAAGCCGCTCGTCCGAGAAAAGCATCCGGCTGAAGTCGCTCTTTCTCGGCATGCGAGAGAGACGAGACCGCTGCTGAAGGCACAAAGCGGCATTCGGGGAGAACCGCGATTTCTCGGCCAGCAACTGCAAACTCTCCGAAGCGGTTCACCGCGAGAGCCGCTTTAGACGTGCGTGAGCGAAATAACGGAACTGTGATGCCGAGAACGTGTGAATTCTGCATACTGCATTGCCTGAAAACAGGGTTTTTTTTCTCCGCAGGAAAGAATCCACATCTCTCGACTTTCTGTAACGTCCTCTCTGAAAGCACAACGTGTGTCGCTCCTGGAACTTCTAGCTGCCTTATTAGAGGGGCTTTTCCCTTCCACTCTGTTCGTCACAGAATGCTGAAGTGTAGCTTCGGAAAAACAGAGAAAAACGAAATGTCCCTAGGAATCAAGGGTTAAGAATGAGAGAGAAGCGTAGTGCAGAATGCATGGACACAAGGAGAAGACAGAACCGCTCCTTTGCGATGTGCGCAGAAGAAGCCGCTCGTCCGAGAAAAGCATCCGGCTGAAGTCGCTCTTTCTCGGCATGCGAGAGAGACGAGACCGCTGCTGAAGGCACAAAGCGGCATTCGGAAAGAACCGCGATTTAACGGCCAGCAACTGCAACTCTCCGAAGCGGTTCACCGCGAGAGTGGCGCTGTCCACCTACGAGAGCGAAATAGCGAAATTGCTATGCCGAGAACGTGTGAATTCTGCATACTGCATTGCCTGAAAACAGGGGGTTTTTTCTCCGCAGGAAAGAATCCACATCTCTCGACTTTCTGTTACGTCCTCTCTGAAAGCACAACGTGTGTCGCTCCTGGAACTTCTAGCTGCCTTATTAGAGGGGCTTTTCCCTTCCACTCTGTTCGTCACAGAATGCTGAAGTGTAGCTTCGGAAAAACAGAGAAAAACGAAATGTCCCTAGGAATCAAGGGTTAAGAATGAGAGAGAAGCGTAGTGCAGAATGCATGGACACAAGGAGAAGACAGAACCGCTCCTTTGCGATGTGCGCAGAAGAAGCCGCTCGTCCGAGAAAAGCATCCGGCTGAAGTCACTCTTTCTCGGCATGCGAGAGAGACGAGACCGCTGCTGAAGGCACAAAGCGGCATTCGGGGAGAACCGCGATTTCTCGGCCAGCAACTGCAAACTCTCCGAAGCGGTTCACCGCGAGAGCCGCTTTAGACGTGCGTGAGCGAAATAACGGAACTGTGATGCCGAGAACGTGTGAATTCTGCATACTGCATTGCCTGAAAACAGGGGGTTTTTTCTCCGCAGGAAAGAATCCACATCTCTCGACTTTCTGTTACGTCCTCTCTGAAAGCAGAACGTGTGTCGCTCCTGGAACTTCTAGCTGCCTTATTAGAGGGGCTTTTCCCTTCCACTCTGTTCGTCACAGAATGCTGAAGTGTAGCTTCGGAAAAACAGAGAAAAACGAAATGTCCCTAAGAATAAAAGGAAAGGCACAAGAATGAGAGAGAAGCGTAGTGCAGAATGCATGGACACAAGGAGAAGACAGAACCGCTCCTTTGCGATGTGCGCAGAAGAAGCCGCTCGTCCGAGAAAAGCATCCGGCTGAAGTCGCTCTTTCTCGGCATGCGAGAGAGACGAGACCGCTGCTGAAGGCACAAAGCGGCATTCGGGGAGAACCGCGATTTCTCGGCCAGCAACTGCAAACTCTCCGAAGCGGTTCACCGCGAGAGCCGCTTTAGACGTGCGTGAGCGAAATAACGGAACTGTGATGCCGAGAACGTGTGAATTCTGCATACTGCATTGCCTGCAAACAGGGGTTTTTTTCTCCGCAGGAAAGAATCCACATCTCTCGACTTTCTGTTACGTCCTCTCTGAAAGCACAACGTGTGTCGCTCCTGGAACTTCTAGCTGCCTTATTAGAGGGGCTTTTCCCTTCCACTCTGTTCGTCACAGAATGCTGAAGTGTAGCTTCGGAAAAACAGAGAAAAACGAAATGTCCCTAAGAATAAAAGGAAAGGCACAAGAATGAGAGAGAAGCGTAGTGCAGAATGCATGGACACAAGGAGAAGACAGAACCGCTCCTTTGCGATGTGCGCAGAAGAAGCCGCTCGTCCGAGAAAAGCATCCGGCTGAAGTCGCTCTTTCTCGGCATGCGAGAGAGACGAGACCGCTGCTGAAGGCACAAAGCGGCATTCGGGGAGAACCGCGATTTCTCGGCCAGCAACTGCAAACTCTCCGAAGCGGTTCACCGCGAGAGCCGCTTTAGACGTGCGTGAGCGAAATAACGGAACTGTGATGCCGAGAACGTGTGAATTCTGCATACTGCATTGCCTGAAAACAGGGGGTTTTTTCTCCGCAGGAAAGAATCCACATCTTTCGACTTTCTGTAACGTCCTCTCTGAAAGCACAACGAGTGTCGCTCCTGGAACTTCTAGCTGCCTTATTAGAGGGGCTTTTCCCTTCCACTCTGTTTGTCACAGAATGCTGAAGTGTAGCATCGGAAAAACAGAGAAAAACGAAATGTCCCTAAGAATAAAAGGAAAGGCACAAGAATGAGAGAGAAGCGTAGTGCAGAATGCATGGACACAAGGAGAAGACAGAACCGCTCCTTTGCGATGTGCGCAGAAGAAGCCGCTCGTCCGAGAAAAGCATCCGGCTGAAGTCGCTCTTTCTCGGCATGCGAGAGAGACGAGACCGCTGCTGAAGGCACAAAGCGGCATTCGGGGAGAACCGCGATTTCTCGGCCAGCAACTGCAAACTCTCCGAAGCGGTTCACCGCGAGAGCCGCTTTAGACGTGCGTGAGCGAAATAACGGAACTGTGATGCCGAGAACGTGTGAATTCTGCATACTGCATTGCCTGCAAACAGGGGGTTTTTTCTCCGCAGGAAAGAATCCA
The DNA here is from genome assembly GCF_987193195.1 of Phasianus colchicus. Classification (NCBI taxonomy): domain Eukaryota; kingdom Metazoa; phylum Chordata; class Aves; order Galliformes; family Phasianidae; genus Phasianus; species Phasianus colchicus. Next base: position 461,351 of record NC_143443.1, read on the forward strand.
CATCTCTCGACTTTCTGTAACGTCCTCTCTGAAAGCACAACGAGTGTCGCTCCTGGAACTTCTAGCTGCCTTATTAGAGGGGCTTTTCCCTTCCACTCTGTTCGTCACAGAATGCTGAAGTGTAGCTTCGGAAAAACAGAGAAAAACGAAATGTCCCTAAGAATAAAAGGAAAGGCACAAGAATGAGAGAGAAGCGTAGTGCAGAATGCATGGACACAAGGAGAAGACAGAACCGCTCCTTTGCGATGTGCGCAGAAGAAGCCGCTCGTCCGAGAAAAGCATCCGGCTGAAGTCGCTCTTTCTCGGCATGCGAGAGAGACGAGACCGCTGCTGAAGGCACAAAGCGGCATTCGGGGAGAACCGCGATTTCTCGGCCAGCAACTGCAAACTCTCCGAAGAGGTTCACCGCGAGAGCCGCTTCAGACGTGCGTGAGCGAAATAACGGAACTGTGATGCCGAGAACGTGTGAATTCTGCATACTGCATTGCCTGAAAACAGGGGTTTTTTTCTCCGCAGGAAAGAATCCACATCTCTCGACTTTCTGTTACGTCCTCTCTGAAAGCACAACGTGTGTCGCTCCTGGAACTTCTAGCTGCCTTATTAGAGGGGCTTTTCCCTTCTATTCTTTTCGTCACAGAATGCTGAAGTGTAGCTTCGGAAAAACAGAGAAAAACGAAATGTCCCTAAGAATAAAAGGAAAGGCACAAGAATGAGAGAGAAGCGTAGTGCAGAATGCATGGACACAAGGAGAAGACAGAACCGCTCCTTTGCGATGTGCGCAGAAGAAGCCGCTCGTCCGAGAAAAGCATCCGGCTGAAGTCGCTCTTTCTCGGCATCCGAGAGAGACGAGACCGCTGCTGAAGGCACAAAGCGGCATTCGGGGAGAACCGCGATTTCTCGGCCAGCAACTGCAAACTCTCCGAAGCGGTTCACCGCGAGAGCCGCTTTAGACGTGCGTGAGCGAAATAACGGAACTGTGATGCCGAGAACGTGTGAATTCTGCATACTGCATTGCCTGAAAACAGGGGGTTTTTTCTCCGCAGGAAAGAATCCACATCTCTCGACTTTCTGTAACGTCCTCTCTGAAAGCACAACGTGTGTCGCTCCTGGAACTTCTAGCTGCCTTATTAGAGGGGCTTTTCCCTTCCACTCTGTTCGTCACAGAATGCTGAAGTGTAGCTTCGGAAAAACAGAGAAAAACGAAATGTCCCTAGGAATCAAGGGTTAAGAATGAGAGAGAAGCGTAGTGCAGAATGCATGGACACAAGGAGAAGACAGAACCGCTCCTTTGCGATGTGCGCAGAAGAAGCCGCTCGTCCGAGAAAAGCATCCGGCTGAAGTCGCTCTTTCTCGGCATGCGAGAGAGACGAGACCGCTGCTGAAGGCACAAAGCGGCATTCGGAAAGAACCGCGATTTAACGGCCAGCAACTGCAACTCTCCGAAGCGGTTCACCGCGAGAGTGGCGCTGTCCACCTACGAGAGCGAAATAGCGAAATTGCTATGCCGAGAACGTGTGAATTCTGCATACTGCATTGCCTGAAAACAGGGGGTTTTTTCTCCGCAGGAAAGAATCCACATCTCTCGACTTTCTGTAACGTCCTCTCTGAAAGCACAACGTGTGTCGCTCCTGGAACTTCTAGCTGCCTTATTAGAGGGGCTTTTCCCTTCCACTCTGTTCGTCACAGAATGCTGAAGTGTAGCATCGGAAAAACAGAGAAAAACGAAATGTCCCTAGGAATCAAGGGTTAAGAATGAGAGAGAAGCGTAGTGCAGAATGCATGGACATAAGGAGAAGACAGAACCGCTCCTTTGCGATGTGCGCAGAAGAAGCCGCTCGTCCGAGAAAAGCATCCGGCTGAAGTCGCTCTTTCTCGGCATGCGAGAGAGACGAGACCGCTGCTGAAGGCACAAAGCGGCATTCGGGGAGAACCGCGATTTCTCGGCCAGCAACTGCAAACTCTCCGAAGCGGTTCACCGCGAGAGCCGCTTTAGACGTGCGTGAGCGAAATAACGGAACTGTGATGCCGAGAACGTGTGAATTCTGCATACTGCATTGCCTGAAAACAGGGGGTTTTTTCTCCGCAGGAAAGAATCCACATCTCTCGACTTTCTGTTACGTCCTCTCTGAAAGCACAACGTGTGTCGCTCCTGGAACTTCTAGCTGCCTTATTAGAGGGGCTTTTCCCTTCCACTCTGTTCGTCACAGAATGCTGAAGTGTAGCATCGGAAAAACAGAGAAAAACGAAATGTCCCTAGGAATCAAGGGTTAAGAATGAGAGAGAAGCGTAGTGCAGAATGCATGGACACAAGGAGAAGACAGAACCGCTCCTTTGCGATGTGCGCAGAAGAAGCCGCTCGTCCGAGAAAAGCATCCGGCTGAAGTCGCTCTTTCTCGGCATGCGAGAGAGACGAGACCGCTGCTGAAGGCACAAAGCGGCATTCGGGGAGAACCGCGATTTCTCGGCCAGCAACTGCAAACTCTCCGAAGCGGTTCACCGCGAGAGCCGCTTTAGACGTGCGTGAGCGAAATAACGGAACTGTGATGCCGAGAACGTGTGAATTCTGCATACTGCATTGCCTGAAAACAGGGGGTTTTTTCTCCGCAGGAAAGAATCCACATCTCTCGACTTTCTGTTACGTCCTCTCTGAAAGCACAACGTGTGTCGCTCCTGGAACTTCTAGCTGCCTTATTAGAGGGGCTTTTCCCTTCCACTCTGTTCGTCACAGAATGCTGAAGTGTAGCTTCGGAAAAACAGAGAAAAACGAAATGTCCCTAAGAATAAAAGGAAAGGCACAAGAATGAGAGAGAAGCGTAGTGCAGAATGCATGGACACAAGGAGAAGACAGAACCGCTCCTTTGCGATGTGCGCAGAAGAAGCCGCTCGTCCGAGAAAAGCATCCGGCTGAAGTCGCTCTTTCTCGGCATGCGAGAGAGACGAGACCGCTGCTGAAGGCACAAAGCGGCATTCGGGGAGAACCGCGATTTCTCGGCCAGCAACTGCAAACTCTCCGAAGCGGTTCACCGCGAGAGCCGCTTTAGACGTGCGTGAGCGAAATAACGGAACTGTGATGCCGAGAACGTGTGAATTCTGCATACTGCATTGCCTGAAAACAGGGGGTTTTTTCTCCGCAGGAAAGAATCCACATCTCTCGACTTTCTGTAACGTCCTCTCTGAAAGCACAACGTGTGTCGCTCCTGGAACTTCTAGCTGCCTTATTAGAGGGGCTTTTCCCTTCCACTCTGTTCGTCACAGAATGCTGAAGTGTAGCTTCGGAAAAACAGAGAAAAACGAAATGTCCCTAAGAATAAAAGGAAAGGCACAAGAATGAGAGAGAAGCGTAGTGCAGAATGCATGGACACAAGGAGAAGACAGAACCGCTCCTTTGCGATGTGCGCAGAAGAAGCCGCTCGTCCGAGAAAAGCATCCGGCTGAAGTCGCTCTTTCTCGGCATGCGAGAGAGACGAGACCGCTGCTGAAGGCACAAAGCGGCATTCGGAAAGAACCGCGATTTAACGGCCAGCATCTGCAACTCTCCGAAGCGGTTCACCGCGAGAGTGGCGCTGTCCACCTACGAGAGCGAAATAGCGAAATTGCTATGCCGAGAACGTGTGAATTCTGCATACTGCATTGCCTGAAAACAGGGGTTTTTTTCTCCGCAGGAAAGAATCCACATCTCTCGACTTTCTGTAACGTCCTCTCTGAAAGCACAACGTGTGTCGCTCCTGGAACTTCTAGCTGCCTTATTAGAGGGGCTTTTCCCTTCCACTCTGTTCGTCACAGAATGCTGAAGTGTAGCATCGGAAAAACAGAGAAAAACGAAATGTCCCTAGGAATCAAGGGTTAAGAATGAGAGAGAAGCGTAGTGCAGAATGCATGGACATAAGGAGAAGACAGAACCGCTCCTTTGCGATGTGCGCAGAAGAAGCCGCTCGTCCGAGAAAAGCATCCGGCTGAAGTCGCTCTTTCTCGGCATGCGAGAGAGACGAGACCGCTGCTGAAGGCACAAAGCGGCATTCGGGGAGAACCGCGATTTCTCGGCCAGCAACTGCAAACTCTCCGAAGCGGTTCACCGCGAGAGCCGCTTTAGACGTGCGTGAGCGAAATAACGGAACTGTGATGCCGAGAACGTGTGAATTCTGCATACTGCATTGCCTGAAAACAGGGGTTTTTTTCTCCGCAGGAAAGAATCCACATCTCTCGACTTTCTGTTACGTCCTCTCTGAAAGCACAACGTGTGTCGCTCCTGGAACTTCTAGCTGCCTTATTAGAGGGGCTTTTCCCTTCTATTCTTTTCGTCACAGAATGCTGAAGTGTAGCTTCGGAAAAACAGAGAAAAACGAAATGTCCCTAAGAATAAAAGGAAAGGCACAAGAATGAGAGAGAAGCGTAGTGCAGAATGCATGGACACAAGGAGAAGACAGAACCGCTCCTTTGCGATGTGCGCAGAAGAAGCCGCTCGTCCGAGAAAAGCATCCGGCTGAAGTCGCTCTTTCTCGGCATCCGAGAGAGACGAGACCGCTGCTGAAGGCACAAAGCGGCATTCGGGGAGAACCGCGATTTCTCGGCCAGCAACTGCAAACTCTCCGAAGCGGTTCACCGCGAGAGCCGCTTTAGACGTGCGTGAGCGAAATAACGGAACTGTGATGCCGAGAACGTGTGAATTCTGCATACTGCATTGCCTGAAAACAGGGTTTTTTTTCTCCGCAGGAAAGAATCCACATCTCTCGACTTTCTGTAACGTCCTCTCTGAAAGCACAACTTGTGTCGCTCCTGGAACTTCTAGCTGCCTTATTAGAGGGGCTTTTCCCTTCCACTCTGTTCGTCACAGAATGCTGAAGTGTAGCTTCGGAAAAACAGAGAAAAACGAAATGTCCCTAGGAATCAAGGGTTAAGAATGAGAGAGAAGCGTAGTGCAGAATGCATGGACACAAGGAGAAGACAGAACCGCTCCTTTGCGATGTGCGCAGAAGAAGCCGCTCGTCCGAGAAAAGCATCCGGCTGAAGTCGCTCTTTCTCGGCATGCGAGAGAGACGAGACCGCTGCTGAAGGCACAAAGCGGCATTCGGAAAGAACCGCGATTTAACGGCCAGCAACTGCAACTCTCCGAAGCGGTTCACCGCGAGAGTGGCGCTGTCCACCTACGAGAGCGAAATAGCGAAATTGCTATGCCGAGAACGTGTGAATTCTGCATACTGCATTGCCTGAAAACAGGGGGTTTTTTCTCCGCAGGAAAGAATCCACATCTCTCGACTTTCTGTAACGTCCTCTCTGAAAGCACAACGTGTGTCGCTCCTGGAACTTCTAGCTGCCTTATTAGAGGGGCTTTTCCCTTCCACTCTGTTCGTCACAGAATGCTGAAGTGTAGCATCTGAAAAACAGAGAAAAACGAAATGTCCCTAGGAATCAAGGGTTAAGAATGAGAGAGAAGCGTAGTGCAGAATGCATGGACATAAGGAGAAGACAGAACCGCTCCTTTGCGATGTGCGCAGAAGAAGCCGCTCGTCCGAGAAAAGCATCCGGCTGAAGTCGCTCTTTCTCGGCATGCGAGAGAGACGAGACCGCTGCTGAAGGCACAAAGCGGCATTCGGGGAGAACCGCGATTTCTCGGCCAGCAACTGCAAACTCTCCGAAGCGGTTCACCGCGAGAGCCGCTTTAGACGTGCGTGAGCGAAATAACGGAACTGTGATGCCGAGAACGTGTGAATTCTGCATACTGCATTGCCTGAAAACAGGGTTTTTTTTCTCCGCAGGAAAGAATCCACATCTCTCGACTTTCTGTTACGTCCTCTCTGAAAGCACAACGTGTGTCGCTCCTGGAACTTCTAGCTGCCTTATTAGAGGGGCTTTTCCCTTCCACTCTGTTCGTCACAGAATGCTGAAGTGTAGCTTCGGAAAAACAGAGAAAAACGAAATGTCCCTAGGAATCAAGGGTTAAGAATGAGAGAGAAGCGTAGTGCAGAATGCATGGACACAAGGAGAAGACAGAACCGCTCCTTTGCGATGTGCGCAGAAGAAGCCGCTCGTCCGAGAAAAGCATCCGGCTGAAGTCGCTCTTTCTCGGCATCCGAGAGAGACGAGACCGCTGCTGAAGGCACAAAGCGGCATTCGGGGAGAACCGCGATTTCTCGGCCAGCAACTGCAAACTCTCCGAAGCGGTTCACCGCGAGAGCCGCTTTAGACGTGCGTGAGCGAAATAACGGAACTGTGATGCCGAGAACGTGTGAATTCTGCATACTGCATTGCCTGAAAACAGGGTTTTTTTTCTCCGCAGGAAAGAATCCACATCTCTCGACTTTCTGTAACGTCCTCTCTGAAAGCACAACTTGTGTCGCTCCTGGAACTTCTAGCTGCCTTATTAGAGGGGCTTTTCCCTTCCACTCTGTTCGTCACAGAATGCTGAAGTGTAGCTTCGGAAAAACAGAGAAAAACGAAATGTCCCTAGGAATCAAGGGTTAAGAATGAGAGAGAAGCGTAGTGCAGAATGCATGGACACAAGGAGAAGACAGAACCGCTCCTTTGCGATGTGCGCAGAAGTAGCCGCTCGTCCGAGAAAAGCATCCGGCTGAAGTCGCTCTTTCTCGGCATGCGAGAGAGACGAGACCGCTGCTGAAGGCACAAAGCGGCATTCGGAAAGAACCGCGATTTAACGGCCAGCAACTGCAACTCTCCGAAGCGGTTCACCGCGAGAGTGGCGCTGTCCACCTACGAGAGCGAAATAGCGAAATTGCTATGCCGAGAACGTGTGAATTCTGCATACTGCATTGCCTGAAAACAGGGGGTTTTTTCTCCGCAGGAAAGAATCCACATCTCTCGACTTTCTGTAACGTCCTCTCTGAAAGCACAACGTGTGTCGCTCCTGGAACTTCTAGCTGCCTTATTAGAGGGGCTTTTCCCTTCCACTCTGTTCGTCACAGAATGCTGAAGTGTAGCTTCGGAAAAACAGAGAAAAACGAAATGTCCCTAAGAATGAAAGGAAAGGCACAAGAATGAGAGAGAAGCGTAGTGCAGAATGCATGGACACAAGGAGAAGACAGAACCGCTCCTTTGCGATGTGCGCAGAAGAAGCCGCTCGTCCGAGAAAAGCATCCGGCTGAAGTCGCTCTTTCTCGGCATGCGAGAGAGACGAGACCGCTGCTGAAGGCACAAAGCGGCATTCGGAAAGAACCGCGATTTAACGGCCAGCAACTGCAACTCTCCGAAGCGGTTCACCGCGAGAGTGGCGCTGTCCACCTACGAGAGCGAAATAGCGAAATTGCTATGCCGAGAACGTGTGAATTCTGCATACTGCATTGCCTGAAAACAGGGGTTTTTTTCTCCGCAGGAAAGAATCCACATCTCTCGACTTTCTGTAACGTCCTCTCTGAAAGCACAACGTGTGTCGCTCCTGGAACTTCTAGCTGCCTTATTAGAGGGGCTTTTCCCTTCCACTCTGTTCGTCACAGAATGCTGAAGTGTAGCATCTGAAAAACAGAGAAAAACGAAATGTCCCTAGGAATCAAGGGTTAAGAATGAGAGAGAAGCGTAGTGCAGAATGCATGGACATAAGGAGAAGACAGAACCGCTCCTTTGCGATGTGCGCAGAAGAAGCCGCTCGTCCGAGAAAAGCATCCGGCTGAAGTCGCTCTTTCTCGGCATGCGAGAGAGACGAGACCGCTGCTGAAGGCACAAAGCGGCATTCGGGGAGAACCGCGATTTCTCGGCCAGCAACTGCAAACTCTCCGAAGCGGTTCACCGCGAGAGCCGCTTTAGACGTGCGTGAGCGAAATAACGGAACTGTGATGCCGAGAACGTGTGAATTCTGCATACTGCATTGCCTGAAAACAGGGGTTTTTTTCTCCGCAGGAAAGAATCCACATCTCTCGACTTTCTGTTACGTCCTCTCTGAAAGCACAACGTGTGTCGCTCCTGGAACTTCTAGCTGCCTTATTAGAGGGGCTTTTCCCTTCCACTCTGTTCGTCACAGAATGCTGAAGTGTAGCTTCGGAAAAACAGAGAAAAACGAAATGTCCCTAGGAATCAAGGGTTAAGAATGAGAGAGAAGCGTAGTGCAGAATGCATGGACACAAGGAGAAGACAGAACCGCTCCTTTGCGATGTGCGCAGAAGAAGCCGCTCGTCCGAGAAAAGCATCCGGCTGAAGTCGCTCTTTCTCGGCATGCGAGAGAGACGAGACCGCTGCTGAAGGCACAAAGCGGCATTCGGGGAGAACCGCGATTTCTCGGCCAGCAACTGCAAACTCTCCGAAGCGGTTCACCGCGAGAGCCGCTTTAGACGTGCGTGAGCGAAATAACGGAACTGTGATGCCGAGAACGTGTGAATTCTGCATACTGCATTGCCTGAAAACAGGGGGTTTTTTCTCCGCAGGAAAGAATCCACATCTTTCGACTTTCTGTAACGTTCTCTCTGAAAGCACAACGTGTGTCGCTCCTGGAACTTCTAGCTGCCTTATTAGAGGGGCTTTTCCCTTCTATTCTTTTCGTCACAGAATGCTGAAGTGTAGCTTCGGAAAAACAGAGAAAAACGAAATGTCCCTAAGAATAAAAGGAAAGGCACAAGAATGAGAGAGAAGCGTAGTGCAGAATGCATGGACACAAGGAGAAGACAGAACCGCTCCTTTGCGATGTGCGCAGAAGAAGCCGCTCGTCCGAGAAAAGCATCCGGCTGAAGTCGCTCTTTCTCGGCATCCGAGAGAGACGAGACCGCTGCTGAAGGCACAAAGCGGCATTCGGGGAGAACCGCGATTTCTCGGCCAGCAACTGCAAACTCTCCGAAGCGGTTCACCGCGAGAGCCGCTTTAGACGTGCGTGAGCGAAATAACGGAACTGTGATGCCGAGAACGTGTGAATTCTGCATACTGCATTGCCTGAAAACAGGGTTTTTTTTCTCCGCAGGAAAGAATCCACATCTCTCGACTTTCTGTAACGTCCTCTCTGAAAGCACAACGTGTGTCGCTCCTGGAACTTCTAGCTGCCTTATTAGAGGGGCTTTTCCCTTCCACTCTGTTCGTCACAGAATGCTGAAGTGTAGCTTCGGAAAAACAGAGAAAAACGAAATGTCCCTAGGAATCAAGGGTTAAGAATGAGAGAGAAGCGTAGTGCAGAATGCATGGACACAAGGAGAAGACAGAACCGCTCCTTTGCGATGTGCGCAGAAGAAGCCGCTCGTCCGAGAAAAGCATCCGGCTGAAGTCGCTCTTTCTCGGCATGCGAGAGAGACGAGACCGCTGCTGAAGGCACAAAGCGGCATTCGGAAAGAACCGCGATTTAACGGCCAGCAACTGCAACTCTCCGAAGCGGTTCACCGCGAGAGTGGCGCTGTCCACCTACGAGAGCGAAATAGCGAAATTGCTATGCCGAGAACGTGTGAATTCTGCATACTGCATTGCCTGAAAACAGGGGGTTTTTTCTCCGCAGGAAAGAATCCACATCTCTCGACTTTCTGTAACGTCCTCTCTGAAAGCACTACGTGTGTCGCTCCTGGAACTTCTAGCTGCCTTATTAGAGGGGCTTTTCCCTTCCACTCTGTTCGTCACAGAATGCTGAAGTGTAGCATCGGAAAAACAGAGAAAAACGAAATGTCCCTAGGAATCAAGGGTTAAGAATGAGAGAGAAGCGTAGTGCAGAATGCATGGACATAAGGAGAAGACAGAACCGCTCCTTTGCGATGTGCGCAGAAGAAGCCGCTCGTCCGAGAAAAGCATCCGGCTGAAGTCGCTCTTTCTCGGCATGCGAGAGAGACGAGACCGCTGCTGAAGGCACAAAGCGGCATTCGGGGAGAACCGCGATTTCTCGGCCAGCAACTGCAAACTCTCCGAAGCGGTTCACCGCGAGAGCCGCTTTAGACGTGCGTGAGCGAAATAACGGAACTGTGATGCCGAGAACGTGTGAATTCTGCATACTGCATTGCCTGAAAACAGGGGGTTTTTTCTCCGCAGGAAAGAATCCACATCTCTCGACTTTCTGTAACGTCCTCTCTGAAAGCACAACGTGTGTCGCTCCTGGAACTTCTAGCTGCCTTATTAGAGGGGCTTTTCCCTTCCACTCTGTTCGTCACAGAATGCTGAAGTGTAGCATCGGAAAAACAGAGAAAAACGAAATGTCCCTAGGAATCAAGGGTTAAGAATGAGAGAGAAGCGTAGTGCAGAATGCATGGACATAAGGAGAAGACAGAACCGCTCCTTTGCGATGTGCGCAGAAGAAGCCGCTCGTCCGAGAAAAGCATCCGGCTGAAGTCGCTCTTTCTCGGCATGCGAGAGAGACGAGACCGCTGCTGAAGGCACAAAGCGGCATTCGGGGAGAACCGCGATTTCTCGGCCAGCAACTGCAAACTCTCCGAAGCGGTTCACCGCGAGAGCCGCTTTAGACGTGCGTGAGCGAAATAACGGAACTGTGATGCCGAGAACGTGTGAATTCTGCATACTGCATTGCCTGCAAACAGGGGTTTTTTTCTCCGCAGGAAAGAATCCACATCTCTCGACTTTCTGTTACGTCCTCTCTGAAAGCACAACGTGTGTCGCTCCTGGAACTTCTAGCTGCCTTATTAGAGGGGCTTTTCCCTTCCACTCTGTTCGTCAGAGAATGCTGAAGTGTAGCATCGGAAAAACAGAGAAAAACGAAATGTCCCTAGGAATCAAGGGTTAAGAATGAGAGAGAAGCGTAGTGCAGAATGCATGGACACAAGGAGAAGACAGAACCGCTCCTTTGCGATGTGCGCAGAAGAAGCCGCTCGTCTGAGAAAAGCATCCGGCTGAAGTCGCTCTTTCTCGGCATGCGAGAGAGACGAGACCGCTGCTGAAGGCACAAAGCGGCATTCGGGGAGAACCGCGATTTCTCGGCCAGCAACTGCAAACTCTCCGAAGCGGTTCACCGCGAGAGCCGCTTTAGACGTGCGTGAGCGAAATAACGGAACTGTGATGCCGAGAACGTGTGAATTCTGCATACTGCATTGCCTGAAAACAGGGGGTTTTTTCTCCGCAGGAAAGAATCCACATCTCTCGACTTTCTGTAACGTCCTCTCTGAAAGCACTACGTGTGTCGCTCCTGGAACTTCTAGCTGCCTTATTAGAGGGGCTTTTCCCTTCCACTCTGTTCGTCACAGAATGCTGAAGTGTAGCTTCGGAAAAACAGAGAAAAACGAAATGTCCCTAAGAATAAAAGGAAAGGCACAAGAATGAGAGAGAAGCGTAGTGCAGAATGCATGGACACAAGGAGAAGACAGAACCGCTCCTTTGCGATGTGCGCAGAAGAAGCCGCTCGTCCGAGAAAAGCATCCGGCTGAAGTCGCTCTTTCTCGGCATGCGAGAGAGACGAGACCGCTGCTGAAGGCACAAAGCGGCATTCGGGGAGAACCGCGATTTCTCGGCCAGCAACTGCAAACTCTCCGAAGCGGTTCACCGCGAGAGCCGCTTTAGACGTGCGTGAGCGAAATAACGGAACTGTGATGCCGAGAACGTGTGAATTCTGCATACTGCATTGCCTGCAAACAGGGGGTTTTTTCTCCGCAGGAAAGAATCCACATCTCTCGACTTTCTGTAACGTCCTCTCTGAAAGCACAACGAGTGTCGCTCCTGGAACTTCTAGCTGCCTTATTAGAGGGGCTTTTCCCTTCCACTCTGTTTGTCACAGAATGCTGAAGTGTAGCTTCGGAAAAACAGAGAAAAACGAAATGTCCCTAAGAATAAAAGGAAAGGCACAAGAATGAGAGAGAAGCGTAGTGCAGAATGCATGGACACAAGGAGAAGACAGAACCGCTCCTTTGCGATGTGCGCAGAAGAAGCCGCTCGTCCGAGAAAAGCATCCGGCTGAAGTCGCTCTTTCTCGGCATGCGAGAGAGACGAGACCGCTGCTGAAGGCACAAAGCGGCATTCGGGGAGAACCGCGATTTCTCGGCCAGCAACTGCAAACTCTCCGAAGCGGTTCACCGCGAGAGCCGCTTTAGACGTGCGTGAGCGAAATAACGGAACTGTGATGCCGAGAACGTGTGAATTCTGCATACTGCATTGCCTGCAAACAGGGGGTTTTTTCTCCGCAGGAAAGAATCCACATCTCTCGACTTTCTGTAACGTCCTCTCTGAAAGCACAACGAGTGTCGCTCCTGGAACTTCTAGCTGCCTTATTAGAGGGGCTTTTCCCTTCCACTCTGTTCGTCACAGAATGCTGAAGTGTAGCATCGGAAAAACAGAGAAAAACGAAATGTCCCTAAGAATAAAAGGAAAGGCACAAGAATGAGAGAGAAGCGTAGTGCAGAATGCATGGACACAAGGAGAAGACAGAACCGCTCCTTTGCGATGTGCGCAGAAGAAGCCGCTCGTCCGAGAAAAGCATCCGGCTGAAGTCGCTCTTTCTCGGCATGCGAGAGAGACGAGACCGCTGCTGAAGGCACAAAGCGGCATTCGGGGAGAACCGCGATTTCTCGGCCAGCAACTGCAAACTCTCCGAAGCGGTTCACCGCGAGAGCCGCTTTAGACGTGCGTGAGCGAAATAACGGAACTGTGATGCCGAGAACGTGTGAATTCTGCATACTGCATTGCCTGAAAACAGGGGGTTTTTTCTCCGCAGGAAAGAATCCACATCTTTCGACTTTCTGTAACGTCCTCTCTGAAAGCACAACGAGTGTCGCTCCTGGAACTTCTAGCTGCCTTATTAGAGGGGCTTTTCCCTTCCACTCTGTTCGTCACAGAATGCTGAAGTGTAGCTTCGGAAAAACAGAGAAAAACGAAATGTCCCTAGGAATCAAGGGTTAAGAATGAGAGAGAAGCGTAGTGCAGAATGCATGGACACAAGGAGAAGACAGAACCGCTCCTTTGCGATGTGCGCAGAAGAAGCCGCTCGTCCGAGAAAAGCATCCGGCTGAAGTCGCTCTTTCTCGGCATGCGAGAGAGACGAGACCGCTGCTGAAGGCACAAAGCGGCATTCGGAAAGAACCGCGATTTAACGGCCAGCAACTGCAACTCTCCAAAGCGGTTCACCGCGAGAGTGGCGCTGTCCACCTACGAGAGCGAAATAGCGAAATTGCTATGCCGAGAACGTGTGAATTCTGCATACTGCATTGCCTGAAAACAGGGGGTTTTTTCTCCGCAGGAAAGAATCCACATCTCTCGACTTTCTGTAACGTCCTCTCTGAAAGCACAACGTGTGTCGCTCCTGGAACTTCTAGCTGCCTTATTAGAGGGGCTTTTCCCTTCCACTCTGTTCGTCACAGAATGCTGAAGTGTAGCTTCGGAAAAACAGAGAAAAACGAAATGTCCCTAAGAATAAAAGGAAAGGCACAAGAATGAGAGAGAAGCGTAGTGCAGAATGCATGGACATAAGGAGAAGACAGAACCGCTCCTTTGCGATGTGCGCAGAAGAAGCCGCTCGTCCGAGAAAAGCATCCGGCTGAAGTCGCTCTTTCTCGGCATGCGAGAGAGACGAGACCGCTGCTGAAGGCACAAAGCGGCATTCGGAAAGAACCGCGATTTAACGGCCAGCAACTGCAACTCTCCGAAGCGGTTCACCGCGAGAGCCGCTTTAGACGTGCGTGAGCGAAATAACGGAACTGTGATGCCGAGAACGTGTGAATTCTGCATACTGCATTGCCTGAAAACAGGGGGTTTTTTCTCCGCAGGAAAGAATCCACATCTCTCGACTTTCTGTTACGTCCTCTCTGAAAGCACAACGTGTGTCGCTCCTGGAACTTCTAGCTGCCTTATTAGAGGGGCTTTTCCCTTCCACTCTGTTCGTCACAGAATGCTGAAGTGTAGCTTCGGAAAAACAGAGAAAAACGAAATGTCCCTAAGAATAAAAGGAAAGGCACAAGAATGAGAGAGAAGCGTAGTGCAGAATGCATGGACACAAGGAGAAGACAGAACCGCTCCTTTGCGATGTGCGCAGAAGAAGCCGCTCGTCCGAGAAAAGCATCCGGCTGAAGTCGCTCTTTCTCGGCATCCGAGAGAGACGAGACCGCTGCTGAAGGCACAAAGCGGCATTCGGGGAGAACCGCGATTTCTCGGCCAGCAACTGCAAACTCTCCGAAGCGGTTCACCGCGAGAGCCGCTTTAGACGTGCGTGAGCGAAATAACGGAACTGTGATGCCGAGAACGTGTGAATTCTGCATACTGCATTGCCTGAAAACAGGGTTTTTTTTCTCCGCAGGAAAGAATCCACATCTCTCGACTTTCTGTAACGTCCTCTCTGAAAGCACAACTTGTGTCGCTCCTGGAACTTCTAGCTGCCTTATTAGAGGGGCTTTTCCCTTCCACTCTGTTCGTCACAGAATGCTGAAGTGTAGCTTCGGAAAAACAGAGAAAAACGAAATGTCCCTAGGAATCAAGGGTTAAGAATGAGAGAGAAGCGTAGTGCAGAATGCATGGACACAAGGAGAAGACAGAACCGCTCCTTTGCGATGTGCGCAGAAGAAGCCGCTCGTCCGAGAAAAGCATCCGGCTGAAGTCGCTCTTTCTCGGCATGCGAGAGAGACGAGACCGCTGCTGAAGGCACAAAGCGGCATTCGGAAAGAACCGCGATTTAACGGCCAGCAACTGCAACTCTCCGAAGCGGTTCACCGCGAGAGTGGCGCTGTCCACCTACGAGAGCGAAATAGCGAAATTGCTATGCCGAGAACGTGTGAATTCTGCATACTGCATTGCCTGAAAACAGGGGGTTTTTTCTCCGCAGGAAAGAATCCACATCTCTCGACTTTCTGTAACGTCCTCTCTGAAAGCACAACGTGTGTCGCTCCTGGAACTTCTAGCTGCCTTATTAGAGGGGCTTTTCCCTTCCACTCTGTTCGTCACAGAATGCTGAAGTGTAGCTTCGGAAAAACAGAGAAAAACGAAATGTCCCTAAGAATGAAAGGAAAGGCACAAGAATGAGAGAGAAGCGTAGTGCAGAATGCATGGACACAAGGAGAAGACAGAACCGCTCCTTTGCGATGTGCGCAGAAGAAGCCGCTCGTCCGAGAAAAGCATCCGGCTGAAGTCGCTCTTTCTCGGCATCCGAGAGAGACGAGACCGCTGCTGAAGGCACAAAGCGGCATTCGGAAAGAACCGCGATTTAACGGCCAGCAACTGCAACTCTCCGAAGCGGTTCACCGCGAGAGTGGCGCTGTCCACCTACGAGAGCGAAATAGCGAAATTGCTATGCCGAGAACGTGTGAATTCTGCATACTGCATTGCCTGAAAACAGGGGTTTTTTTCTCCGCAGGAAAGAATCCACATCTCTCGACTTTCTGTAACGTCCTCTCTGAAAGCACAACGTGTGTCGCTCCTGGAACTTCTAGCTGCCTTATTAGAGGGGCTTTTCCCTTCCACTCTGTTCGTCACAGAATGCTGAAGTGTAGCATCTGAAAAACAGAGAAAAACGAAATGTCCCTAGGAATCAAGGGTTAAGAATGAGAGAGAAGCGTAGTGCAGAATGCATGGACATAAGGAGAAGACAGAACCGCTCCTTTGCGATGTGCGCAGAAGAAGCCGCTCGTCCGAGAAAAGCATCCGGCTGAAGTCGCTCTTTCTCGGCATGCGAGAGAGACGAGACCGCTGCTGAAGGCACAAAGCGGCATTCGGGGAGAACCGCGATTTCTCGGCCAGCAACTGCAAACTCTCCGAAGCGGTTCACCGCGAGAGCCGCTTTAGACGTGCGTGAGCGAAATAACGGAACTGTGATGCCGAGAACGTGTGAATTCTGCATACTGCATTGCCTGAAAACAGGGGTTTTTTTCTCCGCAGGAAAGAATCCACATCTCTCGACTTTCTGTTACGTCCTCTCTGAAAGCACAACGTGTGTCGCTCCTGGAACTTCTAGCTGCCTTATTAGAGGGGCTTTTCCCTTCCACTCTGTTCGTCACAGAATGCTGAAGTGTAGCTTCGGAAAAACAGAGAAAAACGAAATGTCCCTAGGAATCAAGGGTTAAGAATGAGAGAGAAGCGTAGTGCAGAATGCATGGACACAAGGAGAAGACAGAACCGCTCCTTTGCGATGTGCGCAGAAGAAGCCGCTCGTCCGAGAAAAGCATCCGGCTGAAGTCGCTCTTTCTCGGCATGCGAGAGAGACGAGACCGCTGCTGAAGGCACAAAGCGGCATTCGGGGAGAACCGCGATTTCTCGGCCAGCAACTGCAAACTCTCCGAAGCGGTTCACCGCGAGAGCCGCTTTAGACGTGCGTGAGCGAAATAACGGAACTGTGATGCCGAGAACGTGTGAATTCTGCATACTGCATTGCCTGAAAACAGGGGGTTTTTTCTCCGCAGGAAAGAATCCACATCTCTCGACTTTCTGTTACGTCCTCTCTGAAAGCACAACGTGTGTCGCTCCTGGAACTTCTAGCTGCCTTATTAGAGGGGCTTTTCCCTTCCACTCTGTTCGTCACAGAATGCTGAAGTGTAGCTTCGGAAAAACAGAGAAAAACGAAATGTCCCTAAGAATAAAAGGAAAGGCACAAGAATGAGAGAGAAGCGTAGTGCAGAATGCATGGACACAAGGAGAAGACAGAACCGCTCCTTTGCGATGTGCGCAGAAGAAGCCGCTCGTCCGAGAAAAGCATCCGGCTGAAGTCGCTCTTTCTCGGCATGCGAGAGAGACGAGACCGCTGCTGAAGGCACAAAGCGGCATTCGGGGAGAACCGCGATTTCTCGGCCAGCAACTGCAAACTCTCCGAAGCGGTTCACCGCGAGAGCCGCTTTAGACGTGCGTGAGCGAAATAACGGAACTGTGATGCCGAGAACGTGTGAATTCTGCATACTGCATTGCCTGAAAACAGGGGGTTTTTTCTCCGCAGGAAAGAATCCACATCTTTCGACTTTCTGTAACGTTCTCTCTGAAAGCACAACGTGTGTCGCTCCTGGAACTTCTAGCTGCCTTATTAGAGGGGCTTTTCCCTTCTATTCTTTTCGTCACAGAATGCTGAAGTGTAGCTTCGGAAAAACAGAGAAAAACGAAATGTCCCTAAGAATAAAAGGAAAGGCACAAGAATGAGAGAGAAGCGTAGTGCAGAATGCATGGACACAAGGAGAAGACAGAACCGCTCCTTTGCGATGTGCGCAGAAGAAGCCGCTCGTCCGAGAAAAGCATCCGGCTGAAGTCGCTCTTTCTCGGCATCCGAGAGAGACGAGACCGCTGCTGAAGGCACAAAGCGGCATTCGGGGAGAACCGCGATTTCTCGGCCAGCAACTGCAAACTCTCCGAAGCGGTTCACCGCGAGAGCCGCTTTAGACGTGCGTGAGCGAAATAACGGAACTGTGATGCCGAGAACGTGTGAATTCTGCATACTGCATTGCCTGAAAACAGGGGTTTTTTTCTCCGCAGGAAAGAATCCACATCTCTCGACTTTCTGTTACGTCCTCTCTGAAAGCACAACGTGTGTCGCTCCTGGAACTTCTAGCTGCCTTATTAGAGGGGCTTTTCCCTTCCACTCTGTTCGTCACAGAATGCTGAAGTGTAGCTTCGGAAAAACAGAGAAAAACGAAATGTCCCTAGGAATCAAGGGTTAAGAATGAGAGAGAAGCGTAGTGCAGAATGCATGGACACAAGGAGAAGACAGAACCGCTCCTTTGCGATGTGCGCAGAAGAAGCCGCTCGTCCGAGAAAAGCATCCGGCTGAAGTCGCTCTTTCTCGGCATGCGAGAGAGACGAGACCGCTGCTGAAGGCACAAAGCGGCATTCGGAAAGAACCGCGATTTAACGGCCAGCAACTGCAACTCTCCGAAGCGGTTCACCGCGAGAGTGGCGCTGTCCACCTACGAGAGCGAAATAGCGAAATTGCTATGCCGAGAACGTGTGAATTCTGCATACTGCATTGCCTGAAAACAGGGGGTTTTTTCTCCGCAGGAAAGAATCCACATCTCTCGACTTTCTGTAACGTCCTCTCTGAAAGCACTACGTGTGTCGCTCCTGGAACTTCTAGCTGCCTTATTAGAGGGGCTTTTCCCTTCCACTCTGTTCGTCACAGAATGCTGAAGTGTAGCATCGGAAAAACAGAGAAAAACGAAATGTCCCTAGGAATCAAGGGTTAAGAATGAGAGAGAAGCGTAGTGCAGAATGCATGGACATAAGGAGAAGACAGAACCGCTCCTTTGCGATGTGCGCAGAAGAAGCCGCTCGTCCGAGAAAAGCATCCGGCTGAAGTCGCTCTTTCTCGGCATGCGAGAGAGACGAGACCGCTGCTGAAGGCACAAAGCGGCATTCGGGGAGAACCGCGATTTCTCGGCCAGCAACTGCAAACTCTCCGAAGCGGTTCACCGCGAGAGCCGCTTTAGACGTGCGTGAGCGAAATAACGGAACTGTGATGCCGAGAACGTGTGAATTCTGCATACTGCATTGCCTGAAAACAGGGGGTTTTTTCTCCGCAGGAAAGAATCCACATCTCTCGACTTTCTGTAACGTCCTCTCTGAAAGCACAACGTGTGTCGCTCCTGGAACTTCTAGCTGCCTTATTAGAGGGGCTTTTCCCTTCCACTCTGTTCGTCACAGAATGCTGAAGTGTAGCATCGGAAAAACAGAGAAAAACGAAATGTCCCTAGGAATCAAGGGTTAAGAATGAGAGAGAAGCGTAGTGCAGAATGCATGGACATAAGGAGAAGACAGAACCGCTCCTTTGCGATGTGCGCAGAAGAAGCCGCTCGTCCGAGAAAAGCATCCGGCTGAAGTCGCTCTTTCTCGGCATGCGAGAGAGACGAGACCGCTGCTGAAGGCACAAAGCGGCATTCGGGGAGAACCGCGATTTCTCGGCCAGCAACTGCAAACTCTCCGAAGCGGTTCACCGCGAGAGCCGCTTTAGACGTGCGTGAGCGAAATAACGGAACTGTGATGCCGAGAACGTGTGAATTCTGCGTACTGCATTGCCTGAAAACAGGGGGTTTTTTCTCCGCAGGAAAGAATCCACATCTCTCGACTTTCTGTTACGTCCTCTCTGAAAGCACAACGTGTGTCGCTCCTGGAACTTCTAGCTGCCTTATTAGAGGGGCTTTTCCCTTCCACTCTGTTCGTCAGAGAATGCTGAAGTGTAGCATCGGAAAAACAGAGAAAAACGAAATGTCCCTAGGAATCAAGGGTTAAGAATGAGAGAGAAGCGTAGTGCAGAATGCATGGACACAAGGAGAAGACAGAACCGCTCCTTTGCGATGTGCGCAGAAGAAGCCGCTCGTCCGAGAAAAGCATCCGGCTGAAGTCGCTCTTTCTCGGCATGCGAGAGAGACGAGACCGCTGCTGAAGGCACAAAGCGGCATTCGGGGAGAACCGCGATTTCTCGGCCAGCAACTGCAAACTCTCCGAAGCGGTTCACCGCGAGAGCCGCTTTAGACGTGCGTGAGCGAAATAACGGAACTGTGATGCCGAGAACGTGTGAATTCTGCATACTGCATTGCCTGAAAACAGGGGGGTTTTCTCCGCAGGAAAGAATCCACATCTCTCGACTTTCTGTTACGTCCTCTCTGAAAGCACAACGTGTGTCGCTCCTGGAACTTCTAGCTGCCTTATTAGAGGGGCTTTTCCCTTCCACTCTGTTCGTCACAGAATGCTGAAGTGTAGCTTCGGAAAAACAGAGAAAAACGAAATGTCCCTAAGAATAAAAGGAAAGGCACAAGAATGAGAGAGAAGCGTAGTGCAGAATGCATGGACACAAGGAGAAGACAGAACCGCTCCTTTGCGATGTGCGCAGAAGAAGCCGCTCGTCCGAGAAAAGCATCCGGCTGAAGTCGCTCTTTCTCGGCATGCGAGAGAGACGAGACCGCTGCTGAAGGCACAAAGCGGCATTCGGGGAGAACCGCGATTTCTCGGCCAGCAACTGCAAACTCTCCGAAGCGGTTCACCGCGAGAGCCGCTTTAGACGTGCGTGAGCGAAATAACGGAACTGTGATGCCGAGAACGTGTGAATTCTGCATACTGCATTGCCTGAAAACAGGGGGTTTTTTCTCCGCAGGAAAGAATCCACATCTTTCGACTTTCTGTAACGTCCTCTCTGAAAGCACAACGAGTGTCGCTCCTGGAACTTCTAGCTGCCTTATTAGAGGGGCTTTTCCCTTCCACTCTGTTTGTCACAGAATGCTGAAGTGTAGCTTCGGAAAAACAGAGAAAAACGAAATGTCCCTAAGAATAAAAGGAAAGGCACAAGAATGAGAGAGAAGCGTAGTGCAGAATGCATGGACACAAGGAGAAGACAGAACCGCTCCTTTGCGATGTGCGCAGAAGAAGCCGCTCGTCCGAGAAAAGCATCCGGCTGAAGTCGCTCTTTCTCGGCATGCGAGAGAGACGAGACCGCTGCTGAAGGCACAAAGCGGCATTCGGGGAGAACCGCGATTTCTCGGCCAGCAACTGCAAACTCTCCGAAGCGGTTCACCGCGAGAGCCGCTTTAGACGTGCGTGAGCGAAATAACGGAACTGTGATGCCGAGAACGTGTGAATTCTGCATACTGCATTGCCTGCAAACAGGGGGTTTTTTCTCCGCAGGAAAGAATCCACATCTCTCGACTTTCTGTAACGTCCTCTCTGAAAGCACAACGAGTGTCGCTCCTGGAACTTCTAGCTGCCTTATTAGAGGGGCTTTTCCCTTCCACTCTGTTCGTCACAGAATGCTGAAGTGTAGCATCGGAAAAACAGAGAAAAACGAAATGTCCCTAAGAATAAAAGGAAAGGCACAAGAATGAGAGAGAAGCGTAGTGCAGAATGCATGGACACAAGGAGAAGACAGAACCGCTCCTTTGCGATGTGCGCAGAAGAAGCCGCTCGTCCGAGAAAAGCATCCGGCTGAAGTCGCTCTTTCTCGGCATGCGAGAGAGACGAGACCGCTGCTGAAGGCACAAAGCGGCATTCGGGGAGAACCGCGATTTCTCGGCCAGCAACTGCAAACTCTCCGAAGCGGTTCACCGCGAGAGCCGCTTTAGACGTGCGTGAGCGAAATAACGGAACTGTGATGCCGAGAACGTGTGAATTCTGCATACTGCATTGCCTGAAAACAGGGGGTTTTTTCTCCGCAGGAAAGAATCCACATCTTTCGACTTTCTGTAACGTCCTCTCTGAAAGCACAACGAGTGTCGCTCCTGGAACTTCTAGCTGCCTTATTAGAGGGGCTTTTCCCTTCCACTCTGTTCGTCACAGAATGCTGAAGTGTAGCTTCGGAAAAACAGAGAAAAACGAAATGTCCCTAGGAATCAAGGGTTAAGAATGAGAGAGAAGCGTAGTGCAGAATGCATGGACACAAGGAGAAGACAGAACCGCTCCTTTGCGATGTGCGCAGAAGAAGCCGCTCGTCCGAGGAAAGCATCCGGCTGAAGTCGCTCTTTCTCGGCATGCGAGAGAGACGAGACCGCTGCTGAAGGCACAAAGCGGCATTCGGAAAGAACCGCGATTTAACGGCCAGCAACTGCAACTCTCCAAAGCGGTTCACCGCGAGAGTGGCGCTGTCCACCTACGAGAGCGAAATAGCGAAATTGCTATGCCGAGAACGTGTGAATTCTGCATACTGCATTGCCTGAAAACAGGGGGTTTTTTCTCCGCAGGAAAGAATCCACATCTCTCGACTTTCTGTAACGTCCTCTCTGAAAGCACAACGTGTGTCGCTCCTGGAACTTCTAGCTGCCTTATTAGAGGGGCTTTTCCCTTCCACTCTGTTCGTCACAGAATGCTGAAGTGTAGCTTCGGAAAAACAGAGAAAAACGAAATGTCCCTAAGAATAAAAGGAAAGGCACAAGAATGAGAGAGAAGCGTAGTGCAGAATGCATGGACATAAGGAGAAGACAGAACCGCTCCTTTGCGATGTGCGCAGAAGAAGCCGCTCGTCCGAGAAAAGCATCCGGCTGAAGTCGCTCTTTCTCGGCATGCGAGAGAGACGAGACCGCTGCTGAAGGCACAAAGCGGCATTCGGAAAGAACCGCGATTTAACGGCCAGCAACTGCAACTCTCCGAAGCGGTTCACCGCGAGAGCCGCTTTAGACGTGCGTGAGCGAAATAACGGAACTGTGATGCCGAGAACGTGTGAATTCTGCATACTGCATTGCCTGAAAACAGGGGGTTTTTTCTCCGCAGGAAAGAATCCACATCTCTCGACTTTCTGTTACGTCCTCTCTGAAAGCACAACGTGTGTCGCTCCTGGAACTTCTAGCTGCCTTATTAGAGGGGCTTTTCCCTTCCACTCTGTTTGTCACAGAATGCTGAAGTGTAGCTTCGGAAAAACAGTGAAAAACGAAATGTCCCTAAGAATAAAAGGAAAGGCACAAGAATGAGAGAGAAGCGTAGTGCAGAATGCATGGACACAAGGAGAAGACAGAACCGCTCCTTTGCGATGTGCGCAGAAGAAGCCGCTCGTCCGAGAAAAGCATCCGGCTGAAGTCGCTCTTTCTCGGCATGCGAGAGAGACGAGACCGCTGCTGAAGGCACAAAGCGGCATTCGGGGAGAACCGCGATTTCTCGGCCAGCAACTGCAAACTCTCCGAAGCGGTCCACCGCGAGAGCCGCTTTAGACGTGCGTGAGCGAAATAACGGAACTGTGATGCCGAGAACGTGTGAATTCTGCATACTGCATTGCCTGCAAACAGGGGGTTTTTTCTCCGCAGGAAAGAATCCACATCTCTCGACTTTCTGTAACGTCCTCTCTGAAAGCAGAACGAGTGTCGCTCCTGGAACTTCTAGCTGCCTTATTAGAGGGGCTTTTCCCTTCCACTCTGTTCGTCACAGAATGCTGAAGTGTAGCTTCGGAAAAACAGAGAAAAACGAAATGTCCCTAGGAATCAAGGGTTAAGAATGAGAGAGAAGCGTAGTGCAGAATGCATGGACACAAGGAGAAGACAGAACCGCTCCTTTGCGATGTGCGCAGAAGAAGCCGCTCGTCCGAGAAAAGCATCCGGCTGAAGTCGCTCTTTCTCGGCATGCGAGAGAGACGAGACCGCTGCTGAAGGCACAAAGCGGCATTCGGAAAGAACCGCGATTTAACGGCCAGCAACTGCAACTCTCCAAAGCGGTTCACCGCGAGAGTGGCGCTGTCCACCTACGAGAGCGAAATAGCGAAATTGCTATGCCGAGAACGTGTGAATTCTGCATACTGCATTGCCTGAAAACAGGGGGTTTTTTCTCCGCAGGAAAGAATCCACATCTCTCGACTTTCTGTAACGTCCTCTCTGAAAGCACAACGTGTGTCGCTCCTGGAACTTCTAGCTGCCTTATTAGAGGGGCTTTTCCCTTCCACTCTGTTCGTCACAGAATGCTGAAGTGTAGCTTCGGAAAAACAGAGAAAAACGAAATGTCCCTAAGAATAAAAGGAAAGGCACAAGAATGAGAGAGAAGCGTAGTGCAGAATGCATGGACATAAGGAGAAGACAGAACCGCTCCTTTGCGATGTGCGCAGAAGAAGCCGCTCGTCCGAGAAAAGCATCCGGCTGAAGTCGCTCTTTCTCGGCATGCGAGAGAGACGAGACCGCTGCTGAAGGCACAAAGCGGCATTCGGGGAGAACCGCGATTTCTCGGCCAGCAACTGCAAACTCTCCGAAGCGGTTCACCGCGAGAGCCGCTTTAGACGTGCGTGAGCGAAATAACGGAACTGTGATGCCGAGAACGTGTGAATTCTGCATACTGCATTGCCTGCAAACAGGGGGTTTTTTCTCCGCAGGAAAGAATCCACATCTCTCGACTTTCTGTTACGTCCTCTCTGAAAGCACAACGTGTGTCGCTCCTGGAACTTCTAGCTGCCTTATTAGAGGGGCTTTTCCCTTCCACTCTGTTCGTCACAGAATGCTGAAGTGTAGCATCGGAAAAACAGAGAAAAACGAAATGTCCCTAGGAATCAAGGGTTAAGAATGAGAGAGAAGCGTAGTGCAGAATGCATGGACACAAGGAGAAGACAGAACCGCTCCTTTGCGATGTGCGCAGAAGAAGCCGCTCGTCCGAGAAAAGCATCCGGCTGAAGTCGCTCTTTCTCGGCATGCGAGAGAGACGAGACCGCTGCTGAAGGCACAAAGCGGCATTCGGGGAGAACCGCGATTTCTCGGCCAGCAACTGCAAACTCTCTGAAGCGGTTCACCGCGAGAGCCGCTTTAGACGTGCGTGAGCGAAATAACGGAACTGTGATGCCGAGAACGTGTGAATTCTGCATACTGCATTGCCTGAAAACAGGGGGTTTTTTCTCCGCAGGAAAGAATCCACATCTTTCGACTTTCTGTAACGTCCTCTCTGAAAGCACAACGAGTGTCGCTCCTGGAACTTCTAGCTGCCTTATTAGAGGGGCTTTTCCCTTCCACTCTGTTCGTCACAGAATGCTGAAGTGTAGCTTCGGAAAAACAGAGAAAAACGAAATGTCCCTAGGAATCAAGGGTTAAGAATGAGAGAGAAGCGTAGTGCAGAATGCATGGACACAAGGAGAAGACAGAACCGCTCCTTTGCGATGTGCGCAGAAGAAGCCGCTCGTCCGAGAAAAGCATCCGGCTGAAGTCGCTCTTTCTCGGCATGCGAGAGAGACGAGACCGCTGCTGAAGGCACAAAGCGGCATTCGGAAAGAACCGCGATTTAACGGCCAGCAACTGCAACTCTCCGAAGTGGTTCACCGCGAGAGTGGCGCTGTCCACCTACGAGAGCGAAATAGCGAAATTGCTATGCCGAGAACGTGTGAATTCTGCATACTGCATTGCCTGAAAACAGGGGGTTTTTTCTCCGCAGGAAAGAATCCACATCTCTCGACTTTCTGTTACGTCCTCTCTGAAAGCACAACGTGTGTCGCTCCTGGAACTTCTAGCTGCCTTATTAGAGGGGCTTTTCCCTTCTATTCTTTTCGTCACAGAATGCTGAAGTGTAGCTTCGGAAAAACAGAGAAAAACGAAATGTCCCTAAGAATAAAAGGAAAGGCACAAGAATGAGAGAGAAGCGTAGTGCAGAATGCATGGACATAAGGAGAAGACAGAACCGCTCCTTTGCGATGTGCGCAGAAGAAGCCGCTCGTCCGAGAAAAGCATCCGGCTGAAGTCGCTCTTTCTCGGCATGCGAGAGAGACGAGACCGCTGCTGAAGGCACAAAGCGGCATTCAGAAAGAACCGCGATTTAACGGCCAGCAACTGCAACTCTCCGAAGCGGTTCACCGCGAGAGCCGCTTTAGACGTGCGTGAGCGAAATAACGGAACTGTGATGCCGAGAACGTGTGAATTCTGCATACTGCATTGCCTGAAAACAGGGGGTTTTTTCTCCGCAGGAAAGAATCCACATCTCTCGACTTTCTGTAACGTCCTCTCTGAAAGCACAACGTGTGTCGCTCCTGGAACTTCTAGCTGCCTTATTAGAGGGGCTTTTCCCTTCCACTCTGTTCGTCACAGAATGCTGAAGTGTAGCATCGGAAAAACAGAGAAAAACGAAATGTCCCTAGGAATCAAGGGTTAAGAATGAGAGAGAAGCGTAGTGCAGAATGCATGGACACAAGGAGAAGACAGAACCGCTCCTTTGCGATGTGCGCAGAAGAAGCCGCTCGTCCGAGAAAAGCATCCGGCTGAAGTCGCTCTTTCTCGGCATGCGAGAGAGACGAGACCGCTGCTGAAGGCACACAGCGGCATTCGGGGAGAACCGCGATTTCTCGGCCAGCAACTGCAAACTCTCTGAAACGGTTCACCGCGAGAGCCGCTTTAGACGTGCGTGAGCGAAATAACGGAACTGTGATGCCGAGAACGTGTGAATTCTGCATACTGCATTGCCTGAAAACAGGGTTTTTTTTCTCCGCAGGAAAGAATCCACATCTCTCGACTTTCTGTAACGTCCTCTCTGAAAGCAGAACGTGTGTCGCTCCTGGAACTTCTAGCTGCCTTATTAGAGGGGCTTTTCCCTTCCACTCTGTTCGTCACAGAATGCTGAAGTGTAGCTTCGGAAAAACAGAGAAAAACGAAATGTCCCTAGGAATCAAGGGTTAAGAATGAGAGAGAAGCGTAGTGCAGAATGCATGGACACAAGGAGAAGACAGAACCGCTCCTTTGCGATGTGCGCAGAAGAAGCCGCTCGTCCGAGAAAAGCATCCGGCTGAAGTCGCTCTTTCTCGGCATGCGAGAGAGACGAGACCGCTGCTGAAGGCACAAAGCGGCATTCGGAAAGAACCGCGATTTAACGGCCAGCAACTGCAACTCTCCGAAGCGGTTCACCGCGAGAGTGGCGCTGTCCACCTACGAGAGCGAAATAGCGAAATTGCTATGCCGAGAACGTGTGAATTCTGCATACTGCATTGCCTGAAAACAGGGGGTTTTTTCTCCGCAGGAAAGAATCCACATCTCTCGACTTTCTGTTACGTCCTCTCTGAAAGCACAACGTGTGTCGCTCCTGGAACTTCTAGCTGCCTTATTAGAGGGGCTTTTCCCTTCTATTCTTTTCGTCACAGAATGCTGAAGTGTAGCTTCGGAAAAACAGAGAAAAACGAAATGTCCCTAAGAATAAAAGGAAAGGCACAAGAATGAGAGAGAAGCGTAGTGCAGAATGCATGGACATAAGGAGAAGACAGAACCGCTCCTTTGCGATGTGCGCAGAAGAAGCCGCTCGTCCGAGAAAAGCATCCGGCTGAAGTCGCTCTTTCTCGGCTTGCGAGAGAGACGAGACCGCTGCTGAAGGCACAAAGCGGCATTCAGAAAGAACCGCGATTTAACGGCCAGCAACTGCAACTCTCCGAAGCGGTTCACCGCGAGAGCCGCTTTAGACGTGCGTGAGCGAAATAACGGAACTGTGATGCCGAGAACGTGTGAATTCTGCATACTGCATTGCCTGAAAACAGGGGGTTTTTTCTCCGCAGGAAAGAATCCACATCTCTCGACTTTCTGTAACGTCCTCTCTGAAAGCACAACGTGTGTCGCTCCTGGAACTTCTAGCTGCCTTATTAGAGGGGCTTTTCCCTTCCACTCTGTTCGTCACAGAATGCTGAAGTGTAGCATCGGAAAAACAGAGAAAAACGAAATGTCCCTAGGAATCAAGGGTTAAGAATGAGAGAGAAGCGTAGTGCAGAATGCATGGACACAAGGAGAAGACAGAACCGCTCCTTTGCGATGTGCGCAGAAGAAGCCGCTCGTCCGAGAAAAGCATCCGGCTGAAGTCGCTCTTTCTCGGCATGCGAGAGAGACGAGACCGCTGCTGAAGGCACAAAGCGGCATTCGGGGAGAACCGCGATTTCTCGGCCAGCAACTGCAAACTCTCCGAAGCGGTTCACCGCGAGAGCCGCTTTAGACGTGCGTGAGCGAAATAACGGAACTGTGATGCCGAGAACGTGTGAATTCTGCATACTGCATTGCCTGAAAACAGGGGGTTTTTTCTCCGCAGGAAAGAATCCACATCTCTCGACTTTCTGTTACGTCCTCTCTGAAAGCACAACGTGTGTCGCTCCTGGAACTTCTAGCTGCCTTATTAGAGGGGCTTTTCCCTTCCACTCTGTTCGTCACAGAATGCTGAAGTGTAGCTTCGGAAAAACAGAGAAAAACGAAATGTCCCTAAGAATAAAAGGAAAGGCACAAGAATGAGAGAGAAGCGTAGTGCAGAATGCATGGACACAAGGAGAAGACAGAACCGCTCCTTTGCGATGTGCGCAGAAGAAGCCGCTCGTCCGAGAAAAGCATCCGGCTGAAGTCGCTCTTTCTCGGCATGCGAGAGAGACGAGACCACTGCTGAAGGCACAAAGCGGCATTCGGGGAGAACCGCGATTTCTTGGCCAGCAACTGCAAACTCTCCGAAGCGGTTCACCGCGAGAGCCGCTTTAGACGTGCGTGAGCGAAATAACGGAACTGTGATGCCGAGAACGTGTGAATTCTGCATACTGCATTGCCTGCAAACAGGGGGTTTTTTCTCCGCAGGAAAGAATCCACATCTCTCGACTTTCTGTAACGTCCTCTCTGAAAGCACAACGTGTGTCGCTCCTGGAACTTCTAGCTGCCTTATTAGAGGGGCTTTTCCCTTCTATTCTTTTCGTCACAGAATGCTGAAGTGTAGCTTCGGAAAAACAGAGAAAAACGAAATGTCCCTAAGAATAAAAGGAAAGGCACAAGAATGAGAGAGAAGCGTAGTGCAGAATGCATGGACACAAGGAGAAGACAGAACCGCTCCTTTGCGATGTGCGCAGAAGAAGCCGCTCGTCCGAGAAAAGCATCCGGCTGAAGTCGCTCTTTCTCGGCATCCGAGAGAGACGAGACCGCTGCTGAAGGCACAAAGCGGCATTCGGGGAGAACCGCGATTTCTCGGCCAGCAACTGCAAACTCTCCGAAGCGGTTCACCGCGAGAGCCGCTTTAGACGTGCGTGAGCGAAATAACGGAACTGTGATGCCGAGAACGTGTGAATTCTGCATACTGCATTGCCTGAAAACAGGGTTTTTTTTCTCCGCAGGAAAGAATCCACATCTCTCGACTTTCTGTAACGTCCTCTCTGAAAGCACAACGTGTGTCGCTCCTGGAACTTCTAGCTGCCTTATTAGAGGGGCTTTTCCCTTCCACTCTGTTCGTCACAGAATGCTGAAGTGTAGCTTCGGAAAAACAGAGAAAAACGAAATGTCCCTAGGAATCAAGGGTTAAGAATGAGAGAGAAGCGTAGTGCAGAATGCATGGACACAAGGAGAAGACAGAACCGCTCCTTTGCGATGTGCGCAGAAGAAGCCGCTCGTCCGAGAAAAGCATCCGGCTGAAGTCGCTCTTTCTCGGCATGCGAGAGAGACGAGACCGCTGCTGAAGGCACAAAGCGGCATTCGGAAAGAACCGCGATTTAACGGCCAGCAACTGCAACTCTCCGAAGCGGTTCACCGCGAGAGTGGCGCTGTCCACCTACGAGAGCGAAATAGCGAAATTGCTATGCCGAGAACGTGTGAATTCTGCATACTGCATTGCCTGAAAACAGGGGGTTTTTTCTCCGCAGGAAAGAATCCACATCTCTCGACTTTCTGTAACGTCCTCTCTGAAAGCACAACGTGTGTCGCTCCTGGAACTTCTAGCTGCCTTATTAGAGGGGCTTTTCCCTTCCACTCTGTTCGTCACAGAATGCTGAAGTGTAGCATCGGAAAAACAGAGAAAAACGAAATGTCCCTAGGAATCAAGGGTTAAGAATGAGAGAGAAGCGTAGTGCAGAATGAATGGACACAAGGAGAAGACAGAACCGCTCCTTTGCGATGTGCGCAGAAGAAGCCGCTCGTCCGAGAAAAGCATCCGGCTGAAGTCGCTCTTTCTCGGCATGCGAGAGAGACGAGACCGCTGCTGAAGGCACAAAGCGGCATTCGGGGAGAACCGCGATTTCTCGGCCAGCAACTGCAAACTCTCCGAAGCGGTTCACCGCGAGAGCCGCTTTAGACGCGCGTGAGCGAAATAACGGAACTGTGATGCCGAGAACGTGTGAATTCTGCATACTGCATTGCCTGAAAACAGGGGGTTTTTTCTCCGCAGGAAAGAATCCACATCTCTCGACTTTCTGTAACGTCCTCTCTGAAAGCACAACGTGTGTCGCTCCTGGAACTTCTAGCTGCCTTATTAGAGGGGCTTTTCCCTTCCACTCTGTTCGTCAGAGAATGCTGAAGTGTAGCATCGGAAAAACAGAGAAAAACGAAATGTCCCTAGGAATCAAGGGTTAAGAATGAGAGAGAAGCGTAGTGCAGAATGCATGGACACAAGGAGAAGACAGAACCGCTCCTTTGCGATGTGCGCAGAAGAAGCCGCTCGTCCGAGAAAAGCATCCGGCTGAAGTCGCTCTTTCTCGGCATGCGAGAGAGACGAGACCGCTGCTGAAGGCACAAAGCGGCATTCGGGGAGAACCGCGATTTCTCGGCCAGCAACTGCAAACTCTCCGAAGCGGTTCACCGCGAGAGCCGCTTTAGACGTGCGTGAGCGAAATAACGGAACTGTGATGCCGAGAACGTGTGAATTCTGCATACTGCATTGCCTGAAAACAGGGGGTTTTTTCTCCGCAGGAAAGAATCCACATCTCTCGACTTTCTGTTACGTCCTCTCTGAAAGCACAACGTGTGTCGCTCCTGGAACTTCTAGCTGCCTTATTAGAGGGGCTTTTCCCTTCCACTCTGTTCGTCACAGAATGCTGAAGTGTAGCTTCGGAAAAACAGAGAAAAATGAAATGTCCCTAAGAATAAAAGGAAAGGCACAAGAATGAGAGAGAAGCGTAGTGCAGAATGCATGGACACAAGGAGAAGACAGAACCGCTCCTTTGCGATGTGCGCAGAAGAAGCCGCTCGTCCGAGAAAAGCATCCGGCTGAAGTCGCTCTTTCTCGGCATGCGAGAGAGACGAGACCGCTGCTGAAGGCACAAAGCGGCATTCGGGGAGAACCGCGATTTCTCGGCCAGCAACTGCAAACTCTCCGAAGCGGTTCAGCGCGAGAGCCGCTTTAGACGTGCGTGAGCGAAATAACGGAACTGTGATGCCGAGAACGTGTGAATTCTGCATACTGCATTGCCTTAAAACAGGGGGTTTTTTCTCCGCAGGAAAGAATCCACATCTCTCGACTTTCTGTTACGTCCTCTCTGAAAGCACAACGTGTGTCGCACCTGGAACTTCTAGCTGCCTTATTAGAGGGGCTTTTCCCTTCCACTCTGTTCGTCACAGAATGCTGAAGTGTAGCTTCGGAAAAACAGAGAAAAACGAAATGTCCCTAAGAATAAAAGGAAAGGCACAAGAATGAGAGAGAAGCGTAGTGCAGAATGCATGGACACAAGGAGAAGACAGAACCGCTCCTTTGCGATGTGCGCAGAAGAAGCCGCTCGTCCGAGAAAAGCATCCGGCTGAAGTCGCTCTTTCTCGGCATGCGAGAGAGACGAGACCGCTGCTGAAGGCACAAAGCGGCATTCGGGGAGAACCGCGATTTCTCGGCCAGCAACTGCAAACTCTCCGAAGCGGTTCACCGCGAGAGCCGCTTTAGACGTGCGTGAGCGAAATAACGGAACTGTGATGCCGAGAACGTGTGAATTCTGCATACTGCATTGCCTGAAAACAGGGGGTTTTTTCTCCGCAGGAAAGAATCCACATCTTTCGACTTTCTGTAACGTCCTCTCTGAAAGCACAACGAGTGTCGCTCCTGGAACTTCTAGCTGCCTTATTAGAGGGGCTTTTCCCTTCCACTCTGTTCGTCACAGAATGCTGAAGTGTAGCTTCGGAAAAACAGAGAAAAACGAAATGTCCCTAGGAATCAAGGGTTAAGAATGAGAGAGAAGCGTAGTGCAGAATGCATGGACACAAGGAGAAGACAGAACCGCTCCTTTGCGATGTGCGCAGAAGAAGCCGCTCGTCCGAGAAAAGCATCCGGCTGAAGTCGCTCTTTCTCGGCATGCGAGAGAGACGAGACCGCTGCTGAAGGCACAAAGCGGCATGCGGAAAGAACCGCGATTTAACGGCCAGCTACTGCAACTCTCCAAAGCGGTTCACCGCGAGAGTGGCGCTGTCCACCTACGAGAGCGAAATAGCGAAATTGCTATGCCGAGAACGTGTGAATTCTGCATACTGCATTGCCTGAAAACAGGGGGTTTTTTCTCCGCAGGAAAGAATCCACATCTCTCGACTTTCTGTAACGTCCTCTCTGAAAGCACAACGTGTGTCGCTCCTGGAACTTCTAGCTGCCTTATTAGAGGGGCTTTTCCCTTCCACTCTGTTCGTCACAGAATGCTGAAGTGTAGCTTCGGAAAAACAGAGAAAAACGAAATGTCCCTAAGAATAAAAGGAAAGGCACAAGAATGAGAGAGAAGCGTAGTGCAGAATGCATGGACATAAGGAGAAGACAGAACCGCTCCTTTGCGATGTGCGCAGAAGAAGCCGCTCGTCCGAGAAAAGCATCCGGCTGAAGTCGCTCTTTCTCGGCATGCGAGAGAGACGAGACCGCTGCTGAAGGCACAAAGCGGCATTCGGAAAGAACCGCGATTTAACGGCCAGCAACTGCAACTCTCCGAAGCGGTTCACCGCGAGAGCCGCTTTAGACGTGCGTGAGCGAAATAACGGAACTGTGATGCCGAGAACGTGTGAATTCTGCATACTGCATTGCCTGAAAACAGGGGTTTTTTTCTCCGCAGGAAAGAATCCACATCTCTCGACTTTCTGTTACGTCCTCTCTGAAAGCACAACGTGTGTCGCTCCTGGAACTTCTAGCTGCCTTATTAGAGGGGCTTTTCCCTTCCACTCTGTTCGTCACAGAATGCTGAAGTGTAGCATCGGAAAAACAGAGAAAAACGAAATGTCCCTAAGAATAAAAGGAAAGGCACAAGAATGAGAGAGAAGCGTAGTGCAGAATGCATGGACACAAGGAGAAGACAGAACCGCTCCTTTGCGATGTGCACAGAAGAAGCCGCTCGTCCGAGAAAAGCATCCGGCTGAAGTCGCTCTTTCTCGGCATGCGAGAGAGACGAGACCGCTGCTGAAGGCACAAAGCGGCATTCGGGGAGAACCGCGATTTCTCGGCCAGCAACTGCAAACTCTCCGAAGCGGTTCACCGCGAGAGCCGCTTTAGACGTGCGTGAGCGAAATAACGGAACTGTGATGCCGAGAACGTGTGAATTCTGCATACTGCATTGCCTGCAAACAGGGGGTTTTTTCTCCGCAGGAAAGAATCCACATCTCTCGACTTTCTGTAACGTCCTCTCTGAAAGCACAACGAGTGTCGCTCCTGGAACTTCTAGCTGCCTTATTAGAGGGGCTTTTCCCTTCCACTCTGTTCGTCACAGAATGCTGAAGTGTAGCATCGGAAAAACAGAGAAAAACGAAATGTCCCTAAGAATAAAAGGAAAGGCACAAGAATGAGAGAGAAGCGTAGTGCAGAATGCATGGACACAAGGAGAAGACAGAACCGCTCCTTTGCGATGTGCGCAGAAGAAGCCGCTCGTCCGAGAAAAGCATCCGGCTGAAGTCGCTCTTTCTCGGCATGCGAGAGAGACGAGACCGCTGCTGAAGGCACAAAGCGGCATTCGGGGAGAACCGCGATTTCTCGGCCAGCAACTGCAAACTCTCCGAAGCGGTTCACCGCGAGAGTGGCGCTGTCCACCTACGAGAGCGAAATAGCGAAATTGCTATGCCGAGAACGTGTGAATTCTGCATACTGCATTGCCTGAAAACAGGGGGTTTTTTCTCCGCAGGAAAGAATCCACATCTCTCGACTTTCTGTAACGTCCTCTCTGAAAGCACAACGTGTGTCGCTCCTGGAACTTCTAGCTGCCTTATTAGAGGGGCTTTTCCCTTCTATTCTTTTCGTCACAGAATGCTGAAGTGTAGCTTCGGAAAAACAGAGAAAAACGAAATGTCCCTAAGAATAAAAGGAAAGGCACAAGAATGAGAGAGAAGCGTAGTGCAGAATGCATGGACATAAGGAGAAGACAGAACCGCTCCTTTGCGATGTGCGCAGAAGAAGCCGCTCGTCCGAGAAAAGCATCCGGCTGAAGTCGCTCTTTCTCGGCATGCGAGAGAGACGAGACCGCTGCTGAAGGCACAAAGCGGCATTCGGAAAGAACCGCGATTTAACGGCCAGCAACTGCAACTCTCCAAAGCGGTTCACCGCGAGAGTGGCGCTGTCCTCCTACGAGAGCGAAATAGCGAAATTGCTATGCCGAGAACGTGTGAATTCTGCATACTGCATTGCCTGAAAACAGGGGGTTTTTTCTCCGCAGGAAAGAATCCACATCTCTCGACTTTCTGTTACGTCCTCTCTGAAAGCACAACGTGTGTCGCTCCTGGAACTTCTAGCTGCCTTATTAGAGGGGCTTTTCCCTTCTATTCTTTTCGTCACAGAATGCTGAAGTGTAGCTTCGGAAAAACAGAGAAAAACGAAATGTCCCTAAGAATAAAAGGAAAGGCACAAGAATGAGAGAGAAGCGTAGTGCAGAATGCATGGACATAAGGAGAAGACAGAACCGCTCCTTTGCGATGTGCGCAGAAGAAGCCGCTCGTCCGAGAAAAGCATCCGGCTGAAGTCGCTCTTTCTCGGCATGCGAGAGAGACGAGACCGCTGCTGAAGGCACAAAGCGGCATTCAGAAAGAACCGCGATTTAACGGCCAGCAACTGCAACTCTCCGAAGCGGTTCACCGCGAGAGCCGCTTTAGACGTGCGTGAGCGAAATAACGGAACTGTGATGCCGAGAACGTGTGAATTCTGCATACTGCATTGCCTGAAAACAGGGGGTTTTTTCTCCGCAGGAAAGAATCCACATCTCTCGACTTTCTGTAACGTCCTCTCTGAAAGCACAACGTGTGTCGCTCCTGGAACTTCTAGCTGCCTTATTAGAGGGGCTTTTCCCTTCCACTCTGTTCGTCACAGAATGCTGAAGTGTAGCATCGGAAAAACAGAGAAAAACGAAATGTCCCTAGGAATCAAGGGTTAAGAATGAGAGAGAAGCGTAGTGCAGAATGCATGGACACAAGGAGAAGACAGAACCGCTCCTTTGCGATGTGCGCAGAAGAAGCCGCTCGTCCGAGAAAAGCATCCGGCTGAAGTCGCTCTTTCTCGGCATGCGAGAGAGACGAGACCGCTGCTGAAGGCACAAAGCGGCATTCGGGGAGAACCGCGATTTCTCGGCCAGCAACTGCAAACTCTCTGAAGCGGTTCACCGCGAGAGCCGCTTTAGACGTGCGTGAGCGAAATAACGGAACTGTGATGCCGAGAACGTGTGAATTCTGCATACTGCATTGCCTGCAAACAGGGGTTTTTTTCTCCGCAGGAAAGAATCCACATCTCTCGACTTTCTGTAACGTCCTCTCTGAAAGCACAACGAGTGTCGCTCCTGGAACTTCTAGCTGCCTTATTAGAGGGGCTTTTCCCTTCCACTCTGTTCGTCACAGAATGCTGAAGTGTAGCATCGGAAAAACAGAGAAAAACGAAATGTCCCTAAGAATAAAAGGAAAGGCACAAGAATGAGAGAGAAGCGTAGTGCAGAATGCATGGACACAAGGAGAAGACAGAACCACTCCTTTGCGATGTGCGCAGAAGAAGCCGCTCGTCCGAGAAAAGCATCCGGCTGAAGTCGCTCTTTCTCGGCATGCGAGAGAGACGAGACCGCTGCTGAAGGCACAAAGCGGCATTCGGGGAGAACCGCGATTTCTCGGCCAGCAACTGCAAACTCTCCGAAGCGGTTCACCGCGAGAGCCGCTTTAGACGTGCGTGAGTGAAATAACGGAACTGTGATGCCGAGAACGTGTGAATTCTGCATACTGCATTGCCTGAAAACAGGGGTTTTTTTCTCCGCAGGAAAGAATCCACATCTCTCGACTTTCTGTTACGTCCTCTCTGAAAGCACAACGTGTGTCGCTCCTGGAACTTCTAGCTGCCTTATTAGAGGGGCTTTTCCCTTCCACTCTGTTCGTCACAGAATGCTGAAGTGTAGCTTCGGAAAAACAGAGAAAAACGAAATGTCCCTAAGAATAAAAGGAAAGGCACAAGAATGAGAGAGAAGCGTAGTGCAGAATGCATGGACACAAGGAGAAGACAGAACCGCTCCTTTGCGATGTGCGCAGAAGAAGCCGCTCGTCCGAGAAAAGCATCCGGCTGAAGTCGCTCTTTCTCGGCATGCGAGAGAGACGAGACCGCTGCTGAAGGCACAAAGCGGCATTCGGGGAGAACCGCGATTTCTCGGCCAGCAACTGCAAACTCTCCGAAGCGGTTCACCGCGAGAGCCGCTTTAGACGTGCGTGAGCGAAATAACGGAACTGTGATGCCGAGAACGTGTGAATTCTGCATACTGCATTGCCTGAAAACAGGGGGTTTTTTCTCCGCAGGAAAGAATCCACATCTCTCGACTTTCTGTAACGTCCTCTCTGAAAGCACAACGTGTGTCGCTCCTGGAACTTCTAGCTGCCTTATTAGAGGGGCTTTTCCCTTCCACTCTGTTCGTCACAGAATGCTGAAGTGTAGCTTCGGAAAAACAGAGAAAAACGAAATGTCCCTAAGAATAAAAGGAAAGGCACAAGAATGAGAGAGAAGCGTAGTGCAGAATGCATGGACACAAGGAGAAGACAGAACCGCTCCTTTGCGATGTGCGCAGAAGAAGCCGCTCGTCCGAGAAAAGCATCCGGCTGAAGTCGCTCTTTCTCGGCATGCGAGAGAGACGAGACCGCTGCTGAAGGCACAAAGCGGCATTCGGAAAGAACCGCGATTTAACGGCCAGCAACTGCAACTCTCCGAAGCAGTTCACCGCGAGAGCCGCTTTAGACGTGCGTGAGCGAAATAACGGAACTGTGATGCCGAGAACGTGTGAATTCTGCATACTGCATTGCCTGAAAACAGGGGGTTTTTTCTCCGCAGGAAAGAATCCACATCTCTCGACTTTCTGTAACGTCCTCTCTGAAAGCACAACGTGTGTCGCTCCTGGAACTTCTAGCTGCCTTATTAGAGGGGCTTTTCCCTTCCACTCTGTTCGTCACAGAATGCTGAAGTGTAGCATCGGAAAAACAGAGAAAAACGAAATGTCCCTAGGAATCAAGGGTTAAGAATGAGAGAGAAGCGTAGTGCAGAATGCATGGACACAAGGAGAAGACAGAACCGCTCCTTTGCGATGTGCGCAGAAGAAGCCGCTCGTCCGAGAAAAGCATCCGGCTGAAGTCGCTCTTTCTCGGCATGCGAGAGAGACGAGACCGCTGCTGAAGGCACAAAGCGGCATTCGGGGAGAACCGCGATTTCTCGGCCAGCAACTGCAAACTCTCCGAAGCGGTTCACCGCGAGAGCCGCTTTAGACGTGCGTGAGCGAAATAACGGAACTGTGATGCCGAGAACGTGTGAATTCTGCATACTGCATTGCCTGAAAACAGGGGGTTTTTTCTCCGCAGGAAAGAATCCACATCTTTCGACTTTCTGTAACGTCCTCTCTGAAAGCACAACGAGTGTCGCTCCTGGAACTTCTAGCTGCCTTATTAGAGGGGCTTTTCCCTTCCACTCTGTTTGTCACAGAATGCTGAAGTTTAGCTTCGGAAAAACAGAGAAAAACGAAATGTCCCTAAGAATAAAAGGAAAGGCACAAGAATGAGAGAGAAGCGTAGTGCAGAATGCATGGACACAAGGAGAAGACAGAACCGCTCCTTTGCGATGTGCGCAGAAGAAGCCGCTCGTCCGAGAAAAGCATCCGGCTGAAGTCGCTCTTTCTCGGCATGCGAGAGAGACGAGACCGCTGCTGAAGGCACAAAGCGGCATTCGGGGAGAACCGCGATTTCTCGGCCAGCAACTGCAAACTCTCCGAAGCGGTTCACCGCGAGAGCCGCTTTAGACGTGCGTGAGCGAAATAACGGAACTGTGATGCCGAGAACGTGTGAATTCTGCATACTGCATTGCCTGAAAACAGGGGGTTTTTTCTCCGCAGGAAAGAATCCACATCTCTCGACTTTCTGTAACGTCCTCTCTGAAAGCACAACGAGTGTCGCTCCTGGAACTTCTAGCTGCCTTATTAGAGGGGCTTTTCCCTTCCACTCTGTTTGTCACAGAATGCTGAAGTGTAGCTTCGGAAAAACAGAGAAAAACGAAATGTCCCTAAGAATAAAAGGAAAGGCACAAGAATGAGAGAGAAGCGTAGTGCAGAATGCATGGACACAAGGAGAAGACAGAACCGCTCCTTTGCGATGTGCGCAGAAGAAGCCGCTCGTCCGAGAAAAGCATCCGGCTGAAGTCGCTCTTTCTCGGCATGCGAGAGAGACGAGACCGCTGCTGAAGGCACAAAGCGGCATTCGGGGAGAACCGCGATTTCTCGGCCAGCAACTGCAAACTCTCCGAAGCGGTTCACCGCGAGAGCCGCTTTAGACGTGCGTGAGCGAAATAACGGAACTGTGATGCCGAGAACGTGTGAATTCTGCATACTGCATTGCCTGCAAACAGGGGGTTTTTTCTCCGCAGGAAAGAATCCACATCTCTCGACTTTCTGTAACGTCCTCTCTGAAAGCACAACGTGTGTCGCTCCTGGAACTTCTAGCTGCCTTATTAGAGGGGCTTTTCCCTTCCACTCTGTTCGTCACAGAATGCTGAAGTGTAGCATCGGAAAAACAGAGAAAAACGAAATGTCCCTAGGAATCAAGGGTTAAGAATGAGAGAGAAGCGTAGTGCAGAATGCATGGACACAAGGAGAAGACAGAACCGCTCCTTTGCGATGTGCGCAGAAGAAGCCGCTCGTCCGAGAAAAGCATCCGGCTGAAGTCGCTCTTTCTCGGCATGCGAGAGAGACGAGACCGCTGCTGAAGGCACAAAGCGGCATTCGGGGAGAACCGCGATTTCTCGGCCAGCAACTGCAAACTCTCCGAAGCGGTTCACCGCGAGAGCCGCTTTAGACGTGCGTGAGCGAAATAACGGAACTGTGATGCCGAGAACGTGTGAATTCTGCATACTGCATTGCCTGAAAACAGGGGGTTTTTTCTCCGCAGGAAAGAATCCACATCTTTCGACTTTCTGTAACGTCCTCTCTGAAAGCACAACGAGTGTCGCTCCTGGAACTTCTAGCTGCCTTATTAGAGGGGCTTTTCCCTTCCACTCTGTTTGTCACAGAATGCTGAAGTTTAGCTTCGGAAAAACAGAGAAAAACGAAATGTCCCTAAGAATAAAAGGAAAGGCACAAGAATGAGAGAGAAGCGTAGTGCAGAATGCATGGACACAAGGAGAAGACAGAACCGCTCCTTTGCGATGTGCGCAGAAGAAGCCGCTCGTCCGAGAAAAGCATCCGGCTGAAGTCGCTCTTTCTCGGCATGCGAGAGAGACGAGACCGCTGCTGAAGGCACAAAGCGGCATTCGGGGAGAACCGCGATTTCTCGGCCAGCAACTGCAAACTCTCCGAAGCGGTTCACCGCGAGAGCCGCTTTAGACGTGCGTGAGCGAAATAACGGAACTGTGATGCCGAGAACGTGTGAATTCTGCATACTGCATTGCCTGCAAACAGGGGGTTTTTTCTCCGCAGGAAAGAATCCACATCTCTCGACTTTCTGTAACGTCCTCTCTGAAAGCACAACGAGTGTCGCTCCTGGAACTTCTAGCTGCCTTATTAGAGGGGCTTTTCCCTTCCACTCTGTTTGTCACAGAATGCTGAAGTGTAGCTTCGGAAAAACAGAGAAAAACGAAATGTCCCTAAGAATAAAAGGAAAGGCACAAGAATGAGAGAGAAGCGTAGTGCAGAATGCATGGACACAAGGAGAAGACAGAACCGCTCCTTTGCGATGTGCGCAGAAGAAGCCGCTCGTCCGAGAAAAGCATCCGGCTGAAGTCGCTCTTTCTCGGCATGCGAGAGAGACGAGACCGCTGCTGAAGGCACAAAGCGGCATTCGGGGAGAACCGCGATTTCTCGGCCAGCAACTGCAAACTCTCCGAAGCGGTTCACCGCGAGAGCCGCTTTAGACGTGCGTGAGCGAAATAACGGAACTGTGATGCCGAGAACGTGTGAATTCTGCATACTGCATTGCCTGAAAACAGGGGTTTTTTTCTCCGCAGGAAAGAATCCACATCTCTCGACTTTCTGTTACGTCCTCTCTGAAAGCACAACGTGTGTCGCTCCTGGAACTTCTAGCTGCCTTATTAGAGGGGCTTTTCCCTTCCACTCTGTTCGTCACAGAATGCTGAAGTGTAGCTTCGGAAAAACAGAGAAAAACGAAATGTCCCTAAGAATAAAAGGAAAGGCACAAGAATGAGAGAGAAGCGTAGTGCAGAATGCATGGACACAAGGAGAAGACAGAACCGCTCCTTTGCGATGTGCGCAGAAGAAGCCGCTCGTCCGAGAAAAGCATCCGGCTGAAGTCGCTCTTTCTCGGCATGCGAGAGAGACGAGACCGCTGCTGAAGGCACAAAGCGGCATTCGGGGAGAACCGCGATTTCTCGGCCAGCAACTGCAAACTCTCCGAAGCGGTTCACCGCGAGAGCCGCTTTAGACGTGCGTGAGCGAAATAACGGAACTGTGATGCCGAGAACGTGTGAATTCTGCATACTGCATTGCCTGAAAACGGGGTTTTTTCTCCGCAGGAAAGAATCCACATCTCTCGACTTTCTGTAACGTCCTCTCTGAAAGCACAACGTGTGTCGCTCCTGGAACTTCTAGCTGCCTTATTAGAGGGGCTTTTCCTTTCCACTCTGTTCGTCACAGAATGCTGAAGTGTAGCTTCGGAAAAACAGAGAAAAACGAAATGTCCCTAAGAATAAAAGGAAAGGCACAAGAATGAGAGAGAAGCGTAGTGCAGAATGAATGGACACAAGGAGAAGACAGAACCGCTCCTTTGCGATGTGCGCAGAAGAAGCCGCTCGTCCGAGAAAAGCATCCGGCTGAAGTCGCTCTTTCTCGGCATGCGAGAGAGACGAGACCGCTGCTGAAGGCACAAAGCGGCATTCGGGGAGAACCGCGATTTCTCGGCCAGCAACTGCAAACTCTCCGAAGCGGTTCACCGCGAGAGCCGCTTTAGACGTGCGTGAGCGAAATAACGGAACTGTGATGCCGAGAACGTGTGAATTCTGCATACTGCATTGCCTGAAAACAGGGGGTTTTTTCTCCGCAGGAAAGAATCCACATCTTTCGACTTTCTGTAACGTCCTCTCTGAAAGCACAACGAGTGTCGCTCCTGGAACTTCTAGCTGCCTTATTAGAGGGGCTTTTCCCTTCCACTCTGTTCGTCACAGAATGCTGAAGTGTAGCATCGGAAAAACAGAGAAAAACGAAATGTCCCTAAGAATAAAAGGAAAGGCACAAGAATGAGAGAGAAGCGTAGTGCAGAATGCATGGACACAAGGAGAAGACAGAACCGCTCCTTTGCGATGTGCGCAGAAGAAGCCGCTCGTCCGAGAAAAGCATCCGGCTGAAGTCGCTCTTTCTCGGCATGCGAGAGAGACGAGACCGCTGCTGAAGGCACAAAGCGGCATTCGGGGAGAACCGCGATTTCTCGGCCAGCAACTGCAAACTCTCCGAAGCGGTTCACCGCGAGAGCCGCTTTAGACGTGCGTGAGCGAAATAACGGAACTGTGATGCCGAGAACGTGTGAATTCTGCATACTGCATTGCCTGCAAACAGGGTTTATTTTCTCCGCAGGAAAGAATCCACATCTCTCGACTTTCTGTTACGTCCTCTCTGAAAGCACAACGTGTGTCGCTCCTGGAACTTCTAGCTGCCTTATTAGAGGGGCTTTTCCCTTCCACTCTGTTCGTCACAGAATGCTGAAGTGTAGCTTCGGAAAAACAGAGAAAAACGAAATGTCCCTAAGAATAAAAGGAAAGGCACAAGAATGAGAGAGAAGCGTAGTGCAGAATGCATGGACACAAGGAGAAGACAGAACCGCTCCTTTGCGATGTGCGCAGAAGAAGCCGCTCGTCCGAGAAAAGCATCCGGCTGAAGTCGCTCTTTCTCGGCATGCGAGAGAGACGAGACCGCTGCTGAAGGCACAAAGCGGCATTCGGAAAGAACCGCGATTTAACGGCCAGCAACTGCAACTCTCTGAAGCGGTTCACCGCGAGAGTGGCGCTGTCCACCTACGAGAGCGAAATAACGGAACTGTGATGCCGAGAACGTGTGAATTCTGCATACTGCATTGCCTGAAAACAGGGGTTTTTTTCTCCGCAGGAAAGAATCCACATCTTTTCGACTTTCTGTAACGTCCTCTCTGCAAGCACAACGTGTGTCGCTCCTGGAACTTCTAGCTGCCTTATTAGAGGGGCTTTTCCCTTCCACTCTGTTCGTCACAGAATGCTGAAGTGTAGCATCGGAAAAACAGAGAAAAACGAAATGTCCCTAAGAATAAAAGGAAAGGCACAAGAATGAGAGAGAAGCGTAGTGCAGAATGCATGGACATAAGGAGAAGACAGAACCGCTCCTTTGTGATGTGCGCAGAAGAAGCCGCTCGTCCGAGAAGAGCATTTGGCTGAAGTCGCTCTTTCTCGGCATGCGAGAGAGACGAGACCGCTGCTGAAGGCACAAAGCGGCATTCGGAAAGAACCGCGATTTAACGGCCAGCAACTGCAACTCTCTGAAGCGGTTCACCGCGAGAGTGGCGCTGTCCACCTACGAGAGCGAAATAGCG
Organism: Phasianus colchicus; assembly: GCF_987193195.1. NCBI lineage: Eukaryota > Metazoa > Chordata > Aves > Galliformes > Phasianidae > Phasianus > Phasianus colchicus. The sequence continues at coordinate 503,224 of NC_143443.1, forward strand.
AAATTGCTATGCCGAGAACGTGTGAATTCTGCATACTGCATTGCCTGAAAACAGGGGGTTTTTTCTCCGCAGGAAAGAATGCACATCTCTCGACTTTCTGTAACGTCCTCTCTGAAAGCACAACGTGTGTCGCTCCTGGAACTTCTAGCTGCCTTATTAGAGGGGCTTTTCCCTTCCACTCTGTTCGTCACAGAATGCTGAAGTGTAGCATCGGAAAAACAGAGAAAAACGAAATGTCCCTAAGAATAAAAGGAAAGGCACAAGAATGAGAGAGAAGCGTAGTGCAGAATGCATGGACACAAGGAGAAGACAGAACCGCTCCTTTGTGATGTGCGCAGAAGAAGCCGCTCGTCCGAGAAGAGCATTCGGCTGAAGTCGCTCTTTCTCGGCATGCGAGAGAGACGAGACCGCTGCTGAAGGCACAAAGCGGCATTCGGGAGAACAGCGATTTCTCGGCCAGCAACTGCAAACTCTCCGAAGCGGTTCACCGCGAGAGCCGCTTTAGACGTGCGTGAGCGAAATAACGGAACTGTGATGCCGAGAACGTGTGAATTCTGCATACTGCATTGCCTGAAAACAGGGTTTTTTTTCTCCGCAGGAAAGAATCCACATCTCTCGACTTTCTGTAACGTCCTCTCTGAAAGCACAACGAGTGTCGCTCCTGGAACTTCTAGCTGCCTTATTAGAGGGGCTTTTCCCTTCCACTCTGTTCGTCACAGAATGCTGAAGTGTAGCATCGGAAAAACAGAGAAAAACGAAATGTCCCTAAGAATAAAAGGAAAGGCACAAGAATGAGAGAGAAGCGTAGTGCAGAATGCATGGACACAAGGAGAAGACAGAACCGCTCCTTTGCGATGTGCGCAGAAGAAGCCGCTCGTCCGAGAAAAGCATCCGGCTGAAGTCGCTCTTTCTCGGCATGCGAGAGAGACGAGACCGCTGCTGAAGGCACAAAGCGGCATTCGGGGAGAACCGCGATTTCTCGGCCAACAACTGCAAACTCTCCGAAGCGGTTCACCGCGAGAGCCGCTTTAGACGTGCGTGAGCGAAATAACGGAACTGTGATGCCGAGAACGTGTGAATTCTGCATACTGCATTGCCTGAAAACAGGGGGTTTTTTCTCCGCAGGAAAGAATCCACATCTCTCGACTTTCTGTAACGTCCTCTCTGAAAGCACAACGTGTGTCGCTCCTGGAACTTCTAGCTGCCTTATTAGAGGGGCTTTTCCCTTCCACTCTGTTCGTCACAGAATGCTGAAGTGTAGCTTCGGAAAAACAGAGAAAAACGAAATGTCCCTAAGAATAAAAGGAAAGGCACAAGAATGAGAGAGAAGCGTAGTGCAGAATGCATGGACACAAGGAGAAGACAGAACCGCTCCTTTGCGATGTGCGCAGAAGAAGCCGCTCGTCCGAGAAAAGCATCCGGCTGAAGTCGCTCTTTCTCGGCATGCGAGAGAGACGAGACCGCTGCTGAAGGCACAAAGCGGCATTCGGGGAGAACCGCGATTTCTCGGCCAGCAACTGCAAACTCTCCGAAGCGGTTCACCGCGAGAGCCGCTTTAGACGTGCGTGAGCGAAATAACGGAACTGTGATGCCGAGAACGTGTGAATTCTGCATACTGCATTGCCTGCAAACAGGGGGTTTTTTCTCCGCAGGAAAGAATCCACATCTCTCGACTTTCTGTAACGTCCTCTCTGAAAGCACAACGTGTGTCGCTCCTGGAACTTCTAGCTGCCTTATTAGAGGGGCTTTTCCCTTCCACTCTGTTCGTCACAGAATGCTGAAGTGTAGCTTCGGAAAAACAGAGAAAAACGAAATGTCCCTAAGAATAAAAGGAAAGGCACAAGAATGAGAGAGAAGCGTAGTGCAGAATGCATGGACACAAGGAGAAGACAGAACCGCTCCTTTGCGATGTGCGCAGAAGAAGCCGCTCGTCCGAGAAAAGCATCCGGCTGAAGTCGCTCTTTCTCGGCATGCGAGAGAGACGAGACCGCTGCTGAAGGCACAAAGCGGCATTCGGAAAGAACCGCGATTTAACGGCCAGCAACTGCAACTCTCTGAAGCGGTTCACCGCGAGAGTGGCGCTGTCCACCTACGAGAGCGAAATAGCGAAATTGCTATGCCGAGAACGTGTGAATTCTGCATACTGCATTGCCTGAAAACAGGGGGTTTTTTCTCCGCAGGAAAGAATCCACATCTCTCGACTTTCTGTAACGTCCTCTCTGAAAGCACAACGTGTGTCGCTCCTGGAACTTCTAGCTGCCTTATTAGAGGGGCTTTTCCCTTCCACTCTGTTCGTCACAGAATGCTGAAGTGTAGCATCGGAAAAACAGAGAAAAACGAAATGTCCCTAAGAATAAAAGGAAAGGCACAAGAATGAGAGAGAAGCGTAGTGCAGAATGCATGGACACAAGGAGAAGACAGAACCGCTCCTTTGTGATGTGCGCAGAAGAAGCCGCTCGTCCGAGAAGAGCATTCGGCTGAAGTCGCTCTTTCTCGGCATGCGAGAGAGACGAGACCGCTGCTGAAGGCACAAAGCGGCATTCGGGAGAACAGCGATTTCTCGGCCAGCAACTGCAAACTCTCCGAAGCGGTTCACCGCGAGAGCCGCTTTAGACGTGCGTGAGCGAAATAACGGAACTGTGATGCCGAGAACGTGTGAATTCTGCATACTGCATTGCCTGAAAACAGGGTTTTTTTTCTCCGCAGGAAAGAATCCACATCTCTCGACTTTCTGTAACGTCCTCTCTGAAAGCACAACGTGTGTCGCTCCTGGAACTTCTAGCTGCCTTATTAGAGGGGCTTTTCCCTTCCACTCTGTTCGTCACAGAATGCTGAAGTGTAGCTTCGGAAAAACAGAGAAAAACGAAATGTCCCTAAGAATAAAAGGAAAGGCATAAGAATGAGAGAGAAGCGTAGTGCAGAATGCATGGACACAAGGAGAAGACAGAACCGCTCCTTTGCGATGTGCGCAGAAGAAGCCGCTCGTCCGAGAAAAGCATCCGGCTGAAGTCGCTCTTTCTCGGCATGCGAGAGAGACGAGACTGCTGCTGAAGGCACAAAGCGGCATTCGGGAAGAACCGCGATTTCTCGGCCAGCAACTGCAAACTCTCCGAAGCGGTTCACCGCGAGAGCCGCTTTAGACGTGCGTGAGCGAAATAACGGAACTGTGATGCCGAGAACGTGTGAATTCTGCATACTGCATTGCCTGCAAACAGGGGGTTTTTTCTCCGCAGGAAAGAATCCACATCTCTCGACTTTCTGTAACGTCCTCTCTGAAAGCACAACGAGTGTCGCTCCTGGAACTTCTAGCTGCCTTATTAGAGGGGCTTTTCCCTTCCACTCTGTTCGTCACAGAATGCTGAAGTGTAGCATCGGAAAAACAGAGAAAAACGAAATGTCCCTAAGAATAAAAGGAAAGGCACAAGAATGAGAGAGAAGCGTAGTGCAGAATGCATGGACACAAGGAGAAGACAGAACCGCTCCTTTGCGATGTGCGCAGAAGAAGCCGCTCGTCCGAGAAAAGCATCCGGCTGAAGTCGCTCTTTCTCGGCATGCGAGAGAGACGAGACCGCTGCTGAAGGCACAAAGCGGCATTCGGGGAGAACCGCGATTTCTCGGCCAACAACTGCAAACTCTCCGAAGCGGTTCACCGCGAGAGCCGCTTTAGACGTGCGTGAGCGAAATAACGGAACTGTGATGCCGAGAACGTGTGAATTCTGCATACTGCATTGCCTGAAAACAGGGGGTTTTTTCTCCGCAGGAAAGAATCCACATCTCTCGACTTTCTGTAACGTCCTCTCTGAAAGCACAACGTGTGTCGCTCCTGGAACTTCTAGCTGCCTTATTAGAGGGGCTTTTCCCTTCCACTCTGTTCGTCACAGAATGCTGAAGTGTAGCTTCGGAAAAACAGAGAAAAACGAAATGTCCCTAAGAATAAAAGGAAAGGCACAAGAATGAGAGAGAAGCGTAGTGCAGAATGCATGGACACAAGGAGAAGACAGAACCGCTCCTTTGCGATGTGCGCAGAAGAAGCCGCTCGTCCGAGAAAAGCATCCGGCTGAAGTCGCTCTTTCTCGGCATGCGAGAGAGACGAGACCGCTGCTGAAGGCACAAAGCGGCATTCGGGGAGAACCGCGATTTCTCGGCCAGCAACTGCAAACTCTCCGAAGCGGTTCACCGCGAGAGCCGCTTTAGACGTGCGTGAGCGAAATAACGGAACTGTGATGCCGAGAACGTGTGAATTCTGCATACTGCATTGCCTGCAAACAGGGGGTTTTTTCTCCGCAGGAAAGAATCCACATCTCTCGACTTTCTGTAACGTCCTCTCTGAAAGCACAACGTGTGTCGCTCCTGGAACTTCTAGCTGCCTTATTAGAGGGGCTTTTCCCTTCCACTCTGTTCGTCACAGAATGCTGAAGTGTAGCTTCGGAAAAACAGAGAAAAACGAAATGTCCCTAAGAATAAAAGGAAAGGCACAAGAATGAGAGAGAAGCGTAGTGCAGAATGCATGGACACAAGGAGAAGACAGAACCGCTCCTTTGCGATGTGCGCAGAAGAAGCCGCTCGTCCGAGAAAAGCATCCGGCTGAAGTCGCTCTTTCTCGGCATGCGAGAGAGACGAGACCGCTGCTGAAGGCACAAAGCGGCATTCGGGGAGAACCGCGATTTCTCGGCCAGCAACTGCAAACTCTCCGAAGCGGTTCACCGCGAGAGCCGCTTTAGACGTGCGTGAGCGAAATAATGGAACTGTGATGCCGAGAACGTGTGAATTCTGCATACTGCATTGCCTGAAAACAGGGGGTTTTTTCTCCGCAGGAAAGAATCCACATCTCTCGACTTTCTGTTACGTCCTCTCTGAAAGCACAACGTGTGTCGCTCCTGGAACTTCTAGCTGCCTTATTAGAGGGGCTTTTCCCTTCTATTCCTTTCGTCACAGAATGCTGAAGTGTAGCATCGGAAAAACAGAGAAAAACGAAATGTCCCTAAGAATAAAAGGAAAGGCACAAGAATGAGAGAGAAGCGTAGTGCAGAATGCATGGACACAAGGAGAAGACAGAACCGCTCCTTTGCGATGTGCGCAGAAGAAGCCGCTCGTCCGAGAAAAGCATCCGGCTGAAGTCGCTCTTTCTCGGCATGCGAGAGAGACGAGACCGCTGCTGAAGGCACAAAGCGGCATTCGGGGAGAACCGCGATTTCTCGGCCAGCAACTGCAAACTCTCCGAAGCGGTTCACCGCGAGAGCCGCTTTAGACGTGCGTGAGCGAAATAACGGAACTGTGATGCCGAGAACGTGTGAATTCTGCATACTGCATTGCCTGAAAACGGGGTTTTTTCTCCGCAGGAAAGAATCCACATCTCTCGACTTTCTGTAACGTCCTCTCTGAAAGCACAACGAGTGTCGCTCCTGGAACTTCTAGCTGCCTTATTAGAGGGGCTTTTCCCTTCCACTCTGTTTGTCACAGAATGCTGAAGTGTAGCTTCGGAAAAACAGAGAAAAACGAAATGTCCCTAAGAATAAAAGGAAAGGCACAAGAATGAGAGAGAAGCGTAGTGCAGAATGCATGGACACAAGGAGAAGACAGAACCGCTCCTTTGCGATGTGCGCAGAAGAAGCCGCTCGTCCGAGAAAAGCATCCGGCTGAAGTCGCTCTTTCTCGGCATGCGAGAGAGACGAGACCGCTGCTGAAGGCACAAAGCGGCATTCGGGGAGAACCGCGATTTCTCGGCCAGCAACTGCAAACTCTCCGAAGCGGTTCACCGCGAGAGCCGCTTTAGACGTGCGTGAGCGAAATAACGGAACTGTGATGCCGAGAACGTGTGAATTCTGCATACTGCATTGCCTGAAAACAGGGGGTTTTTTCTCCGCAGGAAAGAATCCACATCTCTCGACTTTCTGTAACGTCCTCTCTGAAAGCACGAGTGTCGCTCCTGGAACTTCTAGCTGCCTTATTAGAGGGGCTTTTCCCTTCCACTCTGTTTCTCACAGAATGCTGAAGTGTAGCTTCGGAAAAACAGAGAAAAACGAAATGTCCCTAAGAATAAAAGGAAAGGCACAAGAATGAGAGAGAAGCGTAGTGCAGAATGCATGGACACAAGGAGAAGACAGAACCGCTCCTTTGCGATGTGCGCAGAAGAAGCCGCTCGTCCGAGAAAAGCATCCGGCTGAAGTCGCTCTTTCTCGGCATGCGAGAGAGACGAGACCGCTGCTGAAGGCACAAAGCGGCATTCGGGGAGAACCGCGATTTCTCGGCCAGCAACTGCAAACTCTCCGAAGCGGTTCACCGCGAGAGCCGCTTTAGACGTGCGTGAGCGAAATAACGGAACTGTGATGCCGAGAACGTGTGAATTCTGCATACTGCATTGCCTGAAAACGGGGTTTTTTCTCCGCAGGAAAGAATCCACATCTCTCGACTTTCTGTAACGTCCTCTCTGAAAGCACAACGAGTGTCGCTCCTGGAACTTCTAGCTGCCTTATTAGAGGGGCTTTTCCCTTCCACTCTGTTTGTCACAGAATGCTGAAGTGTAGCTTCGGAAAAACAGAGAAAAACGAAATGTCCCTAAGAATAAAAGGAAAGGCACAAGAATGAGAGAGAAGCGTAGTGCAGAATGCATGGACACAAGGAGAAGACAGAACCGCTCCTTTGCGATGTGCGCAGAAGAAGCCGCTCGTCCGAGAAAAGCATCCGGCTGAAGTCGCTCTTTCTCGGCATGCGAGAGAGACGAGACCGCTGCTGAAGGCACAAAGCGGCATTCGGGGAGAACCGCGATTTCTCGGCCAGCAACTGCAAACTCTCCGAAGCGGTTCACCGCGAGAGCCGCTTTAGACGTGCGTGAGCGAAATAACGGAACTGTGATGCCGAGAACGTGTGAATTCTGCATACTGCATTGCCTGAAAACAGGGTTTTTTTTCTCCGCAGGAAAGAATCCACATCTCTCGACTTTCTGTAACGTCCTCTCTGAAAGCACAACGAGTGTCGCTCCTGGAACTTCTAGCTGCCTTATTAGAGGGGCTTTTCCCTTCCACTCTGTTCGTCACAGAATGCTGAAGTGTAGCTTCGGAAAAACAGAGAAAAACGAAATGTCCCTAAGAATAAAAGGAAAGGCACAAGAATGAGAGAGAAGCGTAGTGCAGAATGCATGGACACAAGGAGAAGACAGAACCGCTCCTTTGCGATGTGCGCAGAAGAAGCCGCTCATCCGAGAAAAGCATCCGGCTGAAGTCGCTCTTTCTCGGCATGCGAGAGAGACGAGACCGCTGCTGAAGGCACAAAGCGGCATTCGGGGAGAACCGCGATTTCTCGGCCAGCAACTGCAAACTCTCCGAAGCGGTTCACCGCGAGAGCCGCTTTAGACGTGCGTGAGCGAAATAACGGAACTGTGATGCCGAGAACGTGTGAATTCTGCATACTGCATTGCCTGCAAACAGGGGGTTTTTTCTCCGCAGGAAAGAATCCACATCTCTCGACTTTCTGTAACGTCCTCTCTGAAAGCACAACGAGTGTCGCACCTGGAACTTCTAGCTGCCTTATTAGAGGGGCTTTTCCCTTCCACTCTGTTCGTCACAGAATGCTGAAGTGTAGCATCGGAAAAACAGAGAAAAACGAAATGTCCCTAAGAATAAAAGGAAAGGCACAAGAATGAGAGAGAAGCGTAGTGCAGAATGCATGGACACAAGGAGAAGACAGAACCGCTCCTTTGCGATGTGCGCAGAAGAAGCCGCTCGTCCGAGAAAAGCATCCGGCTGAAGTCGCTCTTTCTCGGCATGCGAGAGAGACGAGACCGCTGCTGAAGGCACAAAGCGGCATTCGGGGAGAACCGCGATTTCTCGGCCAGCAACTGCAAACTCTCTGAAGCGGTTCACCGCGAGAGCCGCTTTAGACGTGCGTGAGCGAAATAACGGAACTGTGATGCCGAGAACGTGTGAATTCTGCATACTGCATTGCCTGAAAACAGGGTTTTTTTTCTCCGCAGGAAAGAATCCACATCTCTCGACTTTCTGTAACGTCCTCTCTGAAAGCACAACGAGTGTCGCTCCTGGAACTTCTAGCTGCCTTATTAGAGGGGCTTTTCCCTTCCACTCTGTTCGTCACAGAATGCTGAAGTGTAGCTTCGGAAAAACAGAGAAAAACGAAATGTCCCTAAGAATAAAAGGAAAGGCACAAGAATGAGAGAGAAGCGTAGTGCAGAATGCATGGACACAAGGAGAAGACAGAACCGCTCCTTTGCGATGTGCGCAGAAGAAGCCGCTCGTCCGAGAAAAGCATCCGGCTGAAGTCGCTCTTTCTCGGCATGCGAGAGAGACGAGACCGCTGCTGAAGGCACAAAGCGGCATTCGGGGAGAACCGCGATTTCTCGGCCAGCAACTGCAAACTCTCCGAAGCGGTTCACCGCGAGAGCCGCTTTAGACGTGCGTGAGCGAAATAACGGAACTGTGATGCCGAGAACGTGTGAATTCTGCATACTGCATTGCCTGAAAACAGGGGGTTTTTTCTCCGCAGGAAAGAATCCACATCTCTCGACTTTCTGTAACGTCCTCTCTGAAAGCACAACGAGTGTCGCTCCTGGAACTTCTAGCTGCCTTATTAGAGGGGCTTTTCCCTTCCACTCTGTTCGTCACAGAATGCTGAAGTGTAGCTTCGGAAAAACAGAGAAAAACGAAATGTCCCTAAGAATAAAAGGAAAGGCACAAGAATGAGAGAGAAGCGTAGTGCAGAATGCATGGACACAAGGAGAAGACAGAACCGCTCCTTTGCGATGTGCGCAGAAGAAGCCGCTCGTCCGAGAAAAGCATCCGGCTGAAGTCGCTCTTTCTCGGCATGCGAGAGAGACGAGACCGCTGCTGAAGGCACAAAGCGGCATTCGGGGAGAACCGCGATTTCTCGGCCAGCAACTGCAAACTCTCCGAAGCGGTTCACCGCGAGAGCCGCTTTAGACGTGCGTGAGCGAAATAACAGAACTGTGATGCCGAGAACGTGTGAATTCTGCATACTGCATTGCCTGAAAACAGGGGGTTTTTTCTCCGCAGGAAAGAATCCACATCTCTCGACTTTCTGTAACGTCCTCTCTGAAAGCACAACGAGTGTCGCTCCTGGAACTTCTAGCTGCCTTATTAGAGGGGCTTTTCCCTTCCACTCTGTTCGTCACAGAATGCTGAAGTGTAGCTTCGGAAAAACAGAGAAAAACGAAATGTCCCTAAGAATAAAAGGAAAGGCACAAGAATGAGAGAGAAGCGTAGTGCAGAATGCATGGACACAAGGAGAAGACAGAACCGCTCCTTTGCGATGTGCGCAGAAGAAGCCGCTCATCCGAGAAAAGCATCCGGCTGAAGTCGCTCTTTCTCGGCATGCGAGAGAGACGAGACCGCTGCTGAAGGCACAAAGCGGCATTCGGGGAGAACCGCGATTTCTCGGCCAGCAACTGCAAACTCTCCGAAGCGGTTCACCGCGAGAGCCGCTTTAGACGTGCGTGAGCGAAATAACGGAACTGTGATGCCGAGAACGTGTGAATTCTGCATACTGCATTGCCTGCAAACAGGGGGTTTTTTCTCCGCAGGAAAGAATCCACATCTCTCGACTTTCTGTAACGTCCTCTCTGAAAGCACAACGAGTGTCGCACCTGGAACTTCTAGCTGCCTTATTAGAGGGGCTTTTCCCTTCCACTCTGTTCGTCACAGAATGCTGAAGTGTAGCATCGGAAAAACAGAGAAAAACGAAATGTCCCTAAGAATAAAAGGAAAGGCACAAGAATGAGAGAGAAGCGTAGTGCAGAATGCATGGACACAAGGAGAAGACAGAACCGCTCCTTTGCGATGTGCGCAGAAGAAGCCGCTCGTCCGAGAAAAGCATCCGGCTGAAGTCGCTCTTTCTCGGCATGCGAGAGAGACGAGACCGCTGCTGAAGGCACAAAGCGGCATTCGGGGAGAACCGCGATTTCTCGGCCAGCAACTGCAAACTCTCTGAAGCGGTTCACCGCGAGAGCCGCTTTAGACGTGCGTGAGCGAAATAACGGAACTGTGATGCCGAGAACGTGTGAATTCTGCATACTGCATTGCCTGAAAACAGGGTTTTTTTTCTCCGCAGGAAAGAATCCACATCTCTCGACTTTCTGTAACGTCCTCTCTGAAAGCACAACGAGTGTCGCTCCTGGAACTTCTAGCTGCCTTATTAGAGGGGCTTTTCCCTTCCACTCTGTTTGTCACAGAATGCTGAAGTGTAGCTTCGGAAAAACAGAGAAAAACGAAATGTCCCTAAGAATAAAAGGAAAGGCACAAGAATGAGAGAGAAGCGTAGTGCAGAATGCATGGACACAAGGAGAAGACAGAACCGCTCCTTTGCGATGTGCGCAGAAGAAGCCGCTCGTCCGAGAAAAGCATCCGGCTGAAGTCGCTCTTTCTCGGCATGCGAGAGAGACGAGACCGCTGCTGAAGGCACAAAGCGGCATTCGGGGAGAACCGCGATTTAACGGCCAGCAACTGCAACTCTCCGAAGCGGTTCACCGCGAGAGTGGCGCTGTCCACCTACGAGAGCGAAGTAGCGAAATTGCTATGCCGAGAATGTGTGAATTCTGCATACTGCATTGCCTGAAAACAGGGGGTTTTTTCTCCGCAGGAAAGAATCCACATCTCTCGACTTTCTGTTACGTCCTCTCTGAAAGCACAACGTGTGTCGCTCCTGGAACTTCTAGCTGCCTTATTAGAGGGGCTTTTCCCTTCCACTCTGTTCGTCACAGAATGCTGAAGTGTAGCTTCGGAAAAACAGAGAAAAACGAAATGTCCCTAAGAATAAAAGGAAAGGCACAAGAATGAGAGAGAAGCGTAGTGCAGAATGCATGGACACAAGGAGAAGACAGAACCGCTCCTTTGCGATGTGCGCAGAAGAAGCCGCTCGTCCGAGAAAAGCATCCGGCTGAAGTCGCTCTTTCTCGGCATGCGAGAGAGACGAGACCGCTGCTGAAGGCACAAAGCGGCATTCGGGGAGAACCGCGATTTCTCGGCCAGCAACTGCAAACTCTCCGAAGCGGTTCACCGCGAGAGCCGCTTTAGACGTGCGTGAGCGAAATAACGGAACTGTGATGCCGAGAACGTGTGAATTCTGCATACTGCATTGCCTGCAAACAGGGGGTTTTTTCTCCGCAGGAAAGAATCCACATCTCTCGACTTTCTGTAACGTCCTCTCTGAAAGCACAACGAGTGTCGCTCCTGGAACTTCTAGCTGCCTTATTAGAGGGGCTTTTCCCTTCCACTCTGTTCGTCACAGAATGCTGAAGTGTAGCATCGGAAAAGCAGAGAAAAACGAAATGTCCCTAGGAATCAATGGTTAAGAATGAGAGAGAAGCGTAGTGCAGAATGCATGGACACAAGGAGAAGACAGAACCGCTCCTTTGCGATGTGCGCAGAAGAAGCCGCTCGTCCGAGAAAAGCATCCGGCTGAAGTCGCTCTTTCTCGGCATGCGAGAGAGACGAGACCGCTGCTGAAGGCACAAAGCGGCATTCGGGGAGAACCGCGATTTCTCGGCCAGCAACTGCAAACTCTCCGAAGCGGTTCACCGCGAGAGCCGCTTTAGACGTGCGTGAGCGAAATAACGGAACTGTGATGCCGAGAACGTGTGAATTCTGCATACTGCATTGCCTGAAAACAGGGGGTTTTTTCTCCGCAGGAAAGAATCCACATCTCTCGACTTTCTGTAACGTCCTCTCTGAAAGCACAACGTGTGTCGCTCCTGGAACTTCTAGCTGCCTTATTAGAGGGGCTTTTCCCTTCCACTCTGTTCGTCACAGAATGCTGAAGTGTAGCATCGGAAAAACAGAGAAAAACGAAATGTCCCTAAGAATAAAAGGAAAGGCACAAGAATGAGAGAGAAGCGTAGTGCAGAATGCATGGACACAAGGAGAAGACAGAACCGCTCCTTTGCGATGTGCGCAGAAGAAGCCGCTCGTCCGAGAAAAGCATCCGGCTGAAGTCGCTCTTTCTCGGCATGCGAGAGAGACGAGACCGCTGCTGAAGGCACAAAGCGGCATTCGGGGAGAACCGCGATTTCTCGGCCAGCAACTGCAAACTCTCCGAAGCGGTTCACCGCGAGAGCCGCTTTAGACGTGCGTGAGCGAAATAACGGAACTGTGATGCCGAGAACGTGTGAACTCTGCATACTGCATTGCCTGAAAACAGGGGGTTTTTTCTCCGCAGGAAAGAATCCACATCTTTCGACTTTCTGTAACGTCCTCTCTGAAAGCACAACGAGTGTCGCTCCTGGAACTTCTAGCTGCCTTATTAGAGGGGCTTTTCCCTTCCACTCTGTTCGTCACAGAATGCTGAAGTGTAGCTTCGGAAAAACAGAGAAAAACGAAATGTCCCTAAGAATAAAAGGAAAGGCACAAGAATGAGAGAGAAGCGTAGTGCAGAATGCATGGACACAAGGAGAAGACAGAACCGCTCCTTTGCGATGTGCGCAGAAGAAGCCGCTCGTCCGAGAAAAGCATCCGGCTGAAGTCGCTCTTTCTCGGCATGCGAGAGAGACGAGACCGCTGCTGAAGGCACAAAGCGGCATTCGGGGAGAACCGCGATTTCTCGGCCAGCAACTGCAAACTCTCCGAAGCGGTTCACCGCGAGAGCCGCTTTAGACGTGCGTGAGCGAAATAACGGAACTGTGATGCCGAGAACGTGTGAATTCTGCATACTGCATTGCCTGAAAACAGGGGGTTTTTTCTCCGCAGGAAAGAATCCACATCTCTCGACTTTCTGTAACGTCCTCTCTGAAAGCACAACGTGTGTCGCTCCTGGAACTTCTAGCTGCCTTATTAGAGGGGCTTTTCCCTTCCACTCTGTTCGTCACAGAATGCTGAAGTGTAGCTTCGGAAAAACAGAGAAAAACGAAATGTCCCTAAGAATAAAAGGAAAGGCACAAGAATGAGAGAGAAGCGTAGTGCAGAATGCATGGACACAAGGAGAAGACAGAACCGCTCCTTTGCGATGTGCGCAGAAGAAGCCGCTCGTCCGAGAAAAGCATCCGGCTGAAGTCGCTCTTTCTCGGCATGCGAGAGAGACGAGACCGCTGCTGAAGGCACAAAGCGGCATTCGGGGAGAACCGCGATTTCTCGGCCAGCAACTGCAAACTCTCCGAAGCGGTTCACCGCGAGAGCCGCTTTAGACGTGCGTGAGCGAAATAACGGAACTGTGATGCCGAGAACGTGTGAATTCTGCATACTGCATTGCCTGCAAACAGGGGGTTTTTTCTCCGCAGGAAAGAATCCACATCTCTCGACTTTCTGTAACGTCCTCTCTGAAAGCACAACGTGTGTCGCTCCTGGAACTTCTAGCTGCCTTATTAGAGGGGCTTTTCCCTTCCACTCTGTTCGTCACAGAATGCTGAAGTGTAGCTTCGGAAAAACAGAGAAAAACGAAATGTCCCTAAGAATAAAAGGAAAGGCACAAGAATGAGAGAGAAGCGTAGTGCAGAATGCATGGACACAAGGAGAAGACAGAACCGCTCCTTTGCGATGTGCGCAGAAGAAGCCGCTCGTCCGAGAAAAGCATCCGGCTGAAGTCGCTCTTTCTCGGCATGCGAGAGAGACGAGACCGCTGCTGAAGGCACAAAGCGGCATTCGGGGAGAACCGCGATTTCTCGGCCAGCAACTGCAAACTCTCCGAAGCGGTTCACCGCGAGAGCCGCTTTAGACGTGCGTGAGCGAAATAACGGAACTGTGATGCCGAGAACGTGTGAATTCTGCATACTGCATTGCCTGCAAACAGGGGGTTTTTTCTCCGCAGGAAAGAATCCACATCTCTCGACTTTCTGTTACGTCCTCTCTGAAAGCACAACGTGTGTCGCTCCTGGAACTTCTAGCTGCCTTATTAGAGGGGCTTTTCCCTTCCACTCTGTTCGTCACAGAATGCTGAAGTGTAGCTTCGGAAAAACAGAGAAAAACGAAATGTCCCTAAGAATAAAAGGAAAGGCACAAGAATGAGAGAGAAGCGTAGTGCAGAATGCATGGACACAAGGAGAAGACAGAACCGCTCCTTTGCGATGTGCGCAGAAGAAGCCGCTCGTCCGAGAAAAGCATCCGGCTGAAGTCGCTCTTTCTCGGCATGCGAGAGAGACGAGACCGCTGCTGAAGGCACAAAGCGGCATTCGGGGAGAACCGCGATTTCTCGGCCAGCAACTGCAAACTCTCCGAAGCGGTTCACCGCGAGAGCCGCTTTAGACGTGCGTGAGCGAAATAACGGAACTGTGATGCCGAGAACGTGTGAATTCTGCATACTGCATTGCCTGAAAACAGGGGGTTTTTTCTCCGCAGGAAAGAATCCACATCTCTCGACTTTCTGTAACGTCCTCTCTGAAAGCACAACGAGTGTCGCTCCTGGAACTTCTAGCTGCCTTATTAGAGGGGCTTTTCCCTTCCACTCTGTTCGTCACAGAATGCTGAAGTGTAGCTTCGGAAAAACAGAGAAAAACGAAATGTCCCTAAGAATAAAAGGAAAGGCACAAGAATGAGAGAGAAGCGTAGTGCAGAATGCATGGACACAAGGAGAAGACAGAACCGCTCCTTTGCGATGTGCGCAGAAGAAGCCGCTCGTCCGAGAAAAGCATCCGGCTGAAGTCGCTCTTTCTCGGCATGCGAGAGAGACGAGACCGCTGCTGAAGGCACAAAGCGGCATTCGGGGAGAACCGCGATTTCTCGGCCAGCAACTGCAAACTCTCCGAAGCGGTTCACCGCGAGAGCCGCTTTAGACGTGCGTGAGCGAAATAACGGAACTGTGATGCCGAGAACGTGTGAATTCTGCATACTGCATTGCCTGCAAACAGGGGGTTTTTTCTCCGCAGGAAAGAATCCACATCTCTCGACTTTCTGTAACGTCCTCTCTGAAAGCACAACGTGTGTCGCTCCTGGAACTTCTAGCTGCCTTATTAGAGGGGCTTTTCCCTTCCACTCTGTTCGTCACAGAATGCTGAAGTGTAGCTTCGGAAAAACAGAGAAAAACGAAATGTCCCTAAGAATAAAAGGAAAGGCACAAGAATGAGAGAGAAGCGTAGTGCAGAATGCATGGACACAAGGAGAAGACAGAACCGCTCCTTTGCGATGTGCGCAGAAGAAGCCGCTCGTCCGAGAAAAGCATCCGGCTGAAGTCGCTCTTTCTCGGCATGCGAGAGAGACGAGACCGCTGCTGAAGGCACAAAGCGGCATTCGGGGAGAACCGCGATTTCTCGGCCAGCAACTGCAAACTCTCCGAAGCGGTTCACCGCGAGAGCCGCTTTAGACGTGCGTGAGCGAAATAACGGAACTGTGATGCCGAGAACGTGTGAATTCTGCATACTGCATTGCCTGCAAACAGGGGGTTTTTTCTCCGCAGGAAAGAATCCACATCTCTCGACTTTCTGTAACGTCCTCTCTGAAAGCACAACGAGTGTCGCTCCTGGAACTTCTAGCTGCCTTATTAGAGGGGCTTTTCCCTTCCACTCTGTTCGTCACAGAATGCTGAAGTGTAGCTTCGGAAAAACAGAGAAAAACGAAATGTCCCTAAGAATAAAAGGAAAGGCACAAGAATGAGAGAGAAGCGTAGTGCAGAATGCATGGACACAAGGAGAAGACAGAACCGCTCCTTTGCGATGTGCGCAGAAGAAGCCGCTCGTCCGAGAAAAGCATCCGGCTGAAGTCGCTCTTTCTCGGCATGCGAGAGAGACGAGACCGCTGCTGAAGGCACAAAGCGGCATTCGGGGAGAACCGCGATTTCTCGGCCAGCAACTGCAAACTCTCCGAAGCGGTTCACCGCGAGAGCCGCTTTAGACGTGCGTGAGCGAAATAACGGAACTGTGATGCCGAGAACGTGTGAATTCTGCATACTGCATTGCCTGCAAACAGGGGGTTTTTTCTCCGCAGGAAAGAATCCACATCTCTCGACTTTCTGTAACGTCCTCTCTGAAAGCACAACGAGTGTCGCTCCTGGAACTTCTAGCTGCCTTATTAGAGGGGCTTTTCCCTTCCACTCTGTTTGTCACAGAATGCTGAAGTGTAGCTTCGGAAAAACAGAGAAAAACGAAATGTCCCTAAGAATAAAAGGAAAGGCACAAGAATGAGAGAGAAGCGTAGTGCAGAATGCATGGACACAAGGAGAAGACAGAACCGCTCCTTTGCGATGTGCGCAGAAGAAGCCGCTCGTCCGAGAAAAGCATCCGGCTGAAGTCGCTCTTTCTCGGCATGCGAGAGAGACGAGACCGCTGCTGAAGGCACAAAGCGGCATTCGGGGAGAACCGCGATTTCTCGGCCAGCAACTGCAAACTCTCCGAAGCGGTTCACCGCGAGAGCCGCTTTAGACGTGCGTGAGCGAAATAACGGAACTGTGATGCCGAGAACGTGTGAATTCTGCATACTGCATTGCCTGAAAACAGGGGGGTTTTTCTCCGCAGGAAAGAATCCACATCTCTCGACTTTCTGTTACGTCCTCTCTGAAAGCACAACGTGTGTCGCTCCTGGAACTTCTAGCTGCCTTATTAGAGGGGCTTTTCCCTTCCACTCTGTTCGTCACAGAATGCTGAAGTGTAGCTTCGGAAAAACAGAGAAAAACGAAATGTCCCTAAGAATAAAAGGAAAGGCACAAGAATGAGAGAGAAGCGTAGTGCAGAATGCATGGACACAAGGAGAAGACAGAACCGCTCCTTTGCGATGTGCGCAGAAGAAGCCGCTCGTCCGAGAAAAGCATCCGGCTGAAGTCGCTCTTTCTCGGCATGCGAGAGAGACGAGACCGCTGCTGAAGGCACAAAGCGGCATTCGGGGAGAACCGCGATTTCTCGGCCAGCAACTGCAAACTCTCCGAAGCGGTTCACCGCGAGAGTGGCGCTGTCCACCTACGAGAGCGAAATAGCGAAATTGCTATGCCGAGAACGTGTGAATTCTGCATACTGCATTGCCTGAAAACAGGGGGTTTTTTCTCCGCAGGAAAGAATCCACATCTCTCGACTTTCTGTAACGTCCTCTCTGAAAGCACAACGTGTGTCGCTCCTGGAACTTCTAGCTGCCTTATTAGAGGGGCTTTTCCCTTCTATTCTTTTCGTCACAGAATGCTGAAGTGTAGCTTCGGAAAAACAGAGAAAAACGAAATGTCCCTAAGAATAAAAGGAAAGGCACAAGAATGAGAGAGAAGCGTAGTGCAGAATGCATGGACATAAGGAGAAGACAGAACCGCTCCTTTGCGATGTGCGCAGAAGAAGCCGCTCGTCCGAGAAAAGCATCCGGCTGAAGTCGCTCTTTCTCGGCATGCGAGAGAGACGAGACCGCTGCTGAAGGCACAAAGCGGCATTCGGAAAGAACCGCGATTTAACGGCCAGCAACTGCAACTCTCCGAAGCGGTTCACCGCGAGAGTGGCGCTGTCCACCTACGAGAGCGAAATAGCGAAATTGCTATGCCGAGAACGTGTGAATTCTGCATACTGCATTGCCTGAAAACAGGGGGTTTTTTCTCCGCAGGAAAGAATCCACATCTCTCGACTTTCTGTTACGTCCTCTCTGAAAGCACAACGTGTGTCGCTCCTGGAACTTCTAGCTGCCTTATTAGAGGGGCTTTTCCCTTCCACTCTGTTCGTCACAGAATGCTGAAGTGTAGCTTCGGAAAAACAGAGAAAAACGAAATGTCCCTAAGAATAAAAGGAAAGGCACAAGAATGAGAGAGAAGCGTAGTGCAGAATGCATGGACACAAGGAGAAGACAGAACCGCTCCTTTGCGATGTGCGCAGAAGAAGCCGCTCGTCCGAGAAAAGCATCCGGCTGAAGTCGCTCTTTCTCGGCATGCGAGAGAGACGAGACCGCTGCTGAAGGCACAAAGCGGCATTCGGGGAGAACCGCGATTTCTCGGCCAGCAACTGCAAACTCTCCGAAGCGGTTCACCGCGAGAGCCGCTTTAGACGTGCGTGAGCGAAATAACGGAACTGTGATGCCGAGAACGTGTGAATTCTGCATACTGCATTGCCTGCAAACAGGGGGTTTTTTCTCCGCAGGAAAGAATCCACATCTCTCGACTTTCTGTTACGTCCTCTCTGAAAGCACAACGTGTGTCGCTCCTGGAACTTCTAGCTGCCTTATTAGAGGGGCTTTTCCCTTCCACTCTGTTCGTCACAGAATGCTGAAGTGTAGCTTCGGAAAAACAGAGAAAAACGAAATGTCCCTAAGAATAAAAGGAAAGGCACAAGAATGAGAGAGAAGCGTAGTGCAGAATGCATGGACACAAGGAGAAGACAGAACCGCTCCTTTGCGATGTGCGCAGAAGAAGCCGCTCGTCCGAGAAAAGCATCCGGCTGAAGTCGCTCTTTCTCGGCATGCGAGAGAGACGAGACCGCTGCTGAAGGCACAAAGCGGCATTCGGGGAGAACCGCGATTTCTCGGCCAGCAACTGCAAACTCTCCGAAGCGGTTCACCGCGAGAGTGGCGCTGTCCACCTACGAGAGCGAAATAGCGAAATTGCTATGCCGAGAACGTGTGAATTCTGCATACTGCATTGCCTGCAAACAGGGGGTTTTTTCTCCGCAGGAAAGAATCCACATCTCTCGACTTTCTGTAACGTCCTCTCTGAAAGCACAACGTGTGTCGCTCCTGGAACTTCTAGCTGCCTTATTAGAGGGGCTTTTCCCTTCTATTCTTTTCGTCACAGAATGCTGAAGTGTAGCTTCGGAAAAACAGAGAAAAACGAAATGTCCCTAAGAATAAAAGGAAAGGCACAAGAATGAGAGAGAAGCGTAGTGCAGAATGCATGGACATAAGGAGAAGACAGAACCGCTCCTTTGCGATGTGCGCAGAAGAAGCCGCTCGTCCGAGAAAAGCATCCGGCTGAAGTCGCTCTTTCTCGGCATGCGAGAGAGACGAGACCGCTGCTGAAGGCACAAAGCGGCATTCGGAAAGAACCGCGATTTAACGGCCAGCAACTGCAACTCTCCGAAGCGGTTCACCGCGAGAGTGGCGCTGTCCACCTACGAGAGCGAAATAGCGAAATTGCTATGCCGAGAACGTGTGAATTCTGCATACTGCATTGCCTGAAAACAGGGGGTTTTTTCTCCGCAGGAAAGAATCCACATCTCTCGACTTTCTGTTACGTCCTCTCTGAAAGCACAACGTGTGTCGCTCCTGGAACTTCTAGCTGCCTTATTAGAGGGGCTTTTCCCTTCCACTCTGTTCGTCACAGAATGCTGAAGTGTAGCTTCGGAAAAACAGAGAAAAACGAAATGTCCCTAAGAATAAAAGGAAAGGCACAAGAATGAGAGAGAAGCGTAGTGCAGAATGCATGGACATAAGGAGAAGACAGAACCGCTCCTTTGCGATGTGCGCAGAAGAAGCCGCTCGTCCGAGAAAAGCATCCGGCTGAAGTCGCTCTTTCTCGGCATGCGAGAGAGACGAGACCGCTGCTGAAGGCACAAAGCGGCATTCGGGGAGAACCGCGATTTAACGGCCAGCAACTGCAACTCTCCGAAGCGGTTCACCGCGAGAGCCGCTTTAGACGTGCGTGAGCGAAATAACGGAACTGTGATGCCGAGAACGTGTGAATTCTGCATACTGCATTGCCTGCAAACAGGGGGTTTTTTCTCCGCAGGAAAGAATCCACATCTCTCGACTTTCTGTAACGTCCTCTCTGAAAGCACAACGTGTGTCGCTCCTGGAACTTCTGGCTGCCTTATTAGAGGGGCTTTTCCCTTCCACTCTGTTCGTCACAGAATGCTGAAGTGTAGCTTCGGAAAAACAGAGAAAAACGAAATGTCCCTAGGAATCAAGGGTTAAGAATGAGAGAGAAGCGTAGTGCAGAATGCATGGACACAAGGAGAAGACAGAACCGCTCCTTTGCGATGTGCGCAGAAGAAGCCGCTCGTCCGAGAAAAGCATCCGGCTGAAGTCGCTCTTTCTCGGCATGCGAGAGAGACGAGACCGCTGCTGAAGGCACAAAGCGGCATTCGGGGAGAACCGCGATTTCTCGGCCAGCAACTGCAAACTCTCCGAAGCGGTTCACCGCGAGAGCCGCTTTAGACGTGCGTGAGTGAAATAACGGAACTGTGATGCCGAGAACGTGTGAATTCTGCATACTGCATTGCCTGAAAACAGGGGTTTTTTTCTCCGCAGGAAAGAATCCACATCTCTCGACTTTCTGTTACGTCCTCTCTGAAAGCACAACGTGTGTCGCTCCTGGAACTTCTAGCTGCCTTATTAGAGGGGCTTTTCCCTTCCACTCTGTTCGTCACAGAATGCTGAAGTGTAGCTTCGGAAAAACAGAGAAAAACGAAATGTCCCTAAGAATAAAAGGAAAGGCACAAGAATGAGAGAGAAGCGTAGTGCAGAATGCATGGACACAAGGAGAAGACAGAACCGCTCCTTTGCGATGTGCGCAGAAGAAGCCGCTCGTCCGAGAAAAGCATCCGGCTGAAGTCGCTCTTTCTCGGCATGCGAGAGAGACGAGACCGCTGCTGAAGGCACAAAGCGGCATTCGGGGAGAACCGCGATTTCTCGGCCAGCAACTGCAAACTCTCCGAAGCGGTTCACCGCGAGAGCCGCTTTAGACGTGCGTGAGCGAAATAACGGAACTGTGATGCCGAGAACGTGTGAATTCTGCATACTGCATTGCCTGAAAACAGGGGGTTTTTTCTCCGCAGGAAAGAATCCACATCTTTCGACTTTCTGTAACGTCCTCTCTGAAAGCACAACGAGTGTCGCTCCTGGAACTTCTAGCTGCCTTATTAGAGGGGCTTTTCCCTTCCACTCTGTTCGTCACAGAATGCTGAAGTGTAGCTTCGGAAAAACAGAGAAAAACGAAATGTCCCTAGGAATCAAGGGTTAAGAATGAGAGAGAAGCGTAGTGCAGAATGCATGGACACAAGGAGAAGACAGAACCGCTCCTTTGCGATGTGCGCAGAAGAAGCCGCTCGTCCGAGAAAAGCATCTGGCTGAAGTCGCTCTTTCTCGGCATGCGAGAGAGACGAGACCGCTGCTGAAGGCACAAAGCGGCATTCGGAAAGAACCGCGATTTAACGGCCAGCAACTGCAACTCTCCAAAGCGGTTCACCGCGAGAGTGGCGCTGTCCACCTACGAGAGCGAAATAGCGAAATTGCTATGCCGAGAACGTGTGAATTCTGCATACTGCATTGCCTGAAAACAGGGGGTTTTTTCTCCGCAGGAAAGAATCCACATCTCTCGACTTTCTGTAACGTCCTCTCTGAAAGCACAACGTGTGTCGCTCCTGGAACTTCTAGCTGCCTTATTAGAGGGGCTTTTCCCTTCTATTCTTTCCGTCACAGAATGCTGAAGTGTAGCTTCGGAAAAACAGAGAAAAACGAAATGTCCCTAAGAATAAAAGGAAAGGCACAAGAATGAGAGAGAAGCGTAGTGCAGAATGCATGGACATAAGGAGAAGACAGAACCGCTCCTTTGCGATGTGCGCAGAAGAAGCCGCTCGTCCGAGAAAAGCATCCGGCTGAAGTCGCTCTTTCTCGGCATGCGAGAGAGACGAGACCGCTGCTGAAGGCACAAAGCGGCATTCGGGGAGAACCGCGATTTCTCGGCCAGCAACTGCAAACTCTCCGAAGCGGTTCACCGCGAGAGCCGCTTTAGACGTGCGTGAGCGAAATAACGGAACTGTGATGCCGAGAACGTGTGAATTCTGCATACTGCATTGCCTGAAAACAGGGGGTTTTTTCTCCGCAGGAAAGAATCCACATCTCTCGACTTTCTGTAACGTCCTCTCTGAAAGCACAACGTGTGTCGCTCCTGGAACTTCTAGCTGCCTTATTAGAGGGGCTTTTCCCTTCCACTCTGTTCGTCACAGAATGCTGAAGTGTAGCTTCGGAAAAACAGAGAAAAACGAAATGTCCCTAGGAATCAAGGGTTAAGAATGAGAGAGAAGCGTAGTGCAGAATGCATGGACATAAGTAGAAGACAGAACCGCTCCTTTGCGATGTGCGCAGAAGAAGCCGCTCGTCCGAGAAAAGCATCCGGCTGAAGTCGCTCTTTCTCGGCATGCGAGAGAGACGAGACCGCTGCTGAAGGCACAAAGCGGCATTCGGGGAGAACCGCGATTTCTCGGCCAGCAACTGCAAACTCTCCGAAGCGGTTCACCGCGAGAGCCGCTTTAGACGTGCGTGAGCGAAATAACGGAACTGTGATGCCGAGAACGTGTGAATTCTGCATACTGCATTGCCTGCAAACAGGGGGTTTTTTCTCCGCAGGAAAGAATCCACATCTCTCGACTTTCTGTAACGTCCTCTCTGAAAGCACAACGAGTGTCGCTCCTGGAACTTCTAGCTGCCTTATTAGAGGGGCTTTTCCCTTCCACTCTGTTCGTCACAGAATGCTGAAGTGTAGCATCGGAAAAACAGAGAAAAACGAAATGTCCCTAAGAATAAAAGGAAAGGCACAAGAATGAGAGAGAAGCGTAGTGCAGAATGCATGGACACAAGGAGAAGACAGAACCGCTCCTTTGCGATGTGCGCAGAAGAAGCCGCTCGTCCGAGAAAAGCATCCGGCTGAAGTCGCTCTTTCTCGGCATGCGAGAGAGACGAGACCGCTGCTGAAGGCACAAAGCGGCATTCGGGGAGAACCGCGATTTCTCGGCCAGCAACTGCAAACTCTCCGAAGCGGTTCACCGCGAGAGTGGCGCTGTCCACCTACGAGAGCGAAATAGCGAAATTGCTATGCCGAGAACGTGTGAATTCTGCATACTGCATTGCCTGAAAACAGGGGGTTTTTTCTCCGCAGGAAAGAATCCACATCTCTCGACTTTCTGTAACGTCCTCTCTGAAAGCACAACGTGTGTCGCTCCTGGAACTTCTAGCTGCCTTATTAGAGGGGCTTTTCCCTTCTATTCTTTTCGTCACAGAATGCTGAAGTGTAGCTTCGGAAAAACAGAGAAAAACGAAATGTCCCTAAGAATAAAAGGAAAGGCACAAGAATGAGAGAGAAGCGTAGTGCAGAATGCATGGACATAAGGAGAAGACAGAACCGCTCCTTTGCGATGTGCGCAGAAGAAGCCGCTCGTCCGAGAAAAGCATCCGGCTGAAGTCGCTCTTTCTCGGCATGCGAGAGAGACGAGACCGCTGCTGAAGGCACAAAGCGGCATTCGGAAAGAACCGCAATTTAACGGCCAGCAACTGCAACTCTCCGAAGCGGTTCACCGCGAGAGTGGCGCTGTCCACCTACGAGAGCGAAATAGCGAAATTGCTATGCCGATAACGTGTGAATTCTGCATACTGCATTGCCTGAAAACAGGGGGTTTTTTCTCCGCAGGAAAGAATCCACATCTCTCGACTTTCTGTAACGTCCTCTCTGAAAGCACAACGTGTGTCGCTCCTGGAACTTCTAGCTGCCTTATTAGAGGGGCTTTTCCCTTCCACTCTGTTCGTCACAGAATGCTGAAGTGTAGCTTCGGAAAAACAGAGAAAAACGAAATGTCCCTAAGAATAAAAGGAAAGGCACAAGAATGAGAGAGAAGCGTAGTGCAGAATGCATGGACATAAGGAGAAGACAGAACCGCTCCTTTGCGATGTGCGCAGAAGAAGCCGCTCGTCCGAGAAAAGCATCCGGCTGAAGTCGCTCTTTCTCGGCATGCGAGAGAGACGAGACCGCTGCTGAAGGCACAAAGCGGCATTCGGGGAGAACCGCGATTTAACGGCCAGCAACTGCAACTCTCCGAAGCGGTTCACCGCGAGAGCCGCTTTAGACGTGCGTGAGCGAAATAACGGAACTGTGATGCCGAGAACGTGTGAATTCTGCATACTGCATTGCCTGCAAACAGGGGGTTTTTTCTCCGCAGGAAAGAATCCACATCTCTCGACTTTCTGTAACGTCCTCTCTGAAAGCACAACGTGTGTCGCTCCTGGAACTTCTGGCTGCCTTATTAGAGGGGCTTTTCCCTTCCACTCTGTTCGTCACAGAATGCTGAAGTGTAGCTTCGGAAAAACAGAGAAAAACGAAATGTCCCTAGGAATCAAGGGTTAAGAATGAGAGAGAAGCGTAGTGCAGAATGCATGGACACAAGGAGAAGACAGAACCGCTCCTTTGCGATGTGCGCAGAAGAAGCCGCTCGTCCGAGAAAAGCATCCGGCTGAAGTCGCTCTTTCTCGGCATGCGAGAGAGACGAGACCGCTGCTGAAGGCACAAAGCGGCATTCGGGGAGAACCGCGATTTCTCGGCCAGCAACTGCAAACTCTCCGAAGCGGTTCACCGCGAGAGTGGCGCTGTCCACCTACGAGAGCGAAATAGCGAAATTGCTATGCCGAGAACGTGTGAATTCTGCATACTGCATTGCCTGAAAACAGGGGGTTTTTTCTCCGCAGGAAAGAATCCACATCTCTCGACTTTCTGTAACGTCCTCTCTGAAAGCACAACGTGTGTCGCTCCTGGAACTTCTAGCTGCCTTATTAGAGGGGCTTTTCCCTTCTATTCTTTTCGTCACAGAATGCTGAAGTGTAGCTTCGGAAAAACAGAGAAAAACGAAATGTCCCTAAGAATAAAAGGAAAGGCACAAGAATGAGAGAGAAGCGTAGTGCAGAATGCATGGACATAAGGAGAAGACAGAACCGCTCCTTTGCGATGTGCGCAGAAGAAGCCGCTCGTCCGAGAAAAGCATCCGGCTGAAGTCGCTCTTTCTCGGCATGCGAGAGAGACGAGACCGCTGCTGAAGGCACAAAGCGGCATTCGGAAAGAACCGCAATTTAACGGCCAGCAACTGCAACTCTCCGAAGCGGTTCACCGCGAGAGTGGCGCTGTCCACCTACGAGAGCGAAATAGCGAAATTGCTATGCCGATAACGTGTGAATTCTGCATACTGCATTGCCTGAAAACAGGGGGTTTTTTCTCCGCAGGAAAGAATCCACATCTCTCGACTTTCTGTAACGTCCTCTCTGAAAGCACAACGTGTGTCGCTCCTGGAACTTCTAGCTGCCTTATTAGAGGGGCTTTTCCCTTCCACTCTGTTCGTCACAGAATGCTGAAGTGTAGCTTCGGAAAAACAGAGAAAAACGAAATGTCCCTAAGAATAAAAGGAAAGGCACAAGAATGAGAGAGAAGCGTAGTGCAGAATGCATGGACATAAGGAGAAGACAGAACCGCTCCTTTGCGATGTGCGCAGAAGAAGCCGCTCGTCCGAGAAAAGCATCCGGCTGAAGTCGCTCTTTCTCGGCATGCGAGAGAGACGAGACCGCTGCTGAAGGCACAAAGCGGCATTCGGGGAGAACCGCGATTTAACGGCCAGCAACTGCAACTCTCCGAAGCGGTTCACCGCGAGAGCCGCTTTAGACGTGCGTGAGCGAAATAACGGAACTGTGATGCCGAGAACGTGTGAATTCTGCATACTGCATTGCCTGCAAACAGGGGGTTTTTTCTCCGCAGGAAAGAATCCACATCTCTCGACTTTCTGTAACGTCCTCTCTGAAAGCACAACGTGTGTCGCTCCTGGAACTTCTGGCTGCCTTATTAGAGGGGCTTTTCCCTTCCACTCTGTTCGTCACAGAATGCTGAAGTGTAGCTTCGGAAAAACAGAGAAAAACGAAATGTCCCTAGGAATCAAGGGTTAAGAATGAGAGAGAAGCGTAGTGCAGAATGCATGGACACAAGGAGAAGACAGAACCGCTCCTTTGCGATGTGCGCAGAAGAAGCCGCTCGTCCGAGAAAAGCATCCGGCTGAAGTCGCTCTTTCTCGGCATGCGAGAGAGACGAGACCGCTGCTGAAGGCACAAAGCGGCATTCGGGGAGAACCGCGATTTCTCGGCCAGCAACTGCAAACTCTCCGAAGCGGTTCACCGCGAGAGCCGCTTTAGACGTGCGTGAGTGAAATAACGGAACTGTGATGCCGAGAACGTGTGAATTCTGCATACTGCATTGCCTGAAAACAGGGGTTTTTTTCTCCGCAGGAAAGAATCCACATCTCTCGACTTTCTGTTACGTCCTCTCTGAAAGCACAACGTGTGTCGCTCCTGGAACTTCTAGCTGCCTTATTAGAGGGGCTTTTCCCTTCCACTCTGTTCGTCACAGAATGCTGAAGTGTAGCTTCGGAAAAACAGAGAAAAACGAAATGTCCCTAAGAATAAAAGGAAAGGCACAAGAATGAGAGAGAAGCGTAGTGCAGAATGCATGGACACAAGGAGAAGACAGAACCGCTCCTTTGCGATGTGCGCAGAAGAAGCCGCTCGTCCGAGAAAAGCATCCGGCTGAAGTCGCTCTTTCTCGGCATGCGAGAGAGACGAGACCGCTGCTGAAGGCACAAAGCGGCATTCGGGGAGAACAGCGATTTCTCGGCCAGCAACTGCAAACTCTCCGAAGCGGTTCACCGCGAGAGCCGCTTTAGACGTGCGTGAGCGAAATAACGGAACTGTGATGCCGAGAACGTGTGAATTCTGCATACTGCATTGCCTGAAAACAGGGGTTTTTTTCTCCGCAGGAAAGAATCCACATCTCTCGACTTTCTGTAACGTCCTCTCTGAAAGCACAACGTGTGTCGCTCCTGGAACTTCTAGCTGCCTTATTAGAGGGGCTTTTCCCTTCCACTCTGTTCGTCACAGAATGCTGAAGTGTAGCTTCGGAAAAACAGAGAAAAACGAAATGTCCCTGGGAATCAAGGGTTAAGAATGAGAGAGAAGCGTAGTGCAGAATGCATGGACACAAGGAGAAGACAGAACCGCTCCTTTGCGATGTGCGCAGAAGAAGCCGCTCGTCCGAGAAAAGCATCCGGCTGAAGTCGCTCTTTCTCGGCATGCGAGAGAGACGAGACCGCTGCTGAAGGCACAAAGCG
Organism: Phasianus colchicus; assembly: GCF_987193195.1. NCBI lineage: Eukaryota > Metazoa > Chordata > Aves > Galliformes > Phasianidae > Phasianus > Phasianus colchicus. Next base: position 529,964 of record NC_143443.1, read on the forward strand.
GCATTCGGGGAGAACCGCGATTTCTCGGCCAGCAACTGCAAACTCTCCGAAGCGGTTCACCGCGAGAGCCGCTTTAGACGTGCGTGAGCGAAATAACGGAACTGTGATGCCGAGAACGTGTGAATTCTGCATACTGCATTGCCTGAAAACAGGGGGTTTTTTCTCCGCAGGAAAGAATCCACATCTTTAGACTTTCTGTAACGTCCTCTCTGAAAGCACAACGAGTGTCGCTCCTGGAACTTCTAGCTGCCTTATTAGAGGGGCTTTTCCCTTCCACTCTGTTTGTCACAGAATGCTGAAGTGTAGCTTCAGAAAAACAGAGAAAAACGAAATGTCCCTAAGAATAAAAGGAAAGGCACAAGAATGAGAGAGAAGCGTAGTGCAGAATGCATGGACACAAGGAGAAGACAGAACCGACCTTTGCGATGTGCGCAGAAGAGGCCGCTCGTCCGAGAAAAGCATCCGGCTGAAGTCGCTCTTTCTCGGCATGCGAGAGAGACGAGACCGCTGCTGAAGGCACAAAGCGGCATTCGGGGAGAACCGCGATTTAACGGCCAGCAACTGCAACTCTCCGAAGCGGTTCACCGCGAGAGTGGCGCTGTCCACCCACGAGAGCGAAATAGCGAAATTGCTATGCCGAGAACGTGCGATTTCAGAATACTGCATTTCTTGAAAACTGGGTTTTTTTTCTCCGCAGGAAAGAATCCACATCTCTCGACTTTCTGTAACGTCCTCTCTGAAAGCACAACGTGTGTCGCTCCTGGAACTTCTAGCTGCCTTATTAGAGGGGCTTTTCCCTTCCACTCTGTTCGTCACAGAATGCTGAAGTGTAGCATCGGAAAAACAGAGAAAAACGAAATGTCCCTAGGAATCAAGGGTTAAGAATGAGAGAGAAGCGTAGTGCAGAATGCATGGACACAAGGAGAAGGCAAGAACCGCTCCTTTGCGATGTGCGCAGAAGAAGCCGCTCGTCCGAGAAAAGCATCCGGCTGAAGTCTCTCTTTCTCGGCATGCGAGAGAGACAAGACCGCTGCTGAAGGCACAAAGCGACATTCGGGGAGAACCGCGATTTCTCGGCCAGCAACTGCAAACTCTCCGAAGCGGTTCACCGCGAGAGCCGCTTTAGACGCGCGTGAGCGAAATAACGGAACTGTGATGCCGAGAACGTGTGAATTCTGCATACTGCGTTTCCTGAAAACAGGGTTTTTTTTCTCCGCAGGAAAGAATCCACATCTCTCGACATTCTGTAACGTCCTCTCTGAAAGCACAACGTGTGTCGCTCCTGGAACTTCTAGCTGCCTTATTAGAGGGGCTTTTCCCTTCCACTCTGTTCGTCACAGAATGCTGAAGTGTAGCATCGGAAAAACAGAGAAAAACGAAATGTCCCTAGGAATAAACGGAAAGGCATAAGAACGAGAGAGAAGCGTAGTGCAGAATGCATGGACACAAGGAGAAGACAGAACCGCTCCTTTGCGATGTGCGCAGAAGAAGCCGCTCGTCCGAGAAAAGCATCCGGCTGAAGTCGCTCTTTCTCGGCATGCGAGAGAGACGAGACTGCTGCTGAAGGCACAAAGCGGCATTCGGGGAGAACCGCGATTTCTCGGCCAGCAACTGCAAACTCTCCGAAGCGGTTCACCGCGAGAGCCGCTTTAGACGTGCGTGAGCGAAATAACGGAACTGTGATGCCGAGAACATGTGAATTCTGCATACTGCATTGCCTGAAAACAGGGGGTTTTTTCTCCGCAGGAAAGAATCCACATCTCTCGACTTTCTGTAACGTCCTCTCTGAAAGCACAACGTGTGTCGCTCCTGGAACTTCTAGCTGCCTTATTAGAGGGGCTTTTCCCTTCCACTCTGTTCGTCACAGAATGCTGAAGTGTAGCATCGGAAAAACAGAGAAAAACGAAATGTCCCTAGGAATAATAGGAAAGGCACAAGAATGAGAGAGAAGCGTAGTGCAGAATGCATGGACACAAGGAGAAGACAGAACCGCTCCTTTGCGCTGTGTGCAGAAGAAGCCGCTCGTCCGAGAAGAGCATTCGGCTGAAGTCGCTCTTTCTCGGCATGCGAGAGAGACGAGACCGCTGCTGAAGGCACAAAGCGGCATTCGGAAAGAACCGCGATTTAACGGCCAGCAACTGCAACTCTCCGAAGCGGTTCACCGCGAGAGTGGCGCTGTCCACCTACGAGAGCGAAATAGCGAAATTGCTATGCCGAGAACGTGTGAATTCTGCATACTGCATTGCCTGAAAACAGGGGGTTTTTTCTCCGCAGGAAAGAATCCACATCTCTCGACTTTCTGTTACGTCCTCTCTGAAAGCACAACGTGTGTCGCTCCTGGAACTTCTAGCTGCCTTATTAGAGGGGCTTTTCCCTTCCACTCTGTTCGTCACAGAATGCTGAAGTGTAGCTTCGGAAAAACAGAGAAAAACGAAATGTCCCTAAGAATAAAAGGAAAGGCACAAGAATGAGAGAGAAGCGTAGTGCAGAATGCATGGACACAAGGAGAAGACAGAACCGCTCCTTTGCGATGTGCGCAGAAGAAGCCGCTCGTCCGAGAAAAGCATCCGGCTGAAGTCGCTCTTTCTCGGCATGCGAGAGAGACGAGACCGCTGCTGAAGGCACAAAGCGGCATTCGGGGAGAACCGCGATTTCTCGGCCAGCAACTGCAAACTCTCCGAAGCGGTTCACCGCGAGAGCCGCTTTAGACGTGCGTGAGCGAAATAACGGAACTGTGATGCCGAGAACGTGTGAATTCTGCATACTGCATTGCCTGCAAACAGGGGGTTTTTTCTCCGCAGGAAAGAATCCACATCTCTCGACTTTCTGTTACGTCCTCTCTGAAAGCACAACGTGTGTCGCTCCTGGAACTTCTAGCTGCCTTATTAGAGGGGCTTTTCCCTTCCACTCTGTTCGTCACAGAATGCTGAAGTGTAGCTTCGGAAAAACAGAGAAAAACGAAATGTCCCTAAGAATAAAAGGAAAGGCACAAGAATGAGAGAGAAGCGTAGTGCAGAATGCATGGACACAAGGAGAAGACAGAACCGCTCCTTTGCGATGTGCGCAGAAGAAGCCGCTCGTCCGAGAAAAGCATCCGGCTGAAGTCGCTCTTTCTCGGCATGCGAGAGAGACGAGACCGCTGCTGAAGGCACAAAGCGGCATTCGGGGAGAACCGCGATTTCTCGGCCAGCAACTGCAAACTCTCCGAAGCGGTTCACCGCGAGAGTGGCGCTGTCCACCTACGAGAGCGAAATAGCGAAATTGCTATGCCGAGAACGTGTGAATTCTGCATACTGCATTGCCTGCAAACAGGGGGTTTTTTCTCCGCAGGAAAGAATCCACATCTCTCGACTTTCTGTAACGTCCTCTCTGAAAGCACAACGTGTGTCGCTCCTGGAACTTCTAGCTGCCTTATTAGAGGGGCTTTTCCCTTCTATTCTTTTCGTCACAGAATGCTGAAGTGTAGCTTCGGAAAAACAGAGAAAAACGAAATGTCCCTAAGAATAAAAGGAAAGGCACAAGAATGAGAGAGAAGCGTAGTGCAGAATGCATGGACATAAGGAGAAGACAGAACCGCTCCTTTGCGATGTGCGCAGAAGAAGCCGCTCGTCCGAGAAAAGCATCCGGCTGAAGTCGCTCTTTCTCGGCATGCGAGAGAGACGAGACCGCTGCTGAAGGCACAAAGCGGCATTCGGAAAGAACCGCGATTTAACGGCCAGCAACTGCAACTCTCCGAAGCGGTTCACCGCGAGAGTGGCGCTGTCCACCTACGAGAGCGAAATAGCGAAATTGCTATGCCGAGAACGTGTGAATTCTGCATACTGCATTGCCTGAAAACAGGGGGTTTTTTCTCCGCAGGAAAGAATCCACATCTCTCGACTTTCTGTTACGTCCTCTCTGAAAGCACAACGTGTGTCGCTCCTGGAACTTCTAGCTGCCTTATTAGAGGGGCTTTTCCCTTCCACTCTGTTCGTCACAGAATGCTGAAGTGTAGCTTCGGAAAAACAGAGAAAAACGAAATGTCCCTAAGAATAAAAGGAAAGGCACAAGAATGAGAGAGAAGCGTAGTGCAGAATGCATGGACATAAGGAGAAGACAGAACCGCTCCTTTGCGATGTGCGCAGAAGAAGCCGCTCGTCCGAGAAAAGCATCCGGCTGAAGTCGCTCTTTCTCGGCATGCGAGAGAGACGAGACCGCTGCTGAAGGCACAAAGCGGCATTCGGGGAGAACCGCGATTTAACGGCCAGCAACTGCAACTCTCCGAAGCGGTTCACCGCGAGAGCCGCTTTAGACGTGCGTGAGCGAAATAACGGAACTGTGATGCCGAGAACGTGTGAATTCTGCATACTGCATTGCCTGCAAACAGGGGGTTTTTTCTCCGCAGGAAAGAATCCACATCTCTCGACTTTCTGTAACGTCCTCTCTGAAAGCACAACGTGTGTCGCTCCTGGAACTTCTGGCTGCCTTATTAGAGGGGCTTTTCCCTTCCACTCTGTTCGTCACAGAATGCTGAAGTGTAGCTTCGGAAAAACAGAGAAAAACGAAATGTCCCTAGGAATCAAGGGTTAAGAATGAGAGAGAAGCGTAGTGCAGAATGCATGGACACAAGGAGAAGACAGAACCGCTCCTTTGCGATGTGCGCAGAAGAAGCCGCTCGTCCGAGAAAAGCATCCGGCTGAAGTCGCTCTTTCTCGGCATGCGAGAGAGACGAGACCGCTGCTGAAGGCACAAAGCGGCATTCGGGGAGAACCGCGATTTCTCGGCCAGCAACTGCAAACTCTCCGAAGCGGTTCACCGCGAGAGCCGCTTTAGACGTGCGTGAGTGAAATAACGGAACTGTGATGCCGAGAACGTGTGAATTCTGCATACTGCATTGCCTGAAAACAGGGGTTTTTTTCTCCGCAGGAAAGAATCCACATCTCTCGACTTTCTGTTACGTCCTCTCTGAAAGCACAACGTGTGTCGCTCCTGGAACTTCTAGCTGCCTTATTAGAGGGGCTTTTCCCTTCCACTCTGTTCGTCACAGAATGCTGAAGTGTAGCTTCGGAAAAACAGAGAAAAACGAAATGTCCCTAAGAATAAAAGGAAAGGCACAAGAATGAGAGAGAAGCGTAGTGCAGAATGCATGGACACAAGGAGAAGACAGAACCGCTCCTTTGCGATGTGCGCAGAAGAAGCCGCTCGTCCGAGAAAAGCATCCGGCTGAAGTCGCTCTTTCTCGGCATGCGAGAGAGACGAGACCGCTGCTGAAGGCACAAAGCGGCATTCGGGGAGAACCGCGATTTCTCGGCCAGCAACTGCAAACTCTCCGAAGCGGTTCACCGCGAGAGCCGCTTTAGACGTGCGTGAGCGAAATAACGGAACTGTGATGCCGAGAACGTGTGAATTCTGCATACTGCATTGCCTGAAAACAGGGGGTTTTTTCTCCGCAGGAAAGAATCCACATCTTTCGACTTTCTGTAACGTCCTCTCTGAAAGCACAACGAGTGTCGCTCCTGGAACTTCTAGCTGCCTTATTAGAGGGGCTTTTCCCTTCCACTCTGTTCGTCACAGAATGCTGAAGTGTAGCTTCGGAAAAACAGAGAAAAACGAAATGTCCCTAGGAATCAAGGGTTAAGAATGAGAGAGAAGCGTAGTGCAGAATGCATGGACACAAGGAGAAGACAGAACCGCTCCTTTGCGATGTGCGCAGAAGAAGCCGCTCGTCCGAGAAAAGCATCTGGCTGAAGTCGCTCTTTCTCGGCATGCGAGAGAGACGAGACCGCTGCTGAAGGCACAAAGCGGCATTCGGAAAGAACCGCGATTTAACGGCCAGCAACTGCAACTCTCCAAAGCGGTTCACCGCGAGAGTGGCGCTGTCCACCTACGAGAGCGAAATAGCGAAATTGCTATGCCGAGAACGTGTGAATTCTGCATACTGCATTGCCTGAAAACAGGGGGTTTTTTCTCCGCAGGAAAGAATCCACATCTCTCGACTTTCTGTAACGTCCTCTCTGAAAGCACAACGTGTGTCGCTCCTGGAACTTCTAGCTGCCTTATTAGAGGGGCTTTTCCCTTCTATTCTTTCCGTCACAGAATGCTGAAGTGTAGCTTCGGAAAAACAGAGAAAAACGAAATGTCCCTAAGAATAAAAGGAAAGGCACAAGAATGAGAGAGAAGCGTAGTGCAGAATGCATGGACATAAGGAGAAGACAGAACCGCTCCTTTGCGATGTGCGCAGAAGAAGCCGCTCGTCCGAGAAAAGCATCCGGCTGAAGTCGCTCTTTCTCGGCATGCGAGAGAGACGAGACCGCTGCTGAAGGCACAAAGCGGCATTCGGGGAGAACCGCGATTTCTCGGCCAGCAACTGCAAACTCTCCGAAGCGGTTCACCGCGAGAGCCGCTTTAGACGTGCGTGAGCGAAATAACGGAACTGTGATGCCGAGAACGTGTGAATTCTGCATACTGCATTGCCTGAAAACAGGGGGTTTTTTCTCCGCAGGAAAGAATCCACATCTCTCGACTTTCTGTAACGTCCTCTCTGAAAGCACAACGTGTGTCGCTCCTGGAACTTCTAGCTGCCTTATTAGAGGGGCTTTTCCCTTCCACTCTGTTCGTCACAGAATGCTGAAGTGTAGCTTCGGAAAAACAGAGAAAAACGAAATGTCCCTAGGAATCAAGGGTTAAGAATGAGAGAGAAGCGTAGTGCAGAATGCATGGACATAAGTAGAAGACAGAACCGCTCCTTTGCGATGTGCGCAGAAGAAGCCGCTCGTCCGAGAAAAGCATCCGGCTGAAGTCGCTCTTTCTCGGCATGCGAGAGAGACGAGACCGCTGCTGAAGGCACAAAGCGGCATTCGGGGAGAACCGCGATTTCTCGGCCAGCAACTGCAAACTCTCCGAAGCGGTTCACCGCGAGAGCCGCTTTAGACGTGCGTGAGCGAAATAACGGAACTGTGATGCCGAGAACGTGTGAATTCTGCATACTGCATTGCCTGCAAACAGGGGGTTTTTTCTCCGCAGGAAAGAATCCACATCTCTCGACTTTCTGTAACGTCCTCTCTGAAAGCACAACGAGTGTCGCTCCTGGAACTTCTAGCTGCCTTATTAGAGGGGCTTTTCCCTTCCACTCTGTTCGTCACAGAATGCTGAAGTGTAGCATCGGAAAAACAGAGAAAAACGAAATGTCCCTAAGAATAAAAGGAAAGGCACAAGAATGAGAGAGAAGCGTAGTGCAGAATGCATGGACACAAGGAGAAGACAGAACCGCTCCTTTGCGATGTGCGCAGAAGAAGCCGCTCGTCCGAGAAAAGCATCCGGCTGAAGTCGCTCTTTCTCGGCATGCGAGAGAGACGAGACCGCTGCTGAAGGCACAAAGCGGCATTCGGGGAGAACCGCGATTTCTCGGCCAGCAACTGCAAACTCTCCGAAGCGGTTCACCGCGAGAGTGGCGCTGTCCACCTACGAGAGCGAAATAGCGAAATTGCTATGCCGAGAACGTGTGAATTCTGCATACTGCATTGCCTGAAAACAGGGGGTTTTTTCTCCGCAGGAAAGAATCCACATCTCTCGACTTTCTGTAACGTCCTCTCTGAAAGCACAACGTGTGTCGCTCCTGGAACTTCTAGCTGCCTTATTAGAGGGGCTTTTCCCTTCTATTCTTTTCGTCACAGAATGCTGAAGTGTAGCTTCGGAAAAACAGAGAAAAACGAAATGTCCCTAAGAATAAAAGGAAAGGCACAAGAATGAGAGAGAAGCGTAGTGCAGAATGCATGGACATAAGGAGAAGACAGAACCGCTCCTTTGCGATGTGCGCAGAAGAAGCCGCTCGTCCGAGAAAAGCATCCGGCTGAAGTCGCTCTTTCTCGGCATGCGAGAGAGACGAGACCGCTGCTGAAGGCACAAAGCGGCATTCGGAAAGAACCGCAATTTAACGGCCAGCAACTGCAACTCTCCGAAGCGGTTCACCGCGAGAGTGGCGCTGTCCACCTACGAGAGCGAAATAGCGAAATTGCTATGCCGATAACGTGTGAATTCTGCATACTGCATTGCCTGAAAACAGGGGGTTTTTTCTCCGCAGGAAAGAATCCACATCTCTCGACTTTCTGTAACGTCCTCTCTGAAAGCACAACGTGTGTCGCTCCTGGAACTTCTAGCTGCCTTATTAGAGGGGCTTTTCCCTTCCACTCTGTTCGTCACAGAATGCTGAAGTGTAGCTTCGGAAAAACAGAGAAAAACGAAATGTCCCTAAGAATAAAAGGAAAGGCACAAGAATGAGAGAGAAGCGTAGTGCAGAATGCATGGACATAAGGAGAAGACAGAACCGCTCCTTTGCGATGTGCGCAGAAGAAGCCGCTCGTCCGAGAAAAGCATCCGGCTGAAGTCGCTCTTTCTCGGCATGCGAGAGAGACGAGACCGCTGCTGAAGGCACAAAGCGGCATTCGGGGAGAACCGCGATTTAACGGCCAGCAACTGCAACTCTCCGAAGCGGTTCACCGCGAGAGCCGCTTTAGACGTGCGTGAGCGAAATAACGGAACTGTGATGCCGAGAACGTGTGAATTCTGCATACTGCATTGCCTGCAAACAGGGGGTTTTTTCTCCGCAGGAAAGAATCCACATCTCTCGACTTTCTGTAACGTCCTCTCTGAAAGCACAACGTGTGTCGCTCCTGGAACTTCTGGCTGCCTTATTAGAGGGGCTTTTCCCTTCCACTCTGTTCGTCACAGAATGCTGAAGTGTAGCTTCGGAAAAACAGAGAAAAACGAAATGTCCCTAGGAATCAAGGGTTAAGAATGAGAGAGAAGCGTAGTGCAGAATGCATGGACACAAGGAGAAGACAGAACCGCTCCTTTGCGATGTGCGCAGAAGAAGCCGCTCGTCCGAGAAAAGCATCCGGCTGAAGTCGCTCTTTCTCGGCATGCGAGAGAGACGAGACCGCTGCTGAAGGCACAAAGCGGCATTCGGGGAGAACCGCGATTTCTCGGCCAGCAACTGCAAACTCTCCGAAGCGGTTCACCGCGAGAGTGGCGCTGTCCACCTACGAGAGCGAAATAGCGAAATTGCTATGCCGAGAACGTGTGAATTCTGCATACTGCATTGCCTGAAAACAGGGGGTTTTTTCTCCGCAGGAAAGAATCCACATCTCTCGACTTTCTGTAACGTCCTCTCTGAAAGCACAACGTGTGTCGCTCCTGGAACTTCTAGCTGCCTTATTAGAGGGGCTTTTCCCTTCTATTCTTTTCGTCACAGAATGCTGAAGTGTAGCTTCGGAAAAACAGAGAAAAACGAAATGTCCCTAAGAATAAAAGGAAAGGCACAAGAATGAGAGAGAAGCGTAGTGCAGAATGCATGGACATAAGGAGAAGACAGAACCGCTCCTTTGCGATGTGCGCAGAAGAAGCCGCTCGTCCGAGAAAAGCATCCGGCTGAAGTCGCTCTTTCTCGGCATGCGAGAGAGACGAGACCGCTGCTGAAGGCACAAAGCGGCATTCGGAAAGAACCGCAATTTAACGGCCAGCAACTGCAACTCTCCGAAGCGGTTCACCGCGAGAGTGGCGCTGTCCACCTACGAGAGCGAAATAGCGAAATTGCTATGCCGATAACGTGTGAATTCTGCATACTGCATTGCCTGAAAACAGGGGGTTTTTTCTCCGCAGGAAAGAATCCACATCTCTCGACTTTCTGTAACGTCCTCTCTGAAAGCACAACGTGTGTCGCTCCTGGAACTTCTAGCTGCCTTATTAGAGGGGCTTTTCCCTTCCACTCTGTTCGTCACAGAATGCTGAAGTGTAGCTTCGGAAAAACAGAGAAAAACGAAATGTCCCTAAGAATAAAAGGAAAGGCACAAGAATGAGAGAGAAGCGTAGTGCAGAATGCATGGACATAAGGAGAAGACAGAACCGCTCCTTTGCGATGTGCGCAGAAGAAGCCGCTCGTCCGAGAAAAGCATCCGGCTGAAGTCGCTCTTTCTCGGCATGCGAGAGAGACGAGACCGCTGCTGAAGGCACAAAGCGGCATTCGGGGAGAACCGCGATTTAACGGCCAGCAACTGCAACTCTCCGAAGCGGTTCACCGCGAGAGCCGCTTTAGACGTGCGTGAGCGAAATAACGGAACTGTGATGCCGAGAACGTGTGAATTCTGCATACTGCATTGCCTGCAAACAGGGGGTTTTTTCTCCGCAGGAAAGAATCCACATCTCTCGACTTTCTGTAACGTCCTCTCTGAAAGCACAACGTGTGTCGCTCCTGGAACTTCTGGCTGCCTTATTAGAGGGGCTTTTCCCTTCCACTCTGTTCGTCACAGAATGCTGAAGTGTAGCTTCGGAAAAACAGAGAAAAACGAAATGTCCCTAGGAATCAAGGGTTAAGAATGAGAGAGAAGCGTAGTGCAGAATGCATGGACACAAGGAGAAGACAGAACCGCTCCTTTGCGATGTGCGCAGAAGAAGCCGCTCGTCCGAGAAAAGCATCCGGCTGAAGTCGCTCTTTCTCGGCATGCGAGAGAGACGAGACCGCTGCTGAAGGCACAAAGCGGCATTCGGGGAGAACCGCGATTTCTCGGCCAGCAACTGCAAACTCTCCGAAGCGGTTCACCGCGAGAGCCGCTTTAGACGTGCGTGAGTGAAATAACGGAACTGTGATGCCGAGAACGTGTGAATTCTGCATACTGCATTGCCTGAAAACAGGGGTTTTTTTCTCCGCAGGAAAGAATCCACATCTCTCGACTTTCTGTTACGTCCTCTCTGAAAGCACAACGTGTGTCGCTCCTGGAACTTCTAGCTGCCTTATTAGAGGGGCTTTTCCCTTCCACTCTGTTCGTCACAGAATGCTGAAGTGTAGCTTCGGAAAAACAGAGAAAAACGAAATGTCCCTAAGAATAAAAGGAAAGGCACAAGAATGAGAGAGAAGCGTAGTGCAGAATGCATGGACACAAGGAGAAGACAGAACCGCTCCTTTGCGATGTGCGCAGAAGAAGCCGCTCGTCCGAGAAAAGCATCCGGCTGAAGTCGCTCTTTCTCGGCATGCGAGAGAGACGAGACCGCTGCTGAAGGCACAAAGCGGCATTCGGGGAGAACAGCGATTTCTCGGCCAGCAACTGCAAACTCTCCGAAGCGGTTCACCGCGAGAGCCGCTTTAGACGTGCGTGAGCGAAATAACGGAACTGTGATGCCGAGAACGTGTGAATTCTGCATACTGCATTGCCTGAAAACAGGGGTTTTTTTCTCCGCAGGAAAGAATCCACATCTCTCGACTTTCTGTAACGTCCTCTCTGAAAGCACAACGTGTGTCGCTCCTGGAACTTCTAGCTGCCTTATTAGAGGGGCTTTTCCCTTCCACTCTGTTCGTCACAGAATGCTGAAGTGTAGCTTCGGAAAAACAGAGAAAAACGAAATGTCCCTGGGAATCAAGGGTTAAGAATGAGAGAGAAGCGTAGTGCAGAATGCATGGACACAAGGAGAAGACAGAACCGCTCCTTTGCGATGTGCGCAGAAGAAGCCGCTCGTCCGAGAAAAGCATCCGGCTGAAGTCGCTCTTTCTCGGCATGCGAGAGAGACGAGACCGCTGCTGAAGGCACAAAGCGGCATTCGGGGAGAACCGCGATTTCTCGGCCAGCAACTGCAAACTCTCCGAAGCGGTTCACCGCGAGAGCCGCTTTAGACGTGCGTGAGCGAAATAACGGAACTGTGATGCCGAGAACGTGTGAATTCTGCATACTGCATTGCCTGAAAACAGGGGGTTTTTTCTCCGCAGGAAAGAATCCACATCTTTAGACTTTCTGTAACGTCCTCTCTGAAAGCACAACGAGTGTCGCTCCTGGAACTTCTAGCTGCCTTATTAGAGGGGCTTTTCCCTTCCACTCTGTTTGTCACAGAATGCTGAAGTGTAGCTTCAGAAAAACAGAGAAAAACGAAATGTCCCTAAGAATAAAAGGAAAGGCACAAGAATGAGAGAGAAGCGTAGTGCAGAATGCATGGACACAAGGAGAAGACAGAACCGACCTTTGCGATGTGCGCAGAAGAGGCCGCTCGTCCGAGAAAAGCATCCGGCTGAAGTCGCTCTTTCTCGGCATGCGAGAGAGACGAGACCGCTGCTGAAGGCACAAAGCGGCATTCGGGGAGAACCGCGATTTAACGGCCAGCAACTGCAACTCTCCGAAGCGGTTCACCGCGAGAGTGGCGCTGTCCACCCACGAGAGCGAAATAGCGAAATTGCTATGCCGAGAACGTGCGATTTCAGAATACTGCATTTCTTGAAAACTGGGTTTTTTTTCTCCGCAGGAAAGAATCCACATCTCTCGACTTTCTGTAACGTCCTCTCTGAAAGCACAACGTGTGTCGCTCCTGGAACTTCTAGCTGCCTTATTAGAGGGGCTTTTCCCTTCCACTCTGTTCGTCACAGAATGCTGAAGTGTAGCATCGGAAAAACAGAGAAAAACGAAATGTCCCTAGGAATCAAGGGTTAAGAATGAGAGAGAAGCGTAGTGCAGAATGCATGGACACAAGGAGAAGGCAAGAACCGCTCCTTTGCGATGTGCGCAGAAGAAGCCGCTCGTCCGAGAAAAGCATCCGGCTGAAGTCTCTCTTTCTCGGCATGCGAGAGAGACAAGACCGCTGCTGAAGGCACAAAGCGACATTCGGGGAGAACCGCGATTTCTCGGCCAGCAACTGCAAACTCTCCGAAGCGGTTCACCGCGAGAGCCGCTTTAGACGCGCGTGAGCGAAATAACGGAACTGTGATGCCGAGAACGTGTGAATTCTGCATACTGCGTTTCCTGAAAACAGGGTTTTTTTTCTCCGCAGGAAAGAATCCACATCTCTCGACATTCTGTAACGTCCTCTCTGAAAGCACAACGTGTGTCGCTCCTGGAACTTCTAGCTGCCTTATTAGAGGGGCTTTTCCCTTCCACTCTGTTCGTCACAGAATGCTGAAGTGTAGCATCGGAAAAACAGAGAAAAACGAAATGTCCCTAGGAATAAACGGAAAGGCATAAGAACGAGAGAGAAGCGTAGTGCAGAATGCATGGACACAAGGAGAAGACAGAACCGCTCCTTTGCGATGTGCGCAGAAGAAGCCGCTCGTCCGAGAAAAGCATCCGGCTGAAGTCGCTCTTTCTCGGCATGCGAGAGAGACGAGACTGCTGCTGAAGGCACAAAGCGGCATTCGGGGAGAACCGCGATTTCTCGGCCAGCAACTGCAAACTCTCCGAAGCGGTTCACCGCGAGAGCCGCTTTAGACGTGCGTGAGCGAAATAACGGAACTGTGATGCCGAGAACATGTGAATTCTGCATACTGCATTGCCTGAAAACAGGGGGTTTTTTCTCCGCAGGAAAGAATCCACATCTCTCGACTTTCTGTAACGTCCTCTCTGAAAGCACAACGTGTGTCGCTCCTGGAACTTCTAGCTGCCTTATTAGAGGGGCTTTTCCCTTCCACTCTGTTCGTCACAGAATGCTGAAGTGTAGCATCGGAAAAACAGAGAAAAACGAAATGTCCCTAGGAATAATAGGAAAGGCACAAGAATGAGAGAGAAGCGTAGTGCAGAATGCATGGACACAAGGAGAAGACAGAACCGCTCCTTTGCGCTGTGTGCAGAAGAAGCCGCTCGTCCGAGAAGAGCATTCGGCTGAAGTCGCTCTTTCTCGGCATGCGAGAGAGACGAGACCGCTGCTGAAGGCACAAAGCGGCATTCGGGGAGAACCGCGATTTCTCGGCCAGCAACTGCAAACTCTCCAAAGCGGTTCACCGCGAGAGCCGCTTTAGACGTGCGTGAGCGAAATAACGGAACTGTGATGCCGAGAACGTGTGAATTCTGCATACTGCATTGCCTGAAAACAGGGGGTTTTTTCTCCGCAGGAAAGAATCCACATCTTTAGACTTTCTGTAACGTCCTCTCTGAAAGCACAACGAGTGTCGCTCCTGGAACTTCTAGCTGCCTTATTAGAGGGGCTTTTCCCTTCCACTCTGTTTGTCACAGAATGCTGAAGTGTAGCTTCAGAAAAACAGAGAAAAACGAAATGTCCCTAAGAATAAAAGGAAAGGCACAAGAATGAGAGAGAAGCGTAGTGCAGAATGCATGGACACAAGGAGAAGACAGAACCGACCTTTGCGATGTGCGCAGAAGAGGCCGCTCGTCCGAGAAAAGCATCCGGCTGAAGTCGCTCTTTCTCGGCATGCGAGAGAGACGAGACCGCTGCTGAAGGCACAAAGCGGCATTCGGGGAGAACCGCGATTTAACGGCCAGCAACTGCAACTCTCCGAAGCGGTTCACCGCGAGAGTGGCGCTGTCCACCTACGAGAGCGAAATAGCGAAATTGCTATGCCGAGAACGTGCGATTTCAGAATACTGCATTTCTTGAAAACTGGGTTTTTTTTCTCCGCAGGAAAGAATCCACATCTCTCGACTTTCTGTAACGTCCTCTCTGAAAGCACAACGTGTGTCGCTCCTGGAACTTCTAGCTGCCTTATTAGAGGGGCTTTTCCCTTCCACTCTGTTCGTCACAGAATGCTGAAGTGTAGCATCGGAAAAACAGAGAAAAACGAAATGTCCCTAGGAATCAAGGGTTAAGAATGAGAGAGAAGCGTAGTGCAGAATGCATGGACACAAGGAGAAGGCAAGAACCGCTCCTTTGCGATGTGCGCAGAAGAAGCCGCTCGTCCGAGAAAAGCATCCGGCTGAAGTCTCTCTTTCTCGGCATGCGAGAGAGACAAGACCGCTGCTGAAGGCACAAAGCGACATTCGGGGAGAACCGCGATTTCTCGGCCAGCAACTGCAAACTCTCCGAAGCGGTTCACCGCGAGAGCCGCTTTAGACGCGCGTGAGCGAAATAACGGAACTGTGATGCCGAGAACGTGTGAATTCTGCATACTTCGTTTCCTGAAAACAGGGTTTTTTTTCTCCGCAGGAAAGAATCCACATCTCTCGACATTCTGTAACGTCCTCTCTGAAAGCACAACGTGTGTCGCTCCTGGAACTTCTAGCTGCCTTATTAGAGGGGCTTTTCCCTTCCACTCTGTTCGTCACAGAATGCTGAAGTGTAGCATCGGAAAAACAGAGAAAAACGAAATGTCCCTAGGAATCAAGGGTTAAGAATGAGAGAGAAGCGTAGTGCAGAATGCATGGACACAAGGAGAAGGCAAGAACCGCTCCTTTGCGATGTGCGCAGAAGAAGCCGCTCGTCCGAGAAAAGCATCCGGCTGAAGTCTCTCTTTCTCGGCATGCGAGAGAGACAAGACCGCTGCTGAAGGCACAAAGCGACATTCGGGGAGAACCGCGATTTCTCGGCCAGCAACTGCAAACTCTCCGAAGCGGTTCACCGCGAGAGCCGCTTTAGACGCGCGTGAGCGAAATAACGGAACTGTGATGCCGAGAACGTGTGAATTCTGCATACTTCGTTTCCTGAAAACAGGGTTTTTTTTCTCCGCAGGAAAGAATCCACATCTCTCGACATTCTGTAACGTCCTCTCTGAAAGCACAACGTGTGTCGCTCCTGGAACTTCTAGCTGCCTTATTAGAGGGGCTTTTCCCTTCCACTCTGTTCGTCACAGAATGCTGAAGTGTAGCATCGGAAAAACAGAGAAAAACGAAATGTCCCTAGGAATAAACGGAAAGGCATAAGAACGAGAGAGAAGCGTAGTGCAGAATGCATGGACACAAGGAGAAGACAGAACCGCTCCTTTGCGATGTGCGCAGAAGAAGCCGCTCGTCCGAGAAAAGCATCCGGCTGAAGTCGCTCTTTCTCGGCATGCGAGAGAGACGAGACTGCTGCTGAAGGCACAAAGCGGCATTCGGGGAGAACCGCGATTTCTCGGCCAGCAACTGCAAACTCTCCGAAGCGGTTCACCGCGAGAGCCGCTTTAGACGTGCGTGAGCGAAATAACGGAACTGTGATGCCGAGAACATGTGAATTCTGCATACTGCATTGCCTGAAAACAGGGGGTTTTTTCTCCGCAGGAAAGAATCCACATCTCTCGACTTTCTGTAACGTCCTCTCTGAAAGCACAACGTGTGTCGCTCCTGGAACTTCTAGCTGCCTTATTAGAGGGGCTTTTCCCTTCCACTCTGTTCGTCACAGAATGCTGAAGTGTAGCATCGGAAAAACAGAGAAAAACGAAATGTCCCTAGGAATAATAGGAAAGGCACAAGAATGAGAGAGAAGCGTAGTGCAGAATGCATGGACACAAGGAGAAGACAGAACCGCTCCTTTGCGCTGTGTGCAGAAGAAGCCGCTCGTCCGAGAAGAGCATTCGGCTGAAGTCGCTCTTTCTCGGCATGCGAGAGAGACGAGACCGCTGCTGAAGGCACAAAGCGGCATTCGGGGAGAACCGCGATTTCTCGGCCAGCAACTGCAAACTCTCCAAAGCGGTTCACCGCGAGAGCCGCTTTAGACGTGCGTGAGCGAAATAACGGAACTGTGATGCCGAGAACGTGTGAATTCTGCATACTGCATTGCCTGAAAACAGGGGGTTTTTTCTCCGCAGGAAAGAATCCACATCTTTAGACTTTCTGTAACGTCCTCTCTGAAAGCACAACGAGTGTCGCTCCTGGAACTTCTAGCTGCCTTATTAGAGGGGCTTTTCCCTTCCACTCTGTTTGTCACAGAATGCTGAAGTGTAGCTTCAGAAAAACAGAGAAAAACGAAATGTCCCTAAGAATAAAAGGAAAGGCACAAGAATGAGAGAGAAGCGTAGTGCAGAATGCATGGACACAAGGAGAAGACAGAACCGACCTTTGCGATGTGCGCAGAAGAGGCCGCTCGTCCGAGAAAAGCATCCGGCTGAAGTCGCTCTTTCTCGGCATGCGAGAGAGACGAGACCGCTGCTGAAGGCACAAAGCGGCATTCGGGGAGAACCGCGATTTAACGGCCAGCAACTGCAACTCTCCGAAGCGGTTCACCGCGAGAGTGGCGCTGTCCACCTACGAGAGCGAAATAGCGAAATTGCTATGCCGAGAACGTGCGATTTCAGAATACTGCATTTCTTGAAAACTGGGTTTTTTTTCTCCGCAGGAAAGAATCCACATCTCTCGACTTTCTGTAACGTCCTCTCTGAAAGCACAACGTGTGTCGCTCCTGGAACTTCTAGCTGCCTTATTAGAGGGGCTTTTCCCTTCCACTCTGTTCGTCACAGAATGCTGAAGTGTAGCATCGGAAAAACAGAGAAAAACGAAATGTCCCTAGGAATCAAGGGTTAAGAATGAGAGAGAAGCGTAGTGCAGAATGCATGGACACAAGGAGAAGGCAAGAACCGCTCCTTTGCGATGTGCGCAGAAGAAGCCGCTCGTCCGAGAAAAGCATCCGGCTGAAGTCTCTCTTTCTCGGCATGCGAGAGAGACAAGACCGCTGCTGAAGGCACAAAGCGACATTCGGGGAGAACCGCGATTTCTCGGCCAGCAACTGCAAACTCTCCGAAGCGGTTCACCGCGAGAGCCGCTTTAGACGCGCGTGAGCGAAATAACGGAACTGTGATGCCGAGAACGTGTGAATTCTGCATACTGCGTTTCCTGAAAACAGGGTTTTTTTTCTCCGCAGGAAAGAATCCACATCTCTCGACATTCTGTAACGTCCTCTCTGAAAGCACAACGTGTGTCGCTCCTGGAACTTCTAGCTGCCTTATTAGAGGGGCTTTTCCCTTCCACTCTGTTCGTCACAGAATGCTGAAGTGTAGCATCGGAAAAACAGAGAAAAACGAAATGTCCCTAGGAATAAACGGAAAGGCATAAGAACGAGAGAGAAGCGTAGTGCAGAATGCATGGACACAAGGAGAAGACAGAACCGCTCCTTTGCGATGTGCGCAGAAGAAGCCGCTCGTCCGAGAAAAGCATCCGGCTGAAGTCGCTCTTTCTCGGCATGCGAGAGAGACGAGACTGCTGCTGAAGGCACAAAGCGGCATTCGGGGAGAACCGCGATTTCTCGGCCAGCAACTGCAAACTCTCCGAAGCGGTTCACCGCGAGAGCCGCTTTAGACGTGCGTGAGCGAAATAACGGAACTGTGATGCCGAGAACATGTGAATTCTGCATACTGCATTGCCTGAAAACAGGGGGTTTTTTCTCCGCAGGAAAGAATCCACATCTCTCGACTTTCTGTAACGTCCTCTCTGAAAGCACAACGTGTGTCGCTCCTGGAACTTCTAGCTGCCTTATTAGAGGGGCTTTTCCCTTCCACTCTGTTCGTCACAGAATGCTGAAGTGTAGCATCGGAAAAACAGAGAAAAACGAAATGTCCCTAGGAATAATAGGAAAGGCACAAGAATGAGAGAGAAGCGTAGTGCAGAATGCATGGACACAAGGAGAAGACAGAACCGCTCCTTTGCGCTGTGTGCAGAAGAAGCCGCTCGTCCGAGAAGAGCATTCGGCTGAAGTCGCTCTTTCTCGGCATGCGAGAGAGACGAGACCGCTGCTGAAGGCACAAAGCGGCATTCGGGGAGAACCGCGATTTCTCGGCCAGCAACTGCAAACTCTCCAAAGCGGTTCACCGCGAGAGCCGCTTTAGACGTGCGTGAGCGAAATAACGGAACTGTGATGCCGAGAACGTGTGAATTCTGCATACTGCCTTGCCTGAAAACAGGGGTTTTTTTCTCCGCAGGTAAGAATCCACATCTCTCGACTTTCTGTAACGTCCTCTCTGAAAGCAGAACGTGTGTCGCTCCTGGAACTTCTAGCTGCCGTATTAGACGGGCTTTTCCCTTCCACTCTGTTCGTCACAGAATGCTGAAGTGTAGCATCGGAAAAACTGAGAAAAACGAAATGTCCCTAGGAATCAAGGGTTAAGAATGAGAGAGAAGCGTAGTGCAGAATGCATGGACACAAGGAGAAGACAGAACCGCTCCTTTGCGATGTGCGCAGAAGAAGCCGCTCGTCCGAGAAAAGCATCCGGCTGAAGTCGCTCTTTCTCGGCATGCGAGAGAGACGAGACCGCTGCTGAAGGCACAAAGCGGCATTCGGGGAGAACCGCGATTTCTCGGCCAGCAACTGCAAACTCTCCGAAGCGGTTCACCGCGAGAGCCGCTTTAGACGTGCGTGAGCGAAATAACGGAACTGTGATGCCGAGAACGTGTGAATTCTGCATACTGCATTGCCTGCAAACAGGGGGTTTTTTCTCCGCAGGAAAGAATCCACATCTCTCGACTTTCTGTAACGTCCTCTCTGAAAGCACAACGAGTGTCGCTCCTGGAACTTCTAGCTGCCTTATTAGAGGGGCTTTTCCCTTCCACTCTGTTCGTCACAGAATGCTGAAGTGTAGCTTCGGAAAAACAGAGAAAAACGAAATGTCCCTAAGAATAAAAGGAAAGGCACAAGAATGAGAGAGAAGCGTAGTGCAGAATGCATGGACACAAGGAGAAGACAGAACCGCTCCTTTGCGATGTGCGCAGAAGAAGCCGCTCGTCCGAGAAAAGCATCCGGCTGAAGTCGCTCTTTCTCGGCATGCGAGAGAGACGAGACCGCTGCTGAAGGCACAAAGCGGCATTCGGGGAGAACCGCGATTTCTCGGCCAGCAACTGCAAACTCTCCGAAGCGGTTCACCGCGAGAGCCGCTTTAGACGCGCGTGTGCGAAATAACGGAACTGTGATGCCGAGAACGTGTGAATTCTGCATACTGCATTGACTGCAAACAGGGGGTTTTTTCTCCGCAGGAAAGGACACAAGGAGAAGACAGAACCGCTCCTTTGCGATGTGCGCAGAAGAAGCCGCTCGTCCGAGAAAAGCATCCGGCTGAAGTCGCTCTTTCTCGGCATGCGAGAGAGACGACACCGCTGCTGAAGGCACAAAGCGGCATTCGGGGAGAACCGCGATTTCTCGGCCAGCAACTGCAAACTCTCCAAAGCGGTTCACCGCGAGAGCCGCTTTAGACGTGCGTGAGCGAAATAACGGAACTGTGATGCCGAGAACGTGTGAATTCTGCATACTGCATTGCCTGAAAACAGGGTTTTTTTTCTCCGCAGGAAAGAATCCACATCTCTCGACTTTCTGTAACGTCCTCTCTGAAAGCACAACGTGTGTCGCTCCTGGAACTTCTAGCTGCCTTATTAGAGGGGCTTTTCCCTTCCACACTGTTCGTCACAGAATGCTGAAGTGTAGCATCGGAAAAACAGAGAAAAACGAAATGTCCCTAGGAATAATAGGAAAGGCACAAGAATGAGAGAGAAGCGTAGTGCAGAATGCATGGACACAAGAAGACAGAACCGCTCCTTTGCGCTGTGTGCAGAAGAAGCCGCTCGTCTGAGAAAAGCATCCGGCTGAAGTCGCTCTTTCTCGGCATGCGAGAGAGACGAGACCGCTGCTGAAGGCACAAAGCGGCATTCGGAAAGAAGCGATTTAACGGCCAGCAACTGCAACTCTCCGAAGCGGTTCACCGCGAGAGTGGCGCTGTCCACCTACGAGAGCGAAATAGCGAAATTGCTATGCCGAGAACGTGCGATTTCAGAATACTGCATTTCTTGAAAACAGGGGTTTTTTTCTCCGCAGGAAAGAATCCACATCTCTCGAATTTCTGTAACGTCCTCTCTGAAAGCACAACGTGTGTCGCTCCTGGAACTTCTAGCTGCCTTATTAGAGGGGCTTTTCCCTTCCACTCTGTTCGTCACAGAATGCTGAAGTGTAGCATCGGAAAAACAGAGAAAAACGAAATGTCCCTAGGAATCAAGGGTTAAGAATGAGAGAGAAGCGTAGTGCAGAATGCATGGACACAAGGAGAAGACAAGAACCGCTCCTTTGCGATGTGCGCAGAAGAAGCCGCTCGTCCGAGAAAAGCATCCGGCTGAAGTCTCTCTTTCTCGGCATGCGAGAGAGACAAGACCGCTGCTGAAGGCACAAAGCGACATTCGGGGAGAACCGCGATTTCTCGGCCAGCAACTGCAAACTCTCCGAAGCGGTTCACCGCGAGAGCCGCTTTAGACGCGCGTGAGCGAAATAACGGAACTGTGATGCCGAGAACGTGTGAATTCTGCATACTGCGTTTCCTGAAAACAGGGGTTTTTTTCTCCGCAGGAAAGAATCCACATCTCTCGACATTCTGTAACGTCCTCTCTGAAAGCACAACGTGTGTCGCTCCTGGAACTTCTAGCTGCCTTATTAGAGGGGCTTTTCCCTTCCACTCTGTTCGTCACAGAATGCTGAAGTGTAGCATCGGAAAAACAGAGAAAAACGAAATGTCCCTAGGAATCAAGGGTTAAGAATGAGAGAGAAGCGTAGTGCAGAATGCATGGACACAAGGAGAAGACAGAACCGCTCCTTTGCGATGTGCGCAGAAGAAGCCGCTCGTCCGAGAAAAGCATCCGGCTGAAGTCGCTCTTTCTCGGCATGCGAGAGAGACGAGACCGCTGCTGAAGGCACAAAGCGGCATTCGGAAAGAAGCGATTTAACGGCCAGCAACTGCAACTCTCCGAAGCGGTTCACCGCGAGAGTGGCGCTGTCCACCTACGAGAGCGAAATAGCGAAATTGCTATGCCGAGAACGTGCGATTTCAGAATACTGCATTTCTTGAAAACAGGGGGTTTTTTCTCCGCAGGAAAGAATCCACATCTCTCGACTTTCTGTAACGTCCTCTCGGAAAGCACAACGTGTGTCACTCCTGGAACTTCTAGCTGCCTTATTAGAGGGGCTTTTCCCTTCTACTCTGTTCGTCACAGAATGCTGAAGTGTAGCTTCGGAAAAACAGAGAAAAACGAAATGTCCCTAAGAATAAAAGGAAAGGCACAAGAATGAGAGAGAAGCGTAGTGCAGAATGCATGGACATAAGGAGAAGACAGAAACGCTCCTTTGTGATGTGCGCAGAAGAAGCCGCTCGTCCGAGAAAAGCATCCGGCTGAAGTCGCTCTTTCTCGGCATGCGAGAGAGACGAGACCGCTGCTGAAGGCACAAAGCGGCATTCGGGGAGAACCGCGATTTCTCGGCCAGCAACTGCAAACTCTCCGAAGCGGTTCACCGCGAGAGTGGCGCTGTCCACCCACGAGAGCGAAATAGCGAAATTTCTATGCCGAGAACGTGTGAATTCTGCATACTGCATTGCCTGAAAACAGGGGGTTTTTTCTCCGCAGGAAAGAATCCACATCTCTCGACTTTCTGTAACGTCCTCTCTGAAAGCACAACGTGTGTCGCTCCTGGAACTTCTAGCTGCCTTATTAGAGGGGCTTTTCCCTTCCACTCTGTTCGTCACAGAATGCTGAAGTGTAGCATCGGAAAAACAGAGAAAAACGAAATGTCCCTAGGAATCAAGGGTTAAGAATGAGAGAGAAGCGTAGTGCAGAATGCATGGACACAAGGAGAAGACAGAACCGCTCCTTTGCGATGTGCGCAGAAGAAGCCGCTCGTCCGAGAAAAGCATCCGGCTGAAGTCGCTCTTTCTCAGCATGCGAGAGAGACGAGACCGCTGCTGAAGGCACAAAGCGGCATTCGGAAAGAACCGCGATTTAACGGCCAGCAACTGCAACTCTCCGAAGCGGTTAACCGCGAGAGTGGCGCTGTCCACCTACGAGAGCGAAATAGCGAAATTGCTATGCCGAGAACGTGCGATTTCAGAATACTGCATTGCCTGAAAACAGTGTTTTTTTTCTCCGCAGGAAAGAATCCACATCTCTCGACTTTCAGTAACGTCCTCTCTGAAAGCACAACGTGTGTCGCTCCTGGAACTTCTAGCTGCCTCATTAGAGGGGCTTTTCCCTTCTATTCTGTTCGTCACAGAATGCTGAAGTGTAGCTTCGGAAAAACAGAGAAAAACGAAATGTCACTAAGAATAAAAGGAAAGGCACAAGAATGAGAGAGAAGCGTAGTGCAGAATGCATGGACATAAGGAGAAGACAGAACCGCTCCTTTGCGATGTGCGCAGAAGAAGCCGCTCGTCCGAGAAAAGCATCCGGCTGAAGTCGCTCTTTCTCGGCATGCGAGAGAGACGAGACCGCTGCTGAAGGCACAAAGCGGCATTCGGGGAGAAAAGCGATTTCTCGGCCAGCAACTGCAAACTCTCCGAAGCGGTTCACCGCGAGAGCCGCTTTAGACGTGCGTGAGCGAAATAACGGAACTGTGATGCCGAGAACGTGTGAATTCTGCATACTGCATTTCCTGAAAACAGGGGGTTTTTTCTCCGCAGGAAAGAATCCACATCTCTCGACTTTCTGTAACGTCCTCTCTGAAAGCAGAACGTGTGTCGCTCCTGGAACTTCTAGCTGCCTTATTAGAGGGGCTTTTCCCTTCCACTCTGTTCGTCACAGAATGCTGAAGTGTAGCTTCGGAAAAACAGAGAAAAACGAAATGTCCCTAAGAATAAAAGGAAAGGCACAAGAATGAGAGAGAAGCGTAGTGCAGAATGCATGGACACAAGGAGAAGACAGAACCGCTCCTTTGTGATGTGCGCAGAAGAAGCCGCTCGTCCGAGAAAAGCATCCGGCTGAAGTCGCTCTTTCTCGGCATGCGAGAGAGACGAGACCGCTGCTGAAGGCACAAAGCGGCATTCGGGGAGAACCGCGATTTAACGGCCAGCAACTGCAAACTCTCCGAAGCGGTTCACCGCGAGAGCCGCTTTAGACGCGCGTGTGCGAAATAACGGAACTGTGATGCCGAGAACGTTTGAATTCTGCATACTGCATTGCCTGAAAACAGGGTTTTTTTTCTCCGCAGGAAAGAATCCACATCTCTCGACTTTCTGTAACGTCCTCTCTGAAAGCAGAACGTGTGTCGCTCCTGGAACTTCTAGCTGCCTTATTAGAGGGGCTTTTCCCTTCCACTCTGTTCGTCACAGAATGCTGAAGTGTAGCTTCGGAAAAACAGAGAAAAACGAAATGTCCCTAAGAATAAAAGGAAAGGCACAAGAATGAGAGAGAAGCGTAGTGCAGAATGCATGGACATAAGGAGAAGACAGAAACGCTCCTTTGTGATGTGCGCAGAAGAAGCCGCTCGTCTGAGAAAAGCATCCGGCTGAAGTCGCTCTTTCTCGGCATGCGAGAGAGACGAGACCGCTGCTGAAGGCACAAAGCGGCATTCAGGGAGAACCGCGATTTAACGGCCAGCAACTGCAACTCTCCGAAGCGGTTCACCGCGAGAGTGGCGCTGTCCACCCACGAGAGCGAAATAGCGAAATTGCTATGCCGAGAACGTGCGATTTCAGAATACTGCATTTCCTGAAAACAGGGGGTTTTTTTCTCCGCAGGAAAGAATCCACATCTCTCGACTTTCTGTAACGTCCTCTCTGAAAGCACAACGTGTGTCGCTCCTGGAACTTCTAGCTGCCTTATTAGAGGGGCTTTTCCCTTCCACTCTGTTCGTCACAGAATGCTGAAGTGTAGCATCGGAAAAACAGAGAAAAACGAAATGTCCCTAGGAATCAAGGGTTAAGAATGAGAGAGAAGCGTAGTGCAGAATGCATGGACACAAGGAGAAGACAGAACCGCTCCTTTGCGATGTGCGCAGAAGAAGCCGCTCGTCCGAGAAAAGCATCCGGCTGAAGTCGCTCTTTCTCGGCATGCGAGAGAGACAAGACCGCTGCTGAAGGCACAAAGCGACATTCGGGGAGAACCGCGATTTCTCGGCCAGCAACTGCAAACTCTCCGAAGCGGTTCACCGCGAGAGCCGCTTTAGACGCGCGTGAGCGAAATAACGGAACTGTGATGCCGAGAACGTGTGAATTCTGCATACTGCGTTTCCTGAAAACAGGGTTTTTTTTCTCCGCAGGAAAGAATCCACATCTCTCGACATTCTGTAACGTCCTCTCTGAAAGCACAACGTGTGTCGCTCCTGGAACTTCTAGCTGCCTTATTAGAGGGGCTTTTCCCTTCCACTCTGTTCGTCACAGAATGCTGAAGTGTAGCATCGGAAAAACAGAGAAAAACGAAATGTCCCTAGGAATAAACGGAAAGGCATAAGAACGAGAGAGAAGCGTAGTGCAGAATGCATGGACACAAGGAGAAGACAGAACCGCTCCTTTGCACTGTGTGCAGAAGAAGCCGCTCGTCCGAGAAAAGCATCTGGCTGAAGTCGCTCTTTCTCGGCATGCGAGAGAGACGAGACCGCTGCTGAAGGCACAAAGCGGCATTCGGGGAGAACCGCGATTTCTCGGCCAGCAACTGCAAACTCTCCGAAGCGGTTCACCGCGAGAGCCGCTTTAGACGTGCGTGAGCGAAATAACGGAACTGTGATGCCGAGAACGTGTGAATTCTGCATACTGCATTGCCTGCAAACAGGGGGTTTTTTCTCCGCAGGAAAGAATCCACATCTCTCGACTTTCTGTTACGTCCTCTCTGAAAGCACAACGTGTGTCGCTCCTGGAACTTCTAGCTGCCTTATTAGAGGGGCTTTTCCCTTCCACTCTGTTCGTCACAGAATGCTGAAGTGTAGCTTCGGAAAAACAGAGAAAAACGAAATGTCCCTAAGAATAAAAGGAAAGGCACAAGAATGAGAGAGAAGCGTAGTGCAGAATGCATGGACACAAGGAGAAGACAGAACCGCTCCTTTGCGATGTGCGCAGAAGAAGCCGCTCGTCCGAGAAAAGCATCCGGCTGAAGTCGCTCTTTCTCGGCATGCGAGAGAGACGAGACCGCTGCTGAAGGCACAAAGCGGCATTCGGGGAGAACCGCGATTTCTCGGCCAGCAACTGCGAACTCTCCGAAGCGGTTCACCGCGAGAGCCGCTTTAGACGTGCGTGAGCGAAATAACGGAACTGTGATGCCGAGAACGTGTGAATTCTGCATACTGCATTGCCTGCAAACAGGGGGTTTTTTCTCCGCAGGAAAGAATCCACATCTCTCGACTTTCTGTTACGTCCTCTCTGAAAGCACAACGTGTGTCGCTCCTGGAACTTCTAGCTGCCTTATTAGAGGGGCTTTTCCCTTCCACTCTGTTCGTCACAGAATGCTGAAGTGTAGCTTCGGAAAAACAGAGAAAAACGAAATGTCCCTAAGAATAAAAGGAAAGGCACAAGAATGAGAGAGAAGCGTAGTGCAGAATGCATGGACACAAGGAGAAGACAGAACCGCTCCTTTGCGATGTGCGCAGAAGAAGCCGCTCGTCCGAGAAAAGCATCCGGCTGAAGTCGCTCTTTCTCGGCATGCGAGAGAGACGAGACCGCTGCTGAAGGCACAAAGCGGCATTCGGGGAGAACCGCGATTTCTCGGCCAGCAACTGCGAACTCTCCGAAGCGGTTCACCGCGAGAGCCGCTTTAGACGTGCGTGAGCGAAATAACGGAACTGTGATGCCGAGAACGTGTGAATTCTGCATACTGCATTGCCTGAAAACAGGGGGTTTTTTCTCCGCAGGAAAGAATCCACATCTCTCGACTTTCTGTAACGTCCTCTCTGAAAGCACAACGAGTGTCGCTCCTGGAACTTCTAGCTGCCTTATTAGAGGGGCTTTTCCCTTCCACTCTGTTCGTCACAGAATGCTGAAGTGTAGCTTCGGAAAAACAGAGAAAAACGAAATGTCCCTAAGAATAAAAGGAAAGGCACAAGAATGAGAGAGAAGCGTAGTGCAGAATGCATGGACACAAGGAGAAGACAGAACCGCTCCTTTGCGATGTGCGCAGAAGAAGCCGCTCGTCTGAGAAAAGCATCCGGCTGAAGTCGCTCTTTCTCGGCATGCGAGAGAGACGAGACCGCTGCTGAAGGCACAAAGCGGCATTCGGAAAGAAGCGATTTAACGGCCAGCAACTGCAACTCTCCGAAGCGGTTCACCGCGAGAGTGGCGCTGTCCACCTACGAGAGCGAAATAGCGAAATTGCTATGCCGAGAACGTGCGATTTCAGAATACTGCATTTCTTGAAAACAGGGGTTTTTTTCTCCGCAGGAAAGAATCCACATCTCTCGACTTTCTGTAACGTCCTCTCTGAAAGCACAACGTGTGTCGCTCCTGGAACTTCTAGCTGCCTTATTAGAGGGGCTTTTCCCTTCCACTCTGTTCGTCACAGAATGCTGAAGTGTAGCATCGGAAAAACAGAGAAAAACGAAATGTCCCTAGGAATCAAGGGTTAAGAATGAGAGAGAAGCGTAGTGCAGAATGCATGGACACAAGGAGAAGACAAGAACCGCTCCTTTGCGATGTGCGCAGAAGAAGCCGCTCGTCCGAGAAAAGCATCCGGCTGAAGTCTCTCTTTCTCGGCATGCGAGAGAGACAAGACCGCTGCTGAAGGCACAAAGCGACATTCGGGGAGAACCGCGATTTCTCGGCCAGCAACTGCAAACTCTCCGAAGCGGTTCACCGCGAGAGCCGCTTTAGACGCGCGTGAGCGAAATAACGGAACTGTGATGCCGAGAACGTGTGAATTCTGCATACTGCGTTTCCTGAAAACAGGGTTTTTTTTCTCCGCAGGAAAGAATCCACATCTCTCGACATTCTGTAACGTCCTCTCTGAAAGCACAACGTGTGTCGCTCCTGGAACTTCTAGCTGCCTTATTAGAGGGGCTTTTCCCTTCCACTCTGTTCGTCACAGAATGCTGAAGTGTAGCATCGGAAAAACAGAGAAAAACGAAATGTCCCTAGGAATAAACGGAAAGGCATAAGAACGAGAGAGAAGCGTAGTGCAGAATGCATGGACACAAGGAGAAGACAGAACCGCTCCTTTGCGCTGTGTGCAGAAGAAGCCGCTCGTCCGAGAAAAGCATCCGGCTGAAGTCGCTCTTTCTCGGCATGCGAGAGAGACGAGACCGCTGCTGAAGGCACAAAGCGGCATTCGGGGAGAACCGCGATTTCTCGGCCAGCAACTGCAAACTCTCCGAAGCGGTTCACCGCGAGAGCCGCTTTAGACGTGCGTGAGCGAAATAACGGAACTGTGATGCCGAGAACGTGTGAATTCTGCATACTGCATTGCCTGCAAACAGGGGGTTTTTTCTCCGCAGGAAAGAATCCACATCTCTCGACTTTCTGTTACGTCCTCTCTGAAAGCACAACGTGTGTCGCTCCTGGAACTTCTAGCTGCCTTATTAGAGGGGCTTTTCCCTTCCACTCTGTTCGTCACAGAATGCTGAAGTGTAGCTTCGGAAAAACAGAGAAAAACGAAATGTCCCTAAGAATAAAAGGAAAGGCACAAGAATGAGAGAGAAGCGTAGTGCAGAATGCATGGACACAAGGAGAAGACAGAACCGCTCCTTTGCGATGTGCGCAGAAGAAGCCGCTCGTCCGAGAAAAGCATCCGGCTGAAGTCGCTCTTTCTCGGCATGCGAGAGAGACGAGACCGCTGCTGAAGGCACAAAGCGGCATTCGGGGAGAACCGCGATTTCTCGGCCAGCAACTGCGAACTCTCCGAAGCGGTTCACCGCGAGAGCCGCTTTAGACGTGCGTGAGCGAAATAACGGAACTGTGATGCCGAGAACGTGTGAATTCTGCATACTGCATTGCCTGAAAACAGGGGGTTTTTTCTCCGCAGGAAAGAATCCACATCTCTCGACTTTCTGTAACGTCCTCTCTGAAAGCACAACGAGTGTCGCTCCTGGAACTTCTAGCTGCCTTATTAGAGGGGCTTTTCCCTTCCACTCTGTTCGTCACAGAATGCTGAAGTGTAGCTTCGGAAAAACAGAGAAAAACGAAATGTCCCTAAGAATAAAAGGAAAGGCACAAGAATGAGAGAGAAGCGTAGTGCAGAATGCATGGACACAAGGAGAAGACAGAACCGCTCCTTTGCGATGTGCGCAGAAGAAGCCGCTCGTCCGAGAAAAGCATCCGGCTGAAGTCGCTCTTTCTCGGCATGCGAGAGAGACGAGACCGCTGCTGAAGGCACAAAGCGGCATTCGGGGAGAACCGCGATTTCTCGGCCAGCAACTGCAAACTCTCCGAAGCGGTTCACCGCGAGAGTGGCGCTGTCCACCTACGAGAGCGAAATAGCGAAATTGCTATGCCGAGAACGTGCGATTTCAGAATACTGCATTTCTTGAAAACAGGGGTTTTTTTCTCCGCAGGAAAGAATCCACATCTCTCGACTTTCTGTAACGTCCTCTCTGAAAGCACAACGTGTGTCGCTCCTGGAACTTCTAGCTGCCTTATTAGAGGGGCTTTTCCCTTCCACTCTGTTCGTCACAGAATGCTGAAGTGTAGCATCGGAAAAACAGAGAAAAACGAAATGTCCCTAGGAATCAAGGGTTAAGAATGAGAGAGAAGCGTAGTGCAGAATGCATGGACACAAGGAGAAGACAAGAACCGCTCCTTTGCGATGTGCGCAGAAGAAGCCGCTCGTCCGAGAAAAGCATCCGGCTGAAGTCTCTCTTTCTCGGCATGCGAGAGAGACAAGACCGCTGCTGAAGGCACAAAGCGACATTCGGGGAGAACCGCGATTTCTCGGCCAGCAACTGCAAACTCTCCGAAGCGGTTCACCGCGAGAGCCGCTTTAGACGCGCGTGAGCGAAATAACGGAACTGTGATGCCGAGAACGTGTGAATTCTGCATACTGCGTTTCCTGAAAACAGGGTTTTTTTTCTCCGCAGGAAAGAATCCACATCTCTCGACATTCTGTAACGTCCTCTCTGAAAGCACAACGTGTGTCGCTCCTGGAACTTCTAGCTGCCTTATTAGAGGGGCTTTTCCCTTCCACTCTGTTCGTCACAGAATGCTGAAGTGTAGCATCGGAAAAACAGAGAAAAACGAAATGTCCCTAGGAATCAAGGGTTAAGAATGAGAGAGAAGCGTAGTGCAGAATGCATGGACACAAGGAGAAGACAGAACCGCTCCTTTGCGATGTGCGCAGAAGAAGCCGCTCGTCCGAGAAAAGCATCCGGCTGAAGTCGCTCTTTCTCGGCATGCGAGAGAGACGAGACTGCTGCTGAAGGCACAAAGCGGCATTCGGGGAGAACCGCGATTTCTCGGCCAGCAACTGCAAACTCTCCGAAGCAGTTCACCGCGAGAGCCGCTTTAGACGTGCGTGAGCGAAATAACGGAACTGTGATGCCGAGAACGTGTGAATTCTGCATACTGCATTGCCTGAAAACAGGGGGTTTTTTCTCCGCAGGAAAGAATCCACATCTCTCGACTTTCTGTAACGTCCTCTCTGAAAGCACAACGTGTGTCGCTCCTGGAACTTCTAGCTGCCTTATTAGAGGGGCTTTTCCCTTCCACTCTGTTCGTCACAGAATGCTGAAGTGTAGCATCGGAAAAACAGAGAAAAACGAAATGTCCCTAGGAATAATAGGAAAGGCACAAGAATGAGAGAGAAGCGTAGTGCAGAATGCATGGACACAAGGAGAAGACAGAACCGCTCCTTTGCGCTGTGTGCAGAAGAAGCCGCTCTTCCGAGAAGAGCATTCGGCTGAAGTCGCTCTTTCTCGGCATGCGAGAGAGACGAGACCGCTGCTGAAGGCACAAAGCGGCATTCGGGGAGAACCGCGATTTCTCGGCCAGCAACTGCAAACTCTCCAAAGCGGTTCACCGCGAGAGCCGCTTTAGACGTGCGTGAGCGAAATAACGGAACTGTGATGCCGAGAACGTGTGAATTCTGCATACTGCCTTGCCTGAAAACAGGGGTTTTTTTCTCCGCAGGTAAGAATCCACATCTCTCGACTTTCTGTAACGTCCTCTCTGAAAGCAGAACGTGTGTCGCTCCTGGAACTTCTAGCTGCCGTATTAGACGGGCTTTTCCCTTCCAATCTGTTCGTCACAGAATGCTGAAGTGTAGCATCGGAAAAACAGAGAAAAACGAAATGTCCCTAGGAATCAAGGGTTAAGAATGAGAGAGAAGCGTAGTGCAGAATGCATGGACACAAGGAGAAGACAGAACCGCTCCTTTGCGATGTGCGCAGAAGAAGCCGCTCGTCCGAGAAAAGCATCCGGCTGAAGTCGCTCTTTCTCGGCATGCGAGAGAGACGAGACCGCTGCTGAAGGCACAAAGCGGCATTCGGAAAGAAGCGATTTAACGGCCAGCAACTGCAACTCTCCGAAGCGGTTCACCGCGAGAGTGGCGCTGTCCACCTACGAGAGCGAAATAGCGAAATTGCTATGCCGAGAACGTGCGATTTCAGAATACTGCATTTCTTGAAAACAGGGGGTTTTTTCTCCGCAGGAAAGAATCCACATCTCTCGACTTTCTGTAACGTCCTCTCGGAAAGCACAACGTGTGTCACTCCTGGAACTTCTAGCTGCCTTATTAGAGGGGCTTTTCCCTTCTACTCTGTTCGTCACAGAATGCTGAAGTGTAGCTTCGGAAAAACAGAGAAAAACGAAATGTCCCTAAGAATAAAAGGAAAGGCACAAGAATGAGAGAGAAGCGTAGTGCAGAATGCATGGACATAAGGAGAAGACAGAAACGCTCCTTTGTGATGTGCGCAGAAGAAGCCGCTCGTCCGAGAAAAGCATCCGGCTGAAGTCGCTCTTTCTCGGCATGCGAGAGAGACGAGACCGCTGCTGAAGGCACAAAGCGGCATTCGGGGAGAACCGCGATTTCTCGGCCAGCAACTGCAAACTCTCCGAAGCGGTTCACCGCGAGAGTGGCGCTGTCCACCCACGAGAGCGAAATAGCGAAATTTCTATGCCGAGAACGTGTGAATTCTGCATACTGCATTGCCTGAAAACAGGGGGTTTTTTCTCCGCAGGAAAGAATCCACATCTCTCGACTTTCTGTAACGTCCTCTCTGAAAGCACAACGTGTGTCGCTCCTGGAACTTCTAGCTGCCTTATTAGAGGGGCTTTTCCCTTCCACTCTGTTCGTCACAGAATGCTGAAGTGTAGCATCGGAAAAACAGAGAAAAACGAAATGTCCCTAGGAATCAAGGGTTAAGAATGAGAGAGAAGCGTAGTGCAGAATGCATGGACACAAGGAGAAGACAGAACCGCTCCTTTGCGATGTGCGCAGAAGAAGCCGCTCGTCCGAGAAAAGCATCCGGCTGAAGTCGCTCTTTCTCAGCATGCGAGAGAGACGAGACCGCTGCTGAAGGCACAAAGCGGCATTCGGAAAGAACCGCGATTTAACGGCCAGCAACTGCAACTCTCCGAAGCGGTTAACCGCGAGAGTGGCGCTGTCCACCTACGAGAGCGAAATAGCGAAATTGCTATGCCGAGAACGTGCGATTTCAGAATACTGCATTGCCTGAAAACAGGGTTTTTTTTCTCCGCAGGAAAGAATCCACATCTCTCGACTTTCAGTAACGTCCTCTCTGAAAGCACAACGTGTGTCGCTCCTGGAACTTCTAGCTGCCTCATTAGAGGGGCTTTTCCCTTCTATTCTGTTCGTCACAGAATGCTGAAGTGTAGCTTCGGAAAAACAGAGAAAAACGAAATGTCACTAAGAATAAAAGGAAAGGCACAAGAATGAGAGAGAAGCGTAGTGCAGAATGCATGGACATAAGGAGAAGACAGAACCGCTCCTTTGCGATGTGCGCAGAAGAAGCCGCTCGTCCGAGAAAAGCATCCGGCTGAAGTCGCTCTTTCTCGTCATGCGAGAGAGACGAGACCGCTGCTGAAGGCACAAAGCGGCATTCGGGGAGAAAAGCGATTTCTCGGCCAGCAACTGCAAACTCTCCGAAGCGGTTCACCGCGAGAGCCGCTTTAGACGTGCGTGAGCGAAATAACGGAACTGTGATGCCGAGAACGTGTGAATTCTGCATACTGCATTTCCTGAAAACAGGGGGTTTTTTCTCCGCAGGAAAGAATCCACATCTCTCGACTTTCTGTAACGTCCTCTCTGAAAGCAGAACGTGTGTCGCTCCTGGAACTTCTAGCTGCCTTATTAGAGGGGCTTTTCCCTTCCACTCTGTTCGTCACAGAATGCTGAAGTGTAGCTTCGGAAAAACAGAGAAAAACGAAATGTCCCTAAGAATAAAAGGAAAGGCACAAGAATGAGAGAGAAGCGTAGTGCAGAATGCATGGACACAAGGAGAAGACAGAACCGCTCCTTTGTGATGTGCGCAGAAGAAGCCGCTCGTCCGAGAAAAGCATCCGGCTGAAGTCGCTCTTTCTCGGCATGCGAGAGAGACGAGACCGCTGCTGAAGGCACAAAGCGGCATTCGGGGAGAACCGCGATTTCTCGGCCAGCAACTGCAAACTCTCCGAAGCGGTTCACCGCGAGAGTGGCGCTGTCCACCCACGAGAGCGAAATAGCGAAATTTCTATGCCGAGAACGTGTGAATTCTGCATACTGCATTGCCTGAAAACAGGGGGTTTTTTCTCCGCAGGAAAGAATCCACATCTCTCGACTTTCTGTAACGTCCTCTCTGAAAGCACAACGTGTGTCGCTCCTGGAACTTCTAGCTGCCTTATTAGAGGGGCTTTTCCCTTCCACTCTGTTCGTCACAGAATGCTGAAGTGTAGCATCGGAAAAACAGAGAAAAACGAAATGTCCCTAGGAATCAAGGGTTAAGAATGAGAGAGAAGCGTAGTGCAGAATGCATGGACACAAGGAGAAGACAGAACCGCTCCTTTGCGATGTGCGCAGAAGAAGCCGCTCGTCCGAGAAAAGCATCCGGCTGAAGTCGCTCTTTCTCAGCATGCGAGAGAGACGAGACCGCTGCTGAAGGCACAAAGCGGCATTCGGAAAGAACCGCGATTTAACGGCCAGCAACTGCAACTCTCCGAAGCGGTTAACCGCGAGAGTGGCGCTGTCCACCTACGAGAGCGAAATAGCGAAATTGCTATGCCGAGAACGTGCGATTTCAGAATACTGCATTGCCTGAAAACAGGGTTTTTTTTCTCCGCAGGAAAGAATCCACATCTCTCGACTTTCAGTAACGTCCTCTCTGAAAGCACAACGTGTGTCGCTCCTGGAACTTCTAGCTGCCTCATTAGAGGGGCTTTTCCCTTCTATTCTGTTCGTCACAGAATGCTGAAGTGTAGCTTCGGAAAAACAGAGAAAAACGAAATGTCACTAAGAATAAAAGGAAAGGCACAAGAATGAGAGAGAAGCGTAGTGCAGAATGCATGGACATAAGGAGAAGACAGAACCGCTCCTTTGCGATGTGCGCAGAAGAAGCCGCTCGTCCGAGAAAAGCATCCGGCTGAAGTCGCTCTTTCTCGTCATGCGAGAGAGACGAGACCGCTGCTGAAGGCACAAAGCGGCATTCGGGGAGAAAAGCGATTTCTCGGCCAGCAACTGCAAACTCTCCGAAGCGGTTCACCGCGAGAGCCGCTTTAGACGTGCGTGAGCGAAATAACGGAACTGTGATGCCGAGAACGTGTGAATTCTGCATACTGCATTTCCTGAAAACAGGGGGTTTTTTCTCCGCAGGAAAGAATCCACATCTCTCGACTTTCTGTAACGTCCTCTCTGAAAGCAGAACGTGTGTCGCTCCTGGAACTTCTAGCTGCCTTATTAGAGGGGCTTTTCCCTTCCACTCTGTTCGTCACAGAATGCTGAAGTGTAGCTTCGGAAAAACAGAGAAAAACGAAATGTCCCTAAGAATAAAAGGAAAGGCACAAGAATGAGAGAGAAGCGTAGTGCAGAATGCATGGACACAAGGAGAAGACAGAACCGCTCCTTTGTGATGTGCGCAGAAGAAGCCGCTCGTCCGAGAAAAGCATCCGGCTGAAGTCGCTCTTTCTCGGCATGCGAGAGAGACGAGACCGCTGCTGAAGGCACAAAGCGGCATTCGGGGAGAACCGCGATTTAACGGCCAGCAACTGCAAACTCTCCGAAGCGGTTCACCGCGAGAGCCGCTTTAGACGCGCGTGTGCGAAATAACGGAACTGTGATGCCGAGAACGTTTGAATTCTGCATACTGCATTGCCTGAAAACAGGGTTTTTTTTCTCCGCAGGAAAGAATCCACATCTCTCGACTTTCTGTAACGTCCTCTCTGAAAGCAGAACGTGTGTCGCTCCTGGAACTTCTAGCTGCCTTATTAGAGGGGCTTTTCCCTTCTATTCTGTTCGTCACAGAATGCTGAAGTGTAGCTTCGGAAAAACAGAGAAAAACGAAATGTCCCTAAGAATAAAAGGAAAGGCACAAGAATGAGAGAGAAGCGTAGTGCAGAATGCATGGACATAAGGAGAAGACAGAAACGCTCCTTTGTGATGTGCGCAGAAGAAGCCGCTCGTCCGAGAAAAGCATCCGGCTGAAGTCGCTCTTTCTCGGCATGCGAGAGAGACGAGACCGCTGCTGAAGGCACAAAGCGGAATTCGGGGAGAACCGCGATTTAACGGCCAGCAACTGCAAACTCTCCGAAGCGGTTCACCGCGAGAGACGCTTTAGACGCGCGTGTGCGAAATAACGGAACTGTGATGCCGAGAACGTGTGAATTCTGCATACTGCATTGCCTGAAAACAGGGGGTTTTTTCTCCGCAGGAAAGAATCCACATCTCTCGACTTTCTGTAACGTCCTCTCTGAAAGCAGAACGTGTGTCGCTCCTGGAACTTCTAGCTGCCTTATTAGAGGGGCTTTTCCCTTCCACTCTGTTCGTCACAGAATGCTGAAGTGTAGCTTCGGAAAAACAGAGAAAAACGAAATGTCCCTAAGAATAAAAGGAAAGGCACAAGAATGAGAGAGAAGCGTAGTGCAGAATGCATGGACATAAGGAGAAGACAGAAACGCTCCTTTGTGATGTGCGCAGAAGAAGCCGCTCGTCTGAGAAAAGCATCCGGCTGAAGTCGCTCTTTCTCGGCATGCGAGAGAGACGAGACCGCTGATGAAGGCACAAAGCGGCATTCGGGGAGAACCGCGATTTCTCGGCCAGCAACTGCAACTCTCCGAAGCGGTTCACCGCGAGAGTGGCGCTGTCCACCCACGAGAGCGAAATAGCGAAATTGCTATGCCGAGAACGTGCGATTTCAGAATACTGCATTTCTTGAAAACAGGGGGTTTTTTTCTCCGCAGGAAAGAATCCACATCTCTCGACTTTCTGTAACGTCCTCTCTGAAAGCACAACGTGTGTCGCTCCTGGAACTTCTAGCTGCCTTATTAGAGGGGCTTTTCCCTTCCACTCTGTTCGTCACAGAATGCTGAAGTGTAGCATCGGAAAAACAGAGAAAAACGAAATGTCCCTAGGAATCAAGGGTTAAGAATGAGAGAGAAGCGTAGTGCAGAATGCATGGACACAAGGAGAAGACAGAACCGCTCCTTTGCGATGTGCGCAGAAGAAGCCGCTCGTCCGAGAAAAGCATCCGGCTGAAGTCGCTCTTTCTCGGCATGCGAGAGAGACGAGACTGCTGCTGAAGGCACAAAGCGGCATTCGGGGAGAACCGCGATTTCTCGGCCAGCAACTGCAAACTCTCCGAAGCGGTTCACCGCGAGAGCCGCTTTAGACGTGCGTGAGCGAAATAACGGAACTGTGATGCCGAGAACGTGTGAATTCTGCATACTGCATTGCCTGAAAACAGGGGTTTTTTTCTCCGCAGGAAAGAATCCACATCTCTCGACTTTCTGTAACGTCCTCTCTGAAAGCACAACGTGTGTCGCTCCTGGAACTTCTAGCTGCCTTATTAGAGGGGCTTTTCCCTTCCACTCTGTTCGTCACAGAATGCTGAAGTGTAGCATCGGAAAAACAGAGAAAAACGAAATGTACCTAGGAATCAAGGGTTAAGAATGAGAGAGAAGCGTAGTGCAGAATGCATGGACACAAGGAGAAGACAGAACCGCTCCTTTGCGATGTGCGCAGAAGAAGCCGCTCGTCCGAGAAAAGCATCCGGCTGAAGTCGCTCTTTCTCAGCATGCGAGAGAGACGAGACCGCTGCTGAAGGCACAAAGCGGCATTCGGAAAGAACCGCGATTTAACGGCCAGCAACTGCAACTCTCCGAAGCGGTTAACCGCGAGAGTGGCGCTGTCCACCTACGAGAGCGAAATAGCGAAATTGCTATGCCGAGAACGTGCGATTTCAGAATACTGCATTGCCTGAAAACAGGGTTTTTTTTCTCCGCAGGAAAGAATCCACATCTCTCGACTTTCTGTAACGTCCTCTCTGAAAGCACAACGTGTGTCGCTCCTGGAACTTCTAGCTGCCTTATTAGAGGGGCTTTTCCCTTCCACTCTGTTCGTCACAGAATGCTGAAGTGTAGCTTCGGAAAAACAGAGAAAAACGAAATGTCCCTAGGAATAAAAGGAAAGGCACAAGAATGAGAGAGAAGCGTAGTGCAGAATGCATGGACACAAGGAGAAGACAGAACCGCTCCTTTGAGATGTGCGCAGAAGAAGCCGCTCGTCCGAGAAAAGCATCCGGCTGAAGTCGCTCTTTCTCGGCATGCGAGAGAGACGAGACCGCTGCTGAAGGCACAAAGCGGCATTCGGGGAGAACCGCGATTTCTCGGCCAGCAACTGCAAACTCTCCAAAGCGGTTCACCGCGAGAGCCGCTTTAGACGTGCGTGAGCGAAATAACGGAACTGTGATGCCGAGAACGTGTGAATTCTGCATACTGCATTGCCTGAAAACAGGGGTTTTTTTCTCCGCAGGAAAGAATCCACATCTCTCGACTTTCTGTAACGTCCTCTCTGAAAGCACAACGTGTGTCGCTCCTGGAACTTCTAGCTGCCTTATTAGAGGGGCTTTTCCCTTCCACTCTGTTCGTCACAGAATGCTGAAGTGTAGCATCGGAAAAACAGAGAAAAACGAAATGTCCCTAAGAATAAAAGGAAAGGCATAAGAATGAGAGAGAAGCGTAGTGCAGAATGCATGGACACAAGGAGAAGACAGAACCGCTCCTTTGCGATGTGCGCAGAAGAAGCCGCTCGTCCGAGAAAAGCATCCGGCTGAAGTCGCTCTTTCTCGGCATGCGAGAGAGACGAGACTGCTGCTGAAGGCACAAAGCGGCATTCGGGGAGAACTGCGATTTCTCGGCCAGCAACTGCAAACTCTCCGAAGCGGTTCACCGCGAGAGCCGCTTTAGACGTGCGTGAGCGAAATAACGGAACTGTGATGCCGAGAACGTGTGAATTCTGCATACTGCATTGCCTGAAAACAGGGGTTTTTTTCTCCGCAGGAAAGAATCCACATCTCTCGACTTTCTGTAACGTCCTCTCTGAAAGCACAACGTGTGTCGCTCCTGGAACTTCTAGCTGCCTTCTTAGACGGGCTTTTCCCTTCCACTCTGTTCGTCACAGAATGCTGAAGTGTAGCATCGGAAAAACAGAGAAAAACGAAATGTCCCTAGGAATAATAGGAAAGGCACAAGAATGAGAGAGAAGCGTAGTGCAGAATGCATGGACACAAGGAGAAGACAGAACCGCTCCTTTGCGATGTGCGCAGAAGAAGCCGCTCGTCCGAGAAAAGCATCCGGCTGAAGTCGCTCTTTCTCGGCATGCGAGAGAGACGAGACTGCTGCTGAAGGCACAAAGCGGCATTCGGGGAGAACCGCGATTTCTCGGCCAGCAACTGCAACTCTCCGAAGCGGTTCACCGCGAGAGTGGCGCTGTCCACCTACGAGAGCAAAATTGCGAAATTGCTATGCCGAGAACGTGCGATTTCAGAATACTGCATTGCCTGAAAACAGGGGGTTTTTTCTCCGCAGGAAAGAATCCACATCTCTCGACTTTCTGTAACGTCCTCTCGGAAAGCACAACGTGTGTCGCTCCTGGAACTTCTAGCTGCCTTATTAGACGGGCTTTTCCCTTCCAATCTGTTCGTCACAGAATGCTGAAGTGTAGCTTCGGAAAAACAGAGAAAAACGAAATGTCCCTAGGAATCAAGGGTTAAGAATGAGAGAGAAGCGTAGTGCAGAATGCATGGACACAAGGAGAAGACAGAACCGCTCCTTTGCGATGTGCGCAGAAGAAGCCGCTCGTCCGAGAAAAGCATCCGGCTGAAGTCGCTCTTTCTCGGCATGCGAGAGAGACGAGACCGCTGCTGAAGGCACAAAGCGGCATTCGGAAAGAACCGCGATTTAACGGCCAGCAACTGCAAACTCTCCAAAGCGGTTCACCGCGAGAGTGGCGCTGTCCACCTACGAGAGCGAAATAGCGAAATTGCTATGCCGAGAACGTGCGATTTCAGAATACTGCATTTCTTGAAAACAGGGGGTTTTTTCTCCGCAGGAAAGAATCCACATCTCTCGACTTTCTGTAACGTCCTCTCTGAAAGCACAACGTGTGTCGCTCCTGGAACTTCTAGCTGCCTTATTAGAGGGGCTTTTCCCTTCCACTCTGTTCGTCACAGAATGCTGAAGTGTAGCATCGGAAAAACAGAGAAAAACGAAATGTCCCTAAGAATAAAAGGAAAGGCACAAGAATGAGAGAGAAGCGTAGTGCAGAATGCATGGACACAAGGAGAAGACAGAACCGCTCCTTTGCGATGTGCGCAGAAGAAGCCGCTCGTCCGAGAAAAGCATCCGGCTGAAGTCGCTCTTTCTCGGCATCCAAGAGAGACGAGACCGCTGCTGAAGGCACAAAGCGGCATTCGGAAAGAACCGCGATTTAACGGCCAGCAACTGCAAACTCTCCGAAGCGGTTCACCGCGAGAGTGGCGCTGTCCACCTACGAGAGCGAAATAGCGAAATTGCTATGCCGAGAACGTGCGATTTCAGAATACTGCATTTCTTGAAAACAGGGGGTTTTTTCTCCGCAGGAAAGAATCCACATCTCTCGACTTTCTGTAACGTCCTCTCTGAAAGCACAACGTGTGTCGCTCCTGGAACTTCTAGCTGCCTTATTAGAGGGGCTTTTCCCTTCCACTCTGTTCGTCACAGAATGCTGAAGTGTAGCATCGGAAAAACAGAGAAAAACGAAATGTCCCTAGGAATAAAAGGAAAGGCACAAGAATGAGAGAGAAGCGTAGTGCAGAATGCATGGACACAAGGAGAAGACAGAACCGCTCCTTTGCGATGTGCGCAGAAGAAGCCGCTCGTCCGAGAAAAGCATCCGGCTGAAGTCGCTCTTTCTCGGCATGCGAGAGAGACGAGACTGCTGCTGAAGGCACAAAGCGGCATTCGGGGAGAACCGCGATTTCTCGGCCAGCAACTGCAAACTCTCCGAAGCGGTTC
Source organism: Phasianus colchicus (assembly GCF_987193195.1). NCBI lineage: Eukaryota > Metazoa > Chordata > Aves > Galliformes > Phasianidae > Phasianus > Phasianus colchicus. Next base: position 569,736 of record NC_143443.1, read on the forward strand.
ACCGCGAGAGCCGCTTTAGACGTGCGTGAGCGAAATAACGGAAGTGTGATGCCGAGAACGTGTGAATTCTGCATACTGCATTGCCTGAAAACAGGGGTTTTTTTCTCCGCTGGAAAGAATCCACATCTCTCGACTTTCTGTAACGTCCTCTCTGAAAGCACAACGTGTGTCGCTCCTGGAACTTCTAGCTGCCTTATTAGAGGGGCTTTTCCCTTCCACTCTGTTCGTCACAGAATGCTGAAGTGTAGCATCGGAAAAACAGAGAAAAACGAAATGTCCCTAGGAATAAAAGGAAAGGCACAAGAATGAGAGAGAAGCGTAGTGCAGAATGCATGGACACAAGGAGAAGACAGAACCGCTCCTTTGCGATGTGCGCAGAAGAAGCCGCTCGTCCGAGAAAAGCATCCGGCTGAAGTCGCTCTTTCTCGGCATGCGAGAGAGACGAGACCGCTGATGAAGGCACAAAGCGGCATTCGGGGAGAACTGCTATTTCTCGGCCAGCAACTGCAACTCTCCGAAGCGGTTCACCGCGAGAGTGGCGCTGTCCACCTACGAGAGCGAAATAGCGAAATTGCTATGCCGAGAACGTGCGATTTCAGAATACTGCATTTCTTGAAAACAGGGGGTTTTTTCTCCGCAGGAAAGAATCCACATCTCTCGACTTTCTGTAACGTCCTCTCTGAAAGCACAACGTGTGTCGCTCCTGGAACTTCTAGCTGCCTTATTAGAGGGGCTTTTCCCTTCCACTCTGTTCGTCACAGAATGCTGAAGTGTAGCATCGGAAAAACAGAGAAAAACGAAATGTCCCTAAGAATAAAAGGAAAGGCACAAGAATGAGAGAGAAGCGTAGTGCAGAATGCATGGACACAAGGAGAAGACAGAACCGCTCCTTTGCGATGTGCGCAGAAGAAGCCGCTCGTCCGAGAAAAGCATCCGGCTGAAGTCGCTCTTTCTCGGCATCCAAGAGAGACGAGACCGCTGCTGAAGGCACAAAGCGGCATTCGGGGAGAACTGCGATTTCTCGGCCAGCAACTGCAAACTCTCCGAAGCGGTTCACCGCGAGAGCCGCTTTAGACGTGCTTGAGCGAAATAACGGAAGTGTGATGCCGAGAACGTGTGAATTCTGCATACTGCATTGCCTGAAAACAGGGGGTTTTTTCTCCGCAGGAAAGAATCCACATCTCTCGACTTTCTGTAACGTCCTCTCTGAAAGCACAACGTGTGTCGCTCCTGGAACTTCTAGCTGCCTTATTAGAGGGGCTTTTCCCTTCCACTCTGTTCGTCACAGAATGCTGAAGTGTAGCTTCGGAAAAACAGGGAAAAACGAAATGTCCCTAGGAATCAAGGGTTAAGAATGAGAGAGAAGCGTAGTGCAGAATGCATGGACACAAGGAGAAGACAGAACCGCTCCTTTGCGATGTGCGCAGAAGAAGCCGCTCGTCCGAGAAAAGCATCCGGCTGAAGTCGCTCTTTCTCGGCATGCGAGAGAGACGAGACCGCTGCTGAAGGCACAAAGCGGCATTCGGAAAGAACCGCGATTTAACGGCCAGCAACTGCAAACTCTCCAAAGCGGTTCACCGCGAGAGTGGCGCTGTCCACCTACGAGAGCGAAATAGCGAAATTGCTATGCCGAGAACGTGCGATTTCAGAATACTGCATTTCTTGAAAACAGGGGGTTTTTTCTCCGCAGGAAAGAATCCACATCTCTCGACTTTCTGTAACGTCCTCTCTGAAAGCACAACGTGTGTCGCTCCTGGAACTTCTAGCTGCCTTATTAGAGGGGCTTTTCCCTTCCACTCTGTTCGTCACAGAATGCTGAAGTGTAGCATCGGAAAAACAGAGAAAAACGAAATGTCCCTAAGAATAAAAGGAAAGGCACAAGAATGAGAGAGAAGCGTAGTGCAGAATGCATGGACACAAGGAGAAGACAGAACCGCTCCTTTGCGATGTGCGCAGAAGAAGCCGCTCGTCCGAGAAAAGCATCCGGCTGAAGTCGCTCTTTCTCGGCATGCGAGAGAGACGAGACCGCTGCTGAAGGAACAAAGCGGCATTCGGAAAGAACCGCGATTTAACGGCCAGCAACTGCAAACTCTCCGAAGCGGTTCACCGCGAGAGTGGCGCTGTCCACCTACGAGAGCGAAATAGCGAAATTGCTATGCCGAGAACGTGCGATTTCAGAATACTGCATTTCTTGAAAACAGGGGGTTTTTTCTCCGCAGGAAAGAATCCACATCTCTCGACTTTCTGTAACGTCCTCTCTGAAAGCACAACGTGTGTCGCTCCTGGAACTTCTAGCTGCCTTATTAGAGGGGCTTTTCCCTTCCACTCTGTTCGTCACAGAATGCTGAAGTGTAGCATCGGAAAAACAGAGAAAAACGAAATGTCCCTAGGAATAAAAGGAAAGGCACAAGAATGAGAGAGAAGCGTAGTGCAGAATGCATGGACACAAGGAGAAGACAGAACCGCTCCTTTGCGATGTGCGCAGAAGAAGCCGCTCGTCCGAGAAAAGCATCCGGCTGAAGTCGCTCTTTCTCGGCATGCGAGAGAGACGAGACTGCTGCTGAAGGCACAAAGCGGCATTCGGGGAGAACCGCGATTTCTCGGCCAGCAACTGGAAACTCTCCGAAGCGGTTCACCGCGAGAGCCGCTTTAGACGTGCGTGAGCGAAATAACGGAAGTGTGATGCCGAGAACGTGTGAATTCTGCATACTGCATTGCCTGAAAACAGGGGTTTTTTTCTCCGCAGGAAAGAATCCACATCTCTCGACTTTCTGTAATGTCCTCTCTGAAAGCACAACGTGTGTCGCTCCTGGAACTTCTAGCTGCCTTATTAGAGGGGCTTTTCCCTTCCACTCTGTTCGTCACAGAATGCTGAAGTGTAGCATCGGAAAAACAGAGAAAAACGAAATGTCCCTAGGAATAAAAGGAAAGGCACAAGAATGAGAGAGAAGCGTAGTGCAGAATGCATGGACACAAGGAGAAGACAGAACCGCTCCTTTGCGATGTGCGCAGAAGAAGCCGCTCGTCCGAGAAAAGCATCCGGCTGAAGTCGCTCTTTCTCGGCATGCGAGAGAGACGAGACTGCTGCTGAAGGCACAAAGCGGCATTCGGGGAGAACCGCGATTTCTCGGCCAGCAACTGCAAACTCTCCGAAGCGGTTCACCGCGAGAGCCGCTTTAGACGTGCGTGAGCGAAATAACGGAAGTGTGATGCCGAGAACGTGTGAATTCTGCATACTGCATTGCCTGAAAACAGGGGTTTTTTTCTCCGCAGGAAAGAATCCACATCTCTCGACTTTCTGTAACGTCCTCTCTGAAAGCACAACGTGTGTCGCTCCTGGAACTTCTAGCTGCCTTATTAGAGGGGCTTTTCCCTTCCACTCTGTTCGTCACAGAATGCTGAAGTGTAGCATCGGAAAAACAGAGAAAAACGAAATGTCCCTAGGAATAAAAGGAAAGGCACAAGAATGAGAGAGAAGCGTAGTGCAGAATGCATGGACACAAGGAGAAGACAGAACCGCTCCTTTGCGATGTGCGCAGAAGAAGCCGCTCGTCCGAGAAAAGCATCCGGCTGAAGTCGCTCTTTCTCGGCATGCGAGAGAGACGAGACCGCTGATGAAGGCACAAAGCGGCATTCGGGGAGAACCGCTATTTCTCGGCCAGCAACTGCAACTCTCCGAAGCGGTTCACCGCGAGAGTGGCGCTGTCCACCTACGAGAGCGAAAGAGCGAAATTGCTATGCCGAGAACGTGCGATTTCAGAATACTGCATTGCCTGAAAACAGGGTTTTTTTTCTCCGCAGGAAAGAATCCACATCTCTCGACTTTCTGTAACGTCCTCTCTGAAAGCACAACGTGTGTCGCTCCTGGAACTTCTAGCTGCCTTCTTAGACGGGCTTTTCCCTTCCACTCTGTTCGTCACAGAATGCTGAAGTGTAGCATCGGAAAAACAGAGAAAAACGAAATGTCCCTAAGAATAAAAGGAAAGGCATAAGAATGAGAGAGAAGCGTAGTGCAGAATGCATGGACACAAGGAGAAGACAGAACCGCTCCTTTGCGATGTGCGCAGAAGAAGCCGCTCGTCCGAGAAAAGCATCCGGCTGAAGTCGCTCTTTCTCGGCATGCGAGAGAGACGAGACTGCTGCTGAAGGCACAAAGCGGCATTCGGGGAGAACCGCGATTTCTCGGCCAGCAACTGCAACTCTCCAAAGCGGTTCACCGCGAGAGTGGCGCTGTCCACCTACGAGAGCGAAATAGCGAAATTGCTATGCCGAGAACGTGCGATTTCAGAATACTGCATTGCCTGAAAACAGGGGGTTTTTTCTCCGCAGGAAAGAATCCACATCTCTCGACTTTCTGTAACGTCCTCTCTGAAAGCACAACGTGTGTCGCTCCTGGAACTTCTAGCTGCCTTATTAGAGGGGCTTTTCCCTTCCACTCTGTTCGTCACAGAATGCTGAAGTGTAGCATCGGAAAAAAAGAGAAAAACGAAATGTCCCTAGGAATAAACGGAAAGGCATAAGAACGAGAGAGAAGCGTAGTGCAGAATGCATGGACACAAGGAGAAGACAGAACCGCTCCTTTGCGATGTGCGCAGAAGAAGCCGCTCGTCCGAGAAAAGCATCCGGCTGAAGTCGCTCTTTCTCGGCATGCGAGAGAGACGAGACTGCTGCTGAAGGAACAAAGCGGCATTCGGAAAGAACCGCGATTTCTCGGCCAGCAACTGCAAACTCTCCGAAGCGGTTCACCGCGAGAGCCGCTTTAGACGTGCTTGAGCGAAATAACGGAACTGTGATGCCGAGAACGTGTGAATTCTGCATACTGCATTGCCTGAAAACAGGGGGTTTTTTCTCCGCAGGAAAGAATCCACATCTCTCGACTTTCTGTAACGTCCTCTCTGAAAGCACAACGTGTGTCGCTCCTGGAACTTCTAGCTGCCTTATTAGAGGGGCTTTTCCCTTCCACTCTGTTCGTCACAGAATGCTGAAGTGTAGCATCGGAAAAACAGAGAAAAACGAAATGTCCCTAGGAATCAAGGTTTAAGAATGAGAGAGAAGCGTAGTGCAGAATGCATGGACACAAGGAGAAGACAGAACCGCTCCATTGCGATGTGCGCAGAAGAAGCCGCTCGTCCGAGAAAAGCATCCGGCTGAAGTCGCTCTTTCTCGGCATGCGAGAGAGACGAGACCGCTGCTGAAGGCACAAAGCGGCATTCGGGGAGAACCGCGATTTCTCGGCCAGCAACTGCAAACTCTCCGAAGCGGTTCACCGCGAGAGCCGCTTTAGACGTGCGTGAGCGAAATAACGGAACTGTGATGCCGAGAACGTGTGAATTCTGCATACTGCATTGCCTGAAAACAGGGGGTTTTTTCTCCGCAGGAAAGAATCCACATCTCTCGACTTTCTGTAACGTCCTCTCTGAAAGCACAACGTGTGTCGCTCCTGGAACTTCTAGCTGCCTTATTAGAGGGGCTTTTCCCTTCCACTCTGTTCGTCACAGAATGCTGAAGTGTAGCATCGGAAAAACAGAGAAAAACGAAATGTCCCTAGGAATAATAGGAAAGGCATAAGAATGAGAGAGAAGCGTAGTGCAGAATGCATGGACACAAGGAGAAGACAGAACCGCTCCTTTGCGATGTGCGCAGAAGAAGCCGCTCGTCCGAGAAAAGCATCCGGCTGAAGTCGCTCTTTCTCGGCATGCGAGAGAGACGAGACCGCTGATGAAGGCACAAAGCGGCATTCGGGGAGAACCGCTATTTCTCGGCCAGCAACTGCAACTCTCCGAAGCGGTTCACCGCGAGAGTGGCGCTGTCCACCTACGAGAGCGAAATAGCGAAATTGCTATGCCGAGAACGTGCGATTTCAGAATACTGCATTGCCTGAAAACAGGGGTTTTTTTCTCCGCAGGAAAGAATCCACATCTCTCGACTTTCTGTAACGTCCTCTCTGAAAGCACAACGTGTGTCGCTCCTGGAACTTCTAGCTGCCTTATTAGAGGGGCTTTTCCCTTCCACTCTGTTCGTCACAGAATGCTGAAGTGTAGCTTCGGAAAAACAGAGAAAAACGAAATGTCCCTAAGAATAAAAGGAAAGGCATAAGAATGAGAGAGAAGCGTAGTGCAGAATGCATGGACACAAGGAGAAGACAGAACCGCTCCTTTGCGATGTGCGCAGAAGAAGCCGCTCGTCCGAGAAAAGCATCCGGCTGAAGTCGCTCTTTCTCGGCATGCGAGAGAGACGAGACCGCTGCTGAAGGAACAAAGCGGCATTCGGGGAGAACCGCGATTTAACGGCCAGCAACTGCAACTCTCCGAAGCGGTTCACCGCGAGAGTGGCGCTGTCCACCCACGAGAGCGAAATAGCGAAATTGCTATGCCGAGAACGTGCGATTTCAGAATACTGCATTTCCTGAAAACAGGGGGTTTTTTTCTCCGCAGGAAAGAATCCACATCTCTCGACTTTCTGTAACGTCCTCTCTGAAAGCACAACGTGTGTCGCTCCTGGAACTTCTAGCTGCCTTATTAGAGGGGCTTTTCCCTTCCACTCTGTTCGTCACAGAATGCTGAAGTGTAGCTTCGGAAAAACAGAGAAAAACGAAATGTCCCTAGGAATCAAGGGTTAAGAACGAGAGAGAAGCGTAGTGCAGAATGCATGGACACAAGGAGAAGACAGAACCGCTCCTTTGCGATGTGCGCAGAAGAAGCCGCTCATCCGAGAAAAGCATCCGGCTGAAGTCGCTCTTTCTCGGCATGCGAGAGAGACGAGACCGCTGCTGAAGGCACAAAGCGGCATTCGGGGAGAACCGCGATTTCTCGGCCAGCAACTGCAAACTCTCCGAAGCGGTTCACCGCGAGAGCCGCTTTAGACGTGCGTGAGCGAAATAACGGAAGTGTGATGCCGAGAACGTGCGAATTCTGCATACTGCATTTCCTGCAAACAGGGGGTTTTTTCTCTGCAGGAAAGAATCCACATCTCTCGACTTTCTGTAACGTCCTCTCTGAAAGCACAACGTGTGTCGCTCCTGGAACTTCTAGCTGCCTTATTAGAGGGGCTTTTCCCTTCCACTCTGTTCGTCACAGAATGCTGAAGTGTAGCTTCGGAAAAACAGAGAAAAACGAAATGTCCCTAAGAATAAAAGGAAAGGCACAAGAATGAGAGAGAAGCGTAGTGCAGAATGCATGGACACAAGGAGAAGACAGAACCGCTCCTTTGCGATGTGCGCAGAAGAAGCCGCTTGTCCGAGAAAAGCATCCGGCTGAAGTCGCTCTTTCTCGGCATGCGAGAGAGACGAGACCGCTGCTGAAGGCACAAAGCGGCATTCGGGGAGAACCGCGATTTCTCGGCCAGCAACTGCAAACTCTCCGAAGCGGTTCACCGCGAGAGCCGCTTTAGATGTGCGTGAGCGAAATAACAGAACTGTGATGCCGAGAACGTGTGAATTCTGCATACTGCCTTGCCTGAAAACAGGGTTTTTTTTCTCCGCAGGAAAGAATCCACATCTCTCGACTTTCTGTAACGTCCTCTCTGAAAGCACAACGTGTGTCGCTCCTGGAACTTCTAGCTGCCTTATTAGAGGGGCTTTTCCCTTCCACTCTGTTCGTCACAGAATGCTGAAGTGTAGCTTCGGAAAAACAGAGAAAAACGAAATGTCCCTAGGAATAAAAGGAAAGGCACAAGAATGAGAGAGAAGCGTAGTGCAGAATGCATGGACACAAGGAGAAGACAGAACCGCTCCTTTGAGATGTGCGCAGAAGAAGCCGCTCGTCCGAGAAAAGCATCCGGCTGAAGTCGCTCTTTCTCGGCATGCGAGAGAGACGAGACTGCTGCTGAAGGCACAAAGCGGCATTCGGGGAGAACCGCGATTTCTCGGCCAGCAACTGCAACTCTCCGAAGCGGTTCACCGCGAGAGTGGCGCTGTCCACCTACGTGAGCGAAATAGCGAAATTGCTATGCCGAGAACGTGCGATTTCAGAATACTGCATTGCCTGAAAACAGGGGGTTTTTTCTCCGCAGGAAAGAATCCACATCTCTCGACTTTCTGTAACGTCCTCTCTGAAAGCACAACGTGTGTCGCTCCTGGAACTTCTAGCTGCCTTATTAGAGGGGCTTTTCCCTTCCACTCTGTTCGTCACAGAATGCTGAAGTGTAGCATCGGAAAAACAGAGAAAAACGAAATGTCCCTAAGAATAAAAGGAAAGGCATAAGAATGAGAGAGAAGCGTAGTGCAGAATGCATGGACACAAGGAGAAGACAGAACCGCTCCTTTGCGATGTGCGCAGAAGAAGCCGCTCGTCCGAGAAAAGCATCCGGCTGAAGTCGCTCTTTCTCGGCATGCGAGAGAGACGAGACCGCTGCTGAAGGCACAAAGCGGCATTCGGGGAGAACAGCGATTTCTCGGCCAGCAACTGCAAACTCTCCGAAGCGGTTCACCGCGAGAGCCGCTTTAGACGTGCGTGAGCGAAATAACGGAAGTGTGATGCCGAGAACGTGTGAATTCTGCATACTGCATTGCCTGAAAACAGGGGGTTTTTTCTCCGCAGGAAAGAATCCACATCTCTCGACTTTCTGTAACGTCCTCTCTGAAAGCACAACGTGTGTCGCTCCTGGAACTTCTAGCTGCCTTATTAGAGGGGCTTTTCCCTTCCACTCTGTTCGTCACAGAATGCTGAAGTGTAGCATCGGAAAAACAGAGAAAAACGAAATGTCCCTAGGAATCAAGGTTTAAGAATGAGAGAGAAGCGTAGTGCAGAATGCATGGACACAAGGAGAAGACAGAACCGCTCCATTGCGATGTGCGCAGAAGAAGCCGCTCGTCCGAGAAAAGCATCCGGCTGAAGTCGCTCTTTCTCGGCATGCGAGAGAGACGAGACCGCTGCTGAAGGCACAAAGCGGCATTCGGGGAGAACCGCGATTTCTCGGCCAGCAACTGCAAACTCTCCGAAGCGGTTCACCGCGAGAGCCGCTTTAGACGTGCGTGAGCGAAATAACGGAACTGTGATGCCGAGAACGTGTGAATTCTGCATACTGCATTGCCTGAAAACAGGGGGTTTTTTCTCCGCAGGAAAGAATCCACATCTCTCGACTTTCTGTAACGTCCTCTCTGAAAGCACAACGTGTGTCGCTCCTGGAACTTCTAGCTGCCTTATTAGAGGGGCTTTTCCCTTCCACTCTGTTCGTCACAGAATGCTGAAGTGTAGCATCGGAAAAACAGAGAAAAACGAAATGTCCCTAGGAATAATAGGAAAGGCATAAGAATGAGAGAGAAGCGTAGTGCAGAATGCATGGACACAAGGAGAAGACAGAACCGCTCCTTTGCGATGTGCGCAGAAGAAGCCGCTCGTCCGAGAAAAGCATCCGGCTGAAGTCGCTCTTTCTCGGCATGCGAGAGATACGAGACCGCTGCAGAAGGAACAAAGCGGCATTCGGGGAGAACCGCGATTTAACGGCCAGCAACTGCAACTCTCCGAAGCGGTTCACCGCGAGAGTGGCGCTGTCCACCCACGAGAGCGAAATAGCGAAATTGCTATGCCGAGAACGTGCGATTTCAGAATACTGCATTTCCTGAAAACAGGGGGTTTTTTTCTCCGCAGGAAAGAATCCACATCTCTCGACTTTCTGTAACGTCCTCTCTGAAAGCACAACGTGTGTCGCTCCTGGAACTTCTAGCTGCCTTATTAGAGGGGCTTTTCCCTTCCACTCTGTTCGTCACAGAATGCTGAAGTGTAGCTTCGGAAAAACAGAGAAAAACGAAATGTCCCTAGGAATCAAGGGTTAAGAACGAGAGAGAAGCGTAGTGCAGAATGCATGGACACAAGGAGAAGACAGAACCGCTCCTTTGCGATGTGCGCAGAAGAAGCCGCTCGTCCGAGAAAAGCATCCGGCTGAAGTCGCTCTTTCTCGGCATGCGAGAGAGACGAGACCGCTGCTGAAGGCACAAAGCGGCATTCGGGGAGAACCGCGATTTCTCGGCCAGCAACTGCAAACTCTCCGAAGCGGTTCACCGCGAGAGCCGCTTTAGATGTGCGTGAGCGAAATAACAGAACTGTGATGCCGAGAACGTGTGAATTCTGCATACTGCCTTGCCTGAAAACAGGGTTTTTTTTCTCCGCAGGAAAGAATCCACATCTCTCGACTTTCTGTAACGTCCTCTCTGAAAGCACAACGTGTGTCGCTCCTGGAACTTCTAGCTGCCTTATTAGAGGGGCTTTTCCCTTCCACTCTGTTCGTCACAGAATGCTGAAGTGTAGCTTCGGAAAAACAGAGAAAAACGAAATGTCCCTAGGAATAAAAGGAAAGGCACAAGAATGAGAGAGAAGCGTAGTGCAGAATGCATGGACACAAGGAGAAGACAGAACCGCTCCTTTGAGATGTGCGCAGAAGAAGCCGCTCGTCCGAGAAAAGCATCCGGCTGAAGTCGCTCTTTCTCGGCATGCGAGAGAGACGAGACTGCTGCTGAAGGCACAAAGCGGCATTCGGGGAGAAACGCGATTTCTCGGCCAGCAACTGCAACTCTCCGAAGCGGTTCACCGCGAGAGTGGCGCTGTCCACCTACGTGAGCGAAATAGCGAAATTGCTATGCCGAGAACGTGCGATTTCAGAATACTGCATTGCCTGAAAACAGGGGGTTTTTTCTCCGCAGGAAAGAATCCACATCTCTCGACTTTCTGTAACGTCCTCTCTGAAAGCACAACGTGTGTCGCTCCTGGAACTTCTAGCTGCCTTATTAGAGGGGCTTTTCCCTTCCACTCTGTTCGTCACAGAATGCTGAAGTGTAGCATCGGAAAAACAGAGAAAAACGAAATGTCCCTAAGAATAAAAGGAAAGGCATAAGAATGAGAGAGAAGCGTAGTGCAGAATGCATGGACACAAGGAGAAGACAGAACCGCTCCTTTGCGATGTGCGCAGAAGAAGCCGCTCGTCCGAGAAAAGCATCCGGCTGAAGTCGCTCTTTCTCGGCATGCGAGAGAGACGAGACCGCTGCTGAAGGCACAAAGCGGCATTCGGGGAGAACAGCGATTTCTCGGCCAGCAACTGCAAACTCTCCGAAGCGGTTCACCGCGAGAGCCGCTTTAGACGTGCGTGAGCGAAATAACGGAAGTGTGATGCCGAGAACGTGTGAATTCTGCATACTGCATTGCCTGAAAACAGGGGGTTTTTTCTCCGCAGGAAAGAATCCACATCTCTCGACTTTCTGTAACGTCCTCTCTGAAAGCACAACGTGTGTCGCTCCTGGAACTTCTAGCTGCCTTATTAGAGGGGCTTTTCCCTTCCACTCTGTTCGTCACAGAATGCTGAAGTGTAGCATCGGAAAAACAGAGAAAAACGAAATGTCCCTAGGAATCAAGGTTTAAGAATGAGAGAGAAGCGTAGTGCAGAATGCATGGACACAAGGAGAAGACAGAACCGCTCCATTGCGATGTGCGCAGAAGAAGCCGCTCGTCCGAGAAAAGCATCCGGCTGAAGTCGCTCTTTCTCGGCATGCGAGAGAGACGAGACCGCTGCTGAAGGCACAAAGCGGCATTCGGGGAGAACCGCGATTTCTCGGCCAGCAACTGCAAACTCTCCGAAGCGGTTCACCGCGAGAGCCGCTTTAGACGTGCGTGAGCGAAATAACGGAACTGTGATGCCGAGAACGTGTGAATTCTGCATACTGCATTGCCTGAAAACAGGGGGTTTTTTCTCCGCAGGAAAGAATCCACATCTCTCGACTTTCTGTAACGTCCTCTCTGAAAGCACAACGTGTGTCGCTCCTGGAACTTCTAGCTGCCTTATTAGAGGGGCTTTTCCCTTCCACTCTGTTCGTCACAGAATGCTGAAGTGTAGCATCGGAAAAACAGAGAAAAACGAAATGTCCCTAGGAATAATAGGAAAGGCATAAGAATGAGAGAGAAGCGTAGTGCAGAATGCATGGACACAAGGAGAAGACAGAACCGCTCCTTTGCGATGTGCGCAGAAGAAGCCGCTCGTCCGAGAAAAGCATCCGGCTGAAGTCGCTCTTTCTCGGCATGCGAGAGATACGAGACCGCTGCAGAAGGAACAAAGCGGCATTCGGGGAGAACCGCGATTTAACGGCCAGCAACTGCAACTCTCCGAAGCGGTTCACCGCGAGAGTGGCGCTGTCCACCCACGAGAGCGAAATAGCGAAATTGCTATGCCGAGAACGTGCGATTTCAGAATACTGCATTTCCTGAAAACAGGGGGTTTTTTTCTCCGCAGGAAAGAATCCACATCTCTCGACTTTCTGTAACGTCCTCTCTGAAAGCACAACGTGTGTCGCTCCTGGAACTTCTAGCTGCCTTATTAGAGGGGCTTTTCCCTTCCACTCTGTTCGTCACAGAATGCTGAAGTGTAGCTTCGGAAAAACAGAGAAAAACGAAATGTCCCTAGGAATCAAGGGTTAAGAACGAGAGAGAAGCGTAGTGCAGAATGCATGGACACAAGGAGAAGACAGAACCGCTCCTTTGCGATGTGCGCAGAAGAAGCCGCTCGTCCGAGAAAAGCATCCGGCTGAAGTCGCTCTTTCTCGGCATGCGAGAGAGACGAGACCGCTGCTGAAGGCACAAAGCGGCATTCGGGGAGAACCGCGATTTCTCGGCCAGCAACTGCAAACTCTCCGAAGCGGTTCACCGCGAGAGCCGCTTTAGACGTGCGTGAGCGAAATAACGGAAGTGTGATGCCGAGAACGTGCGAATTCTGCATACTGCATTTCCTGCAAACAGGGGTTTTTTTCTCCGCAGGAAAGAATCCACATCTCTCGACTTTCTGTAACGTCCTCTCTGAAAGCACAACGTGTGTCGCTCCTGGAACTTCTAGCTGCCTTATTAGAGGGGCTTTTCCCTTCCACTCTGTTCGTCACAGAATGCTGAAGTGTAGCATCGGAAAAACAGAGAAAAACGAAATGTCCCTAAGAATAAAAGGAAAGGCACAAGAATGAGAGAGAAGCGTAGTGCAGAATGCATGGACACAAGGAGAAGACAGAACCGCTCCTTTGCGATGTGCGCAGAAGAAGCCGCTCGTCCGAGAAAAGCATCCGGCTGAAGTCGCTCTTTCTCGGCATGCGAGAGAGACGAGACCGCTGCTGAAGGCACAAAGCGGCATTCGGGGAGAACCGCGATTTCTCGGCCAGCAACTGCAAACTCTCCGAAGCGGTTCACCGCGAGAGCCGCTTTAGATGTGCGTGAGCGAAATAACAGAACTGTGATGCCGAGAACGTGTGAATTCTGCATACTGCCTTGCCTGAAAACAGGGGTTTTTTTCTCCGCAGGAAAGAATCCACATCTCTCGACTTTCTGTAACGTCCTCTCTGAAAGCACAACGTGTGTCGCTCCTGGAACTTCTAGCTGCCTTATTAGAGGGGCTTTTCCCTTCCACTCTGTTCGTCACAGAATGCTGAAGTGTAGCTTCGGAAAAACAGAGAAAAACGAAATGTCCCTAGGAATAAAAGGAAAGGCACAAGAATGAGAGAGAAGCGTAGTGCAGAATGCATGGACACAAGGAGAAGACAGAACCGCTCCTTTGCGATGTGCGCAGAAGAAGCCGCTCGTCCGAGAAAAGCATCCGGCTGAAGTCGCTCTTTCTCGGCATGCGAGAGAGACGAGACCGCTGCTGAAGGCACAAAGCGGCATTCGGGGAGAACAGCGATTTCTCGGCCAGCAACTGCAAACTCTCCGAAGCGGTTCACCGCGAGAGCCGCTTTAGACGTGCGTGAGCGAAATAACGGAAGTGTGATGCCGAGAACGTGCGAATTCTGCATACTGCATTTCCTGCAAACAGGGGGTTTTTTCTCCGCAGGAAAGAATCCACATCTCTCGACTTTCTGTAACGTCCTCTCTGAAAGCACAACGCGTGTCGCTCCTGGAACTTCTAGCTGCCTTATTAGACGGGCTTTTCCCTTCCACTCTGTTCGTCACAGAATGCTGAAGTGTAGCTTCGGAAAAACAGAGAAAAACGAAATGTCCCTAAGAATAAAAGGAAAGGCATAAGAATGAGAGAGAAGCGTAGTGCAGAATGCATGGACACAAGGAGAAGACAGAACCGCTCCTTTGCGATGTGCGCAGAAGAAGCCGCTCGTCCGAGAAAAGCATCCGGCTGAAGTCGCTCTTTCTCGGCATGCGAGAGAGACGAGACTGCTGCTGAAGGCACAAAGCGGCATTCGGGGAGAACCGCGATTTCTCGGCCAGCAACTGCAACTCTCCGAAGCGGTTCACCGCGAGAGTGGCGCTGTCCACCTACGAGAGCGAAATAGCGAAATTGCTATGCCGAGAACGTGCGATTTCAGAATACTGCATTGCCTGAAAACAGGGGTTTTTTTCTCCGCAGGAAAGAATCCACATCTCTCGACTTTCTGTAACGTCCTCTCGGAAAGCACAACGTGTGTCGCTCCTGGAACTTCTAGCTGCCTTATTAGAGGGGCTTTTCCCTTCCACTCTGTTCGTCACAGAATGCTGAAGTGTAGCATCGGAAAAACAGAGAAAAACGAAATGTCCCTAGGAATAATAGGAAAGGCACAAGAATGAGAGAGAAGCGTAGTGCAGAATGCATGGACACAAGGAGAAGACAGAACCGCTCCTTTGCGCTGTGTGCAGAAGAAGCCGCTCGTCCGAGAAAAGCATCCGGCTGAAGTCGCTCTTTCTCGGCATGCGAGAGAGACGAGACCGCTGCTGAAGGCACAAAGCGGCATTCAGGGAGAACCGCGATTTAACGGCCAGCAACTGCAAACTCTCCGAAGCGGTTCACCGCGAGAGTGGCGCTGTCCACCTACGAGAGCGAAATAGCGAAATTTCTATGCCGAGAACGTGCGAATTCTGCATACTGCATTGCCTGAAAACAGGGGGTTTTTTCTCCGCAGGAAAGAATCCACATCTCTCGACTTTCTGTAACGTCCTCTCTGAAAGCAGAACGTGTGTCGCTCCTGGAACTTCTAGCTGCCTTATTAGAGGGGCTTTTCCCTTCCACTCTGTTCGTCACAGAATGCTGAAGTGTAGCATCGGAAAAACAGAGAAAAACGAAATGTCCCTAGGAATCAAGGTTTAAGAATGAGAGAGAAGCGTAGTGCAGAATGCATGGACACAAGGAGAAGACAGAACCGCTCCATTGCGATGTGCGCAGAAGAAGCCGCTCGTCCGAGAAAAGCATCCGGCTGAAGTCGCTCTTTCTCGGCATGCGAGAGAGACGAGACCGCTGCTGAAGGCACAAAGCGGCATTCGGGGAGAACCGCGATTTCTCGGCCAGCAACTGCAAACTCTCCGAAGCGGTTCACCGCGAGAGCCGCTTTAGACGTGCGTGAGCGAAATAACGGAACTGTGATGCCGAGAACGTGTGAATTCTGCATACTGCATTGCCTGAAAACAGGGGGTTTTTTCTCCGCAGGAAAGAATCCACATCTCTCGACTTTCTGTAACGTCCTCTCTGAAAGCACAACGTGTGTCGCTCCTGGAACTTCTAGCTGCCTTATTAGAGGGGCTTTTCCCTTCCACTCTGTTCGTCACAGAATGCTGAAGTGTAGCATCGGAAAAACAGAGAAAAACGAAATGTCCCTAGGAATAATAGGAAAGGCATAAGAATGAGAGAGAAGCGTAGTGCAGAATGCATGGACACAAGGAGAAGACAGAACCGCTCCTTTGCGATGTGCGCAGAAGAAGCCGCTCGTCCGAGAAAAGCATCCGGCTGAAGTCGCTCTTTCTCGGCATGCGAGAGATACGAGACCGCTGCAGAAGGAACAAAGCGGCATTCGGGGAGAACCGCGATTTAACGGCCAGCAACTGCAACTCTCCGAAGCGGTTCACCGCGAGAGTGGCGCTGTCCACCCACGAGAGCGAAATAGCGAAATTGCTATGCCGAGAACGTGCGATTTCAGAATACTGCATTTCCTGAAAACAGGGGGTTTTTTTCTCCGCAGGAAAGAATCCACATCTCTCGACTTTCTGTAACGTCCTCTCTGAAAGCACAACGTGTGTCGCTCCTGGAACTTCTAGCTGCCTTATTAGAGGGGCTTTTCCCTTCCACTCTGTTCGTCACAGAATGCTGAAGTGTAGCTTCGGAAAAACAGAGAAAAACGAAATGTCCCTAGGAATCAAGGGTTAAGAACGAGAGAGAAGCGTAGTGCAGAATGCATGGACACAAGGAGAAGACAGAACCGCTCCTTTGCGATGTGCGCAGAAGAAGCCGCTCGTCCGAGAAAAGCATCCGGCTGAAGTCGCTCTTTCTCGGCATGCGAGAGAGACGAGACCGCTGCTGAAGGCACAAAGCGGCATTCGGGGAGAACCGCGATTTCTCGGCCAGCAACTGCAAACTCTCCGAAGCGGTTCACCGCGAGAGCCGCTTTAGACGTGCGTGAGCGAAATAACGGAAGTGTGATGCCGAGAACGTGCGAATTCTGCATACTGCATTTCCTGCAAACAGGGGTTTTTTTCTCCGCAGGAAAGAATCCACATCTCTCGACTTTCTGTAACGTCCTCTCTGAAAGCACAACGTGTGTCGCTCCTGGAACTTCTAGCTGCCTTATTAGAGGGGCTTTTCCCTTCCACTCTGTTCGTCACAGAATGCTGAAGTGTAGCATCGGAAAAACAGAGAAAAACGAAATGTCCCTAAGAATAAAAGGAAAGGCACAAGAATGAGAGAGAAGCGTAGTGCAGAATGCATGGACACAAGGAGAAGACAGAACCGCTCCTTTGCGATGTGCGCAGAAGAAGCCGCTCGTCCGAGAAAAGCATCCGGCTGAAGTCGCTCTTTCTCGGCATGCGAGAGAGACGAGACCGCTGCTGAAGGCACAAAGCGGCATTCGGGGAGAACCGCGATTTCTCGGCCAGCAACTGCAAACTCTCCGAAGCGGTTCACCGCGAGAGCCGCTTTAGATGTGCGTGAGCGAAATAACAGAACTGTGATGCCGAGAACGTGTGAATTCTGCATACTGCCTTGCCTGAAAACAGGGGTTTTTTTCTCCGCAGGAAAGAATCCACATCTCTCGACTTTCTGTAACGTCCTCTCTGAAAGCACAACGTGTGTCGCTCCTGGAACTTCTAGCTGCCTTATTAGAGGGGCTTTTCCCTTCCACTCTGTTCGTCACAGAATGCTGAAGTGTAGCTTCGGAAAAACAGAGAAAAACGAAATGTCCCTAGGAATAAAAGGAAAGGCACAAGAATGAGAGAGAAGCGTAGTGCAGAATGCATGGACACAAGGAGAAGACAGAACCGCTCCTTTGCGATGTGCGCAGAAGAAGCCGCTCGTCCGAGAAAAGCATCCGGCTGAAGTCGCTCTTTCTCGGCATGCGAGAGAGACGAGACCGCTGCTGAAGGCACAAAGCGGCATTCGGGGAGAACAGCGATTTCTCGGCCAGCAACTGCAAACTCTCCGAAGCGGTTCACCGCGAGAGCCGCTTTAGACGTGCGTGAGCGAAATAACGGAAGTGTGATGCCGAGAACGTGCGAATTCTGCATACTGCATTTCCTGCAAACAGGGGGTTTTTTCTCCGCAGGAAAGAATCCACATCTCTCGACTTTCTGTAACGTCCTCTCTGAAAGCACAACGCGTGTCGCTCCTGGAACTTCTAGCTGCCTTATTAGACGGGCTTTTCCCTTCCACTCTGTTCGTCACAGAATGCTGAAGTGTAGCTTCGGAAAAACAGAGAAAAACGAAATGTCCCTAAGAATAAAAGGAAAGGCATAAGAATGAGAGAGAAGCGTAGTGCAGAATGCATGGACACAAGGAGAAGACAGAACCGCTCCTTTGCGATGTGCGCAGAAGAAGCCGCTCGTCCGAGAAAAGCATCCGGCTGAAGTCGCTCTTTCTCGGCATGCGAGAGAGACGAGACTGCTGCTGAAGGCACAAAGCGGCATTCGGGGAGAACCGCGATTTCTCGGCCAGCAACTGCAACTCTCCGAAGCGGTTCACCGCGAGAGTGGCGCTGTCCACCTACGAGAGCGAAATAGCGAAATTGCTATGCCGAGAACGTGCGATTTCAGAATACTGCATTGCCTGAAAACAGGGGTTTTTTTCTCCGCAGGAAAGAATCCACATCTCTCGACTTTCTGTAACGTCCTCTCGGAAAGCACAACGTGTGTCGCTCCTGGAACTTCTAGCTGCCTTATTAGAGGGGCTTTTCCCTTCCACTCTGTTCGTCACAGAATGCTGAAGTGTAGCATCGGAAAAACAGAGAAAAACGAAATGTCCCTAGGAATAATAGGAAAGGCACAAGAATGAGAGAGAAGCGTAGTGCAGAATGCATGGACACAAGGAGAAGACAGAACCGCTCCTTTGCGCTGTGTGCAGAAGAAGCCGCTCGTCCGAGAAAAGCATCCGGCTGAAGTCGCTCTTTCTCGGCATGCGAGAGAGACGAGACCGCTGCTGAAGGCACAAAGCGGCATTCAGGGAGAACCGCGATTTAACGGCCAGCAACTGCAAACTCTCCGAAGCGGTTCACCGCGAGAGTGGCGCTGTCCACCTACGAGAGCGAAATAGCGAAATTTCTATGCCGAGAACGTGCGAATTCTGCATACTGCATTGCCTGAAAACAGGGGGTTTTTTCTCCGCAGGAAAGAATCCACATCTCTCGACTTTCTGTAACGTCCTCTCTGAAAGCAGAACGTGTGTCGCTCCTGGAACTTCTAGCTGCCTTATTAGAGGGGCTTTTCCCTTCTATTCTGTTCGTCACAGAATGCTGAAGTGTAGCTTCGGAAAAACAGAGAAAAACGAAATGTCCCTAGGAATAAAAGGAAAGGCACAAGAATGAGAGAGAAGCGTAGTGCAGAATGCATGGACACAAGGAGAAGACAGAACCGCTCCTTTGCGATGTGCGCAGAAGAAGCCGCTCGTCCGAGAAAAGCATCCGGCTGAAGTCGCTCTTTCTCGGCATGCAAGAGAGACGAGACCGCTGCTGAAGGCACAAAGCGGCATTCGGGGAGAACCGCGATTTCTCGGCCAGCAACTGCAAACTCTCCGAAGCGGTTCACCGCGAGAGCCGCTTTAGACGTGCGTGAGCGAAATAACGGAACTGTGATGCCGAGAACGTGTGAATTCTGCATACTGCCTTGCCTGAAAACAGGGATTTTTTTCTCCGCAGGAAAGAATCCACATCTCTCGACTTTCTGTAACGTCCTCTCTGAAAGCACAACGTGTGTCGCTCCTGGAACTTCTAGCTGCCTTATTAGAGGGGCTTTTCCCTTCCACTCTGTTCGTCACAGAATGCTGAAGTGTAGCTTCGGAAAAACAGAGAAAAACGAAATGTCCCTTGGAATCAAGGGTTAAGAATGAGAGAGAAGCGTAGTGCAGAATGCATGGACACAAGGAGAAGACAGAACCGCTCCTTTGCGATGTGCGCAGAAGAAGCCGCTCGTCCGAGAAAAGCATCCGGCTGAAGTCGCTCTTTCTCGGCATGCGAGAGAGACGAGACCGCTGCTGAAGGCACAAAGCGGCATTCGGAAAGAACCGCGATTTAACGGCCAGCAACTGCAACTCTCCGAAGCGGTTCACCGCGAGAGTGGCGCTGTCCACCTACGAGAGCGAAATAGCGAAATTGCTATGCCGAGAACGTGCGATTTCAGAATACTGCATTTCTTGAAAACAGGGGGTTTTTTCTCCGCAGGAAAGAATCCACATCTCTCGACTTTCTGTAACGTCCTCTCTGAAAGCACAACGTGTGTCGCTCCTGGAACTTCTAGCTGCCTTATTAGAGGGGCTTTTCCCTTCCACTCTGTTCGTCACAGAATGCTGAAGTGTAGCATCGGAAAAACAGAGAAAAACGAAATGTCCCTAAGAATAAAAGGAAAGGCATAAGAATGAGAGAGAAGCGTAGTGCAGAATGCATGGACACAAGGAGAAGACAGAACCGCTCCTTTGCGATGTGCGCAGAAGAAGCCGCTCGTCCGAGAAAAGCATCCGGCTGAAGTCGCTCTTTCTCGGCATGCGAGAGAGACGAGACCGCTGCTGAAGGCACAAAGCGGCATTCGGGGAGAACCGCGATTTCTCGGCCAGCAACTGCAAACTCTCCGAAGCGGTTCACCGCGAGAGCCGCTTTAGATGTGCGTGAGCGAAATAACAGAACTGTGATGCCGAGAACGTGTGAATTCTGCATACTGCCTTGCCTGTAAACAGGGGTTTTTTTCTCCGCAGGAAAGAATCCACATCTCTCGACTTTCTGTAACGTCCTCTCTGAAAGCACAACGTGTGTCGCTCCTGGAACTTCTAGCTGCCTTATTAGAGGGGCTTTTCCCTTCCACTCTGTTCTTCACAGAATGCTGAAGTGTAGCATCGGAAAAACAGAGAAAAACGAAATGTCCCTAGGAATAAAAGGAAAGGCACAAGAATGAGAGAGAAGCGTAGTGCAGAATGCATGGACACAAGGAGAAGACAGAACCGCTCCTTTGCGATGTGCGCAGAAGAAGCCGCTCGTCCGAGAAAAGCATCCGGCTGAAGTCGCTCTTTCTCGGCATGCGAGAGAGACGAGACCGCTGATGAAGGCACAAAGCGGCATTCGGGGAGAACCGCTATTTCTCGGCCAGCAACTGCAACTCTCCGAAGCGGTTCACCGCGAGAGTGGCGCTGTCCACCTACGAGAGCGAAATAGCGAAATTGCTATGCCGAGAACGTGCGATTTCAGAATACTGCATTGCCTGAAAACAGGGTTTTTTTTCTCCGCAGGAAAGAATCCACATCTCTCGACTTTCTGTAACGTCCTCTCTGAAAGCACAACGTGTGTCGCTCCTGGAACTTCTAGCTGCCTTCTTAGAGGGGCTTTTCCCTTCCACTCTGTTCGTCACAGAATGCTGAAGTGTAGCATCGGAAAAACAGAGAAAAAGGAAATGTCCCTAAGAATAAAAGGAAAGGCATAAGAATGAGAGAGAAGCGTAGTGCAGAATGCATGGACACAAGGGGAAGACAGAACCGCTCCTTTGCGATGTGCGCAGAAGAAGCCGCTCGTCCGAGAAAAGCATCCGGCTGAAGTCGCTCTTTCTCGGCATGCGAGAGAGACGAGACCGCTGCTGAAGGAACAAAGCGGCATTCGGGGAGAACCGCGATTTCTCGGCCAGCAACTGCAACTCTCCGAAGCGGTTCACCGCGAGAGTGGCGCTGTCCACCTACGAGAGCGAAATAGTGAAATTGCTATGCCGAGAACGTGCGATTTCAGAATACTGCATTGCCTGAAAACAGGGTTTTTTTTCTCCGCAGGAAAGAATCCACATCTCTCGACTTTCTGTAACGTCCTCTCTGAAAGCACAACGTGTGTCGCTCCTGGAACTTCTAGCTGCCTTATTAGAGGGGCTTTTCCCTTCCACTCTGTTCGTCACAGAATGCTGAAGTGTAGCATCGGAAAAACAGAGAAAAACGAAATGTCCCTAGGAATCAAGGGTTAAGAATGAGAGAGAAGCGTAGTGCAGAATGCATGGACACAAGGAGAAGACAGAACCGCTCCATTGCGATGTGCGCAGAAGAAGCCGCTCGTCCGAGAAAAGCATCCGGCTGAAGTCGCTCTTTCTCGGCATGCGAGAGAGACGAGACCGCTGCTGAAGGCACAAAGCGGCATTCAGGGAGAACCGCGATTTCTCGGCCAGCAACTGCAACTCTCCGAAGCGGTTCACCGCGAGAGTGGCGCTGTCCACCTACGTGAGCGAAATAGCGAAATTGCTATGCCGAGAACGTGCGATTTCAGAATACTGCATTGCCTGAAAACAGGGGGTTTTTTCTCTGCAGGAAAGAATCCACATCTCTCGACTTTCTGTAACGTCCTCTCGGAAAGCACAACGTGTGTCACTCCTGGAACTTCTAGCTGCCTTATTAGACGGGCTTTTCCCTTCCACTCTGTTCGTCACAGAATGCTGAAGTGTAGCATCGGAAAAACAGAGAAAAACGAAATGTCCCTAAGAATAAAAGGAAAGGCATAAGAATGAGAGAGAAGCGTAGTGCAGAATGCATGGACACAAGGAGAAGACAGAACCGCTCCTTTGCGATGTGCGCAGAAGAAGCCGCTCGTCCGAGAAAAGCATCCGGCTGAAGTCGCTCTTTCTCGGCATGCGAGAGAGACGAGACTGCTGCTGAAGGCACAAAGCGGCATTCGGGGAGAACAGCGATTTCTCGGCCAGCAACTGCAAACTCTCCGAAGCGGTTCACCGCGAGAGCCGCTTTAGACGTGCGTGAGCGAAATAACGGAAGTGTGATGCCGAGAACGTGTGAATTCTGCATACTGCATTGCCTGAAAACAGGGGTTTTTTTCTCCGCAGGAAAGAATCCACATCTCTCGACTTTCTGTAACGTCCTCTCTGAAAGCACAACGTGTGTCGCTCCTGGAACTTCTAGCTGCCTTATTAGAGGGGCTTTTCCCTTCCACTCTGTTCGTCACAGAATGCTGAAGTGTAGCTTCGGAAAAACAGAGAAAAACGAAATGTCCCTAAGAATAAAAGGAAAGGCACAAGAATGAGAGAGAAGCGTAGTGCAGAATGCATGGACACAAGGAGAAGACAGAACCGCTCCTTTGCGATGTGCGCAGAAGAAGCCGCTCGTCCGAGAAAAGCATCCGGCTGAAGTCGCTCTTTCTCGGCATGCGAGAGAGACGAGACCGCTGCTGAAGGCACAAAGCGGCATTCGGGGAGAACCGCGATTTCTCGGCCAGCAACTGCAAACTCTCCGAAGCGGTTCACCGCGAGAGCCGCTTTAGATGTGCGTGAGCGAAATAACAGAACTGTGATGCCGAGAACGTGTGAATTCTGCATACTGCCTTGCCTGTAAACAGGGGTTTTTTTCTCCGCAGGAAAGAATCCACATCTCTCGACTTTCTGTAACGTCCTCTCTGAAAGCACAACGTGTGTCGCTCCTGGAACTTCTAGCTGCCTTATTAGAGGGGCTTTTCCCTTCCACTCTGTTCGTCACAGAATGCTGAAGTGTAGCTTCGGAAAAACAGAGAAAAACGAAATGTCCCTAGGAATAAAAGGAAAGGCACAAGAATGAGAGAGAAGCGTAGTGCAGAATGCATGGACACAAGGAGAAGACAGAACCGCTCCTTTGAGATGTGCGCAGAAGAAGCCGCTCGTCCGAGAGAAGCATCCGGCTGAAGTCGCTCTTTCTCGGCATGCGAGAGAGACGAGACTGCTGCTGAAGGCACAAAGCGGCATTCGGGGAGAACCGCGATTTCTCGGCCAGCAACTGCAACTCTCCGAAGCGGTTCACCGCGAGAGTGGCGCTGTCCACCTACGTGAGCGAAATAGCGAAATTGCTATGCCGAGAACGTGCGATTTCAGAATACTGCATTGCCTGAAAACAGGGGGTTTTTTCTCCGCAGGAAAGAATCCACATCTCTCGACTTTCTGTAACGTCCTCTCTGAAAGCACAACGTGTGTCGCTCCTGGAACTTCTAGCTGCCTTATTAGACGGGCTTTTCCCTTCCACTCTGTTCGTCACAGAATGCTGAAGTGTAGCATCGGAAAAACAGAGAAAAACGAAATGTCCCTAAGAATAAAAGGAAAGGCATAAGAATGAGAGAGAAGCGTAGTGCAGAATGCATGGACACAAGGAGAAGACAGAACCGCTCCTTTGCGATGTGCGCAGAAGAAGCCGCTCGTCCGAGAAAAGCATCCGGCTGAAGTCGCTCTTTCTCGGCATGCGAGAGAGACGAGACCGCTGCTGAAGGCACAAAGCGGCATTCGGGGAGAACAGCGATTTCTCGGCCAGCAACTGCAAACTCTCCGAAGCGGTTCACCGCGAGAGCCGCTTTAGACGTGCGTGAGCGAAATAACGGAACTGTGATGCCGAGAACGTGTGAATTCTGCATACTGCCTTGCCTGAAAACAGGGATTTTTTTCTCCGCAGGAAAGAATCCACATCTCTCGACTTTCTGTAACGTCCTCTCTGAAAGCACAACGTGTGTCGCTCCTGGAACTTCTAGCTGCCTTATTAGAGGGGCTTTTCCCTTCCACTCTGTTCGTCACAGAATGCTGAAGTGTAGCTTCGGAAAAACAGAGAAAAACGAAATGTCCCTAGGAATAAAAGGAAAGGCACAAGAATGAGAGAGAAGCGTAGTGCAGAATGCATGGACACAAGGAGAAGACAGAACCGCTCCTTTGCGATGTGCGCAGAAGAAGCCGCTCGTCCGAGAAAAGCATCCGGCTGAAGTCGCTCTTTCTCGGCATGCGAGAGAGACGAGACTGCTGCTGAAGGCACAAAGCGGCATTCAGGGAGAACCGCGATTTCTCGGCCAGCAACTGCAACTCTCCGAAGCGGTTCACCGCGAGAGTGGCGCTGTCCACCTACGTGAGCGAAATAGCGAAATTGCTATGCCGAGAACGTGCGATTTCAGAATACTGCATTTCCTGCAAACAGGGGTTTTTTTCTCCGCAGGAAAGAATCCACATCTCTCGACTTTCTGTAACGTCCTCTCTGAAAGCACAACGTGTGTCGCTCCTGGAACTTCTAGCTGCCTTATTAGAGGGGCTTTTCCCTTCCACTCTGTTCGTCACAGAATGCTGAAGTGTAGCTTCGGAAAAACAGAGAAAAACGAAATGTCCCTAAGAATAAAAGGAAAGGCACAAGAATGAGAGAGAAGCGTAGTGCAGAATGCATGGACACAAGGAGAAGACAGAACCGCTCCTTTGCGATGTGCGCAGAAGAAGCCGCTCGTCCGAGAAAAGCATCCGGCTGAAGTCGCTCTTTCTCGGCATGCGAGAGAGACGAGACCGCTGCTGAAGGCACAAAGCAGCATTCGGGGAGAACCGCGATTTCTCGGCCAGCAACTGCAAACTCTCCGAAGCGGTTCACCGCGAGAGCCGCTTTAGATGTGCGTGAGCGAAATAACAGAACTGTGATGCCGAGAACGTGTGAATTCTGCATACTGCCTTGCCTGAAAACAGGGGTTTTTTTCTCCGCAGGAAAGAATCCACATCTCTCGACTTTCTGTAACGTCCTCTCTGAAAGCACAACGTGTGTCGCTCCTGGAACTTCTAGCTGCCTTATTAGACGGGCTTTTCCCTTCCACTCTGTTCGTCACAGAATGCTGAAGTGTAGCTTCGGAAAAACAGAGAAAAACGAAATGTCCCTAGGAATAAAAGGAAAGGCACAAGAATGAGAGAGAAGCGTAGTGCAGAATGCATGGACACAAGGAGAAGACAGAACCGCTCCTTTGAGATGTGCGCAGAAGAAGCCGCTCGTCCGAGAGAAGCATCCGGCTGAAGTCGCTCTTTCTCGGCATGCGAGAGAGACGAGACTGCTGCTGAAGGCACAAAGCGGCATTCGGGGAGAACCGCGATTTCTCGGCCAGCAACTGCAACTCTCCGAAGCGGTTCACCGCGAGAGTGGCGCTGTCCACCTACGTGAGCAAAATAGCGAAATTGCTATGCCGAGAACGTGCGATTTCAGAATACTGCATTGCCTGAAAACAGGGGGTTTTTTCTCCGCAGGAAAGAATCCACATCTCTCGACTTTCTGTAACGTCCTCTCTGAAAGCACAACGTGTGTCGCTCCTGGAACTTCTAGCTGCCTTATTAGACGGGCTTTTCCCTTCCACTCTGTTCGTCACAGAATGCTGAAGTGTAGCATCGGAAAAACAGAGAAAAACGAAATGTCCCTAAGAATAAAAGGAAAGGCATAAGAATGAGAGAGAAGCGTAGTGCAGAATGCATGGACACAAGGAGAAGACAGAACCGCTCCTTTGCGATGTGCGCAGAAGAAGCCGCTCGTCCGAGAAAAGCATCCGGCTGAAGTCGCTCTTTCTCGGCATGCGAGAGAGACGAGACCGCTGCTGAAGGCACAAAGCGGCATTCGGGGAGAACAGCGATTTCTCGGCCAGCAACTGCAAACTCTCCGAAGCGGTTCACCGCGAGAGCCGCTTTAGACGTGCGTGAGCGAAATAACGGAAGTGTGATGCCGAGAACGTGCGAATTCTGCATACTGCATTTCCTGCAAACAGGGGGTTTTTTCTCCGCAGGAAAGAATCCACATCTCTCGACTTTCTGTAACGTCCTCTCTGAAAGCACAACGTGTGTCGCTCCTGGAACTTCTAGCTGCCTTATTAGAGGGGCTTTTCCCTTCTATTCTGTTCATCACAGAATGCTGAAGTGTAGCTTCGGAAAAAGAGAGAAAAACGAAATGTCCCTAGGAATAAAAGGAAAGGCACAAGAATGAGAGAGAAGCGTAGTGCAGAATGCATGGACATAAGGAGAAGACAGAACCGCTCCTTTGCGATGTGCGCAGAAGAAGCCGCTCGTCCGAGAAAAGCATCCGGCTGAAGTCGCTCTTTCTCGGCATGCGAGAGAGACGAGACCGCTGCTGAAGGCACAAAGCGGCATTCGGGGAGAACCGCGATTTCTCGGCCAGCAACTGCAAACTCTCCGAAGCGGTTCACCGCGAGAGCCGCTTTAGACGTGCGTGAGCGAAATAACGGAACTGTGATGCCGAGAACGTGTGAATTCTGCATACTGCATTGCCTGCAAACAGGGGGTTTTTTCTCCGCAGGAAAGAATCCACATCTCTCGACTTTCTGTAACGTCCTCTCTGAAAGCACAACGTGTGTCGCTCCTGGAACTTCTAGCTGCCTTATTAGAGGGGCTTTTCCCTTCCACTCTGTTCGTCACAGAATGCTGAAGTGTAGCATCGGAAAAACAGAGAAAAACGAAATGTCCCTAAGAATAAAAGGAAAGGCATAAGAATGAGAGAGAAGCGTAGTGCAGAATGCATGGACACAAGGAGAAGACAAGAACCGCTCCTTTGCGATGTGCGCAGAAGAAGCCGCTCGTCCGAGAAAAGCATCTGGCTGAAGTCGCTCTTTCTCGGCATGCGAGAGAGACGAGACTGCTGCTGAAGGAACAAAGCGGCATTCGGAAAGAACCGCGATTTAACGGCCAGCAACTGCAAACTCTCCGAAGCGGTTCACCGCGAGAGTGGCGCTGTCCACCTACGAGAGCGAAATAGCGAAATTGCTATGCCGAGAACGTGCGATTTCAGAATACTGCATTTCTTGAAAACAGGGGGTTTTTTCTCCGCAGGAAAGAATCCACATCTCTCGACTTTCTGTAACGTCCTCTCTGAAAGCACAACGTGTGTCGCTCCTGGAACTTCTAGCTGCCTTATTAGAGGGGCTTTTCCCTTCCACTCTGTTCGTCACAGAATGCTGAAGTGTAGCATCGGAAAAACAGAGAAAAACGAAATGTCCCTAGGAATAAAAGGAAAGGCACAAGAATGAGAGAGAAGCGTAGTGCAGAATGCATGGACACAAGGAGAAGACAGAACCGCTCCTTTGCGATGTGCGCAGAAGGAGCCGCTCGTCCGAGAAAAGCATCCGGCTGAAGTCGCTCTTTCTCGGCATGCGAGAGAGACGAGACTGCTGCTGAAGGCACAAAGCGGCATTCGGGGAGAACCGCGATTTCTCGGCCAGCAACTGCAACTCTCCGAAGCGGTTCACCGCGAGAGTGGCGCTGTCCACCTACGTGAGCGAAATAGCGAAATTGCTATGCCGAGAACGTGCGATTTCAGAATACTGCATTGCCTGAAAACAGGGGGTTTTTTCTCCGCAGGAAAGAATCCACATCTCTCGACTTTCTGTAACGTCCTCTCTGAAAGCACAACGTGTGTCGCTCCTGGAACTTCTAGCTGCCTTATTAGAGGGGCTTTTCCCTTCCACTCTGTTCGTCACAGAATGCTGAAGTGTAGCATCGGAAAAACAGAGAAAAACGAAATGTCCCTAAGAATAAAAGGAAAGGCACAAGAATGAGAGAGAAGCGTAGTGCAGAATGCATGGACACAAGGAGAAGACAGAACCGCTCCTTTGCGATGTGCGCAGAAGAAGCCGCTCGTCCGAGAAAAGCATCCGGCTGAAGTCGCTCTTTCTCGGCATGCGAGAGAGACGAGACCGCTGATGAAGGCACAAAGCGGCATTCGGGGAGAACCGCGATTTCTCGGCCAGCAACTGCAAACTCTCCGAAGCGGTTCACCGCGAGAGCCACTTTAGACGTGTGTGAGCGAAATAACGGAACTGTGATGCCGAGAACGTGTGAATTCTGCATACTGCCTTGCCTGAAAACAGGGTTTTTTTTCTCCGCAGGAAAGAATCCACATCTCTCGACTTTCTGTAACGTCCTCTCTGAAAGCACAACGTGTGTCGCTCCTGGAACTTCTAGCTGCCTTATTAGAGGGGCTTTTCCCTTCTACTCTGTTCGTCACAGAATGCTGAAGTGTTGCTTCGGAAAAACAGAGAAAAACGAAATGTCCCTAGGAATCAAGGGTTAAGAATGAGAGAGAAGCGTAGTGCAGAATGCATGGACACAAGGAGAAGACAGAACCGCTCCTTTGCGATGTGCGCAGAAGAAGCCGCTCGTCCGAGAAAAGCATCCGGCTGAAGTCGCTCTTTCTCGGCATGCGAGAGAGACGAGACCGCTGCTGAAGGCACAAAGCGGCATTCGGAAAGAAGCGATTTAACGGCCAGCAACTGCAACTCTCCGAAGCGGTTCACCGCGAGAGTGGCGCCGTCCACCTACGAGAGCGAAATAGCGAAATTGCTATGCCGAGAACGTGCGATTTCAGAATACTGCATTTCTTGAAAACAGGGGGTTTTTTCTCCGCAGGAAAGAATCCACATCTCTCGACTTTCTGTAACGTCCTCTCTGAAAGCAGAACGTGTGTCGCTCCTGGAACTTCTAGCTGCCTTATTAGAGGGGCTTTTCCCTTCCACTCTGTTCGTCACAGAATGCTGAAGTGTAGCATCGGAAAAACAGAGAAAAACGAAATGTCCCTAGGAATCAAGGTTTAAGAATGAGAGAGAAGCGTAGTGCAGAATGCATGGACACAAGGAGAAGGCAAGAACCGCTCCTTTGCGATGTGCGCAGAAGAAGCCGCTCGTCCGAGAAAAGCATCCGGCTGAAGTCGCTCTTTCTCGGCATGCGAGAGAGACGAGACCGCTGATGAAGGCACAAAGCGGCATTCGGGGAGAACCGCGATTTCTCGGCCAGCAACTGCAAACTCTCCGAAGCGGTTCACCGCGAGAGCCGCTTTAGACGTGTGTGAGCGAAATAACGGAACTGTGATGCCGAGAACGTGTGAATTCTGCATACTGCCTTGCCTGAAAACAGGGTTTTTTTTCTCCGCAGGAAAGAATCCACATCTCTCGACATTCTGTAACGTCCTCTCTGAAAGCAGAACGTGTGTCGCTCCTGGAACTTCTAGCTGCCTTATTAGAGGGGCTTTTCCCTTCCACTCTGTTCGTCACAGAATGCTGAAGTGTAGCTTCGGAAAAACAGAGAAAAACGAAATGTCCCTAGGAATCAAGGGTTAAGAATGAGAGAGAAGCGTAGTGCAGAATGCATGGACACAAGGAGAAGACAGAACCGCTCCTTTGCGATGTGCGCAGAAGAAGCCGCTCGTACGAGAAAAGCATCCGGCTGAAGTCGCTCTTTCTCGGCATGCGAGAGAGACGAGACCGCTGCTGAAGGCACAAAGCGGCATTCGGAAAGAAGCGATTTAACGGCCAGCAACTGCAACTCTCCGAAGCGGTTCACCGCGAGAGTGGCGCTGTCCACCTACGAGAGCGAAATAGCGAAATTGCTATGCCGAGAACGTGCGATTTCAGAATACTGCATTTCTTGAAAACAGGGGGTTTTTTCTCCGCAGGAAAGAATCCACATCTCTCGACTTTCTGTAACGTCCTCTCTGAAAGCACAACGTGTGTCGCTCCTGGAACTTCTAGCTGCCTTATTAGAGGGGCTTTTCCCTTCCACTCTGTTCGTCACAGAATGCTGAAGTGTAGCATCGGAAAAACAGAGAAAAACGAAATGTCCCTAGGAATCAAGGGTTAAGAATGAGAGAGAAGCGTAGTGCAGAATGCATGGACACAAGGAGAAGGCAAGAACCGCTCCTTTGCGATGTGCGCAGAAGAAGCCGCTCGTCCGAGAAAAGCATCCGGCTGAAGTCGCTCTTTCTCGGCATGCGAGAGAGACGAGACCGCTGCTGAAGGCACAAAGCGGCATTCGGGGAGAAAAGCGATTTAACGGCCAGCAACTGCAAACTCTCCGAAGCGGTTCACCGCGAGAGCCGCTTTAGACGTGCGTGAGCGAAATAACGGAACTGTGATGCCGAGAACGTGTGAATTCTGCATACTGCATTGCCTGAAAACAGGGGGTT
This sequence comes from Phasianus colchicus, assembly GCF_987193195.1. Taxonomy (NCBI): domain Eukaryota; kingdom Metazoa; phylum Chordata; class Aves; order Galliformes; family Phasianidae; genus Phasianus; species Phasianus colchicus. The sequence continues at coordinate 599,820 of NC_143443.1, forward strand.
TTTTCTCCGCAGGAAAGAATCCACATCTCTCGACTTTCTGTAACGTCCTCTCTGAAAGCACAACGTGTGTCGCTCCTGGAACTTCTAGCTGCCTTATTAGAGGGGCTTTTCCCTTCTACTCTGTTCGTCACAGAATGCTGAAGTGTAGCTTCGGAAAAACAGAGAAAAACGAAATGTCCCTAAGAATAAAAGGAAAGGCACAAGAATGAGAGAGAAGCGTAGTGCAGAATGCATGGACACAAGGAGAAGACAAGAACCGCTCCTTTGTGATGTGCGCAGATGAAGCCGCTCGTCCGAGAAAAGCATCCGGCTGAAGTCGCTCTTTCTCGGCATGCGAGAGAGATGAGACCGCTGCTGAAGGCACAAAGCGGCATTCGGGGAGAAAAGCGCTTTAACGGCCAGCAACTGCAAACTCTCCGAAGCGGTTCACCGCGAGAGCCGCTTTAGACGCGCGTGAGCGAAATAACGGAACTGTGATGCCGAGAACGTGTGAATTCTGCGTACTGCGTTTCCTGAAAACAGGGTTTTTTTTCTCCGCAGGAAAGAATCCACATCTCTCGACTTTCAGTAACGTCCTCTCTGAAAGCACAACGTGTGTCGCTCCTGGAACTTCTAGCTGCCTTATTAGAGGGGCTTTTCCCTTCTATTCTGTTCGTCACAGAATGCTGAAGTGTAGCTTCGGAAAAACAGAGAAAAACGAAATGTCCCTAGGAATAAAAGGAAAGGCACAAGAATGAGAGAGAAGCGTAGTGCAGAATGCATGGACATAAGGAGAAGACAGAAACGCTCCTTTGTGATGTGCGCAGAAGAAGCCGCTCGTCCGAGAAAAGCATCCGGCTGAAGTCGCTCTTTCTCGGCATGCGAGAGAGACGAAACCGCTGCTGAAGGCACAAAGCGGAATTCGGGGAGAACCGCGATTTAACGGCCAGCAACTGCAAACTCTCCGAAGCGGTTCACCGCGAAAGTGGCGCTGTCCACCCACGAGAGCGAAATAGCGAAATTGCTATGCCGAGAACGTGCGATTTCAGAATAATGCATTTCCTGAAAACAGGGGGTTTTTTCTCCGCAGGAAAGAATCCACATCTCTCGACTTTCTGTAACGTCCTCTCTGAAAGCACAACGTGTGTCGCTCCTGGAACTTCTAGCTGCCTTATTAGAGGGGCTTTTCCCTTCCACTCTGTTCGTCACAGAATGCTGAAGTGTAGCTTCGGAAAAACAGAGAAAAACGAAATGTCCCTAAGAATAAAAGGAAAGGCACAAGAATGAGAGAGAAGCGTAGTGCAGAATGCATGGACACAAGGAGAAGACAGAACCGCTCCTTTGCGATGTGCGCAGAAGAAGCCGCTCGTCCGAGAAAAGCATCCGGCTGAAGTCGCTCTTTCTCGGCATGCGAGTGAGACGAGACCGCTGCTGAAGGCACAAAGCGGAATTCGAGGAGAACCGCGATTTCTCGGCCAGCAACTGCAAACTCTCCGAAGCGGTTCACCGCGAGAGCCGCTTTAGACGTGCGTGAGCGAAATAACGGAACTGTGATGCCGAGAACGTGTGAATTCTGCATACTGCATTGCCTGAAAACAGGGGTTTTTTTCTCCGCAGGAAAGAATCCACATCTCTCGACTTTCTGTAACGTCCTCTCTGAAAGCACAACGTGTGTCGCTCCTGGAACTTCTAGCTGCCTTATTAGAGGGGCTTTTCCCTTCCACTCTGTTCGTCACAGAATGCTGAAGTGTAGCATCGGAAAAACAGAGAAAAACGAAATGTCCCTAGGAATAAAAGGAAAGGCATAAGAATGAGAGAGAAGCGTAGTGCAGAATGCATGGACACAAGGAGAAGGCAAGAACCGCTCCTTTGCGATGTGCGCAGAAGAAGCCGCTCGTCCGAGAAAAGCATCCGGCTGAAGTCGCTCTTTCTCGGCATGCGAGAGAGACGAGACCGCTGCTGAAGGCACAAAGCGGCATTCGGGGAGAACAGCGATTTCTCGGCCAGCAACTGCAAACTCTCCGAAGCGGCTCACCGCGAGAGCCACTTTAGACGTGCGTGAGCGAAATAACGGAACTGTGATGCCGAGAACGTGTGAATTCTGCATACTGCATTGCCTGAAAACAGGGTTTCTTTTCTCCGCAGGAAAGAATCCATTTCTCTCGACTTTCTGTAACGTCCTCTCTGAAAGCACCACGTGTATCGCTCCTGGAACTTCTAGCTGCCTTATTAGAGGGGCTTTTCCCTTCCACTCTGTTCGTCACAGAATGCTGAAGTGTAGCATCGGAAAAACAGAGAAAAACGAAATGTCCCTAGGAATCAAGGGTTAAGAATGAGAGAGAAGCGTAGTGCAGAATGCATGGACACAAGGAGAAGACAAGAACCGCTCCTTTGCGATGTGCGCAGAAGAAGCCGCTCGTCCGAGAAAAGCATCCGGCTGAAGTCGCTCTTTCTCGGCATGCGAGAGAGACGAGACCGCTGCTGAAGGCACAAAGCGGCATTCGGGGAGAACCGCGATTTCTCGGCCAGCAACTGCAAACTCTCCGAAGCGGTTCACCGCGAGAGCCGCTTTAGACGCGCGTGAGCGAAATAACGGAACTGTGATGCCGAGAACGTGTGAATTCTGCATACTGCGTTTCCTGAAAACAGGGTTTTGTTTCTCCGCAGGAAAGAATCCACATCTCTCGACTTTCTGTAACGTCCTCTCTGAAAGCAGAACGTGTGTCGCTCCTGGAACTTCTAGCTGCCTTATTAGAGGGGCTTTTCCCTTCCACTCTGTTCGTCACAGAATGCTGAAGTGTAGCATCGGAAAAACAGAGAAAAACGAAATGTCCCTAGGAATCAAGGGTTAAGAATGAGAGAGAAGCGTAGTGCAGAATGCATGGACACAAGGAGAAGACAAGAACCGCTCCTTTGCGATGTGCGCAGAAGAAGCCGCTCGTCCGAGAAAAGCATCCGGCTGAAGTCGCTCTTTCTCGGCATGCGAGAGAGACGAGACCGCTGCTGAAGGCACAAAGCGGCATTCGGGGAGAACCGCGATTTCTCGGCCAGCAACTGCAAACTCTCCGAAGCGGTTCACCGCGAGAGCCGCTTTAGACGCGCGTGAGCGAAATAACGGAACTGTGATGCCGAGAACGTGTGAATTCTGAATACTACGTTTCCTGAAAACAGGGTTTTTTTTCTCCGCAGGAAAGAATCCACATCTCTCGACATTCTGTAACGTCCTCTCTGAAAGCAGAACGTGTGTCGCTCCTGGAACTTCTAGCTGCCTTATTAGAGGGGCTTTTCCCTTCCACTCTGTTCGTCACAGAATGCTGAAGTGTAGCATCGGAAAAACAGAGAAAAACGAAATGTCCCTAGGAATAAACGGAAAGGCATAAGAATGAGAGAGAAGCGTAGTGCAGAATGCATGGACACAAGGAGAAGGCAAGAACCGCTCCTTTGCGATGTGCGCAGAAGAAGCCGCTCGTCCGAGAAAAGCATCCGGCTGAAGTCGCTCTTTCTCGGCATGCGAGAGAGACGAGACCGCTGCTGAAGGCACAAAGCGGCATTCGAGGAGAACCGCGATTTCTCGGCCAGCAACTGCAAACTCTCCGAAGCGGTTCACCGCGAGAGCCGCTTTAGACGTGCGTGAGCGAAATAACGGAACTGTGATGCCGAGAACGTGTGAATTCTGCATACTGCATTTCCTGAAAACAGGGGGTTTTTTCTCCGCAGGAAAGAATCCACATCTCTCGACTTTCTGTAACGTCCTCTCTGAAAGCAGAACGTGTGTCGCTCCTGGAACTTCTAGCTGCCTTATTAGAGGGGCTTTTCCCTTCCACTCTGTTCGTCACAGAATGCTGAAGTGTAGCTTCGGAAAAACAGAGAAAAACGAAATGTCCCTAGGAATCAAGGGTTAAGAATGAGAGAGAAGCGTAGTGCAGAATGCATGGACACAAGGAGAAGACAAGAACCGCTCCTTTGCGATGTGCGCAGAAGAAGCCGCTCGTCCGAGAAAAGCATCCGGCTGAAGTCGCTCTTTCTCGGCATGCGAGAGAGACGAGACCGCTGTTGAAGGCACAAAGCGGCATTCGGGGAGAACCGCGATTTCTCGGCCAGCAACTGCAAACTCTCCGAAGCGGTTCACCGCGAGAGCCGCTTTAGACGCGCGTGAGCGAAATAACGGAACTGTGATGCCGAGAACGTGTGAATTCTGCATACTGCGTTTCCTGAAAACAGGGTTTTGTTTCTCCGCAGGAAAGAATCCACATCTCTCGACATTCTGTAACGTCCTCTCTGAAAGCACAACGTGTGTCGCTCCTGGAACTTCTAGCTGCCTTATTAGAGGGGCTTTTCCCTTCCACTCTGTTCGTCACAGAATGCTGAAGTGTAGCATCGGAAAAACAGAGAAAAACGAAATGTCCCTAGGAATCAAGGGTTAAGAATGAGAGAGAAGCGTAGTGCAGAATGCATGGACACAAGGAGAAGACAAGAACCGCTCCTTTGCGATGTGCGCAGAAGAAGCCGCTCGTCCGAGAAAAGCATCCGGCTGAAGTCGCTCTTTCTCGGCATGCGAGAGAGACGAGACCGCTGCTGAAGGCACAAAGCGGCATTCGGGGAGAAAAGCGCTTTAACGGCCAGCAACTGCAAACTCTCCGAAGCGGTTCACCGCGAGAGCCGCTTTAGACGTGCGTGAGCGAAATAACGGAACTGTGATGCCGAGAACGTGTGAATTCTGCATACTGCATTGCCTGAAAACAGGGGTTTTTTTCTCCGCAGGAAAGAATCCACATCTCTCGACTTTCTGTAACGTCCTCTCTGAAAGCACAACGTGTGTCGCTCCTGGAACTTCTAGCTGCCTTATTAGAGGGGCTTTTCCCTTCTACTCTGTTCGTCACAGAATGCTGAAGTGTAGCTTCGGAAAAACAGAGAAAAACGAAATGTTCCTAAGAATAAAAGGAAAGGCACAAGAATGAGAGAGAAGCGTAGTGCAGAATGCATGGACATAAGGAGAAGACAGAAACGCTCCTTTGTGATGTGCGCAGAAGAAGCCGCTCGTCCGAGAAAAGCATCCGGCTGAAGTCGCTCTTTCTCGGCATGCGAGAGAGACGAGACCGCTGCTGAAGGCACAAAGCGGAATTCGGGGAGAACCGCGATTTAACGGCCAGCAACTGCAACTCTCCGAAGCGGTTCACCGCGAAAGTGGCGCTGTCCACCCACGAGAGCGAAATAGCGAAATTGCTATGCCGAGAACGTGCGATTTCAGAATAATGCATTTCCTGAAAACAGGGGTTTTTTTCTCCGCAGGAAAGAATCCACATCTCTCGACTTTCTGTAACGTCCTCTCTGAAAGCACAACGTGTGTCGCTCCTGGAACTTCTAGCTGCCTTATTAGAGGGGCTTTTCCCTTCCACTCTGTTCGTCACAGAATGCTGAAGTGTAGCTTCGGAAAAACAGAGAAAAACGAAATGTCCCTAAGAATAAAAGGAAAGGCACAAGAATGAGAGAGAAGCGTAGTGCAGAATGCATGGACACAAGGAGAAGACAGAACCGCTCCTTTGCGATGTGCGCAGAAGAAGCCGCTCGTCCGAGAAAAGCATCCGGCTGAAGTCGCTCTTTCTCGGCATGCGAGAGAGACGAGACCGCTGCTGAAGGCACAAAGCGGAATTCGAGGAGAACCGCGATTTCTCGGCCAGCAACTGCAAACTCTCCGAAGCGGTTCACCGCGAGAGCCGCTTTAGACGTGCGTGAGCGAAATAACGGAACTGTGATGCCGAGAACGTGTGAATTCTGCATACTGCCTTGCCTGAAAACAGGGGTTTTTTTTTCCGCAGGAAAGAATCCACATCTCTCGACTTTCTGTAACGTCCTCTCTGAAAGCACAACGTGTGTCGCTCCTGGAACTTCTAGCTGCCTTATTAGAGGGGCTTTTCCCTTCCACTCTGTTCGTCACAGAATGCTGAAGTGTAGCATCGGAAAAACAGAGAAAAACGAAATGTCCCTAGGAATAAAAGGAAAGGCATAAGAATGAGAGAGAAGCGTAGTGCAGAATGCATGGACACAAGGAGAAGGCAAGAACCGCTCCTTTGCGATGTGCGCAGAAGAAGCCGCTCGTCCGAGAAAAGCATCCGGCTGAAGTCGCTCTTTCTCGGCATGCGAGAGAGACGAGACCGCTGCTGAAGGCACAAAGCGGCATTCGGGGAGAACCGCGATTTCTCGGCCAGCAACTGCAAACTCTCCGAAGCGGTTCACCGCGAGAGCCGCTTTAGACGTGCGTGAGCGAAATAACGGAACTGTGATGCCGAGAACGTGTGAATTCTGCATACTGCATTGCCTGAAAACAGGGGGTTTTTTCTCCGCAGGAAAGAATCCACATCTCTCGACTTTCTGTAACGTCCTCTCTGAAAGCAGAACGTGTGTCGCTCCTGGAACTTCTAGCTGCCTTATTAGAGGGGCTTTTCCCTTCCACTCTGTTCGTCACAGAATGCTGAAGTGTAGCATCGGAAAAACAGAGAAAAACGAAATGTCCCTAGGAATCAAGGGTTAAGAATGAGAAAGAAGCGTAGTGCAGAATGCATGGACACAAGGAGAAGACAAGAACCGCTCCTTTGCGATGTGCGCAGAAGAAGCCGCTCGTCCGAGAAAAGCATCCGGCTGAAGTCGCTCTTTCTCGGCATGCGAGAGAGACGAGACCGCTGCTGAAGGCACAAAGCGGCATTCGGGGAGAACCGCGATTTCTCGGCCAGCAACTGCAAACTCTCCGAAGCGGTTCACCGCGAGAGCCGCTTTAGACGTGCGTGAGCGAAATAACGGAACTGTGATGCCGAGAACGTGTGAAATCTGCATACTGCATGGCCTGAAAACAGGGGTTTTTTTCTCCGCAGGAAAGAATCCACATCTCTCGACTTTCTGTAACGTCCTCTCTGCAAGCACAACGTGTGTCGCTCCTGGAACTTCTAGCTGCCTTATTAGAGGGGCTTTTCCCTTCTACTATGTTCGTCACAGAATGCTGAAGTGTAGCATCGGAAAAACAGAGAAAAACGAAATGTCCCTAGGAATTAACGGAAAGGCATAAGAATGAGAGAGAAACGTAGTGCAGAATGCATGGACACAAGGAGAAGACAAGAACCGCTCCTTTGTGATGTGCGCAGAAGAAGCCGCTCGTCCGAGAAAAGCATCCGGCTGAAGTCGCTCTTTCTCGGCATGCGAGAGAGACGAGACCGCTGCTGAAGGCACAAAGCGGCATTCGGGGAGAACCGCGATTTAACGGCCAGCAACTGCAAACTCTCCGAAGCGGTTCACCGCAAGAGTGGCTCTGTCCACCCACGAGAGCGAAATAGCGAAATTGCTATGCCGAGAACGTGCGATTTCAGAACAATGCATTTCCTGAAAACAGGGGGTTTTTTCTCCGCAGGAAAGAATCCACATCTCTCGACTTTCTGTAACGTCCTCTCTGAAAGCACAACGTGTGTCGCTCCTGGAACTTCTAGCTGCCTTATTAGAGGGGCTTTTCCCTTCTACTCTGTTCGTCACAGAATGCTGAAGTGTAGCTTCGGAAAAACAGAGAAAAACGAAATGTCCCTAGGAATTAACGGAAAGGCATAAGAATGAGAGAGAAGCGTAGTGCAGAATGCATGGACACAAGGAGAAGACAAGAACCGCTCCTTTGTGATGTGCGCAGAAGAAGCCGCTCGTCCGAGAAAAGCATCCGGCTGAAGTCGCTCTTTCTCGGCATGCGAGAGAGACGAGACCGCTGCTGGAGGCACAAAGCGGAATTCGGGGAGAACCGCGATTTAACGGCCAGCAACTGCAAACTCTCCGAAGCGGTTCACCGCGAGAGTGGCTCTGTCCACCCACGAGAGCGAAATAGCGAAATTGCTATGCCGAGAACGTGCGATTTCAGAACAATGCATTTCCTGAAAACAGGGGGTTTTTTCTCCGCAGGAAAGAATCCACATCTCTCGACTTTCTGTAACGTCCTCTCTGAAAGCACAACGTGTGTCGCTCCTGGAACTTTTAGCTGCCTTCTTAGACGGGCTTTTCCCTTCTACTCTGTTCGTCACAGAATGCTGAAGTGTAGCTTCGGAAAAACAGAGAAAAACGAAATGTCCCTAAGAATAAAAGGAAAGGCACAAGAATGAGAGAGAAGCGTAGTGCAGAATGCATGGACATAAGGAGAAGACAAAAACGCTCCTTTGTGATGTGCGCAGAAGAAGCCGCTCGTCCGAGAAAAGCATCCGGCTGAAGTCGCTCTTTCTCGGCATGCGAGAGAGACGAGACCGCTGCTGAAGGCACAAAGCGGAATTCGGGGAGAACCGCGATTTCTCGGCCAGCAACTGCAAACTCTCCGAAGCGGTTCACCGCGAGAGCCGCTTTAGACGCGCGTGTGCGAAATAACGGAACTGTGATGCCGAGAACGTGTGAATTCTGCATACTGCATTGCCTGAAAACAGGGGGTTTTTTCTCCGCAGGAAAGAATCCACATCTCTCGACTTTCTGTAACGTCCTCTCTGCAAGCACAACGTGTGTCGCTCCTGGAACTTCTAGCTGCCTTATTAGAGGGGCTTTTCCCTTCTACTATGTTCGTCACAGAATGCTGAAGTGTAGCATCGGAAAAACAGAGAAAAACGAAATGTCCCTAGGAATTAACGGAAAGGCATAAGAATGAGAGAGAAGCGTAGTGCAGAATGCATGGACACAAGGAGAAGACAAGAACCGCTCCTTTGTGATGTGCGCAGAAGAAGCCGCTCGTCCGAGAAAAGCATCCGGCTGAAGTCGCTCTTTCTCGGCATGCGAGAGAGACGAGACCGCTGCTGAAGGCACAAAGCGGCATTCGGGGAGAACCGCGATTTAACGGCCAGCAACTGCAAACTCTCCGAAGCGGTTCACCGCAAGAGTGGCTCTGTCCACCCACGAGAGCGAAATAGCGAAATTGCTATGCCGAGAACGTGCGATTTCAGAACAATGCATTTCCTGAAAACAGGGGGTTTTTTCTCCGCAGGAAAGAATCCACATCTCTCGACTTTCTGTAACGTCCTCTCTGAAAGCACAACGTTTGTCGCTCCTGGAACTTCTAGCTGCCTTATTAGAGGGGCTTTTCCCTTCTACTCTGTTCGTCACAGAATGCTGAAGTGTAGCTTCGGAAAAACAGAGAAAAACGAAATGTCCCTAAGAATAAAAGGAAAGGCACAAGAATGAGAGAGAAGCGTAGTGCAGAATGCATGGACATAAGGAGAAGACAAAAACGCTCCTTTGTGATGTGCGCAGAAGAAGCCGCTCGTCCGAGAAAAGCATCCGGCTGAAGTCGCTCTTTCTCGGCATGCGAGAGAGACGAGACCGCTGCTGAAGGCACAAAGCGGAATTCGGGGAGAACCGCGATTTAACGGCCAGCAACTGCAAACTCTCCGAAGCGGTTCACCGCGAGAGCCGCTTTAGACGCGCGTGAGCGAAATAACGGAACTGTGATGCCGAGAACGTGTGAATTCTGCATACTGCATTGCCTGAAAACAGGGGGTTTTTTCTCCGCAGGAAAGAATCCACATCTCTCGACTTTCTGTAACGTCCTCTCTGAAAGCACAACGTGTGTCGCTCCTGGAACTTCTAGCTGCCTTATTAGAGGGGCTTTTCCCTTCTATTCTGTTCGTCACAGAATGCTGAAGTGTAGCATCGGAAAAACAGAGAAAAACGAAATGTCCCTAGGAATAAACGGAAAGGCATAAGAATGAGAGAGAAGCGTAGTGCAGAATGCATGGACACAAGGAGAAGACAGAACCGCTCCTTTGCGATGTGCGCAGAAGAAGCCGCTCGTCCGAGAAAAGCATCCGGCTGAAGTCGCTCTTTCTCGGCATGCGAGAGAGACGAGACCGCTGCTGAAGGCACAAAGCGGAATTCGGGGAGAACCGCGATTTAACGGCCAGCAACTGCAACTCTCCGAAGCGGTTCACCGCGAGAGTGGCGCTGTCCACCCACGAGAGCGAAATAGCGAAATTGCTATGCCGAGAACGTGCGATTTCAGAATACTGCATTTCCTGAAAACAGGGGGTTTTTTTCTCCGCAGGAAAGAATCCACATCTCTCGACTTTCTGTAACGTCCTCTCTGAAAGCACAACGTGTGTCGCTCCTGGAACTTCTAGCTGCCTTATTAGAGGGGCTTTTCCCTTCCACTCTGTTCGTCACAGAATGCTGAAGTGTAGCATCGGAAAAACAGAGAAAAACGAAATGTCCCTAAGAATAAAAGGAAAGGCATAAGAATGAGAGAGAAGCGTAGTGCAGAATGCATGGACACAAGGAGAAGGCAAGAACCGCTCCTTTGCGATGTGCGCAGAAGAAGCCGCTCGTCCGAGAAAAGCATCCGGCTGAAGTCGCTCTTTCTCGGCATGCGAGAGAGACGAGACCGCTGCTGAAGGCACAAAGCGGCATTCGGGGAGAACCGCGATTTCTCGGCCAGCAACTGCAAACTCTCCGAAGCGGTTCACCGCGAGAGCCGCTTTAGACGTGCGTGAGCGAAATAACGGAACTGTGATGCCGAGAACGTGTGAATTCTGCATACTGCATGGCCTGAAAACAGGGGGTTTTTTCTCCGCAGGAAAGAATCCACATCTCTCGACTTTCTGTAACGTCCTCTCTGAAAGCACAACGTGTGTCGCTCCTGGAACTTCTAGCTGCCTTATTAGAGGGGCTTTTCCCTTCTACTATGTTCGTCACAGAATGCTGAAGTGTAGCATCGGAAAAACAGAGAAAAACGAAATGTCCCTCGGAATTAACGGAAAGGCATAAGAATGAGAGAGAAGCGTAGTGCAGAATGCATGGACACAAGGAGAAGACAAGAACCGCTCCTTTGCGATGTGCGCAGAAGAAGCCGCTCGTCCGAGAAAAGCATCCGGCTGAAGTCGCCCTTTCTCGGCATCCGACAAGACCGCTGTTGAAGTCTGAAAGGGGTATTCGGGGAGAAAAGCGATTTAACGGGCAGCAACTGCAAACTCTCCGTACAGATAATGTCATTGGATTGGAGAAATGTGGTATTTAGGGGAGATAATGTCCTAATTTGGGGAGATGATGCCGTTCTGTGTGGGGGAAGCATGCATTTCTGAGAGAAAATCTCCTATTTAGGGTGAAAGTGTCATCTTGCTAACGAAGTTCATGGAGAAATTATGAGGTATTTTTATGAAACCTGGTATTACCTTGAAAGAGTATATCTGTGATCAAATGCCATATTTCTGGAAGGGAACATCTGATGTGGGGGGGAGAAGGTGATGTATGTGTGAGAAAGCTGGTGTTTCTGGGAGAAAATGCCAGGTATTGGTGAGGAAACAGATGCTAGAGAGGGAAAAGGCCATCCCTTTGGGAGAGAAGTGGTATTTCTGGGAGAAAATGCCCCAAATCGGGGAGTAAGTGTCATCCTGAGGCGTGTCATGGAGTAGATTTGGGAGGAAATGGAGGTGTTTCACAGAGTAGCGGCACTTCTGGGAGAAAATGTCCTCAGTGGGAAAGACAATGTCCTCTTGAGGGAAGAAAACAGGTCTTTCTTACAGCAAATGTCATCCAATTGGGAGAAAATCTCCTCTCTTGGGGAGAAAAGTGGTCTTTCTGAGAGAAGGTGTCCTCTTCTTGGCTGCAAGTGTCCCATTTGGCATTGTCATGGAGGCTTTTTGGGGAGAAAGCGTGTGGCAGTTGTAAGAGAAGGGGTATTTCTGGGAGCAAATCTCCTCCTTTTGGAAGAGAAGGTGAAATTTCCAAGGGAAAAGTGGCATTTCTGGGAGGAAATGACATAGCTGGGGGAGAAAAGTGGGAACCGGTGGGAAAGAAGATCTTGCACTGGAGAGCAACGGTGGTCTTTTTGGTGTGCCAAGTGGTCTCTTGGGGAGACAACGTGGTAAATAGGGGAGACAATGTCCTCTGGAGGAGTGTCAAGTAGTATTTGGGAGAGCAAACGTCAGGTATTTCTCGGAAACCGGCTGTTTCTGGGAGATAGTAGCAGACTTGGTTGGAAAATGACAGGTGTTTGTGAGAAAGCTGGTATTTTGGGGAAAAAAGGCCGTTTTTTAAAGAATAAGCTGGCATTTCTGGGAGAATATGTCCCATCTTTGGGAGAAAACGGGTGTATGTGGGAGAAAATGTCGTGTATTTGGGAGAAAGCTGGTGTATGTGGGAGAAAAGGCCATTGTGATGGGAGTCAGTGTGATCTTGAGGAGTGTAAAGCAGCATTTTGGTTAGAAAATGGGAGCTCTTCCTAAGAGCAGTGCTATTTCTGGGAGAAAAGGAGCTCTACTGGGCATAAAAATGGTGTATCTGTGATAAAATGCCACATTTCTGAAAGAAACTGTCCTCTTGCGGAGTGTAATGCTGTATGTTCCGGAGGAAATGGGAAATATTCAGCAGAGTCCTGGTATTTCTGGGAGAAGAGGTCTGATGTGGGGGGGGGAAGGTGATGTATCTGTGAGAAAGCTGGTGTTTCTGGGAGAAAATGCCAGGTATTGGTGAGGAAACAGATGCTAGAGAGGGAAAAGGCCATCCCTTTGGGAGAGAAGTGGTATTTCTGGGAGAAAATGCCCCAAATCGGGGAGTAAGTGTCATCCTGAGGCGTGTCATGGAGTAGATTTGGGAGGAAATGGAGGTGTTTCACAGAGTAGCGGCACTTCTGGGAGAAAATGTCCTCAGTGGGAAAGACAATGTCCTCTTGAGGGAAGAAAACAGGTCTTTCTTACAGCAAATGTCATCCAATTGGGAGAAAATCTCCTCTCTTGGGGAGAAAAGTGGTCTTTCTGAGAGAAGGTGTCCTCTTCTTGGCTGCAAGTGTCCCATTTGGCATTGTCATGGAGGCTTTTTGGGGAGAAAGCGTGTGGCAGTTGTAAGAGAAGGGGTATTTCTGGGAGCAAATCTCCTCCTTTTGGAAGAGAAGGTGAAATTTCCAAGGGAAAAGTGGCATTTCTGGGAGGAAATGACATAGCTGGGGGAGAAAAGTGGGAACCGGTGGGAAAGAAGATCTTGTACTGGAGAGCAACGGTGGTCTTTTTGGTGTGCCAAGTGGTCTCTTGGGGAGACAACGTGGTAAATAGGGGAGACAATGTCCTCTGGAGGAGTGTCAAGTAGTATTTGGGAGAGCAAACGTCAGGTATTTCTCGGAAACCGGCTGTTTCTGGGAGATAGTAGCAGACTTGGTTGGAAAATGACAGGTGTTTGTGAGAAAGCTGGTATTTTGGGGAAAAAAGGCCGTTTTTTAAAGAATAAGCTGGCATTTCTGGGAGAATATGTCCCATCTTTGGGAGAAAACGGGTGTATGTGGGAGAAAATGTCGTGTATTTGGGAGAAAGCTGGTGTATGTGGGAGAAAAGGCCATTGTGATGGGAGTCAGTGTGATCTTGAGGAGTGTAAAGCAGCATTTTGGTTAGAAAATGGGAGCTCTTCCTAAGAGCTGTGCTATTTCTGGGAGAAAAGGAGCTCTACTGGGCATAAAAATGGTGTATCTGTGATAAAATGCCACATTTCTGAAAGAAACTGTCCTCTTGCGGAGTGTAATGCTGTATGTTCCGGAGGAAATGGGAAATATTCAGCAGAGTCCTGGTATTTCTGGGAGAAGAGGTCTGATGTGGGGGGGGGAAGGTGATGTATCTGTGAGAAAGCTGGTGTTTCTGGGAGAAAATGCCAGGTATTGGTGAGGAAACAGATGCTAGAGAGGGAAAAGGCTGGTATTTTGGGGAAAAAAGGCCGTTTGTTAAAGAATAAGCTGGCATTTCTGGGAGAATATGTCCCATCTTTGGGAGAAAACGGGTGTATGTGGGAGAAAATGTCGTGTATTTGGGAGAAAGCTGGTGTATGTGGGAGAAAAGGCCATTGTGATGGGAGTCAGTGTGATCTGGAGGAGTGGAAAGCAGTATTCTTGAGATGAAACGTGAGGTATTTCTGAGAGTCCTGGTATTTCTGGGAGAAAATGTCTTGTTTTGGAGAGCCAAAGTCCCATTTTGGGGGCAGAAGCTGGTATTTCTGTGACACTGCCATCTTGATGGGGGTAAGTGTGATCTTGAGGAGTGTAAAGCAGCATTTTGGTTAGAAAATGGGAGCTCTTCCTAAGAGCAGTGCTATTTCTGGGAGAAAAGGAGCTCTACTGGGCATAAAAATGGTGTATCTGTGATAAAATGCCACATTTCTGAAAGAAACTGTCCTCTTGCGGAGTGTAATGCTGTATGTTCCGGAGGAAATGGGAAATATTCAGCAGAGTCCTGGTATTTCTGGGAGAAGAGGTCTGATGTGGGGGGGGGAAGGTGATGTATCTGTGAGAAAGCTGGTGTTTCTGGGAGAAAATGCCAGGTATTGGTGAGGAAACAGATGCTAGAGAGGGAAAAGGCCATCCCTTTGGGAGAGAAGTGGTATTTCTGGGAGAAAATGCCCCAAATCGGGGAGTAAGTGTCATCCTGAGGCGTGTCATGGAGTAGATTTGGGAGGAAATGGAGGTGTTTCACAGAGTAGCGGCACTTCTGGGAGAAAATGTCCTCAGTGGGAAAGACAATGTCCTCTTGAGGGAAGAAAACAGGTCTTTCTTACAGCAAATGTCATCCAATTGGGAGAAAATCTCCTCTCTTGGGGAGAAAAGTGGTCTTTCTGAGAGAAGGTGTCCTCTTCTTGGCTGCAAGTGTCCCATTTGGCATTGTCATGGAGGCTTTTTGGGGAGAAAGCGTGTGGCAGTTGTAAGAGAAGGGGTATTTCTGGGAGCAAATCTCCTCTTTTTGGAAGAGAAGGTGAAATTTCCAAGGGAAAAGTGGCATTTCTGGGAGGAAATGACATAGCTGGGGGAGAAAAGTGGGAACCGGTGGGAAAGAAGATCTTGTACTGGAGAGCAACGGTGGTCTTTTTGGTGTGCCAAGTGGTCTCTTGGGGAGACAACGTGGTAAATAGGGGAGACAATGTCCTCTGGAGGAGTGTCAAGTAGTATTTGGGAGAGCAAACGTCAGGTATTTCTCGGAAACCGGCTGTTTCTGGGAGATAGTAGCAGACTTGGTTGGAAAATGACAGGTGTTGATGAGAAAGCTGGTATTTTGGGGAAAAAAGGCCGTTTTTTAAAGAATAAGCTGGCATTTCTGGGAGAATATGTCCCATCTTTGGGAGAAAACGGGTGTATGTGGGAGAAAATGTCGTGTATTTGGGAGAAAGCTGGTGTATGTGGGAGAAAAGGCCATTGTGATGGGAGTCAGTGTGATCTTGAGGAGTGTAAAGCAGCATTTTGGTTAGAAAATGGGAGCTCTTCCTAAGAGCAGTGCTATTTCTGGGAGAAAAGGAGCTCTACTGGGCATAAAAATGGTGTATCTGTGATAAAATGCCACATTTCTGAAAGAAACTGTCCTCTTGCGGAGTGTAATGCTGTATGTTCCGGAGGAAATGGGAAATATTCAGCAGAGTCCTGGTATTTCTGGGAGAAGAGGTCTGATGTGGGGGGGGAAGGTGATGTATCTGTGAGAAAGCTGGTGTTTCTGGGAGAAAATGCCAGGTATTGGTGAGGAAACAGATGCTAGAGAGGGAAAAGGCCATCCCTTTGGGAGAGAAGTGGTATTTCTGGGAGAAAATGCCCCAAATCGGGGAGTAAGTGTCATCCTGAGGCGTGTCATGGAGTAGATTTGGGAGGAAATGGAGGTGTTTCACAGAGTAGCGGCACTTCTGGGAGAAAATGTCCTCAGTGGGAAAGACAATGTCCTCTTGAGGGAAGAAAACAGGTCTTTCTTACAGCAAATGTCATCCAATTGGGAGAAAATCTCCTCTCTTGGGGAGAAAAGTGGTCTTTCTGAGAGAAGGAGTCCTCTTCTTGGCTGCAAGTGTCCCATTTGGCATTGTCATGGAGGCTTTTTGGGGAGAAAGCGTGTGGCAGTTGTAAGAGAAGGGGTATTTCTGGGAGCAAATCTCCTCTTTTTGGAAGAGAAAGTGAAATTTCCAAGGGAAAAGTGGCATTTCTGGGAGGAAATGACATAGCTGGGGGAGAAAAGTGGGAACCGGTGGGAAAGAAGATCTTGTACTGGAGAGCAACGGTGGTCTTTTTGGTGTGCCAAGTGGTCTCTTGGGGAGACAACGTGGTAAATAGGGGAGACAATGTCCTCTGGAGGAGTGTCAAGTAGTATTTGGGAGAGCAAACGTCAGGTATTTCTCGGAAACCGGCTGTTTCTGGGAGATAGTAGCAGACTTGGTTGGAAAATGACAGGTGTTTGTGAGAAAGCTGGTATTTTGGGGAAAGAAGGCCGTTTTTTAAAGAATAAGCTGGCATTTCTGGGAGAATATGTCCCATCTTTGGGAGAAAACGGGTGTATGTGGGAGAAAATGTCGTGTATTTGGGAGAAAGCTGGTGTATGTGGGAGAAAAGGCCATTGTGATGGGAGTCAGTGTGATCTTGAGGAGTGGAAAGCAGTATTCTTGAGATGAAACGTGAGGTATTTCTGAGAGTCCTGGTATTTCTGGGAGAAAATGTCTTGTTTTGGAGAGCCAAAGTCCCATTTTGGGGGCAGAAGCTGGTATTTCTGTGACACTGCCATCTTGATGGGGGTAAGTGTGATCTTGAGGAGTGTAAAGCAGCATTTTGGTTAGAAAATGGGAGCTCTTCCTAAGAGCAGTGCTATTTCTGGGAGAAAAGGAGCTCTACTGGGCATAAAAATGGTGTATCTGTGATAAAATGCCACATTTCTGAAAGAAACTGTCCTCTTGCGGAGTGTAATGCTGTATGTTCCGGAGGAAATGGGAAATATTCAGCAGAGTCCTGGTATTTCTGGGAGAAGAGGTCTGATGTGGGGGGGGGAAGGTGATGTATCTGTGAGAAAGCTGGTGTTTCTGGGAGAAAATGCCAGGTATTGGTGAGGAAACAGATGCTAGAGAGGGAAAAGGCCATCCCTTTGGGAGAGAAGTGGTATTTCTGGGAGAAAATGCCCCAAATCGGGGAGTAAGTGTCATCCTGAGGCGTGTCATGGAGTAGATTTGGGAGGAAATGGAGGTGTTTCACAGAGTAGCGGCACTTCTGGGAGAAAATGTCCTCAGTGGGAAAGACAATGTCCTCTTGAGGGAAGAAAACAGGTCTTTCTTACAGCAAATGTCATCCAATTGGGAGAAAATCTCCTCTCTTGGGGAGAAAAGTGGTCTTTCTGAGAGAAGGTGTCCTCTTCTTGGCTGCAAGTGTCCCATTTGGCATTGTCATGGAGGCTTTTTGGGGAGAAAGCGTGTGGCAGTTGTAAGAGAAGGGGTATTTCTGGGAGCAAATCTCCTCTTTTTGGAAGAGAAGGTGAAATTTCCAAGGGAAAAGTGGCATTTCTGGGAGGAAATGACATAGCTGGGGGAGAAAAGTGGGAACCGGTGGGAAAGAAGATCTTGTACTGGAGAGCAACGGTGGTCTTTTTGGTGTGCCAAGTGGTCTCTTGGGGAGACAACGTGGTAAATAGGGGAGACAATGTCCTCTGGAGGAGTGTCAAGTAGTATTTGGGAGAGCAAACGTCAGGTATTTCTCGGAAACCGGCTGTTTCTGGGAGATAGTAGCAGACTTGGTTGGAAAATGACAGGTGTTTGTGAGAAAGCTGGTATTTTGGGGAAAAAAGGCCGTTTTTTAAAGAATAAGCTGGCATTTCTGGGAGAATATGTCCCATCTTTGGGAGAAAACGGGTGTATGTGGGAGAAAATGTCGTGTATTTGGGAGAAAGCTGGTGTATGTGGGAGAAAAGGCCATTGTGATGGGAGTCAGTGTGATCTTGAGGAGTGGAAAGCAGTATTCTTGAGATGAAACGTGAGGTATTTCTGAGAGTCCTGGTATTTCTGGGAGAAAATGTCTTGTTTTGGAGAGCCAAAGTCCCATTTTGGGGGCAGAAGCTGGTATTTCTGTGACACTGCCATCTTGATGGGGGTAAGTGTGATCTTGAGGAGTGTAAAGCAGCATTTTGGTTAGAAAATGGGAGCTCTTCCTAAGAGCAGTGCTATTTCTGGGAGAAAAGGAGCTCTACTGGGCATAAAAATGGTGTATCTGTGATAAAATGCCACATTTCTGAAAGAAACTGTCCTCTTGCGGAGTGTAATGCTGTATGTTCCGGAGGAAATGGGAAATATTCAGCAGAGTCCTGGTATTTCTGGGAGAAGAGGTCTGATGTGGGGGGGGGAAGGTGATGTGTCTGTGAGAAAGCTGGTGTTTCTGGGAGAAAATGCCAGGTATTGGTGAGGAAACAGATGCTAGAGAGGGAAAAGGCCATCCCTTTGGGAGAGAAGTGGTATTTCTGGGAGAAAATGCCCCAAATCGGGGAGTAAGTGTCATCCTGAGGCGTGTCATGGAGTAGATTTGGGAGGAAATGGAGGTGTTTCACAGAGTAGCGGCACTTCTGGGAGAAAATGTCCTCAGTGGGAAAGACAATGTCCTCTTGAGGGAAGAAAACAGGTCTTTCTTACAGCAAATGTCATCCAATTGGGAGAAAATCTCCTCTCTTGGGGAGAAAAGTGGTCTTTCTGAGAGAAGGTGTCCTCTTCTTGGCTGCAAGTGTCCCATTTGGCATTGTCATGGAGGCTTTTTGGGGAGAAAGCGTGTGGCAGTTGTAAGAGAAGGGGTATTTCTGGGAGCAAATCTCCTCTTTTTGGAAGAGAAGGTGAAATTTCCAAGGGAAAAGTGGCATTTCTGGGAGGAAATGACATAGCTGGGGGAGAAAAGTGGGAACCGGTGGGAAAGAAGATCTTGTACTGGAGAGCAACGGTGGTCTTTTTGGTGTGCCAAGTGGTCTCTTGGGGAGACAACGTGGTAAATAGGGGAGACAATGTCCTCTGGAGGAGTGTCAAGTAGTATTTGGGAGAGCAAACGTCAGGTATTTCTCGGAAACCGGCTGTTTCTGGGAGATAGTAGCAGACTTGGTTGGAAAATGACAGGTGTTTGTGAGAAAGCTGGTATTTTGGGGAAAGAAGGCCGTTTTTTAAAGAATAAGCTGGCATTTCTGGGAGAATATGTCCCATCTTTGGGAGAAAACGGGTGTATGTGGGAGAAAATGTCGTGTATTTGGGAGAAAGCTGGTGTATGTGGGAGAAAAGGCCATTGTGATGGGAGTCAGTGTGATCTTGAGGAGTGGAAAGCAGTATTCTTGAGATGAAACGTGAGGTATTTCTGAGAGTCCTGGTATCTCTGAGAGAAAATGTCTTGTTTTGGAGAGCCAAAGTCCCATTTTGGGGGCAGAAGCTGGTATTTCTGTGACACTGCCATCTTGATGGGGGTAAGTGTGATCTTGAGGAGTGTAAAGCAGCATTTTGGTTAGAAAATGGGAGCTCTTCCTAAGAGCAGTGCTATTTCTGGGAGAAAAGGAGCTCTACTGGGCATAAAAATGGTGTATCTGTGATAAAATGCCACATTTCTGAAAGAAACTGTCCTCTTGCGGAGTGTAATGCTGTATGTTCCGGAGGAAATGGGAAATATTCAGCAGAGTCCTGGTATTTCTGGGAGAAGAGGTCTGATGTGGGGGGGGGAAGGTGATGTATCTGTGAGAAAGCTGGTGTTTCTGGGAGAAAATGCCAGGTATTGGTGAGGAAACAGATGCTAGAGAGGGAAAAGGCCATCCCTTTGGGAGAGAAGTGGTATTTCTGGGAGAAAATGCCCCAAATCGGGGAGTAAGTGTCATCCTGAGGCGTGTCATGGAGTAGATTTGGGAGGAAATGGAGGTGTTTCACAGAGTAGCGGCACTTCTGGGAGAAAATGTCCTCAGTGGGAAAGACAATGTCCTCTTGAGGGAAGAAAACAGGTCTTTCTTACAGCAAATGTCATCCAATTGGGAGAAAATCTCCTCTCTTGGGGAGAAAAGTGGTCTTTCTGAGAGAAGGTGTCCTCTTCTTGGCTGCAAGTGTCCCATTTGGCATTGTCATGGAGGCTTTTTGGGGAGAAAGCGTGTGGCAGTTGTAAGAGAAGGGGTATTTCTGGGAGCAAATCTCCTCTTTTTGGAAGAGAAGGTGAAATTTCCAAGGGAAAAGTGGCATTTCTGGGAGGAAATGACATAGCTGGGGGAGAAAAGTGGGAACCGGTGGGAAAGAAGATCTTGTACTGGAGAGCAACGGTGGTCTTTTTGGTGTGCCAAGTGGTCTCTTGGGGAGACAACGTGGTAAATAGGGGAGACAATGTCCTCTGGAGGAGTGTCAAGTAGTATTTGGGAGAGCAAACGTCAGGTATTTCTCGGAAACCGGCTGTTTCTGGGAGATAGTAGCAGACTTGGTTGGAAAATGACAGGTGTTTGTGAGAAAGCTGGTATTTTGGGGAAAGAAGGCCGTTTTTTAAAGAATAAGCTGGCATTTCTGGGAGAATATGTCCCATCTTTGGGAGAAAACGGGTGTATGTGGGAGAAAATGTCGTGTATTTGGGAGAAAGCTGGTGTATGTGGGAGAAAAGGCCATTGTGATGGGAGTCAGTGTGATCTTGAGGAGTGGAAAGCAGTATTCTTGAGATGAAACGTGAGGTATTTCTGAGAGTCCTGGTATTTCTGGGAGAAAATGTCTTGTTTTGGAGAGCCAAAGTCCCATTTTGGGGGCAGAAGCTGGTATTTCTGTGACACTGCCATCTTGATGGGGGTAAGTGTGATCTTGAGGAGTGTAAAGCAGCATTTTGGTTAGAAAATGGGAGCTCTTCCTAAGAGCAGTGCTATTTCTGGGAGAAAAGGAGCTCTACTGGGCATAAAAATGGTGTATCTGTGATAAAATGCCACATTTCTGAAAGAAACTGTCCTCTTGCGGAGTGTAATGCTGTATGTTCCGGAGGAAATGGGAAATATTCAGCAGAGTCCTGGTATTTCTGGGAGAAGAGGTCTGATGTGGGGGGGGGAAGGTGATGTATCTGTGAGAAAGCTGGTGTTTCTGGGAGAAAATGCCAGGTATTGGTGAGGAAACAGATGCTAGAGAGGGAAAAGGCCATCCCTTTGGGAGAGAAGTGGTATTTCTGGGAGAAAATGCCCCAAATCGGGGAGTAAGTGTCATCCTGAGGCGTGTCATGGAGTAGATTTGGGAGGAAATGGAGGTGTTTCACAGAGTAGCGGCACTTCTGGGAGAAAATGTCCTCAGTGGGAAAGACAATGTCCTCTTGAGGGAAGAAAACAGGTCTTTCTTACAGCAAATGTCATCCAATTGGGAGAAAATCTCCTCTCTTGGGGAGAAAAGTGGTCTTTCTGAGAGAAGGTGTCCTCTTCTTGGCTGCAAGTGTCCCATTTGGCATTGTCATGGAGGCTTTTTGGGGAGAAAGCGTGTGGCAGTTGTAAGAGAAGGGGTATTTCTGGGAGCAAATCTCCTCTTTTTGGAAGAGAAGGTGAAATTTCCAAGGGAAAAGTGGCATTTCTGGGAGGAAATGACATAGCTGGGGGAGAAAAGTGGGAACCGGTGGGAAAGAAGATCTTGTACTGGAGAGCAACGGTGGTCTTTTTGGTGTGCCAAGTGGTCTCTTGGGGAGACAACGTGGTAAATAGGGGAGACAATGTCCTCTGGAGGAGTGTCAAGTAGTATTTGGGAGAGCAAACGTCAGGTATTTCTCGGAAACCGGCTGTTTCTGGGAGATAGTAGCAGACTTGGTTGGAAAATGACAGGTGTTTGTGAGAAAGCTGGTATTTTGGGGAAAAAAGGCCGTTTTTTAAAGAATAAGCTGGCATTTCTGGGAGAATATGTCCCATCTTTGGGAGAAAACGGGTGTATGTGGGAGAAAATGTCGTGTATTTGGGAGAAAGCTGGTGTATGTGGGAGAAAAGGCCATTGTGATGGGAGTCAGTGTGATCTTGAGGAGTGGAAAGCAGTATTCTTGAGATGAAACGTGAGGTATTTCTGAGAGTCCTGGTATTTCTGGGAGAAAATGTCTTGTTTTGGAGAGCCAAAGTCCCATTTTGGGGGCAGAAGCTGGTATTTCTGTGACACTGCCATCTTGATGGGGGTAAGTGTGATCTTGAGGAGTGTAAAGCAGCATTTTGGTTAGAAAATGGGAGCTCTTCCTAAGAGCAGTGCTATTTCTGGGAGAAAAGGAGCTCTACTGGGCATAAAAATGGTGTATCTGTGATAAAATGCCACATTTCTGAAAGAAACTGTCCTCTTGCGGAGTGTAATGCTGTATGTTCCGGAGGAAATGGGAAATATTCAGCAGAGTCCTGGTATTTCTGGGAGAAGAGGTCTGATGTGGGGGGGGGAAGGTGATGTGTCTGTGAGAAAGCTGGTGTTTCTGGGAGAAAATGCCAGGTATTGGTGAGGAAACAGATGCTAGAGAGGGAAAAGGCCATCCCTTTGGGAGAGAAGTGGTATTTCTGGGAGAAAATGCCCCAAATCGGGGAGTAAGTGTCATCCTGAGGCGTGTCATGGAGTAGATTTGGGAGGAAATGGAGGTGTTTCACAGAGTAGCGGCACTTCTGGGAGAAAATGTCCTCAGTGGGAAAGACAATGTCCTCTTGAGGGAAGAAAACAGGTCTTTCTTACAGCAAATGTCATCCAATTGGGAGAAAATCTCCTCTCTTGGGGAGAAAAGTGGTCTTTCTGAGAGAAGGTGTCCTCTTCTTGGCTGCAAGTGTCCCATTTGGCATTGTCATGGAGGCTTTTTGGGGAGAAAGCGTGTGGCAGTTGTAAGAGAAGGGGTATTTCTGGGAGCAAATCTCCTCTTTTTGGAAGAGAAGGTGAAATTTCCAAGGGAAAAGTGGCATTTCTGGGAGGAAATGACATAGCTGGGGGAGAAAAGTGGGAACCGGTGGGAAAGAAGATCTTGTACTGGAGAGCAACGGTGGTCTTTTTGGTGTGCCAAGTGGTCTCTTGGGGAGACAACGTGGTAAATAGGGGAGACAATGTCCTCTGGAGGAGTGTCAAGTAGTATTTGGGAGAGCAAACGTCAGGTATTTCTCGGAAACCGGCTGTTTCTGGGAGATAGTAGCAGACTTGGTTGGAAAATGACAGGTGTTTGTGAGAAAGCTGGTATTTTGGGGAAAAAAGGCCGTTTTTTAAAGAATAAGCTGGCATTTCTGGGAGAATATGTCCCATCTTTGGGAGAAAACGGGTGTATGTGGGAGAAAATGTCGTGTATTTGGGAGAAAGCTGGTGTATGTGGGAGAAAAGGCCATTGTGATGGGAGTCAGTGTGATCTTGAGGAGTGGAAAGCAGTATTCTTGAGATGAAACGTGAGGTATTTCTGAGAGTCCTGGTATCTCTGAGAGAAAATGTCTTGTTTTGGAGAGCCAAAGTCCCATTTTGGGGGCAGAAGCTGGTATTTCTGTGACACTGCCATCTTGATGGGGGTAAGTGTGATCTTGAGGAGTGTAAAGCAGCATTTTGGTTAGAAAATGGGAGCTCTTCCTAAGAGCAGTGCTATTTCTGGGAGAAAAGGAGCTCTACTGGGCATAAAAATGGTGTATCTGTGATAAAATGCCACATTTCTGAAAGAAACTGTCCTCTTGCGGAGTGTAATGCTGTATGTTCCGGAGGAAATGGGAAATATTCAGCAGAGTCCTGGTATTTCTGGGAGAAGAGGTCTGATGTGGGGGGGGGAAGGTGATGTATCTGTGAGAAAGCTGGTGTTTCTGGGAGAAAATGCCAGGTATTGGTGAGGAAACAGATGCTAGAGAGGGAAAAGGCCATCCCTTTGGGAGAGAAGTGGTATTTCTGGGAGAAAATGCCCCAAATCGGGGAGTAAGTGTCATCCTGAGGCGTGTCATGGAGTAGATTTGGGAGGAAATGGAGGTGTTTCACAGAGTAGCGGCACTTCTGGGAGAAAATGTCCTCAGTGGGAAAGACAATGTCCTCTTGAGGGAAGAAAACAGGTCTTTCTTACAGCAAATGTCATCCAATTGGGAGAAAATCTCCTCTCTTGGGGAGAAAAGTGGTCTTTCTGAGAGAAGGTGTCCTCTTCTTGGCTGCAAGTGTCCCATTTGGCATTGTCATGGAGGCTTTTTGGGGAGAAAGCGTGTGGCAGTTGTAAGAGAAGGGGTATTTCTGGGAGCAAATCTCCTCTTTTTGGAAGAGAAGGTGAAATTTCCAAGGGAAAAGTGGCATTTCTGGGAGGAAATGACATAGCTGGGGGAGAAAAGTGGGAACCGGTGGGAAAGAAGATCTTGTACTGGAGAGCAACGGTGGTCTTTTTGGTGTGCCAAGTGGTCTCTTGGGGAGACAACGTGGTAAATAGGGGAGACAATGTCCTCTGGAGGAGTGTCAAGTAGTATTTGGGAGAGCAAACGTCAGGTATTTCTCGGAAACCGGCTGTTTCTGGGAGATAGTAGCAGACTTGGTTGGAAAATGACAGGTGTTTGTGAGAAAGCTGGTATTTTGGGGAAAAAAGGCCGTTTTTTAAAGAATAAGCTGGCATTTCTGGGAGAATATGTCCCATCTTTGGGAGAAAACGGGTGTATGTGGGAGAAAATGTCGTGTATTTGGGAGAAAGCTGGTGTATGTGGGAGAAAAGGCCATTGTGATGGGAGTCAGTGTGATCTTGAGGAGTGGAAAGCAGTATTCTTGAGATGAAACGTGAGGTATTTCTGAGAGTCCTGGTATCTCTGGGAGAAAATGTCTTGTTTTGGAGAGCCAAAGTCCCATTTTGGGGGCAGAAGCTGGTATTTCTCTGACACTGCCATCTTGATGGGGGTAAGTGTGATCTTGAGGAGTGTAAAGCAGCATTTTGGTTAGAAAATGGGAGCTCTTCCTAAGAGCAGTGCTATTTCTGGGAGAAAAGGAGCTCTACTGGGCATAAAAATGGTGTATCTGTGATAAAATGCCACATTTCTGAAAGAAACTGTCCTCTTGCGGAGTGTAATGCTGTATGTTCCGGAGGAAATGGGGAATATTCAGCAGAGTCCTGGTATTTCTGGGAGAAGAGGTCTGATGTGGGGGGGGGAAGGTGATGTATCTGTGAGAAAGCTGGTGTTTCTGGGAGAAAATGCCAGGTATTGGTGAGGAAACAGATGCTAGAGAGGGAAAAGGCCATCCCTTTGGGAGAGAAGTGGTATTTCTGGGAGAAAATGCCCCAAATCGGGGAGTAAGTGTCATCCTGAGGCGTGTCATGGAGTAGATTTGGGAGGAAATGGAGGTGTTTCACAGAGTAGCGGCACTTCTGGGAGAAAATGTCCTCAGTGGGAAAGACAATGTCCTCTTGAGGGAAGAAAACAGGTCTTTCTTACAGCAAATGTCATCCAATTGGGAGAAAATCTCCTCTCTTGGGGAGAAAAGTGGTCTTTCTGAGAGAAGGTGTCCTCTTCTTGGCTGCAAGTGTCCCATTTGGCATTGTCATGGAGGCTTTTTGGGGAGAAAGCGTG